>NC_052346.1:6302214-6902214 GCF_016432855.1 Salvelinus namaycush
GTGCGCGCGCGTGCGTGTGTGTGTGTACACGTGCCAGCAAAGCACTAGGAAGGAGAGCTGTGGGAGGGAGAGCGAAGGCTGTACAAATCCACACTGACAGATTCACTGCTACCTGGGCCTTATTGGTCACGTCAATGTTTACATCGTCTTAGACTGACACACAACTGCTTCTGGCAGACATGTAGTAGGGCCAAATTCCGTACGTCTCGGTGCACGTGCGTGCGTGCGTGCGTGCGCGTGTGCTTGTATATGTGTTGTGCATATGCGAGGCTGTGTGAATGAGCGCATGTGTGCTAAGATGTGGAGAGTCAGCACAAACGGCCAGTCCCGGTTCATGTGTTTAGCAGTCTGATGGCTTGTCCTCGACCCCATGCTCCGACACAGCCTGCTAGGCAGTACAGGAGTGAACAGCCCGTGGATGGGGTGTGTGGGGTCCCTGATAATGTTGCGGGTCTTCCTCAGACGACGCTTTGAGTAGATGTCCAGTATGGTTGGGAGAACGGCCCCCGGTGATGGACTGATATATGTGACTATTTCCCACCTGTCACTTTCACTGTGTGTTTACGGGGCCCTTTTATTCTGTTTGTTGTGTTTACTCACAGAAACACTGTCCATATGATCAATATTTAATTTCTTCTGCTTTTCAACTATCGTATGGTGTAACCCGAACCCTCATGTTATACTGTAGGCTTATAGAGTTGACTGAAGTTGATACATAGGCAGAACGGGGGTATGCTGTACATTGTTGGGAGTCACTGCTACAGGGCGGTTACAGAGCATAAACAGCTTGATTTAATCAAGAGGCAGACTGATGTTTGTCTTTTGTAATTAGTGTGTAATGAAACCAGCAGACAAACAGGAGATCCATAAATTGGTCCGGTTAGTGCCAGGGCCTCTCTCTCTCTCCCAGCTGGGCCACCCCAACTGTGCCTGCCCTGCCCCCTCTGGCCACCAAATGACGCTTGTGTGCGTGCGTGTGTCTCTCTGCCACACCATTGAAACAGTGAGAACCCATGTCAGTTCTGCCAGTTGGCTAGCTACAGTATTGTCGCCCCGTAGGCAACATCACCAGAATCAGGACCACCATGCAGTGTGTGTGTGTGTGTGTGTGTGTGTGTGTGTGTGTGTGTGTGTGTGTGTGTGTGTGTGTGTGTGTGTGTGTGTGTGTGTGTGTGTGTGTGTGTGCGTGTTGTTGCCCTGTAGGTTACATCATCCAGCGTCAGCTAGCGTCAGATACTCCTAGGGGAACTGGAATTGCCGATGCATCAGTTCTTGGAAGTGTTTTGTTGTTAAAGAGGAAGTGTTGATGACGAGTGGTGCACAGCTCTGAGGTTTGGCTCAGCTGGATTCAAAGCTGGTATTCCCTTACTCTACGTAGTGACGTTTTACACGTAAGAAAACACACTTATGTGTTCTTGTATTACAGCATGAACATGCACACTAAGGCCAGTGTTCCAGACTGTACTTCCTGTAGATTAAAAAACAGTTCTAACTCAGCATGTCCTCAGCTCTGTTTTACCATTTCAGAGTCAGCTTCCTTCTGTTACCGACATCAGGAAGAGAGGCTATTGGTGTCAAGCTGCTAAGCATGGGGGTCTGAAATCCCCCAGCTCACCCAAACTAGATTACCGCCGTAATCAGGTATGGGGTGTAATTTGGGAGCTAGCCCTGCCAGCCAGGGATTCATTGAGTCCTGTACAGAATGGCTATATGCTTGGAGTGGATAACCTTGGCAATGAGAGTCATCAACAAACCACTGTAAGCCAATTTACAGATCATTGCAGCATCAAAATGTATTCCAGGAAGTGAAAGGAGTCCTCTTAGCCAGCTACATAGTCCTCTCCAACTGTACTGTGTTATATGTTCTGCACTACTCAACTGTCCTGATCGGATCAGCTGATTAAAACCATATTATACAACAATAGTAGCGACCCGTGTTGTGGCCATGATATAGTGGTACTGTGATCATGTTAGCTGTCTGTTGTTGCTGTACTGCTGTCCTCACCCTCAGATGAACAAAATGCTTTAAGACAGTCTTGAAGAGGAAGAGAATATAATAGTGTACTTTAATGTCCCTTTGGGAAATGCTTTGCAACAAAGTATGTGCTTTTAAAGACAGAATCACAAAGAAGTACCGGGGGGGGAAAAGATAAACAAATACTCACTCACTCAAGAGACCTACTACCTTTTGACAAAATAAACATCCTCATTTGAATCAAGTTGACAGCATCAAGGACATGTCACAGTATATGTGTTTTTTTTTTTAAGTGTTGTTTATACAGACAGACAGCGGGATCTGGCAGGAAGCCAAACACATGTTTATTAGTCTCTGAGGACGTCTTGCTTCTTCATGGTTTCTTTCTGGACCATTTCTTTAAGCCATGTGTGTGCTTTCCTCTCAGTTGAATGTCATCACGATTCATTCATGGATTTATTCAGTGGAGTGTGATGGAGGCTATTCAACTGGGAGCTCTCCCTCTCTCTTTAAGCCTTCAGTATTACCTGGGGTAGTCAGTCAGTCAGTCACAAAATCACTCACAAAATCATAATCTTGTAACTTGTGACCTTCGTATTGTTTTCCATTTAAAAAATGAAGACTGCGTACTTGGTGGTTGTTTGGGATTGACAACAAGAGCTTAACGGGAAGGTAGTGTTCTAGTGGTTCTCCTGGATTCAGTCCGGACGCGCGATGCACCTTTTAAAGGCGATGTTCCCGCGTTCACGGTAAACGCTGCATATGTCAGCTCAATGGGAAATGACCTTTAAATGGCGCATAGCAGACAAAATGTGATCCGATTGAATCCTGGCCTAAGTTGTATTGTAGTTGTATTTGGCTGCAGGTACTCTAGCGGTTAGAGCGATGGGCCAGTAACCAAAAGGTCGCTGGTTTGAATCTGTTGATGTGCCATTGAGTAAGGCACTTAACCCTAATTGCTGCTGTAAGTCACTCTGGCTAAGAGGGACTGCTAAATGACGTAGATGTAAAATGTTGTATTTACACTGTGTTGTCCTGGTTTCCCTTTATGGGCATCCGAACACCACTGTTTCCAGGATAGGCCATCTGCTCTGCTGTGATCTGAGAGCAGGCAGATTAGGGCTTACGTAACACTACATCGCTTTTCAGTTCATGTTATTATCATCCTCGTGTGTGTGTGTGTGTGTGTGTGTGTGTGTGTGTGTGTGTGTGTGTGTGTGTGTGTGTGTGTGTGTGTGTGTGTGTGTGTGTGTGTGTGTGTGTGTGTGTGTGTGTGTTGTTGCAGTGCATACTGCCCTCTTCAGATGTTGTTTATGCTAGTGGTTAATGTATTTGTTTATGCGAGTGGTTCTGTTTATGCGAGTGGTTCTGTTTATGCGAGTGGTTCTGTTTTCTAATATCAAGGATGGTTTGGATGGGGAAGGGTTTGTGAGTGTTGTGCTAAGCTACACCTGTTCAAATCAAATCAAAATGTATTGGTCACATACACATGGTTAGCAGATGTTAATGCGAGCGTAGCGAAATGCTTGTGCTTCTAGTTCCGACAATGCAGTAATAACCAACGAGTAATCTAACCTAACAATTCCACAACTACTACAAGTGTAAAGGGATAAAGAATATGTACATAAAGATATATGAATGAGTGATGGTACAGAACGGCATAGGCAAGATGCAGTAGATGGTATCGAGTACAGTATATACATATGAGATGAGTAATGTAGGGTATATAAACATAAAGTGGCATAGTTTAAAGTGGCTGGTGATACATGTATTACATAAAGATGGCAAGATGCAGTAGATGATATAGAGTACAGTATATACATATACATATGAGATGAGTAATGTAGGGTATGTAAACATTATATTAAGTGGCTTTGTTTAAAGTGGCTAGTGATACATTTTTACATACATTTCCATCAATTCCCATTATTAAAGTGGCTGGAGTTGAGTCAGTATGTTGGCAGTGGCCACTAAATGTCTGATGGCCTTGAGATAGAAGCTGTTTTTCAGTCTCTCGGTCCCTGCTTTGATGCACCTGTACTAACCTCGCCTTCTGGATGATAGTGGGGTGAACAGGCAGTGGTTCGGGTGGTTGTTGTCCTTGATGATCTTTATGGCCTTCCTGTGACATCGGGTGGTGTAGGTGTCCTGGAGGGCAGGTAGTTTGCCCCCGGTGATGCGTTGTGCAGACCTCACTACCCTCTGGAGAGCCTTACGGTTGTGGGCGGAGCAGTTGCCGTACCAGGCGGTGATACAGCCCGACAGGATGCTCTCGGTTGTGCATCTGTAGAAGTTTGTGAGTGCTTTTGGTGACAAGCCAAATTTCTTCAGCCTCCTGAGGTTGAAGAGGCGCTGCTGCGCCTTCTTCACAACGCTGTCTGTGTGGGTGGACCAATTCAGTTTGTCCGTGATGTGTACACCGAGGAACTTAAAACTTACTACCCTCTCCACAACTGTCCCGTCGATGTGGATAGGGGGGTGCTCCCTCTGCTGTTTCCTGAAGTCCACAATCATCTCCTTTGTTTTGTTGACGTTGAGTGTGAGGTTATTTTCCTGACACCACACTCCGAGGGCCCTCACCTCCTCCCTGTAGGCCGTCTCGTCGTTGTTGGTAATCAAGCCTACCACTGTAGTGTCGTCCGCAAACTTGATGATTGAGTTGGAGGCGTGCATGGCCACGCAGTCGTGGGTGAACAGGGAGTACAGGAGAGGGCTCAGAACGCACCCTTGTGGGGCCCCAGTGTTGAGGATCAGCGGGGTGGAGATGTTGTTACCTACCCTCACCACCTGGGGGCGGCCCGTCAGGAAGTCCAGTACCCAGTTGCACAGGGTGGGGTCGAGACCCAGGGTCTCGAGCTTGATGACGAGTTTGGAGGGTACTATGGTATTAAATGCTGAGCTGTAGTCGATGAACAGCATTCTCACATAGGTATTCCTCTTGTCCAGATGGGTTAGGGCAGTGTGCAGTGTGGTTGCGATTGCGTCGTCTGTGGACCTATTGGGTCGGTAAGCAAATTGGAGTGGGTCTAGGGTGTCAGGTAGGGTGGAAGTGATATGGTCCTTGACTAGTCTCTCAAAGCACTTCATGATGACGGAAGTCGTTTAGCTCAGTTACCTTAGCTTTCTTGGGAACAGGAACAATGGTGGCCCTCTTGAAGCATGTGGGAATAGCAGACTGGGATAAGGATTGATTGAATATGTCCGTAAACACACCAGCCAGCTGGTCTGCACATGCTCTGAGGACGCGGCTGAGAATGCCGTCTGGGCCTGCAGCCTTGCGAGGGTTAACACGTTTAAATGTTTTACTCACCTCGGCTGCAGTGAAGGAGAGCCCGCAGGTTTTGGTAGCGGGCCGTGTCAGTGGCACTGTATTGTCCTCAAAGCGAGCAAAAAAGTTATTTAGTCTGTCTGGGAGCAAGACATCCTATTTCTACATCCTATACATCCTATTTCTACATCCTATTTCTACTTGCTGATCCTGAGCCTCCCTGGTGTGTGTAGCGGGTTAAGTCGATCCTCCCCACCCAGAGAGGCGCTGATCTCCCGCTAGAATGGAGAGTGGAAGTAGCCTGGGTACCAGTCTGTTGGTGCTATCATTCCACTGCTTGTTTGGCATGACAACAAGTGGCAAGGAGTGGAATGATAGCACAAAGACTGGTACCAAGGCTAAAGTGGAAGCCATGTAGACCAACTTTCTAGTGCGGTGTCGTAGTACAGCGTTTAAATAGCCTGGCCCCAGATCTGTTTGTGCTGTAAAACCAAATCCTATGGTCATGTTTGGCATGACAGTGACCATAGCAGTTGGTGATACAGCACTAACAGATCTGGGACCAGCCTGTAACGTTGTAGTAACGTTGTATTATCGCTGTAGTAACATTGTATAGTGTTATGTCCCAGGCAGCATCGCTCTCTCTCTCTCTCCTCTACTGCACCTGCTCAGCCACACATGAAATCCATGTGCTATGTTGCATGGAATACTAGCTGTATAATTTAAATTATGCAAAAGTTCACATCATGTCATTAGCATAGAATGGCCTTAATCACATCTTAATAATGTAACTCATTACCAAGCTAAATATAGGGCCATATAACGTGATTCAAAGCGTTTAGCATGTTATTGTGCTGCACAGCATGACTGAGCGATATCATGAGGCTAAAATGCTCATATACTAATATGTCCGGTTCCAGCATCTCACTGACAGGAGAAGGGAAATAGCATAACATGAATGGAACAGTCCTCTAATGAGTGAACTATCTCCATATTGTACCATTTCCGTTCAGTCCTGGAGTCCTAGTGCTTTTATATTTATCCAGAGTTTACAACTAGATAGTCAAGGTCTATGCTCGGGGTTGAACTATCACTAACAGCCAGTGGTGTAGTGGTGGGTAAAACAGGTTAAAGAATATATTTTTTTGAGAGTGTTGACCCACTTTTTGCAGAAAAGAAATTCTTAAAAATATAGGGAGCTTTACTTTACTTTACCGTGAACGGTAATGAGCGGTTTCCCACCTATTTTTTTTTCACCTCTACGTCACTGCTAACAACCTAAGATTAGGTTGAATGTTCTCTCCCCTACGGTTAGAGATGGGGTTTAGCAGGAGGATTTTGTGACCTCAACTGGGATTGACCTTGTTCGTTTGGGCCATTAGCTACATACATATTTCACACGTCCCATCGGTGTCTCTTGGCCCATGGTGTGGTGGCGGGCAGTTCACTCCTTCCCCTGTTTGTGTGTGTGTGTTTCTGGGTAATTTTCATTAATGATTCATGAATCGGGGGGTCTGGGTTGGGGGGGGGGGATCAATGTGTGTCCCCAACACAAGCTGTCGCATTTAACGGGTCACTGTTCATGTCACACACACACACACTCAATTGGTGATGTGCGATTTGTGGGAAGGGGGAGGAAAAGGTAGAGGAGGGAAGAGGGTTTCAGTGAAGGAGAGTGAGCGCTAACTGTAAATTGATTAATTTGTGTTCATGGTTGAACTTGTAGCTATCTGTGACAGTATTTAGTAGAGTAGTTCAGAGAGTTTTAAAATAGTACAGCGCAGTAGCTGTTTACATTAGTATTGTAAGCATCTTTAAAATAGTACAGAGCAGTAGCTGTTTACATTAGTACTGTAAGCATCTTTAAAATAGTACAGCGCAGTAGCTGTTTACATTAGTACAGTGAGCATCTTTAAAATAGTACAGAGCAGTAGCTGTTTACATTAGTACTGTAAGCATCTTTAAAATAGTACAGCGCAGTAGCTGTTTACATTAGTACAGTAACCATCTTTAAAATAGTACAGCGCAGTAGCTGTTTACATTAGTACAGTAAGCATCTTTAAAATAGTACAGCGCAGTAGCTGTTTACATTAGTACAGTAACCATTTTTAAATAGTACAGCGCAGTAGCTGTTTACATTAGTACAGTAACCATCTTTAAAATAGTACAGCGCAGTAGCTGTTTACATTAGTACAGTAACCATCTTTAAAATAGTACAGCGCAGTAGGTGTTTACATTAGTACAGTAACCATCTTTAAAATAGTACAGCGCAGTAGCTGTTTACATTAGTACAGTAACCATCTTTAAAATAGTACAGCGCAGTAGCTGTTTACAATTGTACAGTAACCATCTTTAAAATAGTACAGCGCAGTAGCTGTTTACATTAGTACTGTAAGCATCTTTAAAATAGTACAGCGCAGTAGCTGTTTACATTAGTACAGTAACCATCTTTAAAATAGTACAGCGCAGTAGCTGTTTACATTAGTACAGTAACCATCTTTAAAATAGTACAGCGCAGTAGCTGTTTACATTAGTACAGTAACCATCTTTAAAATAGTACAGCGCAGTAGCTGTTTACATTAGTACAGTAAGCATCTTTAAAATAGTACAGCGCAGTAGCTGTTTACATTAGTACAGTAACCATCTTTAAAATAGTACAGCGCAGTAGCTGTTTACATTAGTACAGTAACCATCTTTAAAATAGTACAGCGCAGTAGCTGTTTACATTAGTACAGTAACCATCTTTAAAATAGTACAGCGCAGTAGCTGTTTACATTAGTACAGTAAGCATCTTTAAAATAGTACAGCGCATTAGCTGTTTACATTAGTACAGTAACCATCTTTAAAATAGTACAGCGCAGTAGCTGTTTACATTAGTACAGTAACCATCTTTAAAATAGTACAGCGCAGTAGCTGTTTACATTAGTACAGTAACCATCTTTAAAATAGTGCAGCGCAGTAGCTGTTTACATTAGTACAGTAACCATCTTTAAAATAGTACAGCGCAGTAGCTGTTTACATTAGTACTGTAAGCATCTTTAAAATAGTACAGCGCAGTAGCTGTTTACATTAGTACAGTGAGCATCTTTAAAATAGTACAGCGCAGTAGCTGTTTACATTAGTACAGTAACCATCTTTAAAATAGTACAGCGCAGTAGCTGTTTACATTAGTACTGTAAGCATCTTTAAAATAGTACAGCGCAGTAGCTGTTTACATTAGTACAGTAACCATCTTTAAAATAGTACAGCGCAGTAGCTGTTTACATTAGTACAGTAACCATCTTTAAAATAGTACAGCGCAGTAGCTGTTTACATTAGTACAGTGACCATCTTTAAAATAGTACAGCGCAGTAGCTGTTTACATTAGTACAGTAACCATCTTTAAAATAGTACAGCGCAGTAGCTGTTTACATTAGTACAGTAACCATCTTTAAAATAGTACAGCGCAGTAGCTGTTTACATTAGTACTGTAAGCATCTTTAAAATAGTACAGCGCAGTAGCTGTTTACATTAGTACAGTGACCATCTTTAAAATAGTACAGCGCAGTAGCTGTTTACATTAGTACAGTAACCATCTTTAAAATAGTACAGCGCAGTAGCTGTTTACATTAGTACTGTAAGCATCTTTAAAATAGTACAGCGCAGTAGCTGTTTACATTAGTACAGTAACCATCTTTAAAATAGTACAGCGCAGTAGCTGTTTACATTAGTACAGTAACCATCTTTAAAATAGTACAGCGCAGTAGCTGTTTACATTAGTACAGTAACCATCTTTAAAATAGTACAGCGCAGTAGCTGTTTACATTAGTACAGTGACCATCTTTAAAATAGTACAGCGCAGTAGCTGTTTACATTAGTGCAGTAACCATCTTTAAAATAGTACAACGCAGTAGCTGTTTACATTAGTACAGTAACCATCTTTAAAATAGTACAGCGCAGTAGTTTTTACATTAGTACAGTAACCATCTTTAAAATAGTACAGCGCAGTAGCTGTTTACATTAGTACAGTAACCATCTTTAAAATAGTACAACGCAGTAGTTTTTACATTAGTACAGTAACCATCTTTAAAATAGTACAGCGCAGTAGCTGTTTACATTAGTACAGTAACCATCTTTAAAATAGTACAGCGCAGTAGCTGTTTACATTAGTACTGTAACCATCTTTAAAATAGTACAGAGCAGTAGCTGTTTACATTAGTACAGTAACCATCTTTAAAATAGTACAGTGCAGTAGCTGTTTACATTAGTACAGTGACCATCTTTAAAATAGTACAGTGCAGTAGCTGTTTACATTAGTACAGTAACATTCTTTAAAATAGTACAGTGCAGTAGCTGTTTACATTAGTACTGTAACCATCTTTAAAATAGTACAGTGCAGTAGCTGTTTACATTAGTACTGTAACCATCTTTAAAATAGTACAGCGCAGTAGCTGTTTACATTAGTACTGAAAACATCTTTAAAATAGTACAGAGCAGTAGCTGTTTACATTAGTACAGTAACCATCTTTAAAATAGTACAGAGGGCCTCCCGGGTGGCGCAGTGGTCTAAGGGCACTGCATCGCAGTGCTAACTGCGCCACCAGAGTCTCTGGGTTCGCGCCCAGGCTCTGTCGCAGCCGGCCGCGACCGGGAGGTCCGTGGGGCGACGCACAATTGGCATAGCGTCGTCCGGGTTAGGGAGGGTTTGGCCGGTAGGGATATCCTTGTCTCATCGCGCTCCAGCGACTCCTGTGGCGGGCCGGGCGCAGTGCGCGCTAACCAAGGGGGCCAGGTACACGGTGTTTCCTCCGACACATTGGTGCGGCTGGCTTCCGGGTTGGAGGCGCGCTGTGTTAAGAAGCAGTGCGGCTTGGTTGGGTTGTGCTTCGGAGGACGCATGGCTTTCGACCTTCGTCTCTCCCGAGCCCGTACGGGAGTTGTAGCGATGAGACAAGATAGTAATTACTAGCGATTGGATACCACGAAAATTGGGGAGAAAATGGGATAAAATTTTAAATTTACAAAAAAAAAAAAAAAAAAAAAAAATAGTACAGAGCAGTAGCTGTTTACATTAGTACTGTAACCATCTTTAAAATAGTACAGCGCAGTAGCTGTTTACATTAGTACAGTAACCATCTTTAAAATAGTACAGCGCAGTAGCTGTTTACATTAGTACAGTGACCATCTTTAGGGTTAGTCACAAAGTGCATGGGTATGCACTCAACCACGCAGCCATATATTTACAACAGTACAATGCCGTTTACTGTTACAGTATTCAGTACAGTAGCAATCTCTCCCCAGTGCACTCAGCCACAGAGTCACAGCCAGAAGTAGGGAGGTTAGAGAATGCAGGTGGTGGCCCGCCCCGACAGAGTCGGTCATCTGTACACTGGAACTGAGGAGCTCCTATTCTGATGTTTATATTGCTTGTTGGCTGCCACCACTCTCTCCATTATGCCAACAGGAAGTGTGTGTGTTTAGTAAGCGGGCGGCAGGCAGGCAGGCACTCCCCTTGTTCTACGGAGTCAAAAGGACTTTCTGTTTCCTAGGTTCCTTGTGTGTGTCACAGGCTTCTGCTGCTGCTGTGGTGTCATCAACACGTGACGCGGCGCACAAATAGGCCCTGGCGTTAATGTTTGATGGCTAACATGTCTCTCCCTTGGTTCCACGACACTGCACTCTCTCTCTCAGTGAAAGCGCTCATCGCTCCCCTGTTCATTCATTTAGACCGGTGTGATGTAATGGCACTTGCCGTCAAGCTACAGTGGCTATAGCTAACGTTCTTGTGGATTTTCTCATATCTGGGCTGTTGACTTCTGGGGCGAAGTACGTGGAATGTTCGGCAAGCGCTGGGTTAATTATGAGCATTCCAGAATCCAGTTGATCTCTGTGTTGAATGAAAGAGTTGATTGTGTTGGAGAGATAGGATAGAGATGAGTTCCATAAGCCAGGGTTCTAACTTAAACCCGTTCTGCTCTGTCCAGAATAGCAACAAGCAGCCGATTCTTCTTCTTCAGAATACCACCGCTACATTATTTGCACCAACGTATTAATTCATCTTTTATAAGGAGGATCCGGCCGCCCGGTTTCACCCAATTGATGTTAGAGCCTCTCTTCCACATGCTCAACGGCTTACGATGTAGACAACGACCCATGACGCAGCAGCGACAAGAAAAACAACAGCGGCAACAGACGACGACTCAGGTAGCTAGGTAAACAGCCCCGCTAACTAGGAATACTCTTCCTAGTTGGCAGGAGAGGAAGAGAGAGAGAGGAAGAGAGAGAGGAGGACAGACTGACACGCTACTGCTTCATTGTGGAAATGAGATACAGATCTGTATTCATGAGAGCAACGTTGGGTGTGGGAGAGAGAGGGTAGCATGTTTTTAACCCCAAGCTGACAGATAGACAGGCACTAGACCCTGTGTAGTGTGCTGCACTCTACTGTAATGTACTGTAGTGTAATGTACTCTACTGTAATGTACTGTAGTGTAATGTACTCTACCATAATATACTGTACTGTAGTGTAATGTACTCTACTGTAATGTACTGTACTGTAGTGTAATGTACTGTACTGCAGTGTAATGTACTCTACTGTACTGCAGTGTAATGTACTCTACTGTAATGTACTGTAGTGTATTGTAATATACTGTACTGTAGTGTACTGTAGTATTTTCCTTAGCTTGTTCTGTCCCTAATAGAGCAGCATTTCCCAATCCCCTTTTAAACAGGGAAAGCTATGAGGGCCATTGGTGGTATTGAGCGTCAACACCAACCTCACATCAATATCAGCGGTTTGTCTTTGAAGCCGTTATCTGTTGTCCACTTCACAGATGTGCTTGTTCATTTGCGTTTTTATTTTTTATTTTTTTTAAACCGTCTGTAAAGTGCTGTCTGTCATCAGAGAGGTTACAATATACAGTTCAACTCATTTTCACTCGTCTTTACGATAAGGAATCACCGAGTAAAAGGTTAAGTATAGTATTTCTGTAGTCTCTAGTCACAGTGAACCTGCGTTTCCCAAAACCCCTTTTATACTGTACGTGGAATGCTATGAGAGTTTCTATCATTTCAAATCTTTCTACTCGTTTGGACAATGAGTTTCAGGGGATCTCTGCATGCATTGTGAAACGATTAGTATCTCTGTTTTGCCCTCCAGACAGAGAATGTGTTGGGGTCCTGAGAAGTACCATTGGTTGCGTGCTGGTCGCCTGGCCTTTTAGCCCTGTCGCTGGTGGAATCCAACTAAAGCCATGGGAAAGAGGCCACAGTACTTCCACAATGCCTTTGAAGGAACAGACCGATGTAGACGAGGCAGAAAGCCTTCAATCTCTTTCCAATGCTTCCCGTTGGCTTTTAACGTTTAAACTTCTCCATTTGTCTCCGTCGAAACAGAGCTTTCTCATTGAGGAGCAGGGGAACATTGTTTGGCCGTGTATGAATTAAACTGTGTTAGAATGCCTTTTATTGAATCTTAGCGGATGAAACAGAGCTGAAACTTGTTTCTGTCAAGTTCTAACGTATTATCTTCACCAAACAGAAAAGGAATGCTGATTTTTGATCCTTTGCTGATACTTCCCAGTAGATGAGTTTATATCATTACCAAGCAGAAGGATTTAGTGTGTCAGTATGAATCTGTGTCTAGGTCTGATTATGAGTCTGGGTCTGAATCTGGGTATGAGTATGGGTCTGGGTCTGAATCTGGGTCTGAACCCCAGCACGTTGACCTGATGCCGATAGATGGTGGGTGGGTTGACCTTGTGACCCCTCTATTGTCCCCTCTAGCCTCACACCCCAGCCCCCTCAATCAAGTCCTCCTCCAGATCACTATAGACCTGTGTGTTGGTCATTTAGAGCATCATGTCCACACGCTTGCTCAGGGGTCAGGGAGTTGTACAGGGGTCAGAGGTCAGGGGTCATGCTGAAAGACTCTCGAGTCTCTCTGTGTTTGGGTGTTACAACTCAAACTTCATTTTCTACAGTTGAGCAGTAGCCTACATCCAATATAACATGTTCATTTAGATTTCTAATATCTGTTTCTTAGAGCTATATGTGTCTGTGGTGTTTAACGGTATATCCATATTGTAGGGCCAGGCTACGTCCCCACTGGTTTGAGCCAGTGATCCCGACCGGACCATGTGGGATGTGGAGGTGGTACTGTGGGTAGAGTACTCCTAGTTAGTTCTATGGTAAGGGCAGACTGAGGCTACAGAGTGATGCGCATACACGCGCACACACACACACACACACACACTGGACAGAGGTGAGGCTCCAGAGTGATGCTCCAGAGTGAGGCTCCAGAGTGAGGCTCCAGCTTTAGAGGTGCTATAGAGATGTCACACCGGTTGGTGACCTTTCTCTCACCCGTACACTAATGCCTTTTCCACGTCTCACACAAGTGGAAAAAAAACCTGTCCTGCCTGTCCATCACTTTTCTCTCTTTCACTCCTTCTCTTTGTTTTCTCTTACTCTGTTTTCTCTCTCCCTCTCGCACTCCCTCTAAAGCATATTCAGTATACTAATAATTCAGAATGCTTTATCTCAGTGTCACTGTAAGGCTTTAGATCTTTTCATTCCCACATCTCCTCTTTCTCCCTCTATCCCCTCCATTCACCTCCCTCTATCCCCTCCATTCTCCTCCCTCTATCCCCTCCATTCTCCTCCCTCTATCCCCTCCATTCTCCTCCCTCTATCCCCTCCATTCTCCTCCCCCTATCCCCTCCATTCTCCTCCCTCTATCCCCTCCATTCTCCTCCCTCTATCCCCTCTATTCTCCTCCCTCTATCCCCTCCATTCTCCTCCCTCTATCCCCTCCATGGTCTTCTCCTCCCTCATCCCCCTCCATTCCTCCTCTCCTATCCCCTCCATTCTCCTCCCTCTATCCCCTCCATTCTCCTCCCTCTATTCCCTCCATTCTCCTCCCTCTATCTCCCTCCATTCTCCTCCTCTATTCCCTCCATTCCCCTCCCTCTATCCCCTCCATTCACCTCCCTCTATCCCCTCCATTCACCTCCCTCTATCCCCTCCATTCTCCTCCCCCTATCCCCTCCATTCTCCTCCCCCCTATCCCCTCCATTCTCCTCCCTCTATCCCCTCCATTCCCCTCCTCTATCCCTCCTTCTCCTCCCCCTATCCCCTCCATTCTCCTCCCTCTATCCCCTCCATTCTCCTCCCCCTATCCCCTCCATTCTCCTCCCCTATCCCCTCCATTCTCCTCCCTCTATCCCCTCTTCTCCTCCTCTATCCCCTCCATTCCCCTCCCTCTATCCCCTCCATGGTCTTCTCCTCCCCTCTATCCCCTCCATTCTCCTCCCTCTATCCCCTCCATTCTCCTCCCTCTATTCCCTCCATTCTCCTCCCTCTATCCCCTCCATTCACCTCCCTCTATCCCCTCCATTCACCTCCCTCTATCCCCTCCATCTTTCTCCTCCCTCTATCCCCTCCATTCCCTCCTTCTAATCCCCTCCATTCTCCTCCCCTATCCCCTCCATTCTCCTCCCCCTATCCCCTCCATTCTCCTCCCTCATATCCCCTCCATTCTCCTCCCTCTATCCCCTTCCATTCTCCTCCCCCTATCCCGCTCCATTCTCCCCCCTCCTATCCCCTCCTTCTCCTCCCTCTATCCCCTCCATTCACCTCCCTCTATCCCCTCTCCATTCTCCTCCCTCTATCCCCTCCATTCTCCTCCCTCTATCCCCTCCATTCACCTCCCTCTATCCCCTCCATTCTCCTCCCCTCTATCCCCTCCATTCTCCTCCCTCTATCCCCTCCATTCTCCTCCCTCTATCCCCTCCATTCTCCTCCCTCTATCCCCTCCATTCTCCTCCCCCTATCCCCTCCATTCTCCTCCCTCTATCCCCTCCATTCACCTCCCTCTATCCCCTCCATGCTCCTCCCCCTATCCCCTCCATTCTCCTCTCCCTTATCCCTCCATTCTCCTCCCCCTATCCCCTCCATTCTCCTCCCTCTATCCCCTTCCATGTCTTCTCCTACCCCCTATCCCCTCCCATTCTCCTCCCTCTATCCCCTCCATTCTCCTCCCTCTATCCCCTCCATTCTCCTCCCTCTATCCCCTTCCATGGTCTTCTCCTCCCTCTTTCCCCTCCATGGTCTTCTCCTCCCTCTATCCCCTTCCATGGTCTTCTCCTCCCTCTATCCCCTCCATGGTCTTCTCCTCCCTCTATCCCCTCCATGGTCTTCTCCACCCTCTATCCCCTTCCATGGTCTTCTCCTCCCCCTATCCCCTCCATGGTCTTCTCCTCCTCTACCTTATCCCTTCCATGGTCTTCTCCACCCTCTTATACCCCTCGTCTCATGGTTCTTCTCCTCCCCTATCCCCTCATTCTCCTCCTCTATCCCCTCCATGGTCTTCTCCACCCTCTACCCTTCCATGGTCTTCTCCCCCCCTATCCCCTCCATGGTCTCTCCTCCCTCTATCCCCTTCCATGGTCTTCTCCACCCTCTATCCCCTTCCATGGTCTTCTCCTCCCTCTATCCCCTCCATGGTCTTCTCCTCCCTCTATCCCCTCCATGGTCTTCTCCTCCCTCTATCCCCTCCATGGTCTTCTCCCTCTATCCCCTCCATGGTCTTCTCCTCCCTCTATCCCCTCCATGGTCTTCTCCTCCCTCTATCCCCTCCATGGTCTTCTCCCTCTATCCCCTCCATGGTCTTCTCCTCCCTCTATCCCCTCCATGGTCTTCTCCTCCCTCTATCCCCTCCATGGTCTCCTCCTCCCTCTATCCCCTCCATGGTCTTCTCCACCCTCTATCCCCTTCCATGGTCTTCTCCTCCCCCCATCCCCTCCATTCTCCTCCCTCTATCCCCTCCATGGTCTTCTCCTCCCTCCATCCCCTCCATGGTCTTCTCCTCCTTCTGTCCAGGCCAACGGTGTCTGCCTCACTGGATCATCCTCCTCTCATAATGAGCAGTTGCAAACGCATCAGTAGTACTTGAAACTAACATGGGCTCAGTCAGAGCAGACATGAGCCATTAGCACAGCTCCAGAGAGCCAGAATAGACAGCAGCATGCACTAGACTAAGCTAAAGAAAGCACCCCGCAATGCCTGCTGGGAAAACCTGGAACGCTGACAGAACCGACATCAGCCTTTAAGCCCCCTTTAAACTGTTTCAAGTTTTGATTATCAATGCCATATGATCGGTTTCGTATTTGTGGTGGTGGATGGCGTTTGTTGTTGCGAGTCATATGAATGAGCCTTTTCAGAAATGGTGTTTAATGAATTGTTAATGAGCTAGGGGCCTGTCATGCCTGTGTGTTATAAAGCACTCTGACATTCACAGCAGTTCTCTGTAAACATTATTCCAAAGACTTAAGCCCTCTCTCTTCTCTCTCCCTTTCTTTCCCCTCTCTCCTTCTCTCTCCATCTCCCTCTCCCTGTTTCTCTCTCACTCGATAGTTGCCCTGAAGACCCACGCTTGCAATGGGTTGAAGGCCAACGGTGGTAACCATGACAACAGCAAGACAACAGGATTGGTGGATGGCTGGATGCCCGAGGGTGAACTCCTATTGCAGGTTGGTGGTCAGGCTCCAGGTGCAGGGCACACACACACGACAAGCAGTGTGACACCTCAGCTGGCGCCTGCACTACACCATACATTCTGTGCACTGTCACTCTATCAAAATATGTTCAAATCATTGCATCAGAATGTTCCATATGGCCACTCATTATGTCAAGGAATACTATGATCTATCTTTCCACACACACACATTCACCCACACACACACACACACACACACACATCTATACACACACCACCACCTGCAGCCCAGGCACATCTGGTCTACTCCTCTCTACTCCAAACTGACCAGAAGACATAAGAAGACTACTCACTCTGTGAAGCTCATCTCATCTAGCGTGTCTCGCTTCAGATCAGGCCTGGTTTTTATAGAGCACGCTGCCTGCCTGCCTGCCTGCCACAGGGCATCGCTGCATGTCTTAGCATTTCCCCAAACTTCCTGGGCTTCTGTTCTGTCCCTTAAGCATGCCAAGAGCTTAGAGAGAGAGAGAGAGAGAGAGAGAGAGAGAGAGAGAGAGAAGAGAGAGAAGAAGAAGAGAGAGAGAGAGAGAGAGAGGAGAGAGAGAGAGAGAGAGAGAGAGAGAGAGAGAGATAGAGAGAGAGAGAGAGAGAGAGAGAGAGAGAGAGAGAGAGAAGAGAGAGAGAAGAGAGAGAGAAAGGAGAGAGAGAGAGAGAGAGAGAGAGAGAGGAGAGAGAGAGAGAGAGAGAGAGAGCCTGGAGAGAGAGAGAGAGAGAGAGAGAGAGAGAGAGAGAGAGAGAAAGCCTGGAGGAGAGAGAGAGAGAGGAGAGAGAGAGAGAGACTGGAGACGAGAGAGCGTGAGAGAGAGAGAGCCTGAGAGAGAGAGCCTGGAGAGAGAGAGCGAGCCTGGAGAGAGAGAGAGCCTGGAGAGAGAGAGCGAGCCTGGAGAGAGAGTGAGGAGCCTGAGAGAGAGTAGCGACCTGGTACTGTAGAAGCTCTGCCAGGAGAGACAGTAGCCTGGAGAGAGAGGAGGTGAGAGAGCGAGAGTGGGCTGAAGTGAGCTAGTTAAGTAGCAGTGCTTCGATAGAAATCTTTCCAGGCAGGCACAGTAAGAGCCTTGACGAGAGACAGGTGAGAGAGTGGAGGAGGGAGGGAGGGAAATATTGTATTTGAGAGGGAAAGAATAGTAAATGGAGAGAGAGGGGGAAAGAGAGAGAGAGAGTGAGAGAGATGCTAAATGAAGGCGAGGTCCTTATTCATGACATTGGTGTTGAGAGGGCCGGAAAGAGAAAGGGAGGAGAAAGGATGGGGGAAGCAGAGGAGAGGAGAGGAGAGGAGAGGAGAGGCTATTTCTGGCCAGGGCTGGCTGTCTTGCTATGTTCCATTTCAGACACTTGGCCATGAATTATAGAGTGACTGTGAGGACATCCATTATTGAAAAGGGCGGTAAAATGAGAGCAGAAAGGTGTTATTTGATATTCTCCATATAGCCTAATGTACTTTACCTTTTTTTAGTCCACGTCATTCAGTTTACCTTTTCATTGGATCAAAATATAATTCCATGAGCATTTGAAGTTCACTAAAGGCATGGGAGACATGAATGCATGAATCAATATCTGTACATACCAAAAAGAAAACAACTGATTGTACAAAAAAGGAATAAACCCTTGTGTGTTCCCTATGGCCTGCCAGTCTGTGCCAGCGTCTGGTCTGCCAGTCTGTGCCAGTGTCTGGTCTGCCAGTCTGTGCCAGCGTCTGGTCTGCCAGTCTGTGCCAGCGTCTGGCCTGCCAGTCTGTGCCAGCGTCTGGTCTGCCAGTCTGTTGCCAGCGTCTGGTCTGCCAGTCTGTGCCAGCGTCTGGTCTGCCAGTCTGTGCCAGCTGTCTGGTCTGCCAGTCTGTGTGCCAGCGTCTGCGGTTCTGCACGTCTGTGCCAGCGTCTGGCCTGCCAGTCTGTCCAGCGTCTGGTCGCTTGCAGTCTGGCCCAGCTGTCCCTGCCTCCAGGTCCTGTTGCCAGGTTGTTCTGGTCTGCCAGTCTGTGCCAGCGTCTGCCCTGCCAGTCTGTGCCACGCTCGTTACTCGTCTGGCCAGTCTGTGCCAGCGTCTGTTCCTGCCAGTCTGTGCCGCTGGGTCTTGCTTGCCATTCTGGTGCCAGTCGGCGTCTCTGTCCTTGCCAGGTCTGTGCCAGCGTCTGGTCTGCCAGTCTGTGCCAGGTCTGGTCTGCCAGTCTGCTTATGCCAGCGTCTGGCTGCCAGTCTGTGCCAGCGTCTGTGGCTCCGTCTGTGCAAGCGTCTGCCTGCCAGTCTGTGCGGCCAGCGTCTGGTTCTGCCAGTCTGTGGCTCAGCGTCTGGTCTGGCCAGTCTGTGCCAGTTCTGGCCTGCCAGTCTGTGCCAGCGTCTGGTCTGCCAGTCTGTGCCAGCGTCTGGTCTGCCAGTCTGTGCCAGCGTCTGGTCTGCCAGTCTGTCCAGTCTGCCTGCCATCTGTGCCAGCGTCTGGCCTGCCAGTTCTGTGCCAGCTGTCTGGTCGCCAGTCTGTGCCAGTTCTGTCTGCGTCGTCCAGGTTGCTCGTGCTCTGGCCGGTCTGCCTGCGTCTGTTCCAGGTCTGGCCTGCCAGTTCTGGCCATGCATTGGCCTGCCAGTCTGTTCCGAGTGTCTGGTCTTGCCAGTCTGTGCCAGTTTGTGTGCCTTGCCATCTGTGCCAGTGTTTGGCCCCAAGTCTGTTCCAGGTTGGCCTTTGCCAGTCTGTTCCAGTGTTTGGCTCTGCCAGTCTGTTTGCCAGTGTTTGGCCTGCCAGTCTGTTCCAGTGTTTGCCTGCCCCAGTCTGTTTCTCAGTGTTTGGCTTGCCAGTCTGTGCCAGTGTTTTGCTTGCCAGTCTGTCCAGTGTTTTGGCTTGCCAGTCTGTTCCAGTGTTTGGCCTGCCAGTCTGTTCCAGTGTTTGGCCTGCCAGTCTGTCCAGTGTTTGGCTCTGCCAGTCTGTGCCAGTGTTTGGCCTGCCAGTCTGTCCATCTGTTCCAGTGTTTGCCTTGCCAGTCTGTGCCAGGTTTGGCTGCCAGTCTGTGCCAGTGTTTGTTGGCTTTGCCAGTCTGTTCCAGTGTTTGGCCGGCCAGTCTGTTCCAGTGTTTGGCCTGCCAGTCTGTTCCAGTGTTTTGGCCTGCCAGTCCTGTTCCAGTGTTTGGCTTGCCAGTCTGTTCCAGTGTTTGGCTTGCCAGTGTTGTGCCAGTGTTGGCTCCAGTCTGTTCCAGTGTTTGGCTGCCAGTCTGTTCCAGTGTTTTGGCTTGCCAGTCTGTTCCAGTGTTTGGCCTGCCAGTCTGTTCCAGTGTTTGGCCTGCCAGTCTGTTCCAGTGTTTGGCTGCCATGTCTTTCCAGTGTTTGGCTGCCAGTCTGTTCCAGTGTTTGGCTGCCAGTCTGTTCCAGTGTTTTGCCTGCCAGTCTGTTCCAGTGTTTGGCTGCCATCTGTTCCAGTGTTTGGCTTGCCAGTCTGTTCCAGTGTTTGGTTGCAGTCTGTGCAGTGTTTGGCTTGCCAGTCTGTTCCAGTGTTTGGCCTGCCAGTCTGTTTCGCGTTTGCCTGCCAGTCTGTGCCAGCGTCTGGTCCTGCAGTCTGTCCAGCGTTGGTCTGCCAGTCTGTGCCGCGTCTGGCTGCCAGTCTGTGCCAGCGTCTGGCCTGCCAGTCTGTGCCAGCGTCTTCGGCCAGTCTGTGCCAGCGTCTGGTCTGCAGTCGCTGTCTGCCAGCGTTCTCTGCCCAGTCTGCCAGTGCTGTCGCCAGTGTCTGGCCTGCCAGTCTGTGCCAGTGTCTGGCCTGCCAGTCTGTGCCAGCGTCTGGTTCTGCCAGTCTGTTCCCCTTGTTGTCTGCCAGTCTGTGCCTAGTGTCTGCCTGCCAGTCCTGTGGCCGCGTCTGGTGTCCTGTGCCAGTCTGTGCCAGTTCTGGCTGCAGTCTGTGCCAGTCTGGCTGCCAGTCTGTGCCAGTGTGCTGTTTCTGCCAGTCTGTTGCCAGTGTTGGCCTGCCAGTTCTGTTGCGATAGTGTTGTGGCCTGCCAGTCTGTGCCAGCGTCTTGGCCTGCAGTCTGTTCCAGTGTTTTTGCCTGGCCAGTCTGTCCAGTGTTTGGCCTGCCAGTCTTGTGCCAGCGTCTGGCCTGTCCAGTCTGTTCCAGTGTTTGGCCTGCAGTCTTTCCAGTGTTTGCCTGCCAGTCTGTTCAGTGTTTGCCTGCCATCTGTTCCAGTGTTTGGCCTGCCAGTCTGTTCCAGTGTTTGGCTGCCAGTCTGTTCCGTGTTTGGCTTGCCAGTCTGTTCCAGTGTTTGGCCTGCCAGTCTGTTCCAGTGTTTGGCATGCCATGTCTGTTCCAGTGTTTGGCTTCCAGTCTGTGCCAGTGTTTGGCCTTCCAGTCGTGGCCAGTCTGTTCCAGTGTTTGGCTTGCCAGTCTGTTCCAGTGTTTGGCTTGCCAGTCTGTGCCAGGTTTGGCTTGCCAGTCTGTTCCAGTGTTTGGCCTGCCAGTCTGTTCCAGTGTTTGGCCTGCCAGTCTGTTCCAGTGTTTGGCTTGCCAGTCTGTTCCAGTTGTGTTTGGCTTGCCAGTCTGTGCCAGTGTTTGCTTGCCAGTTCTGTCAGTGTTTGGCTGCCATCTGTTCCACGTGTTTGGCTTCCAGTCTGTGTCCATTGTGTTGGCCTGCCAGTCTGTTCCAGTGTTTGGCCTGCCAGTCTGTTCCAGTGTTTGGCTGCCAGTCTGTTCCAGTGTTTGGCCTGCCAGTCTGTTCCAGTGTTTGGCCTGCCAGTCTGTTCCAGTGTTTGGCTTGCCAGTCTGTTCCAGGTGGTTGTGCCGTGCCAGTCTGTTCCAGTGTTTGGCCTGCCAGTCTGTTCCAGTGTTTGGCCTGCCAGTCTGTTCCAGTGTTTGGCCTGCCAGTCTGTTCCAGTGTTTGGCCTGCCAGTCTGTTCCAGTGTTTGGCTTGCCAGTCTGTGCCAGTTGGTTGGCTTGCCAGTCTGTTCCAGTGTTTGGCCTGCCAGTCTGTTCCAGTGGTTGGCTTGCCAGTCTGTTCCAGTGTTTGGCTCTGCCAGTCTGTTCCAGTGTTTGGCCTGCCAGTCTGTTCCAGTGTTTGGCCTTGCCGTCTGTTCCAGTGTTTGGCCTGCCAGTCTGTTCCAGTGTTTGGCCTGCCAGTCTGTTCCAGTGTTTGGCCTTCAGTCTGTCCAGTGTTTGGCCTCGCCATGTCCTGGTTCCAGTGGTTTTGGCCTTGCCAGTCTGTTCCAGTGTTTGGCCTGTGCCAGTCTGTGCCAGTGTTTGGCTTGCCATCTGTTCCAGTGTTGGCCTTGCCAGTCTGTTCCAGGCGTTTGGTGCTCTGCCAGCGTCCTGTGCAGCGTCGTCCATGGTCTGCCAGTCTGTGCCATGCGTCTTGTGGTCTGTCATCCTGCCAGTCTGTTGCCAGCGTCTGGTCTGCCAGTCTGTGCCAGCGTCTCTGCGTCTGCCAGTCTGTGGTCCAGCGTCTGGCCTGCCAGTCTGTGCCAGCGTTGGCCTGCCAGTCTGTGCCATTGCTCTGGCCTGCCAGTCTGTGTCCTGTGCGTGTCTGGCCCTCCGTCTGTTGCCAGCGTCTGGTCCTGGTGCCAGTCTTGTGTCCCAGTCTGTGCAGTGTTCTGTGCCAGTCTCCGGTTGCCAGTCGTCCTGGTCCTGCCAGTCTGTGCCAGCTGTTTGGCCTGCCAGTCGGTGTGCCGACGTGTGCTGGTGGCCTGCCAGTCTGTTCCATGTTGTTTGGCCATGCCGAGTCTGTTCCAGTGTTTTGCCTGCCATTTCTTGTTTCCAGTCTTTTGTGTGGCCTTGCCATGTGCTGTTCCAGTGTTTTGTGCTTGCCAGTTCTGTTCCTAGTGTTTGGCTGTGCCAGTCTGTCGTGTTGGTTTCCAGTGGTTTGGCCTGCCAGTCTGTTTCTGTTTCCAGTGTTTTGGCCTGCCAGTCTGTGTCCAGTGTTTGCTTGCCAGTCGCTGTGCCACGTGTGTCTGTTTGGCGCTTGCCAGTTCTGTGCCTCATTTGTCTGTTCAGTGTTTGGCTGCAGTCTGTTGCCAGTGTTTGGCTTGCCATGCCTGTGCCAGTGTTGCCTTGCCAGTCGTGTTCCAGTGTTTGGTGCCTGTGCCAGTCTGTTCCAGTGTTTGGCCTGCCAGTCTGTTCCAGTGTTTGGCTTGCCAGTCTGTTCCAGTGTTTGGCTTGCCATTCTGTGCCAGTGTTTGGCTTGCCAGTCTGTTCCAGTGTTTTGGCTCTGCCAGTCTGTTCCACGTGTTTGGCTTGCCAGTCTGTTCCAGTGTTTGGCCTGTTGCCTTGCCCGGTCTGTTGCCAGTCGTTTTGGTCCTGCCAGTCTGGTGCTCCAGCGTCTGTGTCGGCCAGTCTTTGTGCGCAGCGTTGTGTCTGCCAGTCTGTGCCAGTCTTTGGTCCCTCGTGAGTCTGTGGCCTAGCGTGTCTGTTCCTGCCAGTGTCTGTGCCAGTCTGGCCTGCCAGTCCTGTGCCATGCCGTGTCTGGTCTGCCAGTCTTGTGCCAGCGGTCTGGCCTGCCAGTCTGTGCCAGGCGTGTCTGGCTGCCAGTCTGTTCCAGTGTTGGCTCGCCAGTCTGTTCCATGCTGTTGGTCTGCCATTCTGTGTTGCCAGCGTCTGGCCTGCCATTCTGTGCCAGCGTTCTGCGTCTGTCCAGTCTGTGCCAGCTGTCCTGGTCTGCCAGGTCTGTGCAGCGTTGTCTGGTCTGCCATGTTCTGGTGCCAGCGTCTGGCCTGCCAGTGCTGTGCACGTCTGGCTCTGCCAGTCTGTTGCTCTCCAGCGTGGTCTGCATCTGCCAGTCTTGTGCCATGCTGTGTTCCCACTGCCCCTGTCCAGTCCTGTGCCAGCGTCTGGCCTGCCAGTCTGTGCCAGCGTCTGGTCTGCCAGTCTGTGCCAGGTGTGTGATGCCGCCAGTCTGTGCCCATCGTCGCTGCCTGCCAGTCTTGGCCAGTCGTCTGGCCTGCCAGTCTGTGCCAGTCGTCTGGCCTGCCAGTCTGTGCCAGCATCTGGCCTCTGCCAGTCTGTGCCAGTGTCTGGCTGCCAGTCTGTGCCAGCGTCTGGTCTGCCAGTCTGTGCCAGTGTTTGGCCTGCCAGTCTGTGCCAGCGTCTGGCCTGCCAGTCGTTCCATTGTTTGCCTGCCAGTCTGTTCCAATGTCTGGCCTGCCAGTCTGTGCCAGCGTCTGGCCTGCCAGTCTGTTCCAGTGTTTGGCCTGCTAGTCTGTTCCAGTGTTTGCCCTGCCAGTCTGTTCCAGTGTTTGACCTGCCATACTGTTCCAGTGTTTGGCCTGCCAGTCTGTTCCAGTGTTTGGCTTGCCAGTCTGTTCCAGTGTTTGGCTTGCCAGTCTGTTCCAGTGTTGTGGCCTGCCAGTCTGTTCCAGTGTTTTGCATCCAGTCTGTTTCCAGTGTTTGGCTTGCCAGTCTGTGCAGTGTTTGGCTTGCCAGTCTGTGCCAGTGTTTGGCTTGCCAGTCTGTTCCAGTGTTTGGCCTGCCAGTCTGTTCCAGTGTTTGGCCTGCCAGTCTGTTCCAGTGTTTGGCTTGCCAGTCTGTGCCAGTGTTTGGCCTGCCAGTCTGTGCCAGTCTGTTCCAGTGTTTGGCTTGCCAGTCTGTGCCAGTGTTTGGCCTGCCAGTCTGTGCCAGTGTTTGGCTTGCCAGTCTGTTCCAGTGTTTGGCCTGCCAGTCTGTTCCAGTGTTTGGCCTGCCAGTCTGTTCCAGTGTTTGGCCTGCAGTCTGTTCCAGTGTTTGGCTTGCCAGTCTGTTCCAGTGTTGGGCTTCCAGTCTGTGCCAGTGTTTGGCTTGCCAGTCTGTTCAGTGTTTGGCTGCCAGTCTGTTCCAGTGTTTGGCTTGCCAGTCTTTTCCAGTGTTTGGCCTGCCAGTCTGTTCCAGTGTTTGGCCTGCCGTCTGTTCCAGTGTTTGGCATGCAGTCTGTTCCAGTGTTGGCTGCCTCTGTTCAGTGTTTGGCCTGCCAGTCTGTTCCAGTGTTTGGCCTGCAGTCTGTTCCAGTGTTTGGCCTGCCAGTCTGTTCCAGTTTGGTCTGCCAGTCTGTTCCAGTGTTTGGCCTGCCAGTCTGTTCCAGTGTTTGGCTTGCCAGTCTGTTCCAGTGTTTGGCTTGCCAGTCTGTGCCAGTGTTTGGCTTGCCAGTCTGTTCCAGTGTTTGGCCTGCCAGTCTGTTCCAGCGTTTGGCCTGCCAGTCTGTGCCAGCGTCTGGTCTGCCAGTCTGTGCCAGGTCTGGTCTGCCAGTCTGTGCCAGCGTCTGGTGAGTCTGTGCCAGCTCTGCCTGCCAGTCTGTGCCAGCGTCTGGTCTGCCAGTCTGTGCCGCGTCTGGCCTGCCAGTCTGTGCCAGCGTCTGGTCTGCCAGTCTGTGCCAGTGTCTGGTCTGCCAGTCTGTGCCAGCGTCTGGTCTGCAGTCTGTCCAGGTCTGGCCTGCCAGTCTGTGCAGCGTCTGCCCTGCCAGTCTGTGCCAGCGTCTGGTCTGCCAGTCTGTGCCAGCGTCTGGTCTGCCAGTCTGTGCCAGCGTCTGGTCTGCCAGTCTGTGCCAGCGTCTGGTCTGCCAGTCTGTGCCAGCGTCTGGTCTGCCAGTCTGTGCCAGCGTCTGCCCTGCCAGTCTGTGCCAGCGTCTGGCCTGCCAGTCTGTGCCAGCGTCTGGTCTGCCAGTCTGTGCCAGTGTCTGATCTGCCAGTCTGTGCCAGCGTCTGGCCTGCCAGTCTGTGCCAGCGTCTGGCCTGCCAGTCTGTGCCAGCGTCTGGCCTGCCAGTCTGTGCCAGCATCTGGCCTGCCAGTCTGTGCCAGTGTCTGGTCTGCCAGTCTGTGCCAGCGTCTGGTCTGCCAGTCTGTGCCAGTGTTTGGCCTGCCAGTCTGTGCCAGCGTCTGGCCTGCCAGTCTGTTCCAGTGTTTGGCCTGCCAGTCTGTCCATGTTTGCCTGCCAGTCTGTGCCAGCGTCTGGCTGCCAGTCTGTTCCAGTGTTTGCCTGCAGTCTGTTCCAGTGTTTGCCCTGCCAGTCTGTTCAGTGTTTGACCTGCCATACTGTTCCAGTGTTTGGCCTGCCAGTCTGTTCCATGTTTGGCTTGCCAGTCTGTTCCAGTGTTTGGCTTGCCAGTCTGTTCCAGTGTTTGGCCTGCCATTCTGTTCGTGTTTGGCTCCAGTCTGTTCCAGTGTTTGGCTTGCCAGTCTGTCCAGTGTTTGGCTTGCCAGTCTGTGCCAGTGTTTGGCTTGCCAGTCTGTTCCAGTGTTTGGCCTGCCAGTCTGTTCAGTGTTTGGCTGCCAGTCGTTCCAGTGTTTGGCTTGCCAGTCTGTTCCAGTGTTTGGCCTGCCAGTCTGTGCCATCTGTCAGTGTTTGGCTTGCCAGTCTGTCCAGTGTTTGGCCTGCCAGTCTGTCAGTGTTTGGCTGCCAGTCTGTTCCAGTGTTTGGCCTGCAGTCTGTTCCAGTGTTTGGCCTGCCAGTCTGTTCCAGTGTTTGGCCTGCAGTCTGTTCCAGTGTTTGGCTTGCCAGTCTGTTCCAGTGTTTGGCTTGCCAGTCTGTGCCAGTGTTTGGCCTGCCAGTCTGTTCCAGTGTTTGGCCTGCCAGTCTGTTCCAGTGTTTGGCTTGCCAGTCTGTTCCAGTGTTTGGCCTGCCAGTCTGTTCCAGTGTTTGGCCTGCCAGTCTGTTCCAGTGTTTGGCCTGCCAGTCTGTTCCAGTGTTTGGCCTGCCAGTCTGTTCCAGTGTTTGGCCTGCCAGTCTGTTCCAGTGTTTGGCCTGCCAGTCTGTTCCAGTGTTTGGCCTGCCAGTCTGTTCCAGTGTTTGGCCTGCCAGTCTGTTCCAGTGTTTGGTTGCCAGTCTGTTCCAGTTTTGCTTGCCAGTCTGTGCCAGTGTTTGGCTTGCCAGTCTGTTCCAGTGTTTGGCCTGCCAGTCTGTTCAGCGTTTGGCCTGCCAGTCTGTGCCAGGTCTGCCCTCCAGTCTGTGTGCCAGCGTCTGGTCTGCCGTCTGTGCTGCTGGCGCAGTCTTGCCAGCGTCTGGCTGCCGTCTGTGCCAGCGTCTGGCTGCCAGTCTGGCCAGCGTCCTGCCTGCCGTCTGGCCAGCGTCTGGCCTGCCAGTCTGTGCCAGCGTCTGGTCTGCCAGTCTGTGCCAGCGTCTGGCCTGCCAGTCTGTGCCAGCGTCTGGTCTGCCAGTCTGTGCCAGCGTCTGGTCTGCCAGTCTGTGCCAGCGTCTGGTCTGCCAGTCTGTGCCAGCGTCTGGCCTGCCAGTCTGTGCCAGCGTCTGGTCTGCCAGTCTGTGCCAGTGTCTGATCTGCCAGTCTGTGCCAGCGTCTGGCCTGCCAGTCTGTGCCAGCGTCTGGCCTGCCAGTCTGTGCCAGCGTCTGGCCCTCAGTCTGTGCCAGCTCTGGCCTGCCAGTCTGTGCCAGTGTTGGTCTGCCAGTCTGTGCCAGCGTCTGGCCTGCCAGTCTGTGCCAGTGTTTGGCCTGCCAGTCTGTGCCAGCGTCTGGCCTGCCAGTCTTTCCAGTGTTTGCCTGCCAGTCTGTTCCAATGTTTGGCCTGCAGTCTGTGCAGCGTCTGGCCTGCAGTCTGTCCTGTGTTGGCCTGCCAGTCTGTTCCAGTGTTTGCCCTGCCAGTCTGTTCCAGTGTTTGACCTGCCATACTGTTCCAGTGTTTGCCTGCCAGTCTGTTCCAGTGTTTGGCTTGCCAGTCTGTTCCAGTGTTTGCTTGCCAGTCTGTTCCAGTGTTTGGCCTGCCAGTCTGTTCCAGTGTTTTGGCATGCCAGTCTGTTCCAGTGTTTGGCTTGCCAGTCTGTGCCAGTGTTTGGCCTTGCCAGTCTGTGCCATCGTTCCAGTGTTTGGCTTGCAGTCTGTTCACAGTGTTTGGCTTTGCCAGTCTGTTGCCAGTGTTTGGCTTGCCATCTGTTCCAGTGTTTGCCTGCCAGTCTGTTCAGTGTTTGGCCTGCCAGTCTGTTCCAGTGTTTGGCTTGCCAGTCTGTTCCAGTGTTGGCTTGCCAGTCTGTCCAGTGTTTGGCTTGCCAGTCGTTTTCCAGTGTTTGGCACTGCCAGTCTGTTCCAGTGTTTGGCTTGCCAGTCTGTTCCAGTGTTTGGCCTGCCAGTCTGTTCCAGTGTTTGGCTGCCAGTCTGTTCCAGTGTTCTGGCATGCCAGTCTGTTCCAGTGTTTGGCCTGCCAGTCTGTTCCAGTGTTTGGCCTGCCAGTCTGTTCCAGTGTTTGGCTTGCCAGTCTGTGCCAGTGGTTGGCCTGCCAGTCTGTTTCCAGTGTTTGGCCTGCCAGTCTGTTCCAGTGTTTGGCCTGCCAGTCTGTTCCAGTGTTTGGCCTGCCAGTCTGTTCCAGTGTTTGGCCTGCCAGTCTGTTCCAGTGTTTGGCTTGCCAGTCTGTTCCAGTGTTTGGCCTGGCCTGCCAGTCTGTGCCAGCGTCTGGTCTGCCAGTCTGTGCCAGCGTCTGGTCTGCCAGTCTGTCCAGTCTGGCTTGCCAGTCTGTTCCAGTGTTTGGCCTGCCAGTCTGTTCCAGTGTTTGGCCTGCCAGTCTGTTCCAGTGTTTGGCCTGCCAGTCTGTTCCAGTGTTTGGCTGCCAGTCTGTTCCAGTGTTTTGGCCTGCCAGTCTGTTCCAGTGTTGGCCTGCCAGTCTGTTCCAGTGTTTGGCCTGCCAGTCTGTTCCAGTGTTTGGCTGCCAGTCTGTTCCAGTGTTTGGCTTGCCAGTCTGTGCCAGTGTTTGGCTTGCCAGTCTGTTCCAGTGTTTGGCCTGCCAGTCTGTTCCAGCGTTTGGCCTGCCAGTCTGTGCCAGCGTCTGGTCTGCCAGTCTGTGCCAGCGTCTGGTCTGCCAGTCTGTGCCAGCGTCTGGCCTGCCAGTCTGTGCCAGCGTCTGGCCTGCCAGTCTGTGCCAGCGTCTGGTCTGCCAGTCTGTGCCAGTGTCTGATCTGCCAGTCTGTGCCAGCGTCTGGCCTGCCAGTCTGTGCCAGCGTCTGGCCTGCCAGTCTGTGCCAGCGTCTGGCCTGCCAGTCTGTGCCAGTGTCTGGTCTGCCAGTCTGTGCCAGCGTCTGGCCTGCCAGTCTGTGCCAGTGTTTGGCCTGCCAGTCTGTGCCAGCGTCTGGCCTGCCAGTCTGTTCCAGTGTTTGGCCTGCCAGTCTGTTCCAATGTTTGGCCTGCCAGTCTGTGCCAGCGTCTGGCCTGCCAGTCTGTTCCTGTGTTTGGCCTGCCAGTCTGTTCCAGTGTTTGCCCTGCCAGTCTGTTCCAGTGTTTGACCTGCCATACTGTTCCAGTGTTTGGCCTGCCAGTCTGTTCCAGTGTTTGGCTTGCCAGTCTGTTCCAGTGTTTGGCTTGCCAGTCTGTTCCAGTGTTTGGCCTGCCAGTCTGTTCCAGTGTTTTGGCATGCCAGTCTGTTCCAGTGTTTGGCTTGCCAGTCTGTGCCAGTGTTTGGCCTGCCAGTCTGTGCCAGTCTGTTCCAGTGTTTGGCTTGCCAGTCTGTTCCAGTGTTTGGCTTGCCAGTCTGTGCCAGTGTTTGGCTTGCCAGTCTGTTCCAGTGTTTGGCCTGCCAGTCTGTTCCAGTGTTTGGCCTGCCAGTCTGTTCCAGTGTTTGGCTTGCCAGTCTGTTCCAGTGTTTGGCTTGCCAGTCTGTGCCAGTGTTTGGCTTGCCAGTCTGTTCCAGTGTTTGGCCTGCCAGTCTGTTCCAGTGTTTGGCTTGCCAGTCTGTTCCAGTGTTTGGCCTGCCAGTCTGTTCCAGTGTTTGGCCTGCCAGTCTGTTCCAGTGTTTGGCATGCCAGTCTGTTCCAGTGTTTGGCCTGCCAGTCTGTTCCAGTGTTTGGCCTGCCAGTCTGTTCCAGTGTTTGGCTTGCCAGTCTGTGCCAGTGGTTGGCTTGCCAGTCTGTTCCAGTGTTTGGCCTGCCAGTCTGTTCCAGTGTTTGGCCTGCCAGTCTGTTCCAGTGTTTGGCCTGCCAGTCTGTTCCAGTGTTTGGCCTGCCAGTCTGTTCCAGTGTTTGGCTTGCCAGTCTGTGCCAGTGGTTGGCTTGCCAGTCTGTTCCAGTGTTTGGCCTGCCAGTCTGTTCCAGTGGTTGGCTTGCCAGTCTGTTCCAGTGTTTGGCCTGCCAGTCTGTTCCAGTGTTTGGCCTGCCAGTCTGTTCCAGTGTTTGGCCTGCCAGTCTGTTCCAGTGTTTGGCTTGCCAGTCTGTTCCAGTGTTTGCTGTCACTGTCAGGGGGCGTACATCCAGACCAGATAACATACAGGCTGGGGAAACAAACAACTAGCTCTGCCATGTTGGCGACTAGAACAGGCTCTCTCAATCTCTCTCTTACTCCATCTCTCTCTTTTTTTGTATCCCTCTCTCTTTCTATCTCCCTTCATCCTTCCTTCCTCTCTCGTGATCTTGTCTCTCTCTCCATCCTCTCACATCCGTGCCACTCTGTGTTTTGTTCTGTCTGCCGCTGTAGCTACAGCAGGCAGCGTTCTTTCACCCTGGACAAGTGCATGATGTCCACAGCCCCATGAAATATGAAAAAGACATTTTTGATCAAGATGTTTGGTGACTGCCCATGTCCCCGACCCCCCCCCCCCAGGGAGATGGCTGTGTGTTCGTCAGCTAGACAGATGAATCTAAATATTTATACAGAGAGCCTGAACTCCGCTCTGCTTTCTGTGTGTTTGTGTACAGTGTGGGGGCGTCGGGCCACGGAGATAGAACTAGGAAGTGGAGGCTGCTGAGGAGAGAAGGAAGGACTTATAGATGGCCCGGGGTGGCAGTGGTGGTGGCAGCTTTCTGGGTATGTTTTGAGAGAGCGTAGGCCTGCATAATAAAGTAGAAACTATATGAGCCGGCAGCTGCGAGGCTCCTCGGGATCCCATGGATGTCAGGGTTTCAGACAGGACTAGGAGCCTTCAGGTTTAAAGACAGAAATAAAGGCAGGCCAGGACAAGCAGTTTGTGGCCCTTGAGTGCATTATGGCTTACCAAGACAAAAGCTAAGTAGTACGCTACACAGCGCTAACTGGGGGAATATGATATTGGGTCTGCCAGGTAGAACTTGAGTCAAATAGCTATTCACTTGCTAAAGGGATGGAATCATCCAACCTGATATTATCTGGGTTATGTTTCTCTGGGTGACATCCATGAAGAAAGGACGTGATGAAGATAATGACCGTGTATGGTAGGCTATGAGGCTATGGTTTCCATCCAGTGCAGATTGTGTAATGGGGTTCTCGTTGCTGACGTGTTGGAAATGAATATGATGGAGTATTAGAGGATGTGAGTGTCAGGACAGCTGCCCTGTAGTGCCGTCGGTTGGTTTTGGGAACGTGTACCCACGCACGTATACACACCTAGAGCGAACCGAGCGACAGAACGACTCCTTTGCCCCTGAGCATTGTGGGGGGAGATGGAATAGCAAAGTGTGAGACACTCTGTATGGTTCTGTGACCCCCCCATTCTTCCTTTCTCCCTGTCTCTCCTCCTCCCCCTCTTCCTCCCCATCTCCAGCCTGTCTTTGTGTTCATGTGACACGTCCTCAGAGTGGGGCCGCTTGCCTCTCCTCCTCTCCTCACCGCTCCTCCACTGCTCCTCTCCACCCCCTCTCCTGTCCTCCACGGCCTGAAGTGGTGTCATGCCCCCGTTTGCAGTTTCTCTTTTTGTTGCCCTCCGTTTCCCCCTCTCTCAGTTGAGTCTGTCAGAATAGGCCAGGTTTGAACGACCTCCTGTCCTCAGGAATCTGTCCGTCTGCACACTGTAGTCTGTCCTGCTGTTTTGTACATGCTTGGTGTTGGCAGTCAAATACAAAACACACCAAATGGCACAAATGTATCACTATAATATGGGTTGTCACTGTCTTCTCGTGATGGATACCAAACACGATCATTCGAAAGCTGTTATTAATTTGCGTCAATCTTCCCTATATCCTCTTTGTCCAGCCAAAATAATTGCACTCTCTAACGTCTTTGATAGCAGTACGCAGTGAGGGGACATTCCCTAACTTCCTGTCTGTTGTGACTTGTTCTCCCTCCTCAGGCCCTTAATGGTTTTGTCCTGGTCATCACTGCAGAGGGGATCATATTCTACTCCTCTCACACCATTCAGGATTACCTGGGATTCCACCAAGTAAGTCTCTGCTGCTGATCAGCCACTCAAACCCACTGACACACACACCACCATACCCGCCATACATCATACACACACTGCCGCTCAAACACGCACAGAGAGAGGAGGATTGGGCCTGCCTACAGAGCCACAGCATGGCGCAGAGGGAGTCTGGAGGAGGTTAGATCAACCCTGGCCTAGGCCAAGCCAGTTGGACAACAATATAACTCTGCCTTCATTCTATTTATGGAGCAACCCAGGGAGTGCTGGGACACTGACTGAAAACTATAGTCCTACAGGTTTATGTGCCAAACAAAATCTAGCGCACCAGATTCAAATCATTAGCTGGTTGATAAGCTGAACCAGGTGAGTTACAACTGGGTTGGGAGTGAAAACCTACAGGAGGTTATCTCTCCAGGAACAGGGTTGGAGAGCCCTGTAATACACTCCGCTGCGTCCTGCCCCCCTTCTTTTCCCCAACAGTTGCAGCCAGAATGAAGGTGAAAACAAATGTGCTACTGTACAGTGCCAACCTTCACCCAACACCGCCTTGTGTCTTTGCCTGCCCTTTTGCCCCACCTCCGCCCCCCTCCGTTCCCTAGTCTTGCCCTCTCTTGCCCTCTGGTACCCAGCCCTGCTCTGTGCTAAGCGCTTTAGCTTGCTTGAGTCAGGATTTCCACTGGATAAGAATTTGATAACCCCGTCCAGAGAGGTCAAACACAGGTTAATCATTTAATAAGAGCTGATCTATAGCATATTTAATCACAGACCTCTATAAGCATGTATACTGTCTGTCCTACGTTTCTTTAATTGATTTAACCCCCAGCTGATTAACTGCTCTAATAGCCTTATTTGTTCAGGTTGGATCAGTTTTTGATAACATCCATGTTTGCGTACACAGTTGGGCTAAGCTGTATTAGCAATTATTAACACCCCCTAAAGCTCTCTCTCTCTCTCTCTCTCTCTCTCTTTCTCCTTCTCTCTCTCGCGCCCTCTTTCTCTCTTTCCTTCTCTCTCTCTTTCCTTTTCTCTCTCTCTCTCTTTCCTTCTCGCTCTCTCTCTCACTCTCTCGCCCTCTAGCTCTCGCTTTCTTTTTCTCTGCGGTCATCAGTTGGAGGCTGCTGAGGGGAGGACGGCTCATAAGAATGGCTGGAAAGGAGCTAATGGAATGGCGTCAAATGTATTTGATACCCTTAAGTCCGCTCCAGCCATTACCACGAACCCGTTCTCCCCAATGAAGGTGCCACCAACCTCCTGTGGGGACATACAGTGCCTTGCGAAAGTATTCACCCCCTTGGCATTTTTCCTATTTTGTTTCCTTACAACCTGGAATTAAAAATGATTTTTAGGGGGTTTGTATCATTTGATTTACACAACATGCCTACCACTTTGAAGATGCAAAATATTTTTTATTGTGAAACAAACAAGAAATAAAATACAAAAACAGATAAACTTGAGCGTGCATAACTATTCACCCCCCCCAAAGTCAATACTTTGTAGAGCCACCTTTTGCAGCAATTACAGTTGCAAGTTTCTTGGGGTATGTCTCTATAAGCTTGGCACATCTAGCCACTGGGATTTTTGCCCATTATTCACGGCAAAACTGCTCCAGCTCCTTCAAGTTGGATGGGTTCCGCTGGTGTACAGCAATCTTGAAGTTATACCACAGATTCTCAATTGGATTGAGGTCTGGGCTTTGACTAGGCCATTCCAAGACATTTAAATGTTTCCCCTTAAACCACTCAAGTGTTGCTTTAGCAATATGCTTAGGGTCATTGTCCTGCTGGAAGTTGAACCTCTGTCCCAGTCTCAAATCTCTGGAAGACTGAAACAGGTTTTCCTCAAGAATTTCCCTGTATTTAGCGCCATCCATCATTCCTTCAATTCTGACCAGTTTCCCAGTCCCTGCCATATGAAAAACATCCCCACAGTAAGATGATGCCACCACCATGCTTCACTGTGGGGATGGTGTTCTCGGAATGATGAAAGGTGTTGGGTTTGCACCAGACATAGCGTTTTCCTTGATGGCCAAAAAGCTACATTTTAGTCTCATCTGACCAGAGTACCTTCTTTCATATGTTTGGGGAGTCTCCCACATGCCTTTTGGCAAACACCAAATGTGTTTGCTTATTTTTTTCTTTAAGCAATGGCTTTTTTTCTGGCCACTCTTCCGTAAAGCCCAGCTCTGTGGAGTGTACGACTTAAAGTGGTCCTATGGACAGATACTCCAATCTCCGCTGTGGAGCTTTGCAGCTCCTTCAGGGTTATCTTTGGTCTCTTTGTTGACTCTCTGATTAATGCCCTCCTTGCCTGGTCCGTGAGTTTCGGTGGGCGGTCCTCTCTTGGCAGGTTTGTTGTGGTGCCATATTCTTTCCATTTTTTAATAATGGATTTAATGGTGCTCCGTGGGATGTTCAAAGTTTCGGATATTTTTTTATAAATCAACCCTGATCTGTACTTCTCCACAACTTTGTCCCTGACCTGTTTGGAGAGCTCCTTGGTCTTGGTGGTTCCGCTTGCTTTGTGGTGCCCCTTGCTTAGTGGTGTTGCAGACTCTGGGGCCTTTCAGAACAGGTGTATATATACTGAGATCATGTGACAGATCATGTGACACTTAGATTGCACACAGGTGGACTTTATTTAACATAATTATGTGAATTCTGAAGGTAATTGGTTGCACCAGATCTTATTTAGAGGCTTCATAGCAAAGGGGTGAATACATATGCACGCACCACTTTTCCGTTTTTTTATTTTTTTGAATTTTTCGAAACAAGTAATTTTTTTCATTTCACTTCACCAATTTGGACTATTTTGTGTATGTCCATTACATGAAATCCAAATAAAAATCCATTTAAATTACAGGTTGTAATGAAACAAAATAGGAAAAACGCCCAATGGGGCTGAATACTTTTGCAAGGCACTGAAAGCACAAGCTGCTGTAGAAGAAATGTTCCCACAGTGTGAGCCACACCTCCCAGGCCTTGTTTCATTTCAACAACCATCACTTCACATCTACAGCGCTGACCGAAATCCTTTTGGATGTATGTGGCTGCCTGTTGTGGAGCTGTGTGTATGGTAATGAGAAGTAGCACTGAGATGCTAGTGTGATACGGAACCTCAGGCTGTGCTGTGTCCATGTCACCAACTCTCTGAGGTGGTCCAGCTCATGCCCTAACCTTCCTCCTCACTGCAAGCCCACAAAACAAGGGGTCGAGTGTGTGTGTGTGTGTGTGTGTGTGTGTGTGTGTGTGTGTGTGTGTGTGTGTGTGTGTGTGTGTGTGTGTGTGTGTGTGTGTGTGTGTGTGTGTGTGTGTGTGTGTGTGTGTGTGTGTGTGTGTGTGAGAGCATCATTTTACTGATTCTACAGGAGTGAATTCAATTGTGTGTAGGTTATTTTTCAGGAAGTCAGACAATAGTTCCCAGTCCTATGTGTTGGTACACGTGACCGTTCCAAAGACGTCTCTCTTTCTCTCCTTGTTCCAGACGGACGTGATGCACCAGAGTGTGTTTGATCTGATCCACACTGAGGACCAGCAGGAGTTTAGGAGGAACCTGCACTGGGCACTCAACCCACCGGCCGTGCCCCAGCAGGTGGAGTCACCCCCAGGTCAGTCTTACACTGTGTCTCACTGTCTACCCCCTTTTATGCCGGGCCCGACGCATTTTCACAAAGTTGTCCAAGGCCACTGTGAGCCTTTCACATTACTAGCTAGCGATGTATGTTTGATGCTCTGTTGCAAATTTACAGATGACATATCAATCAATCAATCAAGTTTATTTTATATAGCCCTTCGTACATCAGCTAATATCTCGAAGTGCTGTACAGAAACCCAGCCTAAAACCCCAAACAGCTAGTAATGCAGGTGTAGAAGCACGGTGGCTAGGAAAAACTCCCTAGAAAGGCCAAAACCTAGGAAGAAACCTAGAGAGGAACCAGGCTATGAGGGGTGGCCAGTCCTCTTCTGGCTGTGCCGGGTGGAGATTATAACAGAACTATGCCAAGATGTTCAAAATGTTCATAAGTGACAAGCATGGTCAAATAATAATCATGAATAATTTTCAGTTGGCTTTTCATAGCCGATCATTAAGAGTTGAAAAACAACAGGTCTGGGACAGGTGGCGGTTCCATAACCGCAGGCAGAACAGTTGAAACTGGAATAGCAGCAAGGCCAGGCGGACTGGGGACAGCAAGGAGTCACCACGCCCGGTAGTCCCGACGTATGGTCCTAGGGCTCAGGTTCTCAGAGAGAGAGAAAGAAAGAGAGAACGAGAGAATTAGAGAGAGCATACTTAAATTCACACAGGACACTGGATAAGACAGGAGAAGTACTCCAGGTATAACCAACTGACCCTAGCCCCCCGACACATAAACTACTGCAGCATAAATACTGGAGGCTGAGACAGGAGCGGTCAGGAGACACTGTGGCCCCATCCGAAGATACCCCCGGACAGGGCCAAACAGGAAGGATATAACCCCACCCACTTTGCCAAAGCACAGCCCCCGCACCACTAGAGGGATATCTTCAACCACCAACTTACAATCCTGAGACAAGGCCGAGTATAGCCCACAAAGATCTCCACCACAGCACAAACCAAGGGGGGGCGCCAACCCAGACAGGAAGATCACGTCAGTAACTCAACCCACTCAAGTGACGCACCACTCCTAGGGACGGCATGAAAGAGCACCAGTAAGCCAGTGACTCAGCCCCTGTAATAGGGTTAGAGGCAGAGAATCCCAGTGGAGAGAGGGGAACCGGCCAGGCAGAGACAGCAAGGGCGGTTCGTTGCTCCAGAGCCTTTCCGTTCACCTTCACACTCCTGGGCCAGACTACACTCAATCATATGACCTACTGAAGAGATAAGTCTTCAGTAAAGACTTAAAGGTTGAGACCGAGTCTGCGTCTCTCACATGGGTAGGCAGACTGTTCCATAAAAATGGAGATCTATAGGAGAAAGCCCTGCCTCCCGCTGTTTGCTTAGAAATTCTAGGGACAATTAGGAGGCCTGCGTCTTGTGACCGTAGCGTACGTATTGGTATGTACGGCAGGACCAACTCGGAAAGATAGGTAGGAGCAAGCCCATGTAACGCTTTATAGGTTAACAGTAAAACCTTGAAATCAGCCCTTGCCTTAACAGGAAGCCAGTGTAGGAAGCTAGCACTGGAGTAATATGATCAAATTTCTTGGTTCTAGTCAGGATTCTAGCAGCCGTATTTAGCACTAACTGAAGTTTATTTAGTGCTTTATCCGGGTAGCATATATATGCCATACTGAAATTGAACTTGTGGAAAGGGCTGAGGTGGACTACTAGCAGAAAAAAACTAAAGATAAAAAGGAGGTGCCAGTTTGATGCTTTGTTTCAGTATGATAGTTAGTCGCAGTGAAGTCGTCGTTTAACTTTAAAGTGACACACACATTCAGTGACAGTGTACACCATACTGGTTGACGGTCACTACTAGCAGAGAAATAAAACATGATAACATGATCAAACGAAGAACTGCAATGAGTCAGCCTGAAGTCACTCACACCCAATGCGTTAACTTTTCCCTAAAAACAGCTGACCCCAATTTCCCCAGCTGAGCTCTGTGCAGAGAGGGAAGGAGATGAGAGAGGGATAGAGGAAGAGCATGGAGAGAGAGAGAGAGAGTTGAGAAGATGGAGAGAGGGAGGTGACCTTTATCAGGCTCTCCATGGCATTGAGGGTAAATGTTAGAACACACACATAGCCGTCTGTTTTAATTAGGCAGGGGTTAGAGCTAGCTACCGTAGCGTTACCATGGTACTTTAGAACAGGGACGGAATGGAGAAGAGGGAGGGACAGACTGGAGCTACACACCCACACACACATGCACATACACACACTCACCAAACATACCGTACTGTAGGAGCATCGGAACCCTGTTAAACTCTGTTAAACAGACATATTAATAGACCACAAATGAAGTAGCCATTGAATATAGTGATTTGACTTTGTCCTTGTCTTGTTGCTATTCCTCAGATGGAAAACCAGTCCCCAGCTCGTCCCTGGTGACCTATAACCCCGACCAGCTGCCTCCAGAGAACTCCTCCTTCCTGGAAAGGAACTTCGTCTGTCGCTTCCGCTGTCTCCTCGACAACTCCTCTGGCTTCCTGGTTTGTAACCAATCATATTACTCCTCTCTCAACCTCATACACACAGGAGTACTGGAGACTGACATGTCTCCTTTTGGGAAGATTATTCTTGCAATGATGTTTGAGCTCATGTTAGAGACTTGCCCTCCGTTGAAGACAGCCATTGTTGGACTTATGGTCTGTGTATGCATGTATATAAGGGAGAAGGCGTGTGAGTGTCTGTGCGTGCGAGCGTCCTTACTTCCGTGTGTACTGCACTCTTGCTTGCGTGTGCGTACGTCTACAAGTGTGTGTGTGTGTGTGTCAGATCACACCTCAGCTTTATTAGAAGAGAGTGTTCCGGCCTATTTTGCCACTGTGACTGTGTCCCATGACTGTACTGAGGGAGGCTGAGCCGTACAAGAACAAAGGCCTGGGAATACCCAGACACTTCTAGTCTGGCTCCTGGCGTGGGGTGTCCCGACTCCCGCCAGAGAGCCCCAGAGGCAGGCGCTTTACAGGGCTACTGACCCCCCCCCTCCCCCTTATCCCAGAGCTACCCTCCACTACTGACCCCTGAACTACAGAATCCCTTCCACCCCCCTATGCCCCCCCTCCTATTCTCACTCTGCATTATTCTGAGCATTCTACTTTCCAGGGCTACCTCCCCCATTTAGACCCCTACCTCCCACTTTCTCTGCCACCCCCCATCCCCCCTCTACTCAGAAGCCCAGTGGTGTGAGACCAAAGGATGCTATTTTCTCCCAGCTAGAAAATACAAGGCTGCCGTTCACTTCTGACTCCTGGACCCCCCCCCCCCCACCACCTTCCTTTCCTCCCCTACCTCCCCCCTTCTATCCCCGCCCACTCCTTTCCCCCTACCCTCTCCTTCCTGGCCCTATCACCCCCTTTCTCCACTTCTCCGTCAGCATCCCAGCACTCTGAGGCCAAAGGCTCTCCCAGCTACAGTAGCTAGAGAGCCATAGAGAGCCTATTAGCCTGCTCAGCGTGGGGTCGTACCACTTCAGACCACGGCAGGATCAGAAGCCACTACCCACCCTCAGTAATCCGTCTTAAAAGGCCACAGGGTCGTGGGGAAAGGGCTTTCAATCTGCCCTCCAGAGGAGGAGAGCACCCAGAGAGGAATTTGCTTAGTCAGAGTAGCTCAGGGACTCCCAAAGGACTGTCTTCTCCTCAGACTAAAGGGTTGTGCTGGATACCACAGGGACAGAGAGAGAGAGAGAGAGAGAGGGAGACAAGAGGGCAGAGTCAGAGCACATTGACGTGGCTAGAACACAGTAACATACAAGTAAATATATTGCTGTAGGGGCCTATCGGATTGTCCGTGTGCAGTTAGAAAAGCATACTCAGAGAGCTGTGAGGGATATCTGCCTGTGCTTGCTGTTAAAGCTGGCATGCAGGGCTCATGGTGCTGGTGTGGGTGTGTCATAGTGGGAGACCGTAGCATGACCCCCTCGCCCCCTCCGCTCCTCCTAGCCTCTCCATCTCACCAGTACAGATCGGGACCATGCAGAGTAGCGGGGGGCTGGTGGTTGGGGACGGGAGGGAAGGGGAAAGGGAAGAGGAAAGAAGAGTAAGATCGGGGTACTTCTCAACTCTGTGGAGGTCATTTGCGAGAGCGGTAAGCCCAGGGTCTGGCTCCATAGCATTGTTTTGGTAATCCTATTGCTATTTGAGGGTAGATTCTTGACATCATTGCACCTCGCCTTATGCCCAGCAGGATCAATGAACCAGTGCTAGGGGGAGATGGGAGGAGAGGGCCATAAGACCCACCACACCATACTGGCCTCGCATGAGAGGATACGGGCCGAGAGGAGGAGGAGAAATAGGAAAAAGGGAGAGCAGAGGAGGGGTGGAGAGAGTTAGTTGAGGGGAAGAGGGAGGACGAGGCCCAACTTAAACTCATCAAGAAGAAGAAGAAAGAAATTCCAATTACCGTTCTCATAAACTTTGTGTACCATTTTTATCTCATCTTTGAATTGTTGATGTAATCACTACAGAGGACGCAGAGCAGAGGACAAAGTTTCCAGTTACATTACAGTACTTTGGTGTTTTATCCCTTCCTTGCATGTTCTCTAATCTTCAATGACTTCCGTCTCCCCTCTAGGCCCCCTCAGCCTTGTACAGGATTGTGTCCCAAATGACACCCTATCCCCTATATAAGTGCACTGCTTTTGCCACAGCCCTATAAACCCTTGTCAAAACCAGTGTGCTAAATTGGGAATAGGGTGCCATTTAGGACGCAGTCCAAGTCTCATCTGGGGGTCATCAGTTCCCTCCTAAACATCGTGTTCCTATTATATGAGGGTTATTACATACAGCGTGTTGTATTGTATCTGACTCTAGTAGAAGGATAATGAACAAGTTAATTGAATCCTTTTTGCTTTTCCTCGTTTTGCTGAAGTACTGTGAACTCTAATTACATTCGCCCTCGAGCATTCAGCTGTTACAGAAAGTAAAAGAGATGCATGTGCATTAATGACAATGTTCTTTATTTTCTCCCCATTCTTGTTTTTATAAATCGGACAATATTCAACATGACATTGTTCATTAGTCCTTGCACGGTTTTTGTTGTCGTTAGAATCCGTCAGCTAGTAGGCCATGAAATCATAGGAGGCTACCGTTTGTCTCAGGGAAAAGCCATTTCTTCCTGTGAGAATGTCTTGCTTCGACATTCACTCATGTGCAACGTTATCTCAATAAAGATTGCACTGGAGACCGACTTTGAGCGGGAGACACAACCCCATCAATATTCCAGTAGGAGATTCAAGCTGTCACACAAATCAAGCTCAAAGAATTCTGCTTTAGCTGGTTTGACAGTTGCATGTCCCAGTGAATTGACACACATACAGTAGTTTCATTAGTTCGTCCTGGTCGTCGGTGCTGTAATCTCTCGTGACACACTGTTAGCTGACCAGCCCATGCAATATTTGTTTCTGGTTCCGTGATCATTTGTAACCTAGTAGTGGCAAGTCCAGACCTTCGTTACATAAATAGAAGGTATGTTCCCCAACCAGAACCAAAGCTTGCGTGCTGGCCATTTAAACGAGAGACTAGGTAATTTGTACTGCTGTAGTAGCGTTCTATTTAACTACAGCCCTTCATTACATAAACAGAAGGTCCAGTATGTTCCTAACCTGAAGGTCCAGTATGTTCCTAACCTGAAGGTCCAGTATGTTCCTAACCTGAAGGTCCAGTATGTTCCTGACCTGAAGGTCCACTATGTTCCTGACCTGAAGGTCCAGTATGTTCCTGACCTGAAGGTCCAGTATGTTCCTAACCTGAAGGTCCAGTATGTTCCTAACCTGAAGGTCCAGTATGTTCCTAACCTGAAGGTCCAGTATGTTCCTAACCTGAAGGTCCAGTATGTTCCTGACCTGAAGGTCCAGTATGTTCCTGACCTGAAGGTCCAGTATGTTCCTGACCTGAAGGTCCAGTATGTTCCTAACCTGAAGGTCCAGTATGTTCCTAACCTGAAGGTCCAGTATGTTCCTGACCTGAAGGTCCAGTATGTTCCTAACCTGAAGGTCCAGTACGTTCCTAACCTGAAGGTCCAGTATGTTCCTGACCTGAAGGTCCAGTATGTTCCTGACCTGAAGGTCCAGTATATTCCTAACCTGAAGGTCCAGTATTTTCCTAACCTGAAGGTCCAGTATTTTCCTGACCTGAAGGTCCAGTATGTTCCTGACCTGAAGGTCCAGTATGTTCCTGACCTGAAGCTTAAGCAGAAATCCACAGGGCAGGCGGGAACTCCAAAATACCGTCCCAGTGCGCCTAGTGCACCTCAACTCCTAGTAATTACTCAAAGCCAATTAGCTCTACGTCCTGACGTTTTAACAGGGACAGAAGAAGAAGTTCCCTTTCATTAGCTCCATGACACTCATCACTGTCAGGAGAGGGACTGATGTGTTACCGTGGAAACAGGCCACGGAGAAGGAACAGAACATAACATAGCTCTCTAAGTATCTTCTCCGATGCATCCTGTCCTGTCCTGTCATGTCACACAAAGAGCTCAGAGCGAGCCTGACACTGACATGTCACATGTCGGTTACTTACTATGAATGTAAATAAGTCTTTCTGCCCCCCCCCCCCCCCCCCCCCCCCCAGCGAACCGTGCGACCTGCGTGCCCTGCTGTTCTGAATTGTTTGTTATCAAGGTGTACCACGCATCTACGTGATGGAGATAGATGGATGGTTCTACTGTAGTGCAGTGTGTGGATGTGCGTGTGTGTGTTTCATTGTAAATTTGTGTAGTTCTACACTGTCCCTCTGGGGCTCTTGCAGGCAGGGGAGGAGGAGGGTCTGAAAGTTGTATCAGTCCAAAAGCCACATGCAAAGGCTTCCCTGGCTTTTCTAATTAGCAATTTGATGAGCAGGGTTATGGCCTGCTGGGTTATGGCTGGGGACGACAGGGGATCTTGTATGTTTACAATGTGATCGAAGGGCCTCCAGCCAGCCTAGCGAGGGACAGAGACAGGATCAGCCATTAAGAATGGTCTCTCTCTCTCTCCATCTTCCACTCTCTTATTCTGTCTCTCTGTCTCTCTCTCGCTATCGCTCTCTCTGTCTCTCTCTGTCTTTGTGTGTGTCTCTCGCTCTCTCTTCTTCCTAGAGGTGACTGTTGTAAATAATGCTGATTGCGTGCGACAGGGAGAAACGAAACAGGCACTCTGAGTGGAGTAAGGAGAAGTGTGCACATGTGATATCATTTTCGTTGTCACAAAGGCAGCAGAGGAATATGTTATGCATTTGAATGGGAGAGGGAGGAGAGCGTCAGCGAGGAGAGAGTCCTAGTCTCTCTCTAGTCTAGACTGCTGTGTTTGGCTACGGGAGATTGTTTCAAGCATTTACTCTCTCCTGATACTCATCGGCTCTCTTTACAGCATACAAATGAATAACATCCCACTTGTAGTATACAAACCGATATAAATAGCAAACCTGAGTGATACAGAGCTCTATTACATTTTTAAACGGTTCAGTTTTACAGGGGTATTGCTCATTCAACCTCTCACTGAAGGTGGAACGACTGTGAACCAAATGCTATTCTTCTAACGTGAGTCTGCACTATTCCTACTAGTTTCTATTTTATTATTTGGCATGCTTTTATCCATCGATAAAGAGAACATGCTTAGTGTTTGCCATGTGTATTCTGTGTCGAAGTTATACTAGTCATTTATATCTATATATCTCTCTCTGGCTTCCCAAACTGTTATAAAATAAAGATTGACGTGCATGTATTTATGTGTTTAAAATTGAAAAGTTTCTGTCTGCTATCTAAATCCTGTAAACTACATGGCTATGATGCAATAAAGGAAAGATGGCACATCAGAATTGGATTTGACGCTACATCACTTATGACATCACAAACGAGTCAGTTCCGGGAATTTAAACACGTGGCAGCTGTTCATTCACCTGTCATTCTGTGTTCTTGAGCTAGCTTCGATAACGTGTGAATTAGGTCCAAAATGAATTCTTTGTATGTTGGTGACCTCCACCAAAACGTCACCGAGGCAGACCTAAACAAGATGTTTCGTGAAGCCGGACCAATCTCTTCTGTCCGTGTATGTAGGGATCGGGTTACACATCGTTCCCTCGGGTACGCCTACGTTAACTTTTATCAGCCAGACGATGCTGAGCGTGCCCTGCTCATGTTCAGCAATGATATGCTCGAAGGAAGATATCTGCGCATCATGAGGTCTGATCCTGACCGTACCCTGAGGAAGAGTGGGGTGGGAAACATCTTCATCAGGAACCTGGACAAGAAGTCTATAACAAATAAAAACCTGTACGAGACCTTCTCAGCATTTGGAGACATCTACTCTAGCAAGGTAGTTTGTGACGAGAATGGCCATTCCAAGGGTTATGGTTATATTCAATACAAGACCCAGGAGGCTGCTGATAGAGCCATCGAGAAATTAAATGGCATGTTAATGGATAACGAAAAGGTGTTTATCGAGCGCTTTAAGTCACGCAAAGAGCGAGAGGAGGTGCTTGGAGCCAAGGCCAGAGAGTTCAACAACGTGTTTGTCAAGAATCTTGGCAGAGACACGAACGATGAGACACTGATGGAGCTTTTTGGGAAATATGGACCAACCGTTAGTGTCAAGGTCATGAAAGACGATAACGGGAAGTCGAGTGGGTTCGGTTTTGTTTGCTTCGAGAGGCCTGAGGATGCACAGAGAGCCGTGAATGAGATGAGCGGGAAGGAGCTAAACGGGAGGCTGATATATGTAGGCCGCGCCCAGAAGAAAGCAGAGCGCCAGACGTTGCTGAAACTCAAGTTTGGGCAGAAGAAGCCTGATCCCAAGGCCAAATACAGAGGTATAAATCTCTTTGTAAAGAACCTGGATGATGCCTTTGATGATCACCGTTTAAGGAAGGCGTTTTCTGAATTCGGAACAATCATCAGCGCCAAGGTGATGACTGAGAGCGGCCGCAGCAAAGGCTTTGGCTTTGTTTCCCTCTCATCCCCCGAGGAGGCCACCAAGGCTGTGACGGAGATGAATGGCCGTATCGTGGGCACCAAGCCGCTTTACGTGGCCCTGGCTCAGAGCAAGGAACAGCGCCAACAATACCTGGCAGACAGGTACAAGCAGAGGATGGTCAGTGTCATGGCAGTGCCCAACCCCATCATCAACTCCTACCAGCCTCCTATTCCACAGGTAAATCCAAACAAGAGTCCATACAGAAAATAATATATCCAACTTGGACATGAGTAATGAACATTTTATTGAGAAATGCTAACTTCGAATTCCATATAGCCTTTTACTTCAATGTGTACATTCCACAGGCCCAGTCCGATGCAGCTGTCTACTACTTCAGCAACCAACTGGCTCAGCTGAGTTCCAGCCCTGGCATGATGCCCGTTCAGCGGATAACCACTCAGGCCTTGGGCCATCGCCCACATCATCCTGCCCGTGCAGATGCAGCCACTGCCATGAGCAAGCCTCAGTACAAGTATATGCGAAAGAATTAAATGTGCCTTAAATAAATACTTAAGTACAGTACCATAAAGTGTACCAGCAATCAATATGCTCATCATTCATCTGAGTGTGAGCTCTATTGTTGTCGAAGCAGTTTGATTGTTGATGTCTAGGAAATCCTATATGTGGAACATACAGCCAGCTTCTCATTCATGAACAAACGTGACTGAAGCAAGTTTTGTGTGCTCGTGAATCATTTCTCATATCTTCGCTCTTTCAGGAATTCAACATTCGCGGCTGGCGATGGCACAATAATAACACAATAATCCTCTGCTCCCCACGGCAGTCCAGGAGCCTCACCAAGCTAAAGCCGGACATAAATCTGTCCCAAACACTGGAGCTTGAAGCCAAGAGAGGGACAGGGTCCTTCAAACTTCCATCACAGAAGAAGAAAGAAAAATTCGAACAAAATTATATTTTACAGTAAAGGCCCAGTGCAGTCAAAATTATGTTTCCTGTGTTTTGTGTCATAACAGCTGATGAAACTAAAACTGTAAAAGTATGATTTTTTTAATCAGTGCTATTTCCTAATAGTTGCTGGTTGAAAATACAATCTACGCAGGACCTTGTAATCAGCAGGTTTTGCATGGGTGGAGTTATAGCCTGCCTGGTGACATCCGTTAGACCTTGAAAGAAACAAGGGTAATTTTAGGTCTGAAAAAAGGTGAATATGAGTTTCCTTTGTTTAACTTCTTTTTACTGTGTTTGTGTGTAGCTGTCATGAGTCGGGCTCATGGTTGCTCATGGTCTCGTGATGGGGAAGCCCTGCCTGCGACTTCATAATCAGTGTCGGCCCATGGCCCAAAAGGGAGTTTCCTCTTTGTCTAATGGTTAAGACGTTGGTTTCTCCTGTGGTAGACCCTTGTTCAGATCCCGCCCGTGACATTAACTGTCTTGTGCACAGACAAGATAGCTGATCATTTTGAAACTGAAGACTGGCTCTAATATAATTTCAAACACACCAATACACACACACCATCTTGGTAGCGTTGCTCTCCAGGCCCTTGTTGAGTTGGTCCTGCAGGTTCGACACGATGGTGTTGTTGCTCGGCACCCTGTAGGCACTTGTGTACTCCATACCCATGTTTTCCACCAGCCCACAGCACAGCTCCACGATCAGAGGGACAAACTGGGGAAGAGGGGAGAGAGGGAGGGAGGGAGGGACAGTGACTTAAAGGATGGAAAGTTGCCAAAACACTGTTCTTCAAAACGCACACTGTGTTTTGATCCATCAGTGTGTCTCCCTCCGGGATGCAACAAATCTCGGCACATCTTAAAGGCCATCAATGGGACGACAGGCCTATATACTGCACAGTTCATCCATGTCTTACAGTAGCTCCACCGCTCTACACCAGACATGGGTTCAATTAGTATCCATTTTCTTTCAAATCCTTTCAGCTTTTCGATTTCTTCTGTCTGTGGTTGTCAGATGTGCAGGGTTGGCACTTTTCACTTTTGAAACTATTCCATTGGTACCAGACAAGCTTGAGAGGTTGAGAGCTTCAAGTGCACAAATACGAGTAATATTTAAATTTACATTTTATTTTAGTAATATAATAGTATACTTTTAGTATTTACTAATAGTATTTTCTACTCCTATTATAAGGTAACCTGCCTAAATGGCTACCGACCCGTAGCACTCACGTCTGCAGCCATGAAATGCTTTGAAAGGCTGGTCATGGCTCACATCAACACCATTATCCTAGAAATCCTAGATCCACTCCAATTTGCATACCACCCCAACAGATCCACCTGGACAAAAGGAACACCTATGTGAAAATGCTATTCATTGAATACTGCTCAACGTTCAACACCATAGTGTCCTCAAAGCTAATCACTAAGCTAAGGACCCTTGGACTAAACACCTCCCTCTGCAACTGGATCCTGGACTTCCTGACGGGCTGCCCCCAGGTGGTAAGGGTAGGTAACAACACATCTGCCACGCTGATCCTCAACACGGGGGCCCCTCAGGGGTGCGTGCTCAGTCCCCTCCTGTACTCCCTGTTCACTCATGACTGCACGGCCAGGCACGACTCCAACACCATCATTACGTTTGCCGATGACACAACAGTGGTAGGCCTGATCACCGATAATGATGAGATAGCCTATAGGGAGGTCAGACATCTGACCGTGTGGTGCAAGGACAACAACCTCTCAACGTGATCAAGACAAAGGAGATGATTGTGGACTACAGGAAAAGGAGGACCGAGCACGCCCCCATTCTCATCAACGGGGCTGTAGGTGAGCAGGTTGAGAGCTTCAAGTTCCTTGGCGTCCACATCACCAAACTAACATGGTCCAAGCACACCAAGACAGTTGTGAGGAAGGCACGACAAAACCTATTCCCCCTCAGAAGACTGAAAAGATTTGGCATGGGTCCTCAGATCCTCAAAAGGTTTTACAGCTGCACCATCGAGAGCATCCTGACGGGTTGGATCACTGCCTGGTATGGCAACTGCTCGGCCTCCGACTGCAAGGCACTACAGAGGGTAGTGCGTACGACCCAGTACATCACCGGGGTCAAGCTTCCTGCCATCCAGGACCTCTATGCCAGGTGGTGTCAGAGGAAGGCCCTAAAAATTGTCAAAGACTCCAGCCACCCTAGTCATAGACTGTTCTCTCTGCTACCACACGGAAAGCGGTAACGGAGCGCCAAGTCTAGGTCCAAGAGGCTTCTAAACAGCTTCTACCCCCAAGCCGTAAGACTCCTGAACATCTAATCAAATGGCTACCCAGACTATTTGCATTGCCCCCCCCCTACTCTCTGTTAGTATCTATGCATAGTCACTTTAATAACTCTACATACATGTACATATTACCTCAATTACCTCAACACCGGTACACCCGCACATTGACTCTGTACCGGTACCCCCTGTATATAGCCCCGCTATTGTTATTTTACTGCTGCTCTCTAATTATTTGCTATTCTTATCTCATACTTTTTTAAGGTATTTTCTTAAAACTGCATTGTTTAAGTGCTTGTAAGTAAGCATTTCACTGTATGGTCTACACCTGTTGTATTCGGAGCATGTGACAAATAAAATGTGATTTCATTTGATTTGATACTGTCGTCTCACCGTTGCTATCCTCCCAAGTCTCGTTCATTACTCGGCTTTTGGTTTCCAAACAAATACTGTATGAGGAAGCCTGGACCAACCAGCTCTTTGTTTTTTCTCCCCAGGCCCTGACCCTCCAGGGCCGTCTGAAGTTCCTGCATGGCCAGAACTGCCGGCTGGATGACGGCTGCAACGTGCCCCCCCAGCTGGCGCTGTTTGCCATCGCTACCCCCCTCCAGCCTCCATCCATCCTGGAGATCAGGACCAAGAACATGATCTTCAGGACCAAACACAAGCTGGACTTCACCCCCATGGCCTGCGACGCCAAGTATGCCCACACTATTCAGTCTTACTTCACATTATGATGGAATGTTGTTAAAGTTCCAGCGGTTATAGCTGATTGAATTAACGTCATTAGAACCCCTTTTAAAAACAGAATGTGTTGCATTCTGGTTGTAATGACGTCATTTCAACCAGTTTTGCCTGCGGGGGTTGTTGCTAGGGTGTTTGTTACTGTGAAGAGCAATTTCTTGTCATATGGCTATAATATGTTTGAAGTAGTGGTAATTCAAACATGTTTTCACTGCCATTGATGTCCTATTGTATAATAGTCTTGCAATGATTATTCTGTCTATATTCTGTCTCTAATACAAAAACAAAAAAGTGTTTTAAGTGAGAATATTCTGAAGCCGAAAAAGAAAGGAAATTCACGAGCATCACAATGCCTATTCCGCCCATGCTCTACTAAGGTTTTCCGGCACACAGCTTTGACCTACTACAATAGTTATGTTGGTATTGTACTTCAAACTATGTGTAGGCAGGTTGAATAGGATTCAAACCTTCTCAAACAGCCTAATTCATACTCTTAGAGGAGGTGCTTCCACAATGATGTGATTTGTACCACATGCAAGGTAAAGTATTTGATTCTTCACACACCACAGTGAGAAGTTCTCATTACGCTACCTTGTCATGCTTTTTTTATAAAATGAAAGCAAGCTTTGCTATAAATACTTACAAGACCATCAGGCTTGATTGAGCTGTTTCGTCTTGTAGTAATGTGGTGCATGCCTGTATTTGCTAAAACCTTTATTTTAGCAAAACATGTCTTTAAAAAGAAATTATCATAATAACATCCTTTTCTAGGTGTAGGTGGCCAACATAACAACAGGTAGCTCAGATAGTTAGAGCCTGTCTGCATGCCTGATTTCTGTAACCGTTGGCTTACCTGTGTAATATTGACATGAGCTCAGAACCAATTGTGTTTCAAACAAGTTGTTTGTACTTGTATTTATTTTTGCAATAAAGATGGTGAAGCAACAATAATACGAATTTACAACAGACCTAGGTCAAAAAATACATACAGCCAAATGATACATAGTTTGAAGTACAATATCAACATAGCTACTGTAGTAGGTGAAAGCTATGTGCTGGAAAACCTTGGTAGAGCATGGGTGCTCGGGAATTTGCTTTCTTTTTTGGCTTCAGACCAATGCCTATTCTCACTTAAATATATATATATTTTTATTTTATTTCCATGTTTTTTACACTGGAAGGTGATTATGCAACATTATTATAAAACATAATTAAGCAATAAGACCCGAGGGGGGGTGGTATATGGCCAATATACCACGGCTAAGGGCTGTTCTTTCGCACAACGTAATGCGAAGTGCCTGGTTACAGCCCTTAGCTGTGGTATATTCGTCATATACCACCCCCCCTCCGGTCTTATTGCTCAAACCCCTGAGGTGCCTTATAGCTATTATAAACTGGTTACCAACGTAATTAGAAGAGTAAAAATAAATGTTTTGTCATACCTGTGGTATACGGCGTTCAGCCAATCAGCATTCAGGGCTCAAACCACCCAGTTTATAATACAGCATAACACATGCTCTCCTTGTGAACCCTCACAATATCATGCGTTTTATCAATTTTAGTTATTGATAAGATCCCAGTTTATACTCCTACTTATCATTGCTCAAAGCAAATTGGCAATAGCAAGGAAACAAAGACTCAAGCAAATATTTACTATGCGATTACACAATGTAGTGGGCTAGATGACTACAGGAGCACAAAATATGGATGAGCTGTTCTCAATGGAAGGGTTCTGAAAAATAATTTCTCGCCCGAGCGAGGTGTGACCTTGAATATATCATAGTCATCCACCTCGGTGGAAACGACTAAGGGGACAGCCCTTGTGCGTCAGACGCGATCTTATCAGGAGGTGGTCATCCAAATGTTCCCAGGACAACCGTGGTCTACTCTGACATCACACAGTGGAGGAGTTGGATGTTTCAGTGGGAGTAGGACATCAACAAGCGCATAGAGATGGCCCGGGCGCTCTGTCAACCAGCTGGTGTTTGCATTTCTGTTACAGGCGCATGCCCACAGTCGGCCACTTTGTCATAAATCACAATGTCCCTGGGCAGTACCGTAGGGCAGGGTTTCCCAAACTTGGTCCTGGGGCCCCCCCTGGATGCAAATTTTGTTTTTTGCCCTGGCACTACACAGCTGATTCAAATAATCAAAGCTTGATGATGAGTTGGTTATTTGAATCATCTGTGTAGTGCTGGGGCAAAAACCAAAGGAGGGGTGGCGTGCATCTCACGAATGAGTGCAACAACCTCCTCCTTGTGAGAGCTGATCTCTCCCCCGTTCTAGCAAGACGCACACAGTAGTACACACCACCCCACTCACTGCCACTTGCCTCTCCACAAACCCAAGGTTATTTTAAGAACCACCTACTAAATGTAAATAAGTGTGTGTGTGTGTGTGTCAGGAGGGGGCTGTCAAAACTATAAATGAAAGAATGGTCTAAATGTGTCCTAATTAATTAGCAATATGTACGATATGTTAGCTAGATGGCTAACGCTAATGTTAGCTAGGTGCCTAAGGTTTTCTAGGCTAGGGGTTAGGGTTAAGGTTAGGAGTTATGTTAAAGGTTTTTAAGGTTATGGGAAGGGTTAGCTAACATGCTAAGTAGTTGCAAAGTATATAAAAATTAGTAAGTAGTTGCAAAGTTGGTAGTTAGCTAAAATTGTCCATGATGAGACTCAAACTACGTTTGAGTTGCTAGACATCCTTGTTATATGCCCATCCTTCCACCCGACCAACCACACTCGAGACCTTTCCTATTTCTGAAGTAAATCTCTATTTGTGTTGGCATGTTATTGAAGGATCCAGACACTTTTTTTGTGATTTGGTTTGTTTTTGAGAACATGCCATTTACATGAAAAATTGAGATTTAGGAAAAGTCTCCTTTAAGTAACCTTCTGTCTGATGTAACCATACCAAACGTAACATAACATACTTATTTCAGTGTGCTGGATTTACATTTACTATGTTACGTATAGTCTATGAGACTGACTGGCACACAGCAATTCACTAAGCAAGCAATGATTCTGTTGTTTTAACCTGGTGCAGTTTGTGGAGCCCTCTGACTACGTTTTACTTGTGGATGGCGATTTAAGATTTTCTGTGAACACACATAAAAGTAATTTGACACTGTATGCACGCATTTGGATTATAAATGTCAAGACGCAAGAGAGGCAGTTTATGCCGGAGCTGGAATTTATTCGACAAGTGTTTGAAACAGCGATGCTGTCAGTCTGGTAAGCATGCACAACTGAGATTCTGTTTACGTGTGTGTGTTTGGGGTTCAACCATTTACTATATGCGGTTCAACATAACTAACTCCCTGTTTCTTAACAAATCAATTTGTTTTCTTGGCTATGGTTTGTGTTGTGGTCTTGGTTGTTCTTAGTCGAGGAAATGTCGCTAGTTTATTTGTGCTCCAATTACACGCAAGTGTTTAGGTCAGCAGTTTACACATGGTGACTTTAGCCTTGTGAAAACCCCTACTTGGCAAAATATAGCTAGCTAGCTTTCATCACTTGTTGGTTAGCTAACTTACCTTGCCAACGTTAGCTCTCATCTGACTGCTATAATGTTACGTTAGCTAGCTAGCTACCTATCTAATCAAAACAAAACCACATTCATTAGCTAGCTAACAGTTACCTGTATTTGGCTGTTGGTAAGCTAGTTAGCTAGCTGCTTTACTTTGTACAAGTAACGTTAGCTAATCAAAATATCCGTTTGCATTCATTGATTAACCTTAGTGTGAATACCACCATATAGCTAGCTATATACATTAGCCTTGGTTTGCTCATGTACACTTCATATGACTGGCAGCATGGTGCAAGCAGCTGTGTTGCCGAGCAACCAACCCGGTGTTGTGAGTTTCGTCTAAAAAAGATGTAAGCGTTGTCAGTTATAAAAAGGTAGATGGTTATTTCTTATGACGGAAACGTGCAAGTGAGAGAGAGACATTATACATTTGATAAAAACTGATGTACCTACAAATTTAGTCAATCCGGCGTTTTTTAAGCCCAATAGTCACTTTATGGACTTGTTTTAATCCAACGTCTCGAATTTGAGCTAGGTAGGCGCAATAAATAATTTTACAACTCAATTGCTAACTGCCCTGTTAAATCTGGTATGTGGTTCTCGGTAACGGACGAGAGGCGGGGAGTGTGTTGTGTACCTACAAGTTGATTTGGAATTTTCTTTGAGATTTGTGTCATATTGGCTTACATATGATGATAGGGAGATTTGAATTTAACACTGAGCTTCAACCAGTTGTCTATTGTAGGCATTGTCGTCTCGTCTATAATAAGGGTGTTTTTGTGAATCTTATTGCATTGCAGGGGGAAGATCGTGCTGGGCTACACTGAGGCTGAGCTCCGGGTCCGAGGCTCTGGATACCAGTTTATCCATGCAGCTGATATGCTCTACTGTGCTGAGAACCACGTCCGCAGTAAGCCTTTTACTATGACGTCTCTACCTTAAAAAAATAAAAATAATGGAATATTCCAAATAATATTGGTTTAGAACAGTACCTTGACAATTAAACTTGATGTACACTACATGGCCAAAAGTATGTGGACACCTGCTCGTCGAACATCTCATTCCAATATCATGGGCATTCACATGGAGTTGGTCCCCCCTTTGCTACTATAACAGCCTCCACTGTTCTGGGAAGGCTTTCCACTAGATGTTGGAACATTGCTGCAGGGACTTCAGCCACAAGAGCATTAGTGAGGTCGGACACTGATCAGTCGGCGTTCCAATTCATCCCAAAGATGGATTTGAGTTCAGAGCTATGTGCAGGCCAGTCAAGTTCTTCCATGCCGATCTCAACAAACCATTTCTGTATGGACCTCTCTTTGTGCACAGGGGCATTGTCATGCTGAAACAGGAAAGGGAACTTTTGTGAAACAGCACAGTTGAAAAATATATGGCAAATGGAAATAAAAACTGATGGTGTTAAGAGAGATGGGAGGAGTTGAGTGGAGCTGAAGGGTGGGATTAAAAACAAGATAACTAGTCAAATATGCTGTGTCCGTAAAATGTATATAGGTTCAGCACTTTTGTGAAACAGCACAGTTAAAAATATCTAGCAAAATAGAAAGACAACAAAACTATGAAATAACACCAAAAAAGTGTTAAACAAATCAAAATATATCTGATATTCTTCAATGTAGCCACCCTTTGCCTTGATGACAGCTTTGCACACTCTTGACATTCTCTCAACCACCTTCACCTGGAATGCTTTTCCAACAGTCTTGAAGGAGTTCCCACATATGCTAAGCACTTGTTGGCTGCTTTTCCTTCACTCTGTGGTCCAACCCATCTCAATTGGCTTGAGGTCGGGTGATTGTGGAGGCCAGGTCATCTGATGCAGCACTCCATCACTCTCCATCTTGGTTAAATAGCCCTTACACAGCCTGGAGGTGTGTTGGGTCATTGTCCTGTTGAAAAACAAATGATAGTCCCACTAAGCGCAAACCAGATGCGATGGTGTATCGCTGCAGAATGCTGTGGTAGCCATGCTGGTTAAGTGTGCCTTGAATTCTAAATAAATGATTGACAGTGTCACCAGCAAAGCACCATCACACCACCTCCTCCATGCTTCACGGTGGGAACCACACATGCGGAGATCATCCATTCACCTACTCTGCTTCTCACAAAAGTTCGAAACAAAAAATCTAAAATTTGGACTCATCAGACCAAAGGACAGATTTCCACCGATCTAATGTCCATTGCTTGTGTTTCTTGCCCCAAGCAAGTCTCTTCTTATTGGTGTCCTTAAGTAGTGGTTTCTTTGCAGGATTTCGACCATGCGCAATGCCAAGCAATGCCATGCCAGACCACTTCTCAGTTCCTATGCTTCCTGGCTGATGTTTTGGTCACTTTTGAATGCTGGCGGTGCTTTCACTCACATTTGTGACCTGCTGGAGGTCATTTTGCAGGGCTCTGGCAGTGCTCCTCCTTGCACAAAGGCGGAGGTAGCGGTCCTGCTGCTGGGTTGTTGCCCTTCTACGGCCTCCTCCACGTCTCCTGATGTACTAGCCTGTCTCCTGGTAGCGCCTCCATGCTCTGGACACTACGCTGACAGACACAGCAAACCTTCTTGCCACAGCTCGCATTGATGTGCCATCCTGGATGAGCTGCACTACCTGAGCCACTTGTGTGGGTTGTAGACTCCGTCTCATGCTACCACTAGAGTGAAAGCACCGCCAGCATTCAAAAGTGACCAAAACATCAGCCAGGAAGCATAGGAACTGAGAAGTGGTCTGTGGTCACCACCTGCAGAATCACTCCTTTATTGGGGGTGTCTTGCTAATTGCCTATAATTTCCACCTTTTGTCTATTCCATTTGCACAACAGCATGTGAAATGTATTGTCAATCAGTGTTGCTTCCTAAGTGGACAGTTTGATTTCACAGAAGTGTGATTGACTTGGAGTTACATTGTGTTGTTTAAGTGTTCCCTTTATTTTTTTGAGCAGTGTGTATATATATATATATATATATATATATATGGAAAGTGCCTTCCCCAAACGTTGAAGCACAGAATCGTCTAGAATGTCATTGTATGGATGTAGCATTAAGATTTCCTTAAGCTGGAACTAAGGGGCCTAGCCTGAACCATGTAAAACAGCCCCAGACCATTATTTATCCTCCACCAAACTTTACAGTTGGCACTATGCATTGGGGCAGGTAGCGTTCTCCTGGCATCCGCCAAAACCCAGATTCGTCCGTCGGACTCCCAGATGGTGAAGCGTGATTCACCACTCCAGAGAACGTATTTCCACTGCTCCAGAGTCCAATGGCAGTGAGCTTTACAACACTCCAGCCGACGCTTGGCATTGCACATGGCTTGTGTGCGGCTGCTTGGCCATGGAAACCCATTTCATGAAGCTCCCGACGAACAGTTCTTGTGCTGACGTTGTTTCCAGAGGCAGTTTGGAACTCGGTAGTGAGTGTTGCAACCGAGGACGAGCGATTTTTACGCGCTTCAGCACTCGCCAGGCCCATCTGTGAGCTTGTGTGGCCTACCACTTCGCGGCTGAGCCGTTGTTGCTCCTAGACGTTTCCACTTCACAATAACAGCACTTACAGTTGACTGGGGAAGCTCAAGCAGGGCAGAAATGTGACGAACTAACTTAGAAAGATGGCATCCTATGACGGTGCCACTTTGAAAGTCACTGAGCTCTTCAGAACGAGCCATTCTACAGCCATTTGTCTATGGAGATTGCATGGCTGTGTTCGATTTTATACACCTGTCAGTAACGGGTGTGGCTGAAATAGCCAAATCCATTCATTTGAATGGGTGTCCACATACTTATTAGTACTACATAGAGCTGTCTAGTTTTTTCTGTGCTGTAAGCTAACTACATGTGTGTGAGAGACCGAGACCTATTACAGTAGCATGTAAACACAATGACCCTGTTCTAACCATGCATCACTACTCTCCATACTGCTCTTTACAGCTCAGTGGTTGACGGCAAATATAACTCCATCTCTCTAAATTTACAATGTCACCTCCCCTTCCATCTCTCTGAGTTTCTAGTACATAACAAATCGAGCTCTCTGAGTTGAAATACTGGAGGGGACAATTTGCCTAATGATAGAGTTAAAATACACTAGTGAGCTCCAAAACAAGCATGATGTTATTCATATTGTTGTTATTGGCCAATATCAATCCACCAATTTACTGAGTTTAAATGCTGGAGGGGACAATTTGCCTAATGAAGTGTTAAAATAAACTACTGAGCGCAAAGACGAGCATGACGTTATTAATATCAACAGCAAATAATCCAGCATTCATTGTTGGACAGATAGTTATTTCAGTACAGTATATGCTGCCTTTTCAAACTTTTGACTCAGAACCTTTCATTGCTTTTAGAAAGTAGTCCAGGGTAGTAGGTTGGTGTCTCTAAAAGACGAGCGGTCAGATAGCTAGCAACACTGACTAAAAGCTGCCTTGTGGGGAATCGTAGGTGGCTTGTTTTATCTTGTTGTTGATGCCATGTCTTGTCGTGAGGTGTTTTGACTGATTTCATGTCGATTCTAATATGGCCAAAAAATCGCTAGCTAGCAAACCAACAACTCTAACGATGTATTTGAGAGACAAGCGCTCGTTGTGCAAATTTAATTTGTTTTCAATGAACATTTGGAAGAAAAATCTAGTTTACATGTTGTCAGCAATTTAAGCCAACCCCGTCTTTTCTGCCACAAAGTTACGCATGCAACGTTTTCATTGCTAAACAACCAACCCGTCTGTGTCTCTGTGTGGCACACGGTTGGCTAGAGTGGAGAATATGTTTACACATAATCCAGATTTATGAAGGAGATTGTGCAAAACCCAGAGTAGAGCGGAGTACCGCAGAGTGGTGAACTGGGGCCATATATCCATATCAGGAATGGAATTAAAGATCCAAGGTCCACCAGTAGCCACTGAAACTGTCACGCTAATAAGAGTTTCAGTAGCCCTGCAGGGGAACACATTGGGTGTAAATCTGCACTGTCTGCAAATCTCTTTACTGCAAGCCTCTGTAGAACAATGGGTCTACAGTGCCTCACACCTGCGTCCATTCACCACAATGAACCTACTCTGGAAAGCTGCACAGCTGAGACCTGCTCTACTCCACGACACACTCAGCAAAGCCAACAATAGGCAAATTGGGAGAAGGATCGAAGAGAGTGTGTGTTTGTATACATATCACATTTTATTTGATGCGCCGAATACAACATGTGCCGAAGACAACAAGTGTAGACTTTACAGTGAAATGCTTACTTACAAGCCCTTAACCAACAGTGCAGTTCAAGAAGAAGAAAATATTCACCAAGTAGACTAAAATTAAAAGTAACACATATTAAGAATAACAATAGCGAGGCTATATACAGGGGGCACCGGTACCGAGTCAGTGTGCAGGGGTACAGGCTAGTTGAGGTAATCTGCACATGTAGGTGGGGGCGAAGGGACTATGCATAGGTAACAAACAAACAGCGAGTAGCAGCAGTGTACAAGGGGGGTCAATGTAAATTGTCCGGTGGCGATTTTATGAATTGTTCAGCAGCCTTATGGCTTGGGGGTAGAAGCTGTTGAGGAGCCTTTTGGTCCTAGACTTGGCGCTCCGGTACCTCTTGCCGTGCGGTAGCAGAGAAAACAGTCTATAACTTGGGTGACGAGTCTCTGCCAGTGTGGCTTTCCTGACACCGCCTATTATATAGGTCCTGGATGGCAGGAAGCTTGGCCCCAGTGATGTACTGGGCCGTTCGCACTACCCTCTAGCGCCTTACAGTCAGATGCCGAGCAGTTGCCATACCAGGCGGTGATACAACCGGTCAGGATGCTCTCAATGGTGCAGCTGTAGAACCTTTTGTGGTAATGTTGTGGTAGACCTGAGTGAGGTGTGGCGGTCACACTGAGGTGCAGCGGTGCCTGCGTGCATAGGTGCATGTACACTCGCATGTGTGCAAGTAGCATATTTCTGCAGGCTTGCTTTTGTGAGCGTCATGAGTGTGTAGGGGTTGGTTCCATGCATGGGTGCACATATGCACTGTGTTGCCTATGTTCAGTTATGACCATACAATCATTGGTTCTGATACATCCCCCCCTGACTCAGTGTCTTATGTGATTCCAGTGATCAAGACAGGAGAGAGCGGGCTGACGGTGTTCAGACTGCTCACTAAGGATAACCGCTGGAGGTGGGTCCAAGCCAACGCCAGACTGGTCTACAAGAACGGCAAGCCTGACTACATCATCGCCACCCAGAGGCCCCTGGTGTAAGTGCAGCTTTAGTCTCTTCAACAACAATGATGTTTTGAATACATTTTTTAACCCTAAACACTTTTCTGAGTGTTAAATGTGACACTGGAGTTGATTTAGCACTGGGGATTTTGCTTTGTCTGTTTGTATGAAGGATTTCAATGAGGTGAATGTAATATGTAATCCTATACAGTCATAACTCTTTAGTCCATAGTATTAGGGACTTTTGTCCATATAGTCGTCCATAGTAGTCCCTAGTGTTAGGGACTTTAGTCCATATAGTCGTCCATAGTAGTCCCTAGTGTTAGGGACTTTAGTCCATATAGTCGTCCATAGTAGTCCCTAGTGTTAGGGACTTTAGTCCATATAGTCGTCCATAGTAGTCCCTAGTGTTAGGGACTTTAGTCCATATAGTCGTCCATAGTAGTCCCTAGTGTTAGGGACTTTAGTCCATATAGTCGTCCATAGTAGTCCCTAGTGTTAGGGACTTTAGTCCATATAGTCGTCCATAGTAGTCCCTAGTGTTAGAGACTTTAGTCCATATAGTTGTCCATAGTAGTCCCTAGTGTTAAGGACTTTAGTCCATATAGTAGTCACCAGTGTTAGGGACTTTAGTCCATATAGTCGTCCCTAGTGTTAGGGACTTTAGTCCGTATAGTCGTCCATAGTAGTCCCTAGTGTTAGGGACTTTAGTCCATATAGTCGTCCATAGTAGTCCCTAGTGTTCTGGTAATCTCTTTCTCGTCCTGCTCTTGTTCCCAGTGAGACAGAGGGAGGACAGTAGATTGGATATCATCACGTTAATAGTACACTGTACACCAGGAGTTCCCAAACATTTTTGGCCCGCGACCCCATATTGATATCTGAAAATTCTCGCTACCCCAACCATATGAAATACAAAATGTCATTTACTTTTTTTAATGTGGGGCTTTGACAGTCACTCATTTTAAAGTAATTTATCTTACCACCACTAATGAGATGGGTGTGTTTGATGCATGTCATGTCGGAGCGTCTCATAGTCGGGAGGCGTGGTCAACAGTGAGAACCGCATCTCTCCTGTCACGTCCAACCTGGATCGATATTTGGTTTTAATGCAGATGAGAGCACTGAATCAGCGTACCAGGAGTTTTAATGCTCTAAGGGAGACTGCGTTGTATTCCCTTTGAGTCAAGAACCAAAACGTCTCCATAGTGACCGGTGAACGCATTGTCTGCAGCATTCAGTCACATGGCAGCTCGATCAGCTGTTCAATTTCACTTACCGGCATGTCAACTGACCCAGGATCACAGTCAAACGGATTTCGCTGATTCGTTCACTCATCTGTAGAATTTGTTTGTTTTTCCCTGCATGCTTGCCTTCAGTTCGTTCAGTTCCCCAAATATGTCTGTTACATAGGCAAGGAGACACGTTTTCTTTTCATTGCACAAAGTCTGTAATTTAATTTAAATCCATTGCCAATGACAACAGTTCCTTTCTCAATTTGAAAAATCTTTTCAACACTACTCCTCGATAACTACCTAGCCTCGGTGTGAAATAGAACATTTTCATGCTCTGATCCCATATCTCCACATAGTTTTATGAACAGGTATACTCAGTACAGTTTACAATCGAATTTACCTGCTGCCTATCTCAAAGTTCTGCGCTCAACTCTCGGTGTATCCATTCTAGCTCAGTGGGTGTATCATACAATGTTGCCCATATGGCAGAGGGCGACACGTTCATAACTAAAGTGCAGAGGCCCGGCCCGCCGTCCAGTGATAGATGGAGCCCCATCTGTGCAGAAGCACCACTATTCGATCCCATGGAATCTGTTTTTCAGCACATTGAACACCCCCTGTGCCATATCATGCTTGGGAATCGTGAGACAACAATATGTCCTCGTGAATAGCATCCCCCGACATGCAGCGAACTAAAGTCGATGCATGGGCGTCTCGGGCCCTCACCGCTAACATCCATTTGGAGAGCATAAGGTGGGGAGTTTGAGTCGTTCAGTCAGCGTATCCTCTTGATTGTTAGCTATAGCATCAATTCTTAGTTTCAGTGTTGTCTGACAAAGGTATTGATGTGAGTTTCTGTGCCTATGCCTCCCCACACATTGTTTTCTCCATATCAATTGCGGCCGGTGATGTCAGTCTCTGCAATAGTGTGTGGTTTCATAGCGTAGCCGGGTTTAGACATTCACCATGGAAATTAGTCAAGTGCAACGGTCAAGAGCGGCCTTTTCCCACGATCTAAGGGCGCGCTCTGGTTGAATTTTACCTTTTTAGATTTGAATAATTTTCATTTAGACTTTTAAAGTTAACCACATTACAATGATTTTGAGGGACAAAATATATTTTTTATATATATTATTTTACCAGGATTTTGGAAATTCTCCGACCCCTAGTTTGGGAACCGCTGCGACACACTGTTAAAATGAAGCTGCCACCAACTTTAAAGACACGAAAACTTGACTTTGCTGGAGTTTTATCCTAGACAGTAAGAGTGTGTTCTGATTGGTTCTCTCCATCCTCTCGTTCCCAGAGAGGAGGAGGGAGGAGAGCACCTGAGGAAGCGTTCCATGCACCTCCCCTTCACCTTTGCCACGGGCGAGGCCCTTCTCTACCAGAGTAGCTACCCCATCCACGGCCTCACCGACTCACTCCAGGCTAAAGGCAAGACCAAATCCAAGAAGGGCAAGCTGGACAAGAACCCGTCGAAGGATAACGGTGGACTGGACCCCAGCTCCCTGCTCGGGGCGCTGATGAGGCAGGATGAGTCCGTGTACGTGTGCCAACCAGCCGTCGAGCCCAAGATGTCCTTCCACAGTAGTCTGTTTAGTGAGCGAGGTGAGGGGGAAGGGCAGAGCAGTGGATGCTATAGCGGTGGCCCTCTGGGTGGGGGTGTGGGAGAGAGCTGGAGCTCTGTGCCCAATGGGGTCACCACCTCCACTGGCCCCAACGGAGAGCCTCCGTCCAGCTTCGACCCGCTGCTCGCCACCCTGGACTCACTATCTCTGGAGGGGGACGAGACATGCTCTAACAGGTAATTGTATATTTGTGTATATAATATAATAAGTATTTTCCAATTTAATTGAGTGTAAAGTACCATTGGACTGCCCAATGTACAGCCAGTCTTGCCCAAGCTCTCCATTCTTTTGCCCTTTGGATAATGAGTTTTTAATTCAGATGGTTTTTCTATGTATGCATTGTTGTACTCCCATGGCTGAGGCGACTCTATGTATTTAGAATTTGTCAAATAAAGTAATTGTCTTCCTATCAGCGAGCTGTTCTCTGCGCTGGAGAACATGGGTCTGAACGCAGAGGATCTGGAGCTACTGCTGCTGGATGAGAGGATGATCAGAGTGGAGATGGATCCGGACTACATCCCCTCGCTCAATGACCTGCTCACCAATAACGAGATCCTGTCCTACATCCACGACTCGCTGGAGAACAAGACCGAGGAGGGCCAGGGTGGGGACAGTCCCCTGTCCATACCACAAACCTCAACCACAACCCATCCCCCAGGCCCTATCCTTAATTCTGCCCTTATCCTTAACCCTCATACCCAAGCCACCCCGACTATGCATATCTCTACCCTCCACCCCCAGGCTACTAACCCTCCTGCCCCCCAACCCATATTACCCCCTCACAGACTACCAAAACAGCCACCCATAGTGCAGCTCTCCCAGCAGATGCAGCAGCACCTCAACTTAGTCAAGCCCGTTCTGGCAAAATACCCCTGGCCCCCGACACAAACGGACGTCCCCACGCCAAGCCAGCCAGACACACTGCAGCACACAAACTCACTAGCCGTGGTCCATAATGGTCACTGGCTTCCCCAGCAGCAGCATATGCTTGCGGGGCTGGACGACTACTGCCACAGCCTTCTCCCCCTGGTTAACGGTAAGACATCCCAGCTGGGGCCTCACGGGGCCGGGCAGCTCAAACACCAGAACAACATCCATCTTCAGAGCCAGTGGCAGCAGCCGAACCAGCACCTACAGGCCCAGCTTCAGTCTCAGTGCCATTTCAAACAGCAGAAGGCTAGTAGCAGCAGCAGTGAACCTCTCAACGGGGTGCACCCTGATCCCGATTGGCAGAGTCCCGGCTACGACGACCAGTTGGGACCGACAGCTAACAGGGCCTGCACCGTCTCCTACCCCAACGGGCACGCGGACACCCTCTCACACACTACAGAAGGAGAGGTCACTCACACGGATTACGGTATGGGTGATTCGACTGCCATGGTCATGAACGGGGTTACGGTAGGGGGCATAGGTCACTACCAGGGACAAGGAGGGGTGACTGCTAACCTCTTGGACCATCTGGAGCGTCACAAACAAGATTATCCACAGGTCCCATCCACCTATTTCCCTCACCAGTACTCCACCACACAGAACTCCTTAGATGACATCCTGAGGCTATCACAGCCTCAACACACCATGCCTACTCTGGACACCTACGGCATTTTGAATAGCCCCGCTTCGCAAGATGCCACTCACTGCAAGGTAAGAGTCAAAGAATAAAGCAAGATGCTCGTCGATCGATAATCAACCTAATGTCTCTTTCTTGTGTAGTATTTGGGGAATTTCTGTGACTGTATGTTTATTTGTCTTGTGTTGTTTATGGGACCGTTTTGTTAATGGTCATTGACAGCCCAGCATTTAGAAGCTCCGTTTTCTATGTCATGAAAGCGATGGTTCTCTATAAAGGCACTAATATAGCATGGGGAGCCCAGCCTCGGGCTCGTTTGGGCTGCTGCTTTGTAGTTCAACGTTAAGATATGTTGATGTGAGCAGACATGCAATGTAAACCGATGCGTGGAGAACAAGGGTCACGGCAGTGGCGAGTCTATTAATGGAGAGGAGAAGTAGGTCGGAGTAGCTCTGATCCTTGAGGATTGCACCGCAGTGAAGTCAACTGTTGAAATGATTCCGTTAACTTAAGCATCGGCTGCAGTAGGAATAACCTCTCCCACCAGGGTTGTGTCCTTGCAGGCAGCACAACATAGCCTTGACCTAAACGCCTGGTCTGATCCTACCGCAATGTGATTGTGAAGAAAGCGGCCCTGGTCTGTAGGCCCACCTTACATTTTCAGCTTTGAACAGATTGTAAGCATGGCTTCAGATCAGGACACTGATTGGACGTGAACTAGTGTAGGCGTTTGAGAGAACAGTAGGCTATTCCACTTCCATGGCTGCTGCTTCAGGGTGTCTCGTACAGTACTATACAGTTACAGTATATGTTGTGTTCGGTAATGTAGGGTTCTAGCGCAGTCGAGTATTGAATGATGTCACGCGCGGTGTGCGTGCACGGATGTGTGAGTGTCGCACAAGTTTGTACCACTTACTAACATGTTGATCTGAAGTCAAGACGTTCAGTTTGATTGCACAACAAGCCTCCGTACATTTGGCGACGAGGATGCGATCCGGACCAACGACTACTGTATACAGTAGTCCTGTCATATAGGGACACACGGGGCCCAGTCAGTCAAAACAAGTCCTCAGGGCAAGACAAATTGGACTATAGAGCTCCGCTCATTAGTACATCATACAGTCCATTCTGCATGCTGGACACCATCTTTCTCTCCTTGTTTGTTGTGCAGAATTAATGTTTCAAGATCCATGAAGGGTAACGAACTAAAGAGTTGGTTGGTCTCTTTGGAGGGAGAGAGACGATGGTGAGGAGCGGTAATGAATAGAACAAGGTTGAGGCCCACAGTGAGAGCTATAGCTCCCAGGCAGCGAGCGCTAACCGGGCCGGCGTCCATTCATGCTCCCGCCCCACTCCGCCTTTCCTGTGTTTTCCTTCGGGGTCAGCGACCATGCCCCAGAGGAACATAGAGCCAAGCTGGCCAGTCAAGCATGAGCTGTCCTGACCTACAATTTGCCCATCATCATTACCTAATACATACAGGGGCAGAAGAATGTGTGGAAATGTTGTGTGTGCGCATGGGTGCGTGCCTACACGCGTGGTGTCACATCCCACCACAGGGGGTGTTGATGTGATTTGGGACGGAGTAGCATGAGAGAATTAGAGATTAGTTGAGTTTGGCCTACCTTAACCTGTCTGGGTTTGTCCTGCTACAGGTGCTCAGTGTCCTGCTGGCCTGCCACTATAGGGGGCCTATATAAGGTGGCTCTATTAGGATTTCTACATGGATGATGCCGAGCTAATCCAGTTAGAGCCCACTAAACAGGATTACAATTAGGCCGATGGTAGGAGCTGTCACAACAGACACTCTGTCCCCACACACACACACAGAGGATTCCCTCATACAGTACATAGTCACACCTGTGGCGTATAGAGAGTGGAGCTCAGTGCGTCTACCAGTGTCGGTACTCTGTTGGTTTGGCGGATATGCTACTTGTTGTAGTTAGCTAGTATATGAGCGACTACTACAAGATACAGTTAGCTACTCTATCTTGTGTCGTACAGGCCCTGTCTGTGGGGGAGGTTTAGTCAGTAGCCTGGTCCTGTTGTAATCCTACCCTGGTGCAGTGCATGGTTTAGTCCCTTCTCAATGTCATGTACTGTGTTCTCTGTCCTGATGACTGCGGGCCCCCAGTCCACCCAGCCTCTGCTGTCCACCGCCGTGTGTGTGTGTGCGCTCTGCTCCAGTCTGCTCTCTGGCTGACCTGACCTACAGTAGCCCTTTCCTGCAGTCAAATGACCTAGTGTCCTCATGGGTAGAATGTTATTCATATTTTTAATAATTTCATAATTAATAAACATTATTTCTAAAAACCCACAGAAAATCTGTTTCTATGTCAAAAAGTGTTGTTATATTTCAGTCTTCTGTGATGTATACAAGTGTAATATTGGGATGCAAACTCAAAATGTAACACATTTCAACTCTATATCTGACATGGTACAGTTGTCTACTTTTTTTAAAGCCCATAACCACGTGTGTGAGGTGTATACCGAGAATCACTGTGTGACCCTGATTTAACCCACTGCATTTAAAGGTTAACTGATTAGTGTCAATGACCACACCACAGAACAGAGCCTAGTGTAGTGATTATAGTTGGTTTGGTTTTGGGGGGGGGGGGTGGGGTTGTGTTCTATACAGCTCCAATGATATTTTCTTGTTCTGTGTTTAGATGGAGAACGGCTGCATCCTCAGCGACACCAACGTGGCTTACACAGGGAGCTGTCTACTGCCCAATGTGAACAGCCAGACAGCCAGCGACAGTCTTCAGCCCGACGCCCTACAGACCCTGCCCACCCTCCCAGACCCACAGACTACTGGCTTCTACCTCTGAGAGGGGGGCAGGGGGTGCTGAGGAGGGGGTGTCAGGGCAAAGAGAGACCATTGGACCATTTTGTCAGTACAAGAGAGTGGATTGGAGGGGGGGGGGCATAAAAAATAAAGCGAGAAGAGGAGGAGAAGCAAAAGAAGAAGAAGAATTAAACTGAACTGTGTTGGTTACGACTTTCTATGTAACGTTCTCTGCATTTAATTTGTGTACGACGGACTCCGTACTCGGTGAAAGAGCTCAGGATCGTGTCTCTCTGCACTCTGACAGTAGTTTCCCAACTGGCACACAGCTCAGGGGGGGGAATGCATCTTATGTTGTTACACATTTTTTTATGAGAGAGCAGCGATTTCTTCACCACTGTGAATTTCATTGTTTTTCTTTATGGGTGTACAAAATACAGTTTCCGACAAGGATTATTAAGACTGTGAGAAGAGACATTTTTTTTACCACTCATAGCTACAGTACCGCGCTTCAATACAGTGTAACTTGTTAAAGGAGGGAAAGTGAATGTGGGTATGGAAAGGATGGAGACGGATTGTTATGGAGATTAATATTCGTAATGACGAATGATGAGACATATTGATTGATTTGAAGGAGCTGGACGTCTGGAATTATTGTGAGGTAGATTACAAATGTTCTGTCCTGTGTGTTTTATGTTTTGTTGTGTCATCTGCCCACAGAGATGAAGAGGAATTGATTCAGGCCTATCATTTTTGTTTTGGTGATCTGCGTGTTGGTAAAAGAGTATTTAGGTTGTCCTCGTGCATGTTATTGAGATTGAATATGTGAAACGGATCCCATATTATGGTCAAATGGTATCTGAATATGAAGAGGGAGAGCAGATCAGAGGAAGGGATGACTGTTTTGGTGTTTATTTTCATGCTGCATTTTAGCCTAGAAGAAGTTTACATTACCAGTATAATGTCGTGTATTTATTTAAATGGCACTCAAATCAACCGAAGCATTTTCTTATTTTCTTGACCGGCTACAGTGTGAAATCACTCAGTAAATTAAGTTCCGGAATAGAGCAGTACACAGCTTAAATTCACTAAATTCAGGAAGTAAACAAACAAATTCCACATCCATCATTCCTCATTGAAAAGCTTTGAGGAAAAACTGAAATTTGGATTTAAGTTGATTTCCTGAATTGAAATGAAATTGAGCTCAACAAACTGTATTCGATGCCAAGAGGCAGAGGAATGGGAACGGCGGTTTCTGACGTGACGAGAAAGATACTTTCAATGGGCTTCCTCTCTTACAGGGCCCAAAGTGATTCCATCATGGTCATCTATCACAGTGGTTCTCAAACCTCTCCTCGGGGACCCCCAGAAGATTCACAATTCTGTTGTAGCCCTGAACTAGCTCACCTGATTCTCCTAGTCAAGGGCTCGATGATTCGCTGACAAGTTGAATCAGCTGGCCTAGCTTTGGAATAGATCAAAAGCGTGGGACAGGTGCGGGTCCTCAGGAGAGGTTTGAGAACCGCTGATGTATCGCACTGAAAACATTCCATGAGGATTGACTTGGTCATACTCATGAGCATTGATACAAAAAAAACAAATGAGAGGACAAGTCTTTTAAAGAGATTCTATATTGAAAAGGTGCAATGTTGAATGTGTTGTGTATATTGTAAAAGAGTTGTAAAAATATCCTATTACAGTATTTCGTTGTAAAAAGTTCTGGGAAATCATTTTTTTATTAATATTGGTAGTGTTAGAATATCTGCGTCCTAAATGGCACTCTATTCCCTACATAGTGCTGTACTTTTAACCAGAGCCTTATGGGAATGGGGTGCCATTTGGGATGTAGCTTATTACATAAATGTCACAATCAAACGCGTTTACAGACTTGCCTCTATATTTGTTTGTCTTTTTTTGTATAGATGTTTCTTATATGAAATAGATTTATTTCAATCGACCAGGAGATATATGTAAAAAAATAAAAAAGCAAGGTGACAATCAATAACAACAAAAAAACTGCTTAATAAAAAAACGTGTGTAAATAGTTCAAGGTAATTTTTGACATTTTGTTGCAAGCTCTACTTTTTAAAAGCACTGCTCCTTTACAAGCAATTTTTCTCTAGCACAAAAAGTAGGCTTGTAGAAGATAATTTTGGACTCGATATTATATGACTACAGTAGCTACAGTTCTGTGTTTTATTTCAAAGTCATGCTTGGAGAACTTTTTGTGACTTAAAAGAATATGGTGCCATAGTGGTGACATACTGCAGACTCACATCCCAGATTTGTATGTTTTATTGTTTAAAGATACAATTGTGTCATTGTTCTTTTTTTTTATCACGTTGAATTTATTTTGATATTCTAACACACTCAAAGTTATTGTAGATGTAATAGAAATAAAAAATACATTTTTAAAAGCAGTTAAAATGTTAATATACTATTTGATCCTGGAAATAAAAGATTTGTGCAATCACAGTTCATCTTAATCATAGTATGTTTGTGCTCATATTATTTTCTCTCTTTGAGAAGTGTTCATTTAACAATTATTTCTGATTTGGTTCTGTAATGTACACTATGAACTTAAAGGTGCTGATTCTTTAACACTGTGGGTATTAAAATCACAAGTGAAAATGGGCTGTGTATGTTCTAATACGAAGGTCGATCATTTCTTCACCCACAAGTCTCACAGCTCACTTGTGTGCCTATACAGTAGGATCATTAAAGGCAATGGCTGCTGTGCTGTCTGGACAGTAGGTTATAGACAGACAGACAGACAGACAGACATTTAGGGACAGACAGACAGACTTGTAGGGGAGAAACCAAGGAACCAGAGATCCAGTCTGGAGGCATGCGTTCAAATTCCCAGAGGACAGCTTCGGTATTGCAGTTTCAACTGAAGTACGGCCCAGAAAGACAATTCCCATAGACAGCCCCATAGAGAAGTCAAATTCAAAAATTCATAATAAAACACTTTAGTCATCACCTCCTGACTTTCCTCCTCCCGTTGTTGCTGGCTTTCTTTAGAAAGTCAGTCATTGATACACGTCACTTCCTCTTGAATTTGCAGACGTGTTGCTGTGCGTTTTGTTGCCAACTTTACTTTGCTAGCTGACAACTTTACGTTGTTTTTTTCTTTTTAATTACCGTTTATATTTTTAGTTTTTCCATCGCAACTTTTTTCCCTCATTCAACTTTTTCACTCCGGACGCTTTATCTGGACATGGTTCGTCAGCACCTTCAACAGCCGAAGCTAAGTAGTAACATTAACACGATGTCTTCTAGTTGCAGTCGCTGTACTCATAATATACAGGAGAACGATCGCCTTATGGCGAGGATAGCTGTGCTGCAAGCCCAGCTTCAGACGCAATCGTTCGGCAAGGGTAATTTCAGTGTAGGAAAGGAAGAAACAGCGTCTGTGCCACCAGTAAGTACAGATACTAACGTTAGTATAAATCCCCCCGCACGGTCCCCGCAGCCGGACAACTTTCTCATGGCTTCTGGAGGGAAATGCTGTTGGAATGCTCAACTGGTGTCGCTCATTCAGCCGACAGAAACTTTCAACCGGTTTTCCCCATTATGTAGCGAGTCGGAGTTTGAGGCTGAGTCTTCTCTTGTCTCTACTCCTCCCGCTACGGGGTCTGAGACGCCGAAGGCTCCAACCATTAGCTCTGACAAATTGAAAACCCTAGTCATTGGCGACTCCATTACCCGCAGTATTAGACTTAAAGCGAATCACCCAGCGATCATACACTGTTTACCAGGGGGCAGGGCTACCGACGTTAAGGCTAATCTAAAGATGGTGCTGGCTAAAGCTAAAACTGGCGAGTGTAGAGAGTATAGAGATATTGTTATCCACGTCGGCACCAACGACGTTAGGATGAAACAGTCAGAGGTCACCAAGTGCAACATAGCTTCAGCGTGTAAATCAGCTAGAAAGATGTGTCGGCATCGAGTAATTGTCTCTGGCCCCCTCCCAGTTAGGGGGAGTGACGAGCTCTACAGCAGAGTCTCACAACTCAATCGCTGGTTGAAAACTGTTTTCTGCCCCTCCCAAAAGATAGAATTTGTAGATAATTGGCCCTCTTTCTGGGACTCACCCACAAACAGGACCAAGCCTGACCTGCTGAGGAGTGACGGACTCCATCCTAGCTGGAGGGGTGCTCTCATCTTATCTACTAACATAGATAGGGCTCTAACTCCTCTAGCTCCACAATGAAATAGGGTGCAGGCCAGGCAGCAGGCTGTTAGCCAACCTGCCAGCTTAGTGGAGTCTGCCAATAGCACAGTCAGTGTAGTCAGCTCAGCCATCCCCATTGAGACTGTGTCTGTGCCTCGACCTAGGTTGGACAAAACTAAACATGGCGGTGTTCGCCTTAGCAATCTCATTAGGATAAAGACCTCCTCCATTCCTGCCATTATTGAAAGAGATCGTGATACCTCACATCTCAAAATAGGGTTACTTAATGTTAGATCCCTCACTTCAAAGGCAGTCATAGTCAATGAACTAATCACTGATCATAATCTTGATGTGATTGGCCTGACTGAAACATGGCTTAAGCCTGATGAATTTACTGTGTTAAATGAGGCCTCACCTCCTGGTTACACTAGTGACCATATCCCCCGTGCATCCCGCAAAGGCGGAGGTGTTGCTAATATTTACGATAGCAAATTTCAATTTACAAAAAAAAAAATGACGTTTTCGTCTTTTGAGCTTCTAGTCATGAAATCTATGCAGCCTACTCAATCACTTTTTATAGCTACTGTTTACAGGCCTCCTGGGCCATATACAGCGTTCCTCTCTGAGTTCCCTGAATTCCTATCAGACCTTGTAGTCATAGCAGATCATATTCTAATTTTTGGTGATTTTAATATTCATATGGAGAAGTCCACAGACCCACTCCAAAAGTCTTTCGGAGCCATCATCGACTCAGTGGGTTTTGTCCAACATGTCTCTGGACCTACTCACTGCCACAGTCATACTCTGGACCTAGTTTTGTCCCATGGAATAAATGTTGTAGATCTTAATGTTTTTCCACATAATCCTGGACTATCGGACCACCATTTTATTACGTTTGAAATCGCAACAAATAATCTGCTCAGACCCCAACCAAGGAGCATCAAAAGTCGTGCTATAAATTCTCAGACAACACAAAAATTCCTTGATGCCCTTCCAGACTCCTTCTGCCTACCCAAGGACGTCAGAGGACAAAAATCAGTTAACCACCTAACTGAGGAACTCAATTTAACCTTGCGCAATACCCTAGATGCAGTTGCACCCCTAAAAACGAAAAACATTTGTCATAAGAAACTAGCTCCCTGGTATACAGAAAATACCCGAGCTTTGAAGCAAGCTTCCAGAAAATTGGAACGGAAATGGCGCCACACCAAACTGGAAGTCTTCCGACTAGCTTGGAAAGACAGTACCGTGCAGTACCGAAGAGCCCTCACTGCTGCTCGATCATCCTACTTTTCCAACTTAATCGAGGAAAATAAGAACAATCCAAAATGTATTTTTGATACTGTTGCAAAGCTAACTAAAAAGCAGCATTCCCGAAGAGAGGATGGCTTTCACTTCAGCAGTAATAAATTCATGAACTTCTTTGAGGAAAAGATCATGACCATTAGAAAGCAAATTACGGACTCCTCTTTGAATCTGCGTATTCCTCCAGGGCTTAGCTGTCCTGGATCTGCACAGCTCTGCCAGGGCCTGGGATCGGGAGAGACACTTAAGTGTTTTAGTACTATATCTCTTGACACAATGATGAAAATAATCATGGCCTCTAAACCTTCAAGCTGCATACTGGATCCTATTCATACTAAACTACTGAAAGAGCTGCTTCCTGTGCTTGGCCCTCCTATGTTGAACATAATAAACAGCTCTCTATCCACCGGATGTGTACCAAACTCACTAAAAGTGGCAGTAATAAAGCCTCTCTTGAAAAAGCCAAACCTTGACCCGGAAAATATAAAAAACTATCGGCCTATATCGAATCTTTCATTCCTCTCAAAATTTTTAGAAAAAGCTGTTGCGCAGCAACTCACTGCCTTCCTGAAGACAAACAATGTATACGAAATGCTTCAGTCTGGTTTTAGACCCCATCATAGCACTGAGACTGCACTTGTGAAGGTGGTAAATGACCTTTTAATGGCGTCAGACCGAGGCTCTGCATCTGTCCTCGTGCTACTAGACCTTAGTGCTGCCTTTGACACCATCGATCACCACATTCTTTTGGAGAGACTGGAAACCCAAATTGGTCTACACGGACAAGTTCTGGCCTGGTTTAGATCTTACCTGTCGGAAAGATATCAGTTTGTCTCTGTGAATGGTTTGTCCTCTGACAAATCAACTGTACATTTCGGTGTTCCTCAAGGTTCCGTTTTAGGACCACTATTGTTTTCACTATATATTTTACCTCTTGGGGATGTTATTCGAAAACATAATGTTAACTTTCACTGCTATGCGGATGACACACAGCTGTACATTTCAATGAAACATGGTGAAGCCCCAAAATTGCCCTCGCTAGAAGCCTGTGTTTCAGACATAAGGAAGTGGATGGCTGAAAACGTTCTACTTTTAAACTCGGACAAAACAGAGATGCTTGTTCTAGGTCCCAAGAAACAAAGAGATCTTCTGTTAAATCTGACAATTAATCTTGATGGTTGTAAAGTCGTCTCAAATAAAACTGTGAAAGACCTCGGCGTTACTCTTGACCCTGATCTCTCTTTTGACGAACATATCAAGACTGTTTCAAGGACAGCTTTTTTCCATCTACGTAACATTGCAAAAATCAGAAATTTTCTGTCCAAAAATGATGCAGAAAAATTAATCCATGCATTTGTTACTTCTAGGTTAGACTACTGCAATGCTCTACTTTCCGGCTACCCGGATAAAGCACTAAATAAACTTCAGTTAGTGCTAAATACGGCTGCTAGAATCCTGACTAGAACCAAGAAATTTGATCATATTACTCCAGTGCTAGCTTCCCTACACTGGCTTCCTGTTAAGGCAAGGGCTGATTTCAAGGTTTTACTGTTAACCTATAAAGCGTTACATGGGCTTGCTCCTACCTATCTTTCCGAGTTGGTCCTGCCGTACATACCTATACGTACGCTACGGTCACAAGACGCAGGCCTCCTAATTGTCCCTAGAATTTCTAAGCAAACAGCGGGAGGCAGGGCTTTCTCCTATAGATCTCCATTTTTATGGAACGGTCTGCCTACCCATGTGAGAGACGCAGACTCGGTCTCAACCTTTAAGTCTTTACTGAAGACTTATCTCTTCAGTAGGTCATATGATTGAGTGTAGTCTGGCCCAGGAGTGTGAAGGTGAACGGAAAGGCTCTGGAGCAACGAACCGCCCTTGCTGTCTCTGCCTGGCCGGTTCCCGTCTCTCCACTGGGATTCTCTGCCTCTAACCCTATTACAGGGGCTGAGTCACTGGCTTACTGGTGCTCTTTCATGCCGTCCCTAGGAGTGGTGCGTCACTTGAGTGGGTTGAGTTACTGACGTGATCTTCCTGTCTGGGTTGGCGCCCCCCCTTGGTTTGTGCTGTGGTGGAGATCTTTGTGGGCTATACTCGGCCTTGTCTCAGGATTGTAAGTTGGTGGTTGAAGATATCCCTCTAGTGGTGCGGGGGCTGTGCTTTGGCAAAGTGGGTGGGGTTATATCCTTCCTGTTTGGCCCTGTCCGGGGGTATCTTTCGGATGGGGCCACAGTGTCTCCTGACCGCTCCTGTCTCAGCCTCCAGTATTTATGCTGCAGTAGTTTATGTGTCGGGGGGCTAGGGTCAGTTGGTTATACCTGGAGTACTTCTCCTGTCTTATCCAGTGTCCTGTGTGAATTTAAGTATGCTCTCTCTAATTCTCTCGTTCTCTCTTTCTTTCTCTCTCTCTGAGAACCTGAGCCCTAGGACCATACGTCACGGCAAACCGGGCATGATGACTCCTTGCTGTCCCCAGTCCACCTGGCCTTGCTGCTATTCCAGTTTCAACTGTTCTGCCTGCGGTTACGGAACCCCTACCTGTCCCAGACCTGCTGTTTTCAACTCTTAATGATTGGCTATGAAAAGCCAACTGACATTTATTCATGATTATTATTTGACCATGCTTGTCATTCATGAACATTTTGAAAATCTTGGCTCTCTCTAATTTTCTCCTTCTCTCTTTCTTTCTCTCTCTCGGAGGACCTGAGCCCTGGGACCATACGTCAGGACTACCGGGCATGATGACTCCTTGCTGTCCCCAGTCCACCTGGCCTTACTGCTATTCCAGTTTCAACTGTTCTGCCTGCGGTTATGGAACCGCCACCTGTCCCAGACCTGCTGTTTTCAACTCTTAATGATCGGCTATGAAAAGCCAACTGAAAATTATTCATGATTATTATTTGACCATGCTTGTCACTTATGAACATTTTGAAAATCTTGGCATAGTTCTGTTATAATCTCCACCCGGCACAGCCAGAAGAGGACTGGCCAGCCCTCATAGCCTGGTTCCTCTCTAGGTTTCTTCCTAGGTTTTGGCCTTTCTAGGGAGTTTTTCCTAGCCACCATGCTTCTACACCTGCATTGCTTGCTGTTTGGGGTTTTAGGCTGGGTTTCTGTACAGCACTTCGAGATATTAAGCTGATGTACGAAGGGCTATATAAAATAAACTTGATTGATTGATTGATTTTGTGCACAAAAAATCCATAGAATTATTAGAATATTAGTTGCTGAGGCCGATTTAAAAAAATTAAATACATTTTTTTTTATCACTCAGCCAAAGATATTTACATTTTATATTCATGCTCTGATGTCATGAGCCCAGCTGTCAGAATTCCTGGAGCATGTTCACACGATACTGCTGTCTGGCCAGTGCTAGTGCACAGGCATAGTAGTCCCGGTAAAAAAGATGTCAACTACCACGAAGCGGTGTATGTGAACGTGGTACATTACGTTGAAAACAACGGGTGTCCATCTTGGACGCTGTCTCCAGTACTTCTATACCTAAGTGGGACAGACAGACGTTTGAGGAGACAGACAGACTTGTCCTGGAGACAGGAGTGACGCACGCTGTGCACCACCCAACCAGGAAGTGAGACAGTCTCTCTGAGAGTGCTTCTATCTCCATCCTCATTGATCGTTTCTCTCCATCCATCCCCCCCTTAATCCCCAGGACAAGCTCTCCCTTTTTGCACAATGGCAATGTGTGAACACTCACCCAGGAGCTAGCAAACAAACACATATTGATATCACAGTCACCCCCGCTGGAGACTAGAATAACTACAGCTACCAACAGAGGGGACACACAGTGACAGGCATCCATTTCTTTCTGCCTGTCTGACTGACTTCCCGTCCATGAAACTAGCACGCCATTTCCTCCATCACTTCCTATCTCCTTTCTGTCTCTCCTATATATGTCTCCTGTATCTGTATCATGGGTTGTGTTCATAAGCAACGAAATGGGTGAACATATTTTGAAACTGAGTGAGTTAGAGCTGAATTTCTGTTGCAAACCTTTTTGGTACACTTTGTCCTACTGAACACGTTGGACCATAATAGACAAGGTGTTGGTCGGTGGAGACAGGAGAGAGACCCTCTGTGGCGTAGCTAGACAGTCCAGAGTCCAGACAGAAAGAGCCTCCTGCCTCGTCACTCTAATGCCTGCCAAGTTACAAACAGTCTCTGTCTAATGAAGTGTGACAGCCTGGCATATTCTATTGAATAGAAATGCAAAGGGCTATTTTTGAATGTTCACAAAAAAATCTTAGTTGAACCGTCTTGGGAGCATTCATTCAGGAAGATGTATTTGTAAATCTTTCACTGGGGGACTTTTACAGACAGTTTTATCTTGGAAGTAGTTCCTGCTTTACAAAGCTTCTCCATTACATTCGCCTTTAGAAATTGATGTAATAATAACATGTCTTTATTCCAGTCCCCGGCAGCACATATCCTGTACATGTTTATCTACTTTAGAACAATGAGGAGAGTGTTCAGAAACCAAAGAGCGACGCAATGCCCAATGACAGATGCGCAGGTTCACCCCGCGCCAACCAATCCCTCCGGTCTGCCTCTGCCTCCCTCACTAGCTGTTTTCATCTTTAATGACCCATATGAAACCATTTATGAGAGTTTTTCCTTCTCCTTTGGTTTCCTCAGTTAGCCATGCATGCTTGTAACATGGTCAACAGGAGGAAGCAGGTCTAGCCCGTAGGTCTTCTCCAGTGTTTTCCAACACGTCCCACTCCATTCCAGGGGGGAATGTTTTTATGGTACGGATGGAGCTCATATGTATAGAAGGCGGTTGCTGGGGAATAGGATGGAGTGTGTGTGTTCATGTCCTGGTCATTGAGATGATCCCTCTCTACACCATACCTAGCCCTTGTGTGAACAGTGAACACAGAGACAGTCCAAATGGTAGCCTATTCCCTACAAAGTGCACTACTTTTGACCAGAGCCCTGTGGTACCTGGTCAAAAGTAACGCACTACATAGGAAGCCATTTGGACACTGCCGTAGTGCACAACACTATATGCATTATAGATTCCCTGTCAACCCTGGAAGTGAACCAATGAGCCCCATTAGGTCACGGCAACTTACTCCTCAATTAGGAAGCTTTCTGCTTTCATGTCACCACAGCAACCTACACACGGGCTGATTTCCTAATGCATAGAAAGGATATTACATATTCAGCGGTTGCTCCATACCATTCAGGGCAGACCATTTCCCGAATGGCAAATATAGGTTCTGTACCTATGCTTTGCGAGCAGCAATCTTGAGAAAGAGAGTGGTGACCTGGTTTTTGAGTGACCTGGTGACAGCAATACTTACATTTTACATAGCATTTTAGTAATTTAGCAGACGCTCTTATCCAGAGCGTCTTACAGGAGAAATTAGGGTTAAGTGCCTTGCTCAAGGGCACATCAACAGATGGCCCAACGCTCTTAACCACTAGGCTACCTGCCGCCCTACTTGAATACAATACAATACAATTGGCCAATACTTGACGACAGACAATCGAGGATAACTGCAGGGTAGGACTGAGAGGGCCTTAGATATACTGCAGTTTTTTCCCCCAAAAGCAACAGAAAAATGGTGCGTTTGCTTTAGTAAGGGTTGAGGTTGACCTTGCTTCTAAGTACCGCGGTTTGTCTGTGAATGAACATGCCATTCAACTTTATCATTGAGTCTTGCGTTGTGTCCTGGAGTATCCTCTCTCCTCTGTCCACTCCAGGGACTCTGAGTTCTTTATAGATCGGTTTCTGAGTTGTTTCTTCTCTTTTGAATTTGTCTTCTGTGCACTTGACACACTGTGTTGCCCAGGAAGAGTGTTGCTGCTGGAGACGGGTCTCTCCATCGACCCATCCCTCCGTCCCTCCCTACATCCCTCCCTCCCCACTAGTCCCCCGTCGTTCAGCCCCCCATCCCCCAACACACACACCCCCCCCGTTCCCCCCCACCACCCCGTGGGCTGTCAATGCACATTACTTCCAGCTTGTTGCACACACTCCCCTTTCTCTCTCCTCCTCATAGCAACATTGATTTTAGCTGGGGTTATATATATATATTCTAAGATCATTTTTATTATTTTTAACTCTCCTAAAAAAATCGCAGAGTTGAAACAATTATATTCCAAGAAGTTGGAACGCTTTTGGCGTTTGACTGTGACTAAATTCTGTTGCGGGGAGGTGTGGTGGAGGCAGAGTTGAAGGGGATTGCTCGCTCTCTCTCTCTTTCTCTCTCTCTCTCTCTCTCTCTCTCTCTCTCTCTCTCTCTCTCCTCTCTCCTCTCTCTCTCTCTCTCTCTCTCTCTGTGTACTTTTCAACTGTAGCGTAGAGCACCAATAACCTGAAGCCGCAACAGTAGTTACATATGCTGACACAGTGCTTAGAAACAACATTACTTCAACAGCAGACACAAGCCAGCGTTCCATGTTATGTTGTCTCTAATGGAATGTGCTTGCACTCACACAAAGAACAGAAAAACAGAAGACTTGTGCGCCGAGACACTTGACCTCACCTTGGCTTCAGAAGGTTGTACAGAATGTTGTATGCTCTTAATAACATCAACTATGAAGATATCAAATCCCTTTAGCTCAACAAGCCAAAGCATAAAACAGGCATGGGTCCGCCACACCTCCACATGTGGAAGAGGGAGCTGTCGTGAAGGTTTAAAGAAGAGGCATGGCCAGTGTGGGAAGAGAGGGAGGAAAGCTCCTATGGTCTTCCCCTCCCGGGCATGATGCACCCCTCCCTCGGAGTATACAGACCTTAACCTAGATCCTGAGATCCCCCCTGAGAGGTGTGGAGCTCAGTGGAGCTAGCCTGCCATCTAGACTGCTGCTAATGCAGTAGACAGACACCCTGCATTCACGGTAAACGCTGCGTGTCGGAAAAGGCCTTGATATTTCGATTGCGCAATCTGTAATGCTTCAGCGATACAGATTGAACAGAGCCTTAAAACGTACATTTGTCACAATCCATGTGTTTTTCGTTTTGCAATTGTGAATGAAAATGAATGAAAAAAACGGACCAATTTAGTTATGGAGAAATTACTTTAAATGGACCTTTTGTCTCCAGTGGAAAAGGTACAGTAACATTTTCATCAAATAGTCTGGAAAATTCAGAAACACATTCTTGGTGACTGAAGAGTTCTAGACAGGCAAGAACTAGGACAGTCCAGAGCCATATATTTATTTGTTCTAAATATATGCCTCTTGGATGGTCCATTTCCTGGCTGTGTGGGAGAGAAGGTCAGGAATTATCCGGTGGCCAACTGAAAGCTTGCACTTAGTGTCTAGTGGGCCCACAGGGGGTGGGGTGGGGGTTGGGGGGTGGTTGCTAAGGGAGTATGAATTGGTCATCAGTCTGCTAGCATCCACCAAGCCAGTTGGATGCCCATTCTCCTGACCTTGTATGAGCTCCCCTGTGTGTAGACTTCAGCAGCACTCAATACTCTGCTATACTGTAGGGACGGCATTTAAATGTCATATGTAGGGAGACCAAGTAGTGACTCAACAGAATGTACTAAACATAAATGGAAATGTACATTAAGACAGATCACACAGCTTTAATGATGTGTAGAATAGAACTGAAATTAACTCATACATATTGTGCCAAATGTCACTTGCACAGGAGGTTGGTGACACCTTAATTGAGGAGGATGGGCTCGTGGTAATGGCTGGAGCGGAATGGGTGGAATGATATCAAATACATCAAACGCATGGTTTCCATACTTTAATACACAAGTGAATTTGTCACAATACTTTTGGTCCCCTAAAATCGGGGGACTATGTACAAAAAGTGCTGTCATTTCTAAACGATATGGATGAATATACCATCAAATTAAAGCTGACAGTCTGCACTTTAACCTCCTAGTCAATGTATAATTTCATCCAACGTGCGGGAGTACAGAGCCAAAACAACAAAAAATGTGTCACTGTCCCAATTCTTTTTGGAGCTCACTATATTAGCAAAAGAGACAGTCATAAAGAATTATTTGTCCCCTTTCTTTATGTTAGAAATAATGTTTTTTTAAAAAGCCTTTCGTGAACTAACACTCACACTTGACTCTTTTCCCTCTTACTAGCTCCGACTTTGCTGATAACTACTTTTTTGAGGAAAATGTAACGGCTGTCGTCCTCCTCTTCTGACGAGGAGAAGCGAGAAGGATCGGAGGACCAATATGCAGCGTGGTAAGTGTCCATAATGTTTATTTAAAGACATAAACTGAACACTACAAAATACAAAACAATAAACGTGAAACGAATGAAACCGAAACAGTACCGTGTGGCAACAAACACTCACACGGAAACAAACACCCACAAACCAAAAGTGAAACCCAGGCTACCTAAGTATGATTCTCAATCAGGGACAACAATTGACAGCTTCCTCTGATTGAGAACCATACCAGGCCGAACTCAAAACCCCAACATAGAAAAACACACATAGACTGCCCACCCCAACTCACGCCCTGACCATACTAAATAAAGACAAAACAAAGGAAATACAGGTCAGAACGTGACAGAAAAAATGTACTTACTAAGACTGTGATATGTGGTTGTCCCACCTAGCTATCTTAAGATGAATGCACTAACTGGAAGTCACTCTGGATAAGTGTGTCAACTAAATGACTAAAATGTAAATGTCACTCTTCATCCTCCTCGTCCGATGGGAACTGCCTAATACGATGTGATGCCTCAGGATAAAGAGCGACATCACTCAACAATTTCACTTCCTGTGGCATCTTAATAAAGTCATACAAGACATTATCATCATCAGGAAGCAGGAAGTCATCCAACCAGCCCAGGGGCTCTGCAGTATCTGGATGTGTCATCAGCTAATACAATGTTATTCCTCCCAACAGGGGGGCAGCCCAGCCACCTTCCACTCAATGAGTTAGCACATCCAGGGGGCTGTGCCAATAATAACCCTGGCTCGCTCTCCAGCCAGCCAGCAGCCAGCCTAGTGCTTTAAATAGACACAGATCAAATCAAATTGGCAGTTCTTTTCTCTGCAAAGGTCAGTGAGTGCTTTCTCTGTTAGACCTGGAAGCCCCATGTACTGTAGGTAGGTAACCAACAGGATATAGAGAGAGGACTTGGTAGAAAAGGTGTAGACTCTAGAGATCTTCTGCTGCTGGGGTTAACTCTTAGCACCTCACCTCTGTGGCCCAGGTATAGTGACAGTCTGTCAGATGTTTTCTCTGTCACATCTCCGTTCCCTGCAGTTCAGCGAGAAACCAGCGGCAGCACCCTTGAGGGCGGTCGGTTGAGCGACAAGGATGGTTCCCAGTGGACAAAACAGGGACCTCACAGATCAACCTGACCCAGCATCATGGAACCTTACTAGAGTAGATGCTGTTTTGGATGTCCCTGGCTTGACACACAATAGTTGCATCCAAAAGGACACCCTATTCCCTTTATAGTACTTTTGACCAGGGCCCCAGGGGTCTTTTGGGACACAAACCATGGAACCTGACCTCATACTCTCACATAGAGCAATACAAAAAAACATTGATTAAAGTTACCTATGGGAGCCGACAGGAAATCTAACCTAAGCCCATGCCCAATTGCCCACTGTCACACATACTGTGCATGTTATGAACAGTACACTGTTTATCCATTGGACAATAGGAGGCATTCCTTCTGCCTTTGTATAATGCCTCAGTGAGCATATTTTGCAGCACGGTTTAACTTATAACCTTCTCTGGCAGTGTGTTATGGGTGACTCAAAGCAGCGGGCAACCATTAGCTTGTCTTTTGTGTCAATATGCCACAACAGGTTTTGATCAGCTGCTCAGTTGGTGAGCCCCAGTGGATGTGGGGGGAGGCAGTTGGGTACAGGAGGAAACATGAAATATTCATTATGTGGAACTAACCAGGGTTGGGTGTCAATTCTAATAGAATGCAGTCAATTCAATAATAGTAAACTAAAATTCCAATAAAAAGACGGAAAAATGAACGTCTATTTTCAATTACTTCTCATTATCTGAAAATGAGAAGGTATTTATGAACATGTTTTTTCCATTTGTAGAGATTCAATTTAAATTTGAATTGACTGATTATTCAAATTGACCCCAACGCTGATGCGGAACTAATTGGAACCTGGAAATCAGTGCAACAGTTGCAATTCCCCTACTGGTGCAAGATTGTCTCAGCCCCAGATGACTGTGTACTTCCACTCATGATGAAATCAAATCACCCAAGCCATAGACTATTTTCTCTGCTGCCGCACGGCAAGAGGTACCGGTGCATCAAGTCTGACACCAACAGGCTCCTGAACAGCTGCTATCCCCAAGCAAAACGACTGATAAATAGTTGACAAAATAGCTACACGGACCGAGTTTACCTTGTATCTTTATTGACCTTTTATTTCAGTATTTGCACTGTCTCTATGCACGCTCACAGGACCCTACACACACACTGTCACTCCAACACAAACACAAACACTCACGCCATCATTTGCCCATTCACGCAGAAATATGCACATACATTTATACTGACTCTACATACCCGCACACCCACTCACATGCAAGCTGCTGCTACTCTGTTTATCTTCTATCCTGTTGACCAGTCACCTTACCTTTATACATATCTACCTCTATCATTCCACTATCCCTGCATGTAATGGAACTGAATTGTTAAGTGTTTCTTGGATATAGTATGTTTACTTACTTTATTGTGTATTTCATATTTCTTAATCTTATTTCTCGTGTGTTTTTTTCTGTCAAGACATTGTTATTGATTATTGCATTGTTGGTTTTTGAGTTTTGCAATGAAGGAATTTCATTGATGTTAACAATTCACAGAGCTGAGACTCACTCTAGTTTTGTCCTGGGGCTGAAGACAGTGCACAGGAGAAGCACTGTGGCCTCTGATGTAAGGCCCCCCCAACCCTGTGTGTGTGTGTGTGTGTGTGTGTGTGTGTGTGTGTGTGTGTGCGTGCGTGCGTGCGTGCGTGCGTGCGTGCGTGCGTGCGTGCGTGCGTGCGTGCGTGCCATCTGCTATATGCCAAGATGAGAGCTCATAGATTTGTCTTCGAGGTCATATTCACTCAGTGGAAGATAAACTACACAATATGGCGTATGGTTTTGATGACTGGTCGTGGGATTTGTTAGCAACAACATTGAGTCACCATCAGTCGATTCTTGTAATTAGGTCAATTCAGAAAATCTGAAAAGGCTGACCTGTACCTATGTTTGTCCTGTACAACTGCGGTCTTCCCATGGGATGTTGAAATTCATACTTTGAATAAAAACGTTTAATCAAATACAACCGCCGACTTCTTATTCATTTCTGTTGCTCGTACTACGTAATCTGAGATTCAATTGGCACATGAACATTCACGCTTAGTTCAGCAACACAAATGAGGAAGAAGTTGGTGGTTGTTTCCAAATAAAAAAAATTATTACAAGTATGAATTTCAGCACCCCACCGAAGGACCGCGGTTGTACAGGACAAACATAGGTACAGGTCACAGGAGGTTGGTGGCACCTTAATTGGGGAGGATGTGCTCGTGGTAATGACTGGAGCTGGATAAGTGGAATGGTATCAAATAAATCAAACACATGGTTTTTAAGTGTTTGATGCCACCATTCCATTTACTTCTTTCTGGTCATTATTATGAGCCTTCCTCCCCTCAGCAGCCTCCACTGGTACAGGTAAGCGGTTTCAGAATTGACATTTTTACAAGAATCGACTGATGGTGACTCAATGTTGTTGCTAGCAAATCCCACAACCATCAAAACTCAACTCTGCCTCGATATAAGAGAACAGAGTTGAGCGTTCCTCAATTACAGCATACAGGTATATCTCTATACTATACATTCAGTGCTAGTGACTGTAATTACTCATTCAAACCAGGCTGTGCATACAGACAGCAATACTGTCTATGCCTTGCACTTGTTAGTTACCAAAGACACCTGCAACAGACAGAGGACAGAGCTGTAAGAGGAAAGGAGGAGGAGGAGGACCAGGAGGAGAGCCGAGAGAGACCATCTCCTGTTGCCTTGATGAGATAGGAAGTGACAGCAGAGTGCTTCATAGACTGGCACTGGGAGCCAATTATAGGTTTAAAAAATATCCACTAGGATCTTAAAGGAAAACTCCACCCAAAAACGTTATTTTGGTAATTGTTTCATTAGTCCATCGTTGACATACTGTAGTCCCAAAATGTTTTGCTTGTCAGCAATCCAGATTTAAAAAGAAATCATCCCCTGATGATGCATTTTGCATCATATGATCTAAAACGCATCATCATTTTTTTTGGAGGAAAAATCAAGTCTGAAATTTGAAAGTGGAAATTACAAACTTCAAAATCCTTTTTCAACCTCAAATACACTACAAGTTAGACATTTTCTGAATTGAATCAAAGTTGCAACAGGGTGATCAAATTAAGATCCTACATCTGTACCTGGCTGTCCAGTCTTCCTCCCATATACTACACACACACACATACACACTTGTGCGTACATGCACGCACGCACGCACACACACACACACACACACTTAACGCATGCACATACACACATAATTTACAGAAAATTCCAGAAAATTGTTACAGGCACTATACAAACACACACACAAACATACATACATATACACACACACACATTGCACACACACCCTTCTCCCTTGTCTCCCCCGGAGGTGTTTTCTTTATCGACCGTGGTTCTGTCTGGAGATGTTTTCTGTCTCACCTCAGTTCACTCAGCTGTGTAATGTGTACCGTCACTTTAATAGCCTGCCTGGCAGCCTGCTTCCTCTGTAACCCCAGCCCCAGCCACATGACAATGACCTAACTTACCTAGCTACCAACCAAAGGGATGGTTTGGTTGGTTCTGTGCTCTACTCTGACCACCAAGCTTACAGCCCTGGGACTGAACTCCTCCATATGCAACTCGGTCCTGGACTTCCTGACGGGCCGTGAATTAGGCCACATTACCTCCTCGGCACTGATTCTCAACACGGCACTGATTCTCAACCTCTCCTGTACTCCCTGTATACCCACGACTGTGTGGCCTCACACAGTTCCCACTCCATCATCAAGTTCGCTGATTGCACGTCAGTAGTAGGTCTGATTACCAACAACGACAAGATGGCCTACAGGGAAGAGGTAGGCACTCTGATGGCGAGGAGCCAGGTAAACAACCTCTCCCTCAATGACAGCAAAACAAAGGAGCTGATCGTGGACTTCAGGAGGAACCAGGCTGGGCATGTCCCCATCCTCATCAACGGGGCCGCCGTAGAGACGGTCAAAAACTTGAAGTTCCTCTGCGTACACATCTCAGAGGAGCTGAAATGGTCAAAGCACACCTACACCGTGGTGAAGAAGGCACGACAGTGACTCTTCAACCTCAGGATGCTGAAGAAATGTGTCCTGTCCCCAAGGGCCCTCACAGTGTTCTACAGGACCACCATCAAGAGCATACTGTCGGGCTGCATCACAGCCTGGTACAGCAACTCCACCTCTGTCGGACCACACGGCGCTTGGGTGCACACTGCCTGCCCTCCAGGACACCTACAACACCAGGTGTTGCAGGAAGCCCAGGAAGATCATCAGGGACCCCAGCCACCCGAGCAATGGCCAGTTCTCTCCGTTTCCATCACTCATTACAGGAGCATCATGTAAGACTGGCCAATAGCTTCTACCCCCCCCAGACCATCAAGCTGCTGAATAGTAACCACTAGTCAGCTACCTGCTCCACCTACTTCCCTGCTGCTCCCCCTATGGACCCCCCCCCCCCCCCCCCCCCCCCCCCCCCCTTCCCCTATACTGAAATTTTTACCCTACCCCCACCCAATGGACATTTACCATGCAGAATATCCACTATCCACCACTAGTCAGCTACCTGCGCTCCCTATCCGCCCTCCCTCACCTGCTCCCCTGGCTGCTCCCCCTATAGACACCCACCTCGAGAATTTCACTGTACCATGTAATTATATCTGCAACCCTGTACATGTGACTATTACATTTTCTAATCTAATAAAGTATACAAAAAATTAAGTAAGAGAAAAAATGGAAGAATGGACATGAAGCAGGTTTTAGCCAGCGATGACACAGTCAGTCCACCTCTCGCCCCCTCTCTCCCTTCTCTCCCTCTCTCTCCCTGTCTTCCCATCTCTCCCCTCTCCTCCTTCCCTACCCTTAACCTCTCTCCCCTCTCTGTCTCGCTTCCCTCTCTGTCCCCTCTACCTTCTCCCCTACTCCTCTCTCCCTCTCTGTCTTCTCTCTGCCTCTAAACTCATAGGAATTCATTCCTCCCCTCTCATCCCAGATGGATCACTGAGTCAGTCTCTCCAATCAGCCTCTGACGCACTGAGACAGCCTGTTCCTCAGCAGAATGACACATCCAAATATTTACATATGAATTACCCCATCACCACAGTGACCTTTCTCCAAAAATTCCCTCCTGGTAGTTTTCCCTCCTCAGTTCCTTCTCTTCCATCTCGGCCCATTTCTGTGTGTCATCCTGCTCTGAATTGTCAGGTTCACTAACCATCTGGGTTAGCCAAGGGAAAGTGAATCTCTCTTGGTTTTATCAAAGGTTTTATGAGAGGGAGCAAATGTTCCTTGGTCCTCTGTTGTTCCGATATGGTTGTTATTCTGATTTCATCTGCTTATGATTTATTTTGTGTAATTCCCTCCAAGGACAGCATAGATAAAAACCTAAGGATTAAGTCATATGTAAGATAATATTAGAACCCTGTGTGTGTGCGTGTGCGTGTGTGCGTGCGTGCGTGCGTGCGTGCGTGCGTGCGTGCGTGCGTGCGTGCGTGCGTGCGTGCGTGCGTGCGTGCGTGCGTGCGTGCGTGCGTGTGTGTGTGTGTGTGTGTGCATAAGAACAAAAGCTATTTCTACAGGGTTTAGGTGTAAGGTTAGAATTAGGGTTAGGAGCTAGGGTTAGGTTTAGGGTTAGGGGTTAGGGTTATGGTTAATAGGATTTTGAATGGGACTGAATTGTGTGTCCCTACAAGGTTAGTTATACAAGACTGTGTGTGTGTATGTGTGTGTGCACAAGAACAAAAGCTATTTCTACGGGGTTTAGGTGTAAGGTTAGAATTAGGGTTAGGTTTAGGGTTAGGGGTTAGGGTTATGGTTAATAGGATTTTGAATGGGACTGAATTGTGTGTCCCTACAAGGTTAGTTATACAAGACTGTGTGTGTGTGTGTGTGTGTGTGTGTGTGTGTGTGTGTGTGTGTGTGTGTGTGTGTGTGTGTGTGTGTGTGTGTGTGTGTGTGTGTGTGTGTGTGTGTGTGTGTGTGTGTGTGTGTGTGTGTGTGTGTGTCTTGCACAATCAAGGCAAGTGCTAGGAATTACTTCCACCCTGTAAAAGAGTCACATTGTGTAACCATAATCCACCTAACACCATAGTCCCATATTAAATGATGTTTTCACAAACAATTTACTCCTGAGTTTACCTCCACATTAGTTTCACAGGTTAGAGGAAATCCTCTCCAAAAAAGCATTACTCAGTAGCTGACTGCATGAACCAGTGGGATCTGTTGCATATCGTTGCCAAATACCACACAAGAGGTCTCCCCACAATCGTATACCGTGTAGAAATAATACACGCCATTTGGCAGACGCTTTCATCCATAGCAACCTACTGTCATGCATGTGCACATTTTCTTGTATTGGGTGGCCACAGCAGGAATCGAACCCACAACTTTGGTGTTGCAAGTGCCATGCTCTACCGACTGAGCCGCACAGGGCCAGAAAAACGTGGTCCATATTGTTCAGCATGTCTCTATGTAACACATTGTAGTATCCACATAACAGAATAAGGAGGAATCAAAACAAATTCCTTTGGGTCTTTCTGACCCACATTCAAAAATAAATGACTGGAAAATAGAATAGAGGATTGTGTGTGTGTGTGTGTGTGTGTGTGTGTGTGTGTGTGTGTGTGTGTGTGTGTGTGTGTGTGTGTGTGTGTGTGTGTGTGTGTGTGTGTGTGTGTGTGTGTGTGTGTGTGTGTGTGTGTGTGTGTGTGTGTGTGTGTGTGTGTGTGTGTGTGTGTGTGTGTCTTGCACAATCAAGGCAAGTGCTAGGAATTACTTCCACCCTGTAAAAGAGTCACATTGTGTAACCATAATCCACCTAACACCATAGTCCCATATTAAATGATGTTTTCACAAACAATTTACTCCTGAGTTTACCTCCACATTAGTTTCACAGGTTAGAGGAAATCCTCTCCAAAAAAGCATTACTCAGTAGCTGACTGCATGAACCAGTGGGATCTGTTGCATATCGTTGCCAAATACCACACAAGAGGTCTCCCCACAATCGTATACCGTGTAGAAATAATACACGCCATTTGGCAGACGCTTTCATCCATAGCAACCTACTGTCATGCATGTGCACATTTTCTTGTATTGGGTGGCCACAGCAGGAATCGAACCCACAACTTTGGTGTTGCAAGTGCCATGCTCTACCGACTGAGCCGCACAGGGCCAGAAAAACGTGGTCCATATTGTTCAACATGTCTCTATGTAACACATTGTAGTATCCACATAACAGAATAAGGAGGAATCAAAACAAATTCCTTTGGGTCTTTCTGACCCACATTCAAAAATAAATGACTGGAAAATAGAATAGAGGATTGTGTGTGTGTGTGTGTGTGTGTGTGTGTGTGTGTGTGTGTGTGTGTGTGTGTGTGTGTGTGTGTGTGTGTGTGTGTGTGTGTGTGTGTGTGTGTGTGTGTGTGTGTGTGTGTGTGTGTGTGTGTGTGTGTGTATCTGCGTGCGTGCGTGCGTGCGTGCGTGCGTGCGTGCGTGCGTGTATCTCTGTAGCTCTCCATGTATGTGTGTTATGCGTTATGCGAGCGTGACTGAGCATGTGTTTGTGGGTCGGTCGGGCCTGCGTGTTTGGTGTGTGTCATTCAAACATCGGATATCATTTGTTGGGCCACAACAACACATACGTTGCGCAGCTGAAGCAGGTCTCCAATCATGCGTGGCTTGCTGCCTGCCTTAGTGTCTCTTTACCGCTTGGCTGGCTCGCCGCCCGGTGCCACAGGGCGTTATTTACCACCACAACTAATCTAACCGTTCATATCCATACAAACGGACATGTCCTATCTATGCTGCCTTAGCTGATATTCCTCGAGCTTTCTCTGTCAAACTCCTTTGTAGGATTTGAGAGGCACGGGAGAGGCGGTACTCTGCAACAAATAAGGCTGCTTGGCATTTCTAGCTGTATCTGAATCTTTTTTAGGTCCGTTTATGCTGCGAGCCATTGAACCATTGAACCAGTTGAGCCATGTTAGTTATATAGCCTATAGCCTATAGCACCGCTTCTTCTAACAGAAGGCTGTACTGTATTTGAGGGATGTGTTTTCTACTAACACCTCATAGGAATGAGTCATAGCAGTCCCAGTCCCAGTCCCAGTCCCAGTCCCAGTCCCAGTCCCAGTCCCAGTCCCAGTCCCAGTCCCAGTCCCAGTGCCACATCTGTGGATCCTTGGCCCACTCCCCTTGTTGTGGCTGAGTCGCATACAATCTGCACTGGCTATGTTAATTCCCTCCTTCTTCCTTACACACACACACACACACACACAAACACACACACACACACACACACACCCTCTTCCTCGCTGTCTGTCTGTGTGAGGTGCTACATTTGATGTTGGTTAGTGTGAATGTTCAGTCTGGCCATCCTGCTGCTCCCAATCTGTTCCTACAGCTAACAATAAGAACATTGCAGTAAGTTACGTTACAGTGCTGCAAACGTTACCACGTTTGTTGGATAGCCTGGACAGCTTAGACAGCTTGGCTTGCAGTGCAAAGTGGCTGTTTTCACAGCTCTTTCTCACACATTCCCATAAACTCTGATGACCCCACACATATTCTATTTCAAATTAAACTGCTCAAATTGGCCATAAGCTTCTGTCTGTTGAGTCAAAGTGCACAGGATCATTGGTAGGTTCACTTACTTGTTTAAAAAATGCATTGTAACCTTAAACCTATAGTTTTTTGTTTGTTCCTCTGTGTTCCTCCTTTCAGTCATAAAGCTCTGTATGGACCCCCTGTTCCTCATTCTTATCAAACATTATAAGGCAAACGTTTAAATAGTCCCTTTCTCTCTCCCGCTCTCACTTTCTCCTCCTTTCTCTCCATCCTTCCCTCTCTCTCTCTTTCTTTCTCTCTTTCTCCTCCTTTCTCTCCATCCTTCCTTCCCTCTCTCTCTCTCTCTCTCTCTCTCTCTCTCTCTCTCTCACTAGTCTCATTTGCAGGCTAATGCATGCTGGTGGAAACAGGTCGGATGGATCTGTGAGTGTCACACCCTGATCTGTTTCACCTGTCTTTGTGCTTGTCTCTACCCCCCTCCAGGTATCGCCCATCTTCCCCATTATCCCCAGTGTACTTATACCTATGTTCTCTGTTTGTCTGTTGCCTGTTGCCTGTTCGCTTTGTTTCGTCAAGCCTACCAGCATTTTCCCCGAGCTCCAGTCTTTCTCTAGTTCCTGTTTTCTAGCTTTCCCGGTGTTTGACCATTCTGCCTGCCCTGACCCTGAGCCTGCCTGCCGTTCTGTACCTTGTCACACCACACTGGATTACTGACCTCTGCTTGCCCTGACCCTGAGCCTGACTGCCGTTCTGTACCTTTCGGACTCTGCTCTGGACCACTGACCTCTGCCTGCCCTTGACCTGTCGTTTTCCTGCCCCCCTGTTTCTGTAATAAACTTTTGTTACTTTGAAACTGTCTGCATCTGGGTCTTCTCCTGAGCCTTGATATGTGAGGACCATTGGCAGGACTAGAGGTCCTCAGACAGTGGTTCTAATATGTTTCAATGTGCTGATCAAATGTGACCCAAACATTGCTTGAGTCCGAAATGGCACCCTAATGCACTACTTTTGTTTGGGAACCATAGGTCTCTGGTCAGAAGTAGTGCTCTACATAGGGAATAGGGTGCCATTGCGCTGGCATACAATGAGGATAGGAAACTATCTGAATACCACATGACACTCTTCACTTGACATGATCAACATGACAGCAAAAATACTATAGCAGTTGGTACATGCAGTACCAAATTCAAAGGTAGAAGGTACTGTAAAATAGCTTGGTGTGTATTGATTTTAAACGAGTGACTGATACCCTCTGCTGGTCAACAACAGAAGCACAGGAGGAGTCATTACGTCACAACCACCACAACCCATTTATGCCCCCCTGTTTGTTTGGGCTGCATTATGGTTCTAATAAAGATTTGATTCAGGCATCCATGTAGATGTAATGTCGATTTGTACACACATTCATCCACCCTTATCTTTCATCTTTAGATGGCTCTAATGTTAGAATGTTGATTTCACTTAGGTCACTTTCTGCTGCCACTGACACGTCCATTGTCCCTACAGGTCTGGCAGCATGGTGCGTAGAGGTGTATCCTACTACATAACCATGATATAGTATCTTTAGAGAGGTCCTCCCAGCACCTGTGAGCTTCCATTGGACGTTCACTCAATCCAACTGCTCCAGCTGTTGGTCAAATCATGTCTTTAATCAATCATGTATCCCACAGCTAGGCTGGAGCAGGTGACAGGTGTCTCCATGACAACCCCTGTTCTATCACACCGCAGTGACAGATGAGACTCTGGGAGACTGGGACAGATCAAGAGCAATGTGGAGCATGGTGACGTCACCGTCACTGCGTCTGTGTAATCCGGGGCGGGGATGACAAATTCATCAGTGTTATTCTTATAGTAATTCACAAATCTTCTGATGCTGTTGACTACTTATAGAGATATTTACATTGATTTAGCCCCTGAGAGGTTGTCTTTTTGCAGCTGTAGTCTTGTGGCTCTGACAGAGAACATCCTTGTTTATGGGACTTATAAGGGGAGGCTTACCGATGCACTCCTTCCAGTACCGGCCCTCTCTCTGTTCTTACATGTGGACAACAGATAAAACCCTGGATGTCACTGGCAGGAAAAGGTATGTGTTATTCCCTTTTACATTGACTGTTGTTTTCCTCCACAAACTTGACATTATGTGTTTGACTTTTGGCGTCGTTCAAAACATATTGTTGATGCAAATGAAGTCAATCTCCAAACGGAAAAGCCATAGGGGAGATTAGAGTAATGTGATGTTGTTTCAGTAAGATTGATAGTGAAATTATATTGGAAAAGTAAAGATATCCAAACATGATTAGGGTAGTAAATGACTTAAGTATAGTAAGTATAGTGAACAAAAATACAAACACAAAATGTAAAGTGTTGGTCCCATGTTTCATGAACTGAAATAAAAGATCCCAGATATGTTCCATACGCACAAAAAGCTTATTTCTTAGCCAAGATAATCCATCCACCTGACAGGTGTGGCATATCAAGAAGCTAATTAAACAACATGATTATTACACAGGTGCATCTTGTGCTGGGGACAATAAAAGGCCACTCTAAAATGTGCACACAACACAGTGCCACAGATGTCTCAAGTTTTGAGGGAGCGTGCAATTGGCATGTTGACTGCAAGAATGTCCACCGGAGCTGTTGCCAGAGAATTTAATGTTCATTTCTCTACCATAAGCCGCTTCCCACGTTGTTATAGAGAATTTGGCAGTACGTCCAACCGGCCTCACAACTGCAGACCACATGTCACCACGCCAGTCCAGGACCTCCACATCTGGCTTCTTCATCTGCAGGATGCATAAGCTATGGACAACAAACACAATAGCATTTTAGCGATGGCAATATTAATGCCATGAAGAGATCCTGAGGCACATTGTCGTGCCATTCATCTGCCGCCATCCCCTCATGTTTCAGCATGATAATGCACGGCCCCATGTCGCAAGGATCTGTACACAATTCCTAGAAGCTGAAAATGTCCCAGTTCTTCCATGGCCTGCATACTCACCAGACACGTCACCCATTGAGCATGTTTGGGATGCTCTGGATCGACGTGCACGACAGCGTATTCCAGTTCCCGCCAATATCTAGCAACTTGGCACAGCCATTGAAGAGGAGTGCGACAACATTCCACAGGCCACGATCAACAGCCTGATCAACTCTATGTGAAGGAGATGTGTCGCGCTGCATGAGGCAAATGGTGGTCACACCAGAAACTGACTAGTTTTCTGATCCACGCCACTACTTTTTTTTAAAGGTATTTTTAACCACCAGATGCATATCTTCATTCCCAGTCATGTGAAATCCATAGATTAGGGCCTAAGGATTTTATTTCAATTTACTGATTTCCTTATATGAACTGTAACTCAGAAATTGTTGCATGTTGCATTTATATTTTTGTTCAGTGTACGTTTTGTGTGGCAGACTAAAGATCTGTTACATTGAAATATCAATACTTTGTTTCCAGTCACAGACAGAATTGTCCAGGTCAGACCTTGCTGGAAAACCAGGGGCAAGAATGAAACTTAAACCCCTACACAACTCTGTCTAACTTCTCTTTCATAGCAGACACCTGATCTACAGCCATTAGATTATGTATGCCACTGAGCAGACTCTATTATCTAAAGTAGGGTTTCTGAAACTTGGTCCCGGGGCCCCCTCTGGGTGCACGTCTTGGTTTTTGCCCTAGCACTACGCAACTGATTCAAATAATCAAAGCTTGATGATGAGTTGGTTATTTGAATAAGGTGTGTAGTGCAGGGGGAAAAAACAAAACATGTACCCAGTGGAGGCCCCAGGACCGAGTTTGGGAAACCCTGATCTAAAGCAACTTACAGTTCAGGGAATGCAAACCTTTTTAGTAGGCTGTGTGTATTTGATACCCCCAGGAATTGAACCCACAGCATTGTGGATGCTAGTGCCATGCACTTGCCAACTGAGCTACACAACACAACAGATAAGTGGAGGAGAAGCTAACTATCCACAAGCATCCACCATGAAGAAACAATTTCTGTCTTTCACATGGTGATCGGGAAAAGGCTTATGTGGGTAAACTGAGATGTCAGATTAATGTCGGTGGATGGATTGATTGAAGGATAGATATTGAAACTAAGTTAGGGATTTGGTTGGAATTACTATAATCTTTCTCACTGCAGCTCAACAGGTTCAGCAGATAAATATCTGATTCATCAACTAGGCTACATAAATGGTGGATCATCTCACTCCCCTCCACCCCTGTAGACACCTGCTGTCCTTAAATCACATAACCCACACGCTCATGCTTCAGAGGGAAGTGTTGCCTTATTCTCAGATGTTGCCCCAGTTTACAGGCAATCTCTTTAAACCCCCTCCCCTCTCCAGCCCCCTCCTCATCAGAGATGTGAATTATTGACAAGCTCTCTCTCTCTCTCTCTCTCTCTCTCTCTCTCTCTCTCTCTCAACAGCAACAGCCCTGAACAATAGGGCCACCCTTCTGCTTTCTGAGGGCCATCTGGTTCCCTCGGTACGTTTTCCACCTGCCTCAGACAGGTTGTTGACAGAACAACAGCGGGGTGAGTAAAGACAGATCTGCTGCTCCTCACACATGTAAGGGTTCATATTTTCTCTTTATTTTATTACGGCCAAATTGCCATATTTGGTCAAAATGGATGCTTTGTTGTAGACTGTTGTGTCAGGGATACTTGTATAATGGTAGCCTACTTGCTGAACGTTTCAGGGCTATATTGCTCAACTCCATTACGCTATCTAGAATCCAGTTCCGAAATTACTACACAACAACATGCAAATAGACTGTAGTTGCTAGTGTACTTACAGCCTTAATACACAGGTACAACAACTTTATGTTAAGTGTTACCGCACTTTCTCTGTCTCATTTTTCCAGGTGTAAGGGGCCAAAATGCAGTACTTCTTTTGTCTCCTACTGTTGATGGCGGTTTACTCCAAGTCTCACAGCACCCCGTGCGAGAAAGGCTGCGACTGTCACGAGGAGCTGAAACTCACCACTTGCACTAACGCCCTCTTTACCCAACTGCCCAACCACATCCCTCCTTACACGGAACACCTGGACCTATCTATGAACCTCCTAACCTTTATTCCGAAGAGTTCCTTCCGAATGGAACGCAAACTGAGGGTTCTGCTTATGAAGGACAACAACATCAACGCTGTGGCCGATGGGGCCTTCACCCAGCTAGAGTTCCTTCAGAAGTTGGACCTGAGCTGTAACAGGTAGTGGAAAGCTTTTCCTGGCCGCCGTGCTCTTGTTTTTGTTTTGCTCTTTGAGGTCTTGGCCGGGTTACTGTAAAGCACTTTGTGACAACTGTTCATGTCAAAGGGGCTTTGTCAATTCAATTTGATGGATGGACGGATATATTCATTGATTGATTTATTTATCGATTAAACAGGATCTCGTCCCTGAGCGAGAGCTTCTCCCTGGGCCTGAATGCTCTGAGAGAGCTGCAGCTGAGCCACAACCACCTGCACACCCTTGACAGCAGGAGCTTCATGCACCTGGATGGCCTACAGAGGCTCAACCTTACTGGCAACGCCATCCATAATATCCAGGTGAGGTTGTTTTTACGTTTGTTGAACAACATCAAATAAAGTGATACAGGACTTATACAATTCTATTCTGTTCTGTTCTATTTTACTATATTATATTGTGTTTTGCTTTATTTTATTCTGTTCTATTCCATCCAGGTGAGGTCCTTTGGCTCATTGTCCACCTTGCGGCAGCTCCACCTGGAGGGCAACCATCTCGTCTCCCTCAACAACGGGGTGTTCTCCATGCTGAAGTCCCTGGAGGTCCTCAACCTGCAGGGGAACCAGATCAACAAGACCCAAGAGGGTGTCTTCACACCCATGACCTCCCTGGCCCTGCTCAACCTGGCCCACAACCAGATGAGCACCATCTACTTTAAGACCTTCCTAAGCATCCATACCTACAGTACCCATATCCTGTTGGAAGGAAACCCCTGGAACTGCAATTGTGACCTGCAGAGAGTGTTCCATAAGCTTAGAAGTGTTCAAAGGCTCTTCTTGGATGATTACTATAATCTTAGCTGTAATGCTCCGACAGAACTAGCGAACTACAGGTTGATGGATGTGGATACGGAGCTGTGTATCGCCGAGGTGGTTATTGTGCTGATTATCACGATCACCGTGGTGATAACAGTGTTGGGGGCCATCGTCATGGCGGAGAGGAAGAGAAAGAAGAAGAAGAGGGGAAAGCATTGGACGGAGCAGGGCAACTTGTCTGACTCAGATCACTAGGGATTGACTTCTTCTCGGCAACACAATCCTTTTAATACATTTGTACAGTAACATGACGAAAATATCTATCAGAGACAGTTATAAGCGTTGTCATATTTTAAAGGGCATTTAGTAGGCTATTGTACAATTTCACCAATTATTTATTGTGCACAAGTGTATTAATCAATTACTCAATATGTACACTTTCTCCATTTGTAATAATACCAGAATTTGTAGTGTTCTATTAGATACTTTGATATACAATATGAACAATACTGCAGGTGTGAAAAATAATACATTAAACGAAATTGAAATGTGCACTAGCCGCATTGTATTCTATCTATTTCCTTTATGATGTAGGAAATATACATTTTATAGATGTTATAGATTTTTTTTTTTTTTTAATAATAACAATTGCACATCTTGCCTTTACACTTCGTTATAAACATGCTCTTAAACGCATTTACAGTAGTTGGTGTATGTTGAAGGGCAGCGGGACACTATTTAGAGGTTGGGTTCGCTTTAACAGATAGTAGAGACGTCACACGAGGCGGATGGTCTGGGCGAATCGAGTTCGGAGTTCTAGTCTAAATGCCCTGAACTAGGATGTGTTTATTGGTCGGAATATTTGCATGAATCTTTACGGATATTACTTATGGTATATCATCGGTATCATGCATGCATAGGATAACGACGAAATAAGCTGTATTGTAGGCAATGCAGAAAGCTTTCGATTTCAGACTGGGAGACACAACCGCCACCGCCGAACCTGCGTAGTCATAGTTGAAAGAATAGGAACACGGACCGGGGACTTTTGCAGGTAAGATTGATGACAACATTGGCGTCCAAGCTCATTTCCAATTTAAAGAGAAACTGTGCTAATTCACATTTATGACGTTTTATTTTATTTTATTGCGTATCTACAATAGTATGATTTAAGTGCGCTGTTCAGCACTGTTTAAAGTAAACATTGTACTTTTATTCATTCAATTTGGTGTAAAGTGTTATTTGATAGTGAAATAATGCATTTCGTTTATACTTCCGCATTGGACGGTGAAATTTTTTTTCTCCACCGGTTTCACCGGTTCTTCTGATATGACGTTCCTACTCACGAGCAACATGAGTTATTAGGTTGTAACAATGTTACTATATTTGTTACACCACTTGTGCAACTTGTTGATAGCCTAATATTTATTGTAGCCAATTCTAGCCATGCTAAACATATTTACTGTATAGCATAGTGTTTCAATATGCTTTGTGTTGTAGTCACGACAGACAAATATATAAATATATATAGTTAAGCAAACTTTACTATGCATATTGTTAACCAGCACATCAAGTACATGAAGTAGGTAAGTAACAAGTGATTTCCGTTTCCTGTGTAACATCAATATGAGTAACATCGATATTGCTACACATAGACTGTATGCTTATGATAATCAATATAGCTTACTGTTTAGGTTACAGTAAACATGAATCTAGCTTCCTGTCTTCCAGAGATGGCTGCAGACGACAAAGTGGTCATCCTATCGGATGATGAAGAGGACCAGAAGAGGAAGTACTTCCTGGACGAACCCTTCAGCACTCTTTCCCTGGAGCTGCAGACCGACCGAGAGCCAGGCTCCACTCCAGTGTCTGCTGCAGCATCAGACACACAGTCTGCTCCAGAGACACCCATGGCCTCACCACTGAAAGACCTAGGCTGCTTTGAGAGGATATGCCTTAGTGTCAACTCCCAGCTCCTCATCTCCAAGATCTTCTACTTCTTCTTCTATGCAGCATATGGTTCCCTGCACCCACTCCTAGCCGTCTACTACAAGCAGCTCGGGATGTCGCCAAGCCGTAGTGGACTGTTGGTTGGGATCCGGTACTTTATAGAGTTCTGCAGTGCTCCATTCTGGGGAGTGGTGGCCGATCGTTTTAAGAAAGGGAAGCCATTGTTGCTGTTCTCTGTGCTGTGTTGGTTGGTGTTCAACTGTGGCATCGGCTTTGTCAAACCAGCTGCCATGATCTGTAAGGAGAAGGTGGACATCACCACTGTGGCTCCACCAATACTGCCCTTGACGACTATGATACCAATTAACGGCTCGCTACCGGACGTTTCCACCAATCACACGATGAGAAGTCGTCGGGATTTGTTTCGAAGTTACTTTCCTAGCTTCCTTTCTGTTTTGAATGGCCTTGATTCTGGCTATAGCGTACGCCGCAGGCATAGGAGAGGTGCTGATAGCAATACCACCCAATCCACAGGGGTGTCTTACGAGCAAAGCAATGCCACGGCAACAACCACTTACACCCCCACCCATGCCCAACCCAGAGTGGTGCCTAATGAGCAAGCCAATACCACTCAGCTTTTACAGAATACCACAACTATGCCACTGACCACTAAAATCCCAACCCTTGCCCCTACCCATGCCCCCACCACACATTCCATATCGGTGCCTCACGAGCTGGGCAATACCACTCAAGCTACACCAAATACTACTTCAACAACTATGGCAACCACTTCCACCACCCCTGCCCCCACCCAACCCAGAGAGTACATCATTGAGTACAACGAGGATCAGGTCGAGAGCATCTTTCTCCTAATCCTCTTGGTCATCATCGTGGGGGAGTTCTTCAGCGCGCCGGCAGTCACCATTGTGGACACGGTGACGTTACAGTACCTGGGGAAGCACCGGGACCGTTACGGCCTGCAGAGAATGTGGGGGTCCCTTGGCTGGGGCGTGACCATGCTGCTAGTGGGTATCTGGATAGACCACACCCACCTTACGCTGCTCATCGACGGCGTGGTCGGCTGTATCCTGCCCGAGTATAAGAACTACCAGGTAATGTATGACATTGAAAATGTGACAAATAATAAGCAATGGGTTGCTAAGGGCAACATAGTTGATACTTAAATAAAAAACGGAGTTAATTAAATTTGTTCAGTGGTTCACTCATTCATACGTTCACTCATTCTCTCTTTCTTTCATTCCTTCTCCAGGTGGCCTTCATAGTGTTTGGAGTGATGATGGGCCTGGCCCTGGTGGTAGCAACACAATTCTACTTCGACAGGTAATAGGGGCAGACGTAATTTAAATTATGTTTGAAACCCTACCCTTTTAGCTTTGCCTTAAATCAATGATTTTATTGTTATTTTAGACTTCCTTTTTGTTTTATGTACTTTTATTCATCTATTTCATACAATTGCTGTTTGTTTTTAATATATTTTATTTGATTATTTTACTGTAAATGTGTGGTGGTTTAAAATGATCTTTTAAATTAAGTTTGATTTGATTTCACAGTGGGGACTACAGACAGGAGTTGCCTCAGAGGCCCCAGGAGGTAGAGATACCACAAGTAAATCAACTGGAAAATGAAAACTCACACTAAGTGGAAATAGTCTTTCTAATTTCTTTAGCAGAAGTAAATACTGCTTTAAATAGAATATTTTTTATTATTATTTGTTTTACACCTTCATTTTTTCACACAGGTAGACGGGAACGTGGCAACTCCAGAGGGGAGCGAGAGCTCCACCTCGGACCAGACCCCCATCACTCCAGAGTCCACCACCACCGAACAGCCTTTCCACTACAGTGACCTCCTCAGGCTGCTCTGTAGTGTTCAGTACAGCACGGTGCTGTTCGTCGCCTGGTTCATGGGCTTCGGTTACGGCTTTGTGTTCACCTTCCTGTATTGGCATCTAGAGGACCTGAAGGGAACCACCACGCTGTTCGGTGTGTGTTCGGTTCTGAGTCATGTGTCGGAGCTGGCTGCTTACTTCACCAGTCATAAGTTTATCGAGCTGGTGGGACACATCAGGTAAGGATGGGGTTGTTGGTGTTCTTGTTTTTGGGAGGGTGGTTGAGGAGGGGATATTGCATTATCCATCTCTTTTAGCCAAATCTTTTACCAAAAACAGCAACAGTAACAACAACAACCAAAGCACACAGTATTTTCTGAAACTGAGGATTTCCACATTTGCTATCCCGTTTCACCCCAACTAGACATGCTGCATGTAAACAATCGTGTTCATTTAGAGTGCCTCTTGCTTGAACGTCACACAGACCTTGAGCGTTTACTATAGTCAGACAGACAGACAGACCTAGCACAGAGCAGGGACATTTGAGAGTGTGGTGTTATGTTTAAGGAGAGAGGCCCACCACTCTATCAGCTCTGTGTGACCTATGTCATTTTGACGCACAATTTTCAAACATTCTTCTCTTAACATCTTGGGTGGTTATAACCCGGCAAGTAATGCAGTTACCTATTAGTGCAAAGGTCTCAAGAAGAATTTGTACCACTGCTTTTTGCCTCACCAGTTCAATGGGCACTGTACGCAAAGAGTCATACTAACTATGCCTAGTAGGGCATCTCTTTAGACCTTGGATAATTAACGCGACAAAAGACGCTCTAAGGACGACAAGCTTCTACATTCCATACATCATCCTATTTAATCTGTTTGCTTCCTCTTAAGAACTTTTGCTCGGAGTACCTAACCTCTGAAAATCTCATCACTAATTTCTTTCTTTCCTCCCTGTTTTCCTAACTTAGGGTCTTGTACATTGGCTTGGCATGTAACACAGCACGCTACCTGTACATTTCTTACTTGGAGAATGCATGGATAGTTCTGCCTATGGAGGTCTTACAAGGTAAGAGAGAGCAGGTCCGACATTGACGTTACTTCCTGTTGACATCTGAGTGAGGAAAGGTTCAATTTTGAGTCCGTTGTTAAGGGCTGTATTGAGCCTTCTTAGGACGGGAATCTCTGTTATTTCAAGAAATTGCTGCCTTATAAAACACCTTTTTCCGTGCCAACTAAACAAGAACAGGATAAGATATAATTTAAAGGAATGTTAATATTGATTTTAAGTGAAAAGGCCATTACAGTATCACATAAAAAATTGTCATATTAAAAGACAGTATCAACAAAAGAAAATTGAATAAGGATATCCTGGTAATGTCATATGACTAGTGAATAGGCACAATGTTACCCCTGTTTGTCTTTCTGTGGTTACAGATGAAAGATTATTTAAGAGCAGGTTGGATGGGTCTTGTCAAACACTGGACAGGAGAATATATTGTTCCACTCCCTCTTTCAGACACCTTGGGTACACAATAACCAATAGGACAGAGGTAGGCAACTAGAGTGGGCTGATTTTTGTTGAAGAGAATGGTCGGGGCCCAGAAAATAATTATAATTATACACTGCGAATTGACCACAACTAAGCCCAAAAAGAGATTGTATTTTGAGACACATTATTATGTATTATTTTTTTTTTGGTGTGCAAACACTTGTCAACGAACTTCCTAAATGAAACACATTTTTAGATGAATTCCTGGTGATTTTACACTTTTTATACCAAAACTACTATGCATAGTACCAACTGTAAAGTTTGGTGGATGAGGAATAATAGTCTGGGGCTGTTTTTCATGGTTTGGCCCCTTAGTTCCAGTGAAGGGAAATATTTTAAAATATATTTTTCTCTCCCCCGTGGTATCCATTTGGTAGTTACATTCTTGTCTCATCGTTGCAACTCCCATACGGACTCGGGAGAGGCGAAGGTCGAGAGTCGTGTGTCCTCCGAAACACAACCCAACCAAGCCGCACTGCTTCTTGACACAATGCCCTCTTAACCCGGAAGCCAGCCGCACCAATGTGTCGGAGGAAACGCTGTATACCTGGTGACCATGTTAGCGTGCACTGTGCCCGGCCCGCCACAAGAGTCGCTAGTGCACGATGGGACAAGGATATCCCTGCCGGCCAAACCCTCCCCTAACCCAGATGACACTGGGCCAATTGTGTGCCGCCCAATGGGTCTCCCGGTCACGGCCTGCTGCGACAGAGCCTGGACTCGAACCCAGAATCTCTAGTGGCACTGCGATGCAGTGCCTTAGACCACTGCGCCACTCGGGATGCCCCAGTGATGGGAATTCTTAACGCTACAGCATACAATGACATTCTAGAGGATTCTGTGCTTCCAACTTTGTGGCAACTGTTTGGGAAAGGCCCTTTCCTGTTTCAGCATGACAATGCCCCCGTGTACAAAGCGAGGTCCATACAGAAATGGTTTGTCGAGATTGGTGTGGAAGAATTTGACTGGCCTGCACAGAGCCTTGACCTCAACTCCATCGAACACCTTTGGGATGAATTGGACCGCTGACTGAATTGGACCGCATCCGTGCCCGACCTCACTAATGCTCTTGCGGCTGAATGGAAGCAAGTCCCCGCAGCAATGTTCCAACATCTAGTGGAAAGCCTTCCCAGAAGAGTGGAGGCTGTTATAACAGCAAAGGGGGAACCAACTCCATATTAATGCCCATGATTTTGGAATGAGATGTTCGACGAGCAGGTTTCCACATACTTTTGGTCATGTAGTGTATATGATGATTATTTGTTTGTTTTTTACTAAAAACTTTGGCGGGCCAAAAAAAAAGAAGCCTGTTGCCAACCCCTGCTCTAGGACAGAGGCCCCGTATTGTATAGTGAATGTACTCATCCATGATTCTTGCAAGGACTATGGCGTTGTGTTTTGAATGGTGGCGGATAAAATGTCTTATAGGCCTACGCCTCATGACAATTTTCCTAGTAAAAACTCAATACATAAGAATATATTCAATACATAAGAATAATCTCGTTATTACTGGCCATAAGTGAGAGGCACTGTTTGCTTTGGTGCTGTAGCTTCTTCCTGAGCTCTGTGTCTTAGAGGAGTGTTTTGCAGTCCCAGCCCACAAAGCAAAGTAAGATGACAATCACGTTACTTCAGCGTAAGGATGTGCATATATATATATATCGATCTGGCGTCTTGAATCTGTGGTCACGGAATGAGAAGTCCGTCTGCCTGACTGATGATGAATGGAAGTCTAAGTGTCAACACTTCCTTATCCACAGGACAGAAATAAAAGAGAGGCGAGGTTTCCTGTTAGATTGTTTTCCCAATTGGTGCTAATACTACAAGACAGACTGCTTTTTCTTCTATATGACATTATTATTGAAATAATGTATAACATTTTACGATTTTATTTTAGCAGACACTCTCATGCAGAGCGACTTACAGGAGAAATTAGGGTTGAGGGCCTTGCTCAAGGGCACATCAACAGATTTTTCACCTAGTCGGCTCAGGGATTCAAACCAGCGACCTTTCGGTTACTGGCCCAACACTCTTAACCGCTAGGCTACCTGCCGCCCCTACTTTGAAGAAGCATTATTATCCTTTTCGGCTGTGTAATGTTTAACACCTCCATCAATGTTTGTCCTCTGGCATCATTTACATTTTAGTCATTTAGCAGACGCTCTTATCCAGAGTGACTTACAGTCGTGAGTGCATACATTTTTGTACTGTTCCCCGTGGGAATCAAACCTACAACCCTGGCTTTGCAAGCGCCATGCTCTACCATTTGAGCCACACAGAGTATTTCACTTTTCTAAACTGTTTGTTTTGTCTGTCTTTCTGTCTGTCTCTTTGTACTGTAGGTGTGACCCATGCGTCGGTTTGGGCAGCCTGTATCTCCTACCTGAGTGCCGCGGTGCCCCCAGCTCTGAGGACCTCTGCCCAGGGTATCCTCCAGGGTCTACACCTGGGGCTGGGACGGGGCTGCGGGGCCATGGTGGGGGGCATCTTCGTCAACTATTTTGGTACGGATGCGACAACAACGGCCCCTTTTGACAGCCCCATTTGAGTAGTGAAATTTAGCAACTCTTGACATACAGCCGTGTTTTTATATTAGAACATGATTTTGAGAACCAATGAGTTATACTATTTATTACATATTTATAAACTACATGTCCACTAATAATCAACTGCCTATAAACGATGTATAAACCATTCATAACCCTGTTAAATGACACCTTAATATAAAGTGTAACCATTATGTTTTTTTCTGTATCTGTAAAGTGCATCTTTCTTGTTCCAGGAGCTGCAGAGACGTTCAGAGGGATTGGAATGGCTTCCCTGGTTATACTCCTCATCTTCTCCTTCATTCAATGTCTGACTGGACAGAACGAGGAAAAGGGTGAGGGAGGGGAGAGCACCTCAGTTCATATTTTTTACAGACCCTGCACTGTTAGAGGAATTTGTTCTGTATAGAATGGATTAGTGGATTGCTTCATGTATTGCACCAAAAACAAAATATTTATATTTTAACTATAAACCACCCGTATTTTTAACAGTGTACCATATACAAATAACCTATATTGTATTCCCTCAATAGAGGACAGGATGCTAGCAGAGAACATTCCGGTTCCTTCCAGTCCAGTTCCCATCGCTACCATAGACTTGATGCAGAACCAGAGTCAGGTCAGAACTCTCCAAATTGTTCTACTGCTTCTTTCAGCAAACCAATTTCCCATTGTGGGACAATGGCGTGTACTATTAGTACTACTACTACTAATTACTACTACTACTACTACTACTACCAGGTGGGTGTGATGGTGCCCCGCTCTAACCCTAGACCCCCGGCTAAGAAGACGAAGCACCAGGAGGAGCAGGAGGATGTTAACAGACCTGCCTGGGTGTTGAGTGGATCCCCCTGGGTCACCATAGCCTTCGCTGTCTGCCAGATCAGAGAGATGTACTGCATGGCCAAGAGTAGTCTACCCTCAGAGACACAGCCACTGCAGGTAGGATGATGAACGGTAGTCATCTTATAAAGATGTGTCAAATCTCAAGGGAGAACTCTTGTCCTCAGATATGCGAATCGAAAGTTTAAGAATTTCAAGCCAAATCATGTTCTTCTGTTTTTTATAACCTTTTAAATATTTTACTTCAATGGGATTTATTTTTATATCGTATGATTAACAGTGACAATATGTGAACGATTTCTCCCCACGCCTTCATGTGAACTCAAGGAAGGTGAGACTGTGTTTGCTCTTTGTGTGCACTGTAGAGGTGAATTCGACACTGTCTTTGTGGCGTGCGGTGGTAAATGTTGTCAAACGTCCTATGTGCCTGTGTTTGTTTTACTAGTTTAGTGCATGGTTTGGTTATATCTTTAGTGTATCCAAAACATTTTGTCGTGATTGATTAGCCAATGATGTTATATTATCTCGTCTGTTGCCAGGAGCAAAATGATCAGACCTCTTCTGAATACAAGGCAGTGGAGACTGAACACAACGCAGAGCAACAGGAGTCGCCACACCACCGTAACGGTTCCCCCAGCAGCATACCTAGCAAGGCCCACCCCGAATCCCACCCCTCTCCCATACCAGACTAGGGGAGCTCTGTGGAGCACCCTGCCTTTTTCACCTGGTAACTTTGAGGCTTCACATCAACTGTCTAGTACCAACCCTTTCCGGCAGTTGATTAAAGGCTTGAGTTGAGTTTCGAGACGGTACTTACATTCACTCGCGTGTCTCCTTTGGTTCCTGCGACATGTACAGTAGGCAAGGGGTAAGGAGCAGTGAGCACTACTCCACATCAATGACTGTGTGCTGTAAAAAGTACTGAATGATAAGCTTTCTGTGTGTGTGTGTGTGTGTGTGTGTGATCTGGCATTGTGTAAATAGAATTTGATCTAGAAAGGATCAAAAGGGATTGTTGCCTTCTAGAATGTAATGTATTTATTTCATCTGTGTCTTCCTGCACGTGCTTCTGACAATCATGTTATTATTTTGACTCTTGGGATGAAATGATATGTGTGTATACAATAAAAATGTATTTGTAGATAAATCATTAACTTTCACTGCTTTTCTGGTGTCTCAATTATATTATGGCTGTCTATTCCGGCATGTTTTTAAAATCCTAAGAGGAGACACTTGGTGGCAGTAGTGTACCGTATTGAAGGACTAACCCTAACCGTGTGTGTGTGTGTGTGTGTGTGTGTGTGTGTGTGTGTGTGTGTGTGTGTGTGTGTGTGTGTGTGTGTGTGTGTGTGTGTGTGTGTGTGTGTGTGTGTGTGTGTGTGTGTGTGTGTGTGTGTGTGTGTGTGTGTGTGTGTGTGTTGAGGTCAGGGTGTGCTTGCTGTTGCTGCTGATGGGAGTGTGTGGGAGGACAGTAATAGTGTTCTCTTCAGAAACTACACCACAATGCCATCTGCAACATCCCTTGTCTCGCCAGAAAATATAACCTAATATTGATGTTGAAGATGAAAAAAAAAATTGATTTAATTATTGGACTTGTTTCCCCCGAGTCGTCTTTGTTTTGAACACAGCAATTAATGTCCTTCATTATCATTATTAGGTGTTCTCTATACAAAGTGATTCTACAATAACAGTCTCAAGAGACAAGACTGACCGTGGCAGCTGTCTTATCCAATATTGTTAAGCCTGTTGTCTACATCTAAGGAATTAATCATTTTTACATTTTACCTGAAGGTTTCTCCATCAGCTGCACTCTATGAATCAGTTCATTTGAAAGTACTCCATGAATCAGTTCATTTGAAAGTACTCCATGAATCAGTTCATCTGAAAGTACTCCATGAATCAGTTCATTTGAAAGTACTCCATGAATCAGTTCATTTGAAAGTACTCTATGAATCAGTTCATCTGAAGTACTCTCATGAATCAGTTCATCTGAAAGTACTCTCATGAATCAGTTCATTTGAAAGTACCCCATGAATCAGTTCATTTGAAAGTACTCCATGAATCAGTTCATCTGAAAGTACTCTCATGAATCAGTTCATTTGAAAGTACTCTCATGAATCAGTTCATTTGAAAGTACTCCATGAATCAGTTCATCTGAAAGTACTCTCATGAATCAGTTCATTTGAAAGTACTCCATGAATCAGTTCATTTGAAAGTACTCTCATGAATCAGTTCATCTGAAAGTACTCCACGAATCAGTTCATTAGAAAGTACTCCACGAATCAGTTCATTTGAAAGTACTCCATGAATCAGTTCATTTGAAAGTACTCCATGAATCAGTTCATCTGAAAGTACTCTATGAATCAGTTCATCTGAAGTACTCTCATGAATCAGTTCATTTGAAAGTACTCTCATGAATCAGTTCATTTGAAAGTACTCCATGAATCAGTTCATCTGAAAGTACTCTCATGAATCAGTTCATCTGAAAGTACTCTCATGAATCAGTTCATTTGAAAGTACTCCATGAATCAGTTCATTTGAAAGTATTCCATGAATCAGTTCATCTGAAAGTACTCTCATGAATCAGTTCATTTGAAAGTACTCTCATGAATCAGTTCATTTGAAAGTACTCCATGAATCAGTTCATCTGAAAGTACTCTTATGAATCAGTTCATTTGAAAGTACTCCATGAATCAGTTCATCTGAAAGTACTCTCATGAATCAGTTCATTTGAAAGTACTCCATGAATCAGTTCATTTGAAAGTACTCCATGAATCAGTTCATTTGAAAGTACTCCATGAATCAGTTCATTTGAAAGTACTCCATGAATCAGTTCATTTGAAAGTACTCTCATGAATCAGTTCATTTGAAAGTACTCTCATGAATCAGTTCATTTGAAAGTACTCTCATGAATCAGTTCATTTGAAAGTACTCTCATGAATCAGTTCATCTGAAAGTACTCTATGAATCAGTTCATCTGAAAGTCTAATAAAAAATGATGACATTCCCATGTCCCTCAACGATCTTATTGAGGCAAACACCAGTATAATATTTGTTTACTCTTGACCACACGGACTCGCACATACATTAGTCCCGCTGCAATGCCTTGTGGTTACGTATGGCTTTGCTGAAAGCGTTGAGTCGTGAACAGGTCCTATTTATGCCTGTGGTGTGGACACTCCAACATGCTAGGACATGATAGGACCGAGCAGCTGCCATGTTCAGTAGGGCATCATGGGACTGTTGTAAATACTGTAGCAGCATCCTTTTAGTTATTTGCACAGTACTGTACACTGATGAAATAGCTACACATGGTAATAATCACGCTGATCATTGGAATGATAGGTGTGACATGGTGTAGGCCTGCGTGATCTTTTAGGGACACTCCAGGATAGTTCAACATGTGCTACGTGTTATAGCGGAGAGGCAGTGAATTGATTATTGGAATGTTCCGACTGTGTTGGTTTCTCTCTGGCTGTACCATCGAGGCCCCCTCCCTCCGCAGAAGCTACACTGCCTTTCCAATCCAAACTGCCTCAACTCCTTTCATCCCAAACCAAATAGAGAGATTCAATATCCATCTCTACCATCAATTTAAATGTGGTTTTTGTTTGTTTTGCTTTGTGTGCGCTTTGAGATTATTTTATTTAATGAAAAGCACTATGCAAGTTCAATTATTATTTGTATTATTATGTGTTTTGTGTATATCGTAGGCCTAGGACCTTTTGACAACATCTAGTAGATGAAAATGCCTGATTTGATTTCCAGTGCAACTGATGCAGTTCTACACATAAGTCACATACAGTCACCAGGGTCATATTGTTAAGTTGGTGGAAAACATTTTTGAAACAGTGAAAGTGGTAGCCTAGGCCTACTACCTGAATGTGTCAAATTAGAGCACAGATTGTCGCTTTCCATTGCAAACAGTTGTGCTGTGGTGGCTGTGTGCCCTACTAAGCATGACCCAGGATGTCCTGCAGAGTGAGAAAAAGTGCCCCGTGTGACACAGTGCGAGGCTTTGTCTCTACCGTCATCAATACAACCATACATAACGCCTACAGGGCCAGCCTCTAGCCCACAGCCCACACCAGCCCCAGCCTTAGCCTGCAGGAGGCACACCAGGGGAGCTCAGAGCCATGGTTACTCCCACCAATACCCGGTCGGGCAGCAAAGCCGCAGGATCCAAGAAGCAAGGACAGTGTGGAAGAGTAGAACGACTCCCCCAACCCACAGCCATTTAGGCCTAAGTAGTGGTTCATCGAGGTCTAAGCAGTTGACTTAACATTTCAGCACTTAAATAATTGGTATGTCAGTTTCTTGTCAAGTGCAGAGAGAGATAAACAGACTCATCCCTTTGGATGAGTACATATGATAAGTACTGTAAAGTACATGTGAGGCAAACTATGTTGCTGAGGTTTTGTGACTGAGTCAGGGACTTGATTTGCGGGTGGGCGTGTGAGTGGGGGGGATCCTAATCCCTAGCGTCTGCTGTTGTTTTTCATGCCTGTTGGGTTGAGATCAAAAACTTACCGGCAATAATCATGCAAAATTGTTTGGCTTTCGCTTCAAAGAGAGCACCAACATTAGTTTGACTCACTTTCTTGTTTGCACAGTTTGTTTCATCAGTTCTACTCGTTTTTTTATAAAGAGAACCGGGTTATCTTTGATAGACTGAGGATACAATGCAATGTCTCTGAAATAAATGATCATATTAAACCGTCATTTAAGAGCACGAGTCTATACTTGGCATCGGTGTGAAGTGATATTTCCCCTGCGTTAGCAGATTGAGCTCCAACGCCATCAGAGCTGGTGCACAGTGGGGAAGATGGCCGAAGACCGGCAGAAGTGGAGAGCCTTTGTTGCTGCCCTATGAGCCAGCCCAGTCGTGATGGGGATAAGTGAGTGAGTGAGTACATCGGAAGATAATATGACACACATTAGCTGGGCTAGGCGGTGGGCGTTGAGGGGGTCTCTGGAACCTGCGTGATCGTAGGCCCACCCACATGGGTAAAACCCCCGGGGTTTAGGAATGTAATCTCCATTCATTATGACTCTGAGAAGCCCACTACGGACCCTGAGTGTGGGCCGATCAATCCCCTAGCCTGCCTGTGTTTGTCATTAGGTACTAGTCTGGCGTATCTGTTTGTAATAGACAGACCACTATTTACTGGGGGGAAATTCACAGAATTTTCAGCTGCTGCATTTATGAACATATAGATGCACAATCAACATAGTGACATTGATCTAAAAATGGCGTCAAGTTTATTGTAATAATACTACCTCATCAGTTCTAAGATTGTAGTACTTTTCTCAACCCACACCCACACTTCCGCCCACATACACAGCACACTCTGCCGCCCACACACACACTTCCACCCACACTTAGCTCGCAGACACATGTTCACTCAGACGTAAGATGCTCATGGCATCAGACACAAAAACACAAAGTAATGGGCTATACGTTACATACTGTTTAGGGTTCGCCTACAAATTATATTTTTCACTTACTAACAAAACTATGAAAGTCAACTATTCACATTTATAGTTTAATAGTGTTTAATGCATAATGTGTTATAACACCTGCATAAGTGCTCATGTCTGTAAATATTGAATTTATTATATTCTAATTGATGTGTTATTCATGTCCTTCATCTTAACCATTTTGAGACCAGGAAGCTTCCTCTGATGTGTGTGGGGATGTTATGACAGGGTAAGGCGAGGGACTGACAAGCGCACACGTGCGTGGGTGTTGGTGAAACGTGTTTGTAATTGGTACAACAGTGAAGATGTACAGAACACTTTTAAAAAGAGCACTTATAGAAATCTGAAATACAGTACCGATAAAACGATTTGAGGCAAATGGAAAATATATATGTTATCTCATCTCTAAAAGTGGACATATTCATTGGAAAATATATATAGCCTATATGTAGCCCTGTAACAGGGTGCAATGCCGGGTGTATTCGGAGAGTGAGAGAGTGTGTGTGTGTGTGTGTGTGTGTGTGTGTGTGTGTGTGTGTGTGTGTGTGTGTGTGTGTGTGTGTGTGTGTGTGTGTGTGTGTGTGTGTGTGTGTGTGTGTGTGTGTGTGTGTGCGCGTGTGCGCGCGGGCGGGCTCTGGCAGGTCAGGGCCGTCCAAAGACAGGATTAAAGGAGTGGGTGTGCTGCTGGAAACTATCTGGGCTGGATGTACCTGTTCTCTGTTACCCTGGCCCTGTCTGGCTGTGTGGAAAGCACATCATTAAAACCACACAACTGCTGCTCCTCTACTCTGCCTGTGTCCCAAATGGCTACCTATTCCCTGTTCCCCATAGGGCTCAGGTCCAAGGTAGTGCGCTATATAGGGAATAGGGTGCCATTTGGGATGCATTCTCTGACTCAATTACCTATCCTCATCATTAATCTTCTTCATAAAATATAAATAAACTACAGTAAATAGTAGCTAGTCGGTTCTCATCTCTGTTCTTTGGTCTCATAGCTTCACAAGGATGGGAAATACATCTTGATAATTCATCTTCTTGGTAAAAAAAAACTTAGCAGCTAAAGTAGTAGCCTAGCTTGGTAAATACATACTCATAATTATAATTTTTCTTTAAAAAAATGTGCAGCTGAAAAAAGTAGCTCAGCAAATATAGATAGTAGTTAGTAGGTGTATAATGCTTCTGAGTCTCTTTTCTCATGAGTACAAGAAATGTGCGCTGAGAGTTTGTTCAGTAGCAGTGTGTAGATTCTAGATATATTCTAGATCTATTTTCCCCAGGATATAAACAAAGCCTCATCATCTCCCTAAAGCTGTGCTGTGTGCTGTGGCTGCATGGCCTACTTGCCAGAAATAGCTCTTTGATACAGAAGCAGATTGAGTTATCATAACAGTAAGCAGGACGCTTTCTGTTGTGTCTCTAGAGAGAGCAAGCCTTCCTCCTTTCTATAATTTGTGATAATAATGTGAAAATAAGAGTTTATGTTCACATGACAGTGAAGGACACAGAATGAACATCTTGTTCTGTGAGTTGATTATGTGTATTGTAGACAGTCCACGCCCAAAGTGAAATGGGCAATGCACAAGTCTGAGAGTATATTTGGAAAAGGGGCTGGTGCCAGCTGAAGATTTGTGTGGGTGTGTGTAAGTCCTTAGAGAAATGTTTGTGGTTCCCATGCACACATAGGGCAAAGTCCCCCTTCTCTCTCTGCATATATTCCCACTTACTGCCTCAATTCTGAGAGTGATCTGATGGGTAAAACACTAAGACACTAAATTGTCATGGCAAGAGACTCAAAATAAATGTTTGCATAGAAACATAATTTGCATATACTAACGTGTTTTATCCAAAGAGTGAAGGAGTAAAAAACATCTCAATCAATAAATGAAAATATCAAATAACCTAATTACGTCATAGATGATATGAGCCAATCCTTATTAGTCTATCTGAAATGTCAACAGTTTCACTTCTATACCGTCATATAGCCAAAAGGGCGTTTTAGGATCCACTCTGCCCTCGCCTCATACCGTCCCAGTTGACCGGCGCTGCCTGCCTCTGCCACTGCTGAGATGTGGTGCTTGGTATTCCATGCAGAAGCCTCCCACGCCCCTGTCCGCCCACGCCAGGACTTGCGTCACGCAGGCGCGTGGGAGTGAGCACTGTAGCAACCGCGGAATATCCCAATTTCAATCGCCGGGGAGGAGGGGGTAGGGTAGCAAGCAGGCAGCTCACACTCATCTAGTCTAGAGACGTTCAACACAATCTTATGTCTATTCAAGGAGGCGAAGGAGGGAAGGTGAACGTTGTCAAAGAACGCGAGGACTTTTGAGGCCAGAGAGCGCGCTTATTAGGAAATTAGAGATCTACCGATAATTGTACAGTTTATTCAGTTACAGTTTATGGCAGTTCAGCCTATACTGTAGCTGATAGATTGTAACAACTAGATAAAGGAAACGAAAGGGGACTAACGTTCACCAGGTAAGTAACACTTAATATACATCGTTGGAATAAGTTATTGGGCTATGACAATAATGTAACAAGTTGTAGCCTTGATACAATGTTGCAGCACTGTTCTATTATTGCCGACAATGGTATTTTTTACTTATCTTCCTGATGTGGATTTACTTACAAGACCGGTTTTGAGTGACATTTAGTCTGGTGCTGGATAACTGCATTTTGCATTTACCTTTTTTCCTTTGTGTGTTTTGAAACTCATTTATTTTATTTTCTATTTAGCTAGATTGATTTGTGCAAATATTCCATGGTCATATATGAAGTAGTTGTGCAGTTGTTTGCAAACACTTTGAATTCCCATTGATGATAAACAATCAAATTATATTATTCACATAACTAAGGGCCGTTCAGTAATATCTAATTATTTGTGACATAGTCCTCTAACTTGCAAGAAATGGGTAGTTAACAATCCCTTGGCTAAAGCAAGTGGAGCCTGTGTGTGTGAGAGGCCACCTACGCATGCTGCAAAGGAGGATTGTGGCATGTGGTCCCATCAGCAACTAACAGGACTCTAACTGCTAACCGCCCCTCTTCCATCTGCAGCCCTAGTACTGCAGAACTTACAAAGGGAACTCAGGCGGAGTGGAGGGAGTGCCTCTTCCTCTCTCAGTCAGTCAGCCAGTCACACACGTGTGTGTGACTGACTGGCTGACTGACATACACCAACACTCTCTGGTCAGGCAGAACCTCTTGCCCATCCCGTCTTGTGTTCTCTCTCCCAGGCATGGCGGCGGCGTTGCCCAGAACTCTGGGGGAGCTGCAGCTCTACCGAATCCTCCAGAGGGCCAACCTGCTGTACTACTACGAGGCCTTCATCCAGCAGGGAGGAGATGACGTGCAGCAGCTCTGTGAGGCCGGGGAGGAGGAGTTCCTAGAGATTATGGCTCTGGTGGGCATGGCCAGCAAGCCCCTGCACGTCCGGAGGCTCCAGAAATCCCTGCGAGACTGGGTCACCAATCCAACGTTGTTTAATCAGCCCCTGACATCTGTGCCGGTGTGTAGTATACCAGTCTATAAGTTACCCGAGGGGTCACCCACGCCAGTCAGCGCGGAGCGAGGGGGCAACAACAGCGTCCGTGGTGAGACCCATGTCAAGGTTCCCAAAATCATAGCTGCGACATGTCTGGATCCAGGAAAGCTGGAAGTGGCCAGGGACAGAGTGTCAGGGGGGTCTCCACTGCAGAGCGGCAGCGAGGGGCGCTTCTGGTCGGGTCACAGCAACGACAGCGAACAGAGCCTCTCTCCGTCCGACCGGGGGTCTCCGTCGTCCCCCCGAGAGGGTCTGGAGGCACTTGACGCTGCAGCTTTGCAGTCTGTCCTGGAGTGTGTGGACCGGATAACCCCGGCCCTATCCAAGAGCGATCCGGCGGAGGTCAAAGAGCAACTGAAGACAAATAAGAAACTTGCTAAGATGATTAGCCACATCTTTGATATGAGTGATGATGATCCAAGGAGAGAGGAGGAGATCAGGAAATATAGCGCCATCTACGGACGCTTCGACTCGAAGAGGAGGGATGGCAAACAACTGACGCTTCATGAGGTAGGGATAAGAGACGGGATACTTTTGCAGTACTATGTTAGTCTACTCAGTGGCAGTGCAATACAAGTGACAAACCTCAGTTCCACAAATAAGAGGTGGAAACTACAAAAAGTAAATCACCTGAAGACAATGTGTGCGCTTGCTTCAGCTGTCTAAAAGTAGGTCGGCAGTAGTAGAAGTTACAACTGAAGAGCTCACTGACAGAATTGTGTATCTTCAGTTATAGTTGACAACACTACTTATTTTCATCTGTGTTCCGTCTTTCAGCTGACAGTGAACGAAGCAGCAGCCCAGCTGTGTATGAGAGACATGGTACTACTGACCCGTAGAGACGAGCTGTTTGGTCTGGCCAGGCAGATCTCCAGAGAGGTCACCTACAAATACACCTACAGGACCAGCAAGTAAGAGCCACTCTCCTCCACTGCACCTCACACAACCTTGCTTGTTAGAGTTAGCAATTCTAAGGTAAGTTGGGAAAGCATGGGTGACTTATTTACTTGCTAAGTACATTTTCTCCTCATGGTTATTAGTATGTAACTAATTACTGTCATGTGTTACATTTTACGGAGACATATTTTTAAGTTATGTAAATTATCGTATGTTATGATTCATGTCATGTTCAGACTATGCTTTCCAGATCTTTCAATGTTTCTCTGCGTACAAACTGAATGTATTGTCTTCTCCACTGTAGGTCTCGCTGCGGCGACAGAGATGAGCCGTCTCCTAAAAGGATAAAGACAGAGGAGAACCTCTTTGACATCCAGGAGGCTCTGCAGGCCATCCACATGAGACAGGGCATACTGAGGGAACAGCTAGCCTGCGCCAAGTCCAAAGGAGAGGAGATAGTTGGGAGAAACCTTCAGGTAACATACTTGAAAAGTGGATTATAAAATGTAAACATGGGCCTCCCGAATGGCGCAGCGGTCTAAGGTACTGCATCGCAGTGCTAGAGGCGTCATTACAGACCCGGGTTTGATCCCGGGCTGTATCACAATCGGCCGTGATCAGGAGTCCGGGTCCGAGTCGTCCGTGTTAGGGGAGCGCTTTACTTGGCTCATTGCGCTCTAGCAACTCGTTGTGGTGGGCCGGGCGCCTGCAGGCTGACCTCGGTCGTCAGGTGAACGGTGTGTCCTCCAATACATTGCTGCGGCGGCTGGCTTCCATTGGGTAGAAAAAGGGGTTACATTTTTATATTTTTATAAAGTAAACATTATAGGAGACACGTTTATTTGACACTGTCATTTCTGGAGGCATGTTTTTGACAAGAGTAGGAGCAGTTGCTAACGAACGGTAAATGTATTGTGTTTTAACAGGTGCAGTTGGACCGTCTGTTAGCCAGACAGATGGAGATCCTCCATGATGCGGCGGTACAGGAGAGGTTACACGCTCTGGACTGGAGGATACCTGCAGGGGCTTTGAAGTACCTCAGTGAGGCTCCAGGCACCAACGGCACGTCGGTAGACAAAAGCACAGAGCACCAAGGTAATGGTACTGTCTGTCTTCTGTATCTCTCTTTGTAGTGCGCTCGTACATGATTGCTGTCCTCATGCTCCAAATTCACAGCTCTGTGAATCACCATTTCCAGCCTTCAAATCTTATTTTATAAGTCAGGGAATCATTTTGTATCTGTTTTTTTCCACACATCTCAAAGTGAGGAGGAATCATAACTGTGTTAAGCCGGTAGCCATCCCTCAGGGTCTCATCCCATTTTCGTCCTTTTCTCTCGTCCTTTTCTCTCTTGCACGGCCCATACTCCTGACAGCTCATTATATTCATGTTACCCATAATTATCCTCTCTCTGCACCTGTCATTAACTCTCCCACGCCTGTTTACCTCCTCCGCCATGTTGCTGCCCAGGGGCGTCTCTCTCGCTCTCGATCTCTCTCTCTTTCTCTCTCTCTTTGTCTTTCTCCCTTCTCCCACTCTCTCTCTGTCTCTCTCTCTTTCATCCTGTCTCCCCTTCATAAGCTATTAAAAGCACCTTATTCAAGTTGAATGAGAAGAAGAGTATAAAATCTTTTTGGGCACCGAGTGGAGTACAAACTCGGGCCCACAGCAAATGCGCATCAGATCTCTCAAGATTTTGAGAGACAGAATGTTCATGTAGTTTTTTGTAACATCTAAGCAGCTTCTTGAATGATACTCTAACAGCAGTGCCATGGGAATTGATTGTGTAATATGGCAGCGTGTATCTCAATATCCATGCTCTAATGTTTGTCTGTGTGATTATGTATGCTTTCAGGCGAGCGACCAATGAACTTGCGGGTGGCCAGTAAGAGTGTGGCGGAGGGGGAGCTTCCCCTGGGGAAGCAGCTAGCCAATGAGCTCAAACGATACCATAACAACCATAACACAGATGAGGCCAAAGCACCAGCAACAGGTACAGCACCACTCAGGCAAATGTATGTTCACTCTTGAGTCACATATGTATTACCATACATACACACTACAAACAGTGAGTATTAGTAATGGTCTGTTGCATGCACACACCTGCCAACATTCAAGCTACATTATGAGTGAAAAGGTATATGATTAGAAAATGCATTGCATGTTTTATTCTGATGATCTTTTCTTTGTGTTTTACCTTAGAAAATGGATCCTCGCATCAAGCGGCCAACCACACTGACAGGAAGACCATCAAATCAGAACCAGAGGATTCCACATAGTGCCTCCCATCCTTCGTCTGTTTCCCCATCCGGTTTTAGTCATCATTTACACTTTTTACACTAAGCATCTATCTCAGTCGAATCAATGGATACTAAAGCAAGCACAGCCACAGCAGAGCCTTAACAAACCAACGTTGCCTCAAAAAAAGCATTTATTTTCTTTAATTTTGTCTAAGGTTTTTGCCAAAGCGTCTAGAGTAGAGCATAGATTCAGTCACGGGGAAAACTGAACAAGGATGTCCTTTCACAGGATACCTTTCGTGCTGTATAGGTCTTTATGTATTTATTGATGGATGTACAGGATGTTATTTAAGAATGATGGGTAGGGAAAGTAGCCTTGTACCACCATCCTGATCTCCTGAGCTTACATTCTGTTTCGCTACATGAATTTGAATAAAGTTAAGTGAAACAAGAGCGCAGTGGTCAGGATATGAAAAAGAACTAAAATACCCCAAGCTATTTTTGGCTTGTCGTGTTCGATCGGTGGGTAACTGATGTACTGTAAAGACTACAGTAGGATTCTGTTTTAATCAGAGGTGAAAAGAGAGAGCTATCTGTAGAGGAGAAATTATAGTTTTGCATCATCCTACTGTATGTACTGTATGTATTTATGAGTGGTACTGTAAATTAAACTGAGGCTGCAGAATTTTTTGTGTATAGAACTCCAGTTAGAGTTCAGGTCAGTGTTATGGGATAGGTCGGCCCGGAGACGGACTGGGACCAAAAATCAGCCCTAGTATTTTTTTTACTTTGATGCCCCCACACTGGCCCATTTCTTTCCTCAAGGCCCCCATACCAGCCCATTTTTCCCCTTGAGGCCCCCATTATTAGCCAGATCATGATAATTGTGCACAAAAAAAACTGTTTAGACAGGCACACTAGGCAAAAAATTGACCAGCCCATCTGGCGTTTGCCCGAAATGCCAGATGGCCAGTCTGCCCGTGGGTTGGCCTAGACCAATTGAGTTTCCTTGATACGTCTGTCAAACACATGATCTTGTACTGTAAGAATGCACATTTGAACCTCAACACAACATTAATTGAGTTACCCATTTTATTGAGTAGGGCCCCTGGTCTGTTATTAGGGCTGGGAATTGCCAGGGACCTCATGCTACCATATTATCACGATACTTAGGTGCCAATTCGATATGTATTGTGATTTGATACTGCAGAGCCATGAAAAAAGAGCCATGAAAGCCATGAAAAAAGGTGTTTTGATCAGTCATGTGAATAAAAGTGCCGAAAGGATGTTAGCTCACCATTTTAAAAGAAGATGGATAGCAAGCTATAGAAGGAAAAATACTGGAGTTTTTGCGCATGTACAGCTAAGCACAAAAATAACATTGCGATATTGTCCAAAATAATATTGCGATATATTGTCCAAAATAATATCCCGATATGTAACTGTATCGATTTCTTCCCCTTCACTATCTGTTATATTGTTGCACTCCAGAAAGTTGTGTTTTAACATATCTCACTGTAGGACCGAAAGGGCCAATTCGGCCTGTAGTATTACAAGAATATTTGCCTAATCCCAAAAGCAGGGTTTTGTCAGTGTAGTGTTGGTGTCAATCTCAGTACAGTGTTTATGTGTGTAGAGAAAAAACCGAATAACTGTTGTTAGAGAGAACAAGTGAAAGTGTCTGGTATCATAAGATGGTCATGTTACATAGCCTAGTAGTCTTAGATCCTAGCAGTGTTTCACCTGTGACCACCAATGTACAATTCAAGATGTTCGTATGTTAGAATTAGCTCTCAGATGGTTGTTTAATGTTGTGTTTCCAATGTGTAAATCCGTCTTGCTCTAGAGTCCGTTGGTCTTTTTCGGGGTCACCGCAGTCACAACAGTTTTGTAATACTGGTCTCTCTAGGTCAATAAGACTGCAACAAATGCAATACTTTTGTAAGTACTGTTTCAGTACTAAGTGCATACTTTCTGGGCCCGCTGTCTGTTCTGTTCTGTGCTAGGTGACTTCTCCTGTCTTCTGTACTGGTTTAGTTTAATCAGTGTCATGTAATGTTCACAGACCAACGCATGTCCCGCAGTGTGATAGATGGTTGCGATGTTAATAGTACATTGATTCATGTTCTTATCCCTGTTATCGTAAGGCATCGAGTTAGTCTAGGCTTGCCTACACAGTAGATATGCACCTGTTTTTTAAACACTAATATATTTTATTTGTTATACAGCACAAACATTATTAAACTTTATTTTTTATGGCGGTTGTTTTTCCTCATTCATGATATATGTCTGATCCAGAAAGAAGGAACATTATATTTTCTGTTATAAGATTTAAAAAATATATTTTATATTAATCTTATTATTATGTCCTACGATAAAATAACAACATTTAGATTTTTTCGGTTATTCTTTTTTAAATTTATTTTTTACAGCTAGACAGCTAAACTGTTCCATGGCAGAGAACCTACACTGGTATTTATAAGGTATAATGAATGCTGACAGACAGACTGAATGTGGTCCAGTCAAGAGTTTCTCTTCTTAAAAAGAAAGGGATGATGAACCGCTGTCTGGGGTAAAGCATTTGCATCAGTGTCATATTAAAACATTCTGAAACTGCCCGATGACTCACTCTGCTCACTCTGACGCAGGTCCTTTTCATACTTCACATCTCTCTCTCTCTCTCTCTCTCTCTCTCTCTCTCTCTCTCTCTCTCTCTCTCTCTCTCTCACACACACACACACACTCCCTTGCTGTCTCTCCTCCCTCTCTGCCTCTCTCATCTCTTTCTCACACACACACACACACACACAGATTTTCTCCTGAGATCAGGTCAACTCATCACTGAACACCCACATGTGTAGCTCCCTCCCTCCCATCCTCCCAATCTCAGCCCTGTGTGATGGCCTCCCTGCCAATGCAAGTCACTGATGTGTTGCCATGGCAATAGTGATTGTAGGCGGCGGCACTACAGGCAGTGGGAGGGAGCTCAGCCCGGCTGCTAAACTGTGTGGGTGTGATCTGGTGAATGCGCCATCACCCCCGTTTAACAAAGCATGAAACTAACAGTGCTTGAACAGAGGTGGGTATCAAGTGAATTATCTCCTCATCTTCTCCAATAGTGCAACTAATAAAGGATTGATTAGTTCATTCTTTGTTTGTTTTTATTTTAACCATTTTTATCAGAGTGTAAAGTCCAGGTGTTTGCTTTGTTTAAAGTGATAGTTCACACAAATTGCAAAATGACATTTGTTTCCTTACCCTGTAATCAGTGTATGGAGAAGGTATGCTTTCGTTTTATTTCAGCTGTGTTTCCCAAACTAGGGGTCGTGGCCCAATGTGGGGTCACCTCATTTGAAAATTACGGTCGCGGGAGAAACTGAAATAAAATTGAGCTTGGTTCATAGAACCAGGGTTAGCTAGATGTGGTTGTAATAAACAAAGCGGTTTCTGTTCCCTTCCAACAAATGTGTTTCTATCTTTTGAACCGTTTACGCTACAAAATACAATTCTGTTTCCCTCTACAATGCCCACAAACCATGCAGGACTCATTAGAACAGAGTTGGTAAGACCAGGCACTAAATTAGACTGGGGGAAAAATGATCTGATGACCTGATGATCTTCTGAACTTCCCAATACCTTTCTGATGCATTTCAGTCACCTCAAGCCATACTTCCTTCAGATTGAAATACTGTCAAAAGTACTGTCAGAATGATTTTTCAGGTGGAAATACTGTCAAAAGTACTGTCAAACTGATTTGTCAGGTGGAAATACTGTCAAAAGTACTGCCAGACTGATTTGTAATAGACTGTCATAGCCCAAATTAAAAAAGTTAACATTGGCTGTTGATGACATCACTTTTTTTCACATGGTGGGGTTGGAATTTTTATATATATCAAAATTGAGTCGTAGTCCAACATTTTTTGGAAACCCCTGGCCTGCAGTGTAAGGAAACCAATATGTAATTTTGTATTTTGGGTGAACTATCCCATGACCTAATAGATTTTTTATTTTCTGCATGTATTCAATTGTCAGTGCTGACCTGTGCTCGTCCTACTCGGCACAACCATCACAGTTTTTGGTGTATTTTTTTTTTTTTGTGTGTTTCTATGCGAGAGGTTTGAGTGTGTGTATAGGCTGTGTAGAAGTTGGCATTTATGCTATTTCACTCATTGGCTGGAGTATACATGTTGGCCAGAAGGTGTCAGAATACAATCAAAAGTGCTTTCATGAGCGAGATGAAAATGACCGTAAATAGCAAATAATTTCAAAGGATGGGTTTTAAACTTTTAGAAATGTACATTATTCCTCTCTTCTCTGAGCAATACAAGGGTGTAATGCAGTGGGATGTTAGGCCTACAGCTGCCTGCACTGTCAAAGAGGGGAAAGGTTTGAGAAAGATTGGCCCATTTTATGCTCAGATTCAGTTAACTTCAGTGAAAACCATCTTGACTTTCTCTACAAACAAATGGAACAATTAACGGGGCCTGCGTTATTTATTCTGGTCATTGTACAAATATGTTATACGGTGAACACTATACAAATAATTCCTACTGAATTGTACTTGACTGCAGTATAGTATTATTACTATTCATGTAAGCGTTGTTATTATGGACATTAGTATTGACCGTGACCTTTACCCTCCTGTGATGTCATCGCCCAGAGTCGGCGCAGTATAACAGGACACTTCTCATGTTAAATTGGCTATATCACTCACAGTATTCTACCGTTTGTACATGGCTGCTGTACGTCTTTATTTTCTAGTTTGCAAGTAAAGGCAATTAACATTTAAACGTGTGTGGAAATACCTTGTCAAGTTATCACAAAATTGCACTCTAGTTTAATGGCACATGGGCAGTCAGACAGACATATACTGTTGACAGTATAACAAGTCAATATGCGTAATTTGTATTATCATGCATGTGGATCACTCTCTTTGGCATGACATCTAGATAATCTGTTTCATTGTAAAGAATATGCTAATAGTATTTATTTAGACGGTCTACCCAATTGAGTGGTGTAATTTATTTGAGTGTGTATGGCAATTTATTTCATCACAGCGCACGTCAATAAAACATCACAGGAAAATCATAAAGGTTTTGGGGAAATGTAATTACCGGTAGCCTACAATTCAATAACAATAAATGCTGGTGTGTGTAGGCTACACGCCAACTGTCTACAAATAACCTAACGTAGCCAGGCATAAAATAAACCCCTGAAACTTTATATGTCCCCCACATTCTGGTCTTGACGAGAATAAAAAGAAATACTCTCGGGGGAGTTTCTCTTCTGCACTGTTCCACCAATCCAGTTAATGTGGAGGAGGAAATAGTTTGGCACAGTGGACGGGTCATAATATCGATAACATTTAGCGGTGAAACCCGGTAATGGTCACAATGGTTTTTTCCCCATACATTTTTGCGTCTGGGATTTTAGAACTACTTCATATAAGGTCTGTGTTTCGTGTAGGTTTACACAGGCGTGACGTTTTGATTGCCATGTAATTCTCTCTCGGACAAGCTGAGTTTTGTCTATATCCACCTCAATTTACTATAAAAATTCAAAATGAATTAGCAACAGAGAAGACCTCAGCAAGACAAATTCCTGCGGGAAGCTGCTGCACATCATCTCTAGCTGGCACCGTCAGCTACCGTTCACCAGCACGATCAGAAACCTTTGTGACCATCCATGAATTTATGTCCCCTTTCTCTGTCGTAGCTAGCCACTGACTAGACTTAAGTTAGCAGAGCAGTATATCAAAACAATCATTTTGTTTTACTTAGCCAAGATAATTGTTTGTACAGTATGTCGACTTTGGTGTGTATTTCAGACCTTATAACATTTTTCAAGGATGAGCATAAGTGCACTACAAGGGGAGAAGACCACTAGAAGTCTGGCCATGTGGAGAAATGCAGATATAGTGAGGGGCAATTTACCCGGTTTGGTCAGGGCCAGCATGAGGGATAAACGTTTATCCTGAGTCGGTGAGTGTAGCTATTAAGTTAAGTTTGAGCATCTTAGCAATACAATGTGTCTTATACAGCTGTCAACATTATACAAGGAAAGAGCCACTTAATCAATTATATAATCATTAACCACATTACCCTGGATACCAGTTCTAGAATGTTGTCATTGATGAGAATGAATCCAAAAAATCTATTGACATTCAGAATTGACTTTGTTTTGACATCCAGCCTGTATTGTAGTTTCATAACCAGAGACAAATCTTCAAAGGCAACGCATTTATTTATTAGAAGTGGTTCATGCATTCACACAGTCTTGATTTATAGGATCGTTTCCACTATATATTTGATATGTCAAGTGATACAATCCCAAGTTAACAAAAGTTTATGGAAAAACTGCACTTAAATATTCTACAGCTGTAATGTCATCATTCAAATCAAACTTAATTTATTTAGCACATTTCTTAAAACGAATGTACTTCAAGGTGTTCAGTTGTTGGATGGGTGTTGTCTGTAGTGGGGCACAGATAACAAAGAGGAGGACGTCAAGGCATTCAAAATGGCTGCAGGGATGGATGTGCAGGAGTCAGAGCTTTGGGTCACGGGGTCTGGGACCCTGGAGGCTTCACCGGACGGTCTGGTGGGCACCACAGCAGTGGTGGAGGTCAAGTGTCCCCATGGTGCAGTGATGTCGAAGGATCAATGGCGACCCATCATTCAGGGCAGGTGGCGCAGATTATTTTTTGACGGGGGGGCTTGCCTGTTTTGCATGTTATTTTGACATTAATATGAGTTACATCAGTTTGCAAACAATATATATAAAGTTTACATACACTTAGGTTGGAGTCATTAAAACTCGTTTTCAACAACTCCACACATTTCTTGTTAACAAACTATAGTTTTGGCAAGTCGGTTAGGACATCTACTTTGTGCATGACACAAGTAATTTTTCCAACAATTGTTTACAGACAGATTATTTCACTTCTAATTCACTGTATCACAATTCCAGTGGGTCAGAAGTTCACATACACTAAGTTGACTGTGCCTTTAAACAGCTTGGAAAATTCCAGAAAATTATGTCATGGCTTTAGAAGCTTCTGATAGGCTAATTGACATAATTTGAGTTAATTGGAGGTGTACCTGTGGGTGTATTTCAAGGCCTACCTTCAAATTCAGTGCATCTTTGCTTGACATCATGGGAAAATCAAATGAAATCATCCAAGACTTCAGAAAGAAAATTGTAGACCTCCATAAGTCTGGTTCATCCTTGGGAGCAATTTCCAAACGCCTGAAGGTACCATGTTCATCTGTACAAACAATACTACGCAAGTATAAACACCATGGGACCACGCAGCCGTCATACCGCTCAAGAAGGAGACGCGTTCTGTCTCCTAGAGATGAACGTACTTTGGTGCAAAAAGTGCAATTCAATCCCAGAACAACAGCAAAGGACCTTGTGAAGATGCTGGAGGAAACAGGTACCAAAGTATCTATAGCCACAGTAAAACGAGTCCTATATCGACATAACCTGAAATGCTACTCAGCAAGGAAGAAACCACTGCTCCAAAACCGCCATAAAAAATCCAGACTACGGTTTGCAACTGCACATGGGCACAAAGATCATACTTTTTGGAGAAATGTCCTCTGGTCTGATGAAACAGAACTAGAACTGTTTGGTTATAATGACCATTGTTATGTTTGGAGGAAAAAGGGGAAGCTTGCAAGCCGAAGAACACCATCCTAGCCGTGAAGCACGGGGGTGGCAGCATCATGCTGTGGTGGTGCTTTGCTGCAGGAGGGACTGGTACACTTCACAAAATAGATGGCATCATGAGGGAGGAAAATTATGTGGATATATTGAAGCAACATCTCAAGACATCAGTCAGGAAGTTAAAGCTTGGCCGCAAATGGGTCTTCCAAATGGATAATGACCCCAAGCATACTTCCAAAGTTGTGGCAAAAAGGCTTAAGGACAACAAAGTCAATGTATTGGAGTGGCCATCACAAAGCCCTGACCTCAATCCTATAGAAAATGAGTGGGCAGAACTGAAAAAGCGTGTGCGAGCAAGGAGGCCTACAAACCAGTTACACCAGCTCTCTCAGGAGGAATGGGCCAAAATTCACCCAATTTATTGTCGGAAGGTTGTGGAAGGCTACCTGAAACATTTGACCCAAGTTAAACAATTTATAGACAATGCTACCAAATACTAATTGAGCGTATGTAAACTTCTGACCCACTGGGAATGTGATGAAAGAAATAAAAGCTGAAATAAATCATTCTCTCTACTATTATTCTGACATTTCACAATCTTAAAATAAAGTGGTGATCCTAACTGACCTAAAACAGGGATTGTTTTACTTGGATTAAATGTCAGGAATTATGAAAAACTGAGTTTAAATGTGTATGTAAACTTCCGACTTCATCTGTGTATATATATACACACACATACACTACTGTTCAAAAGTTTGGGGTCACTTAGAAATGTTCTTGTTTTCCATGAAAGCATACATAAAATTAGTTGAAAAATGAATAGGAAATATAGTCAAGACATTGACAAGATTATAAATAATGATTTTAATTGAAATAATAATTGTGTCCTTCAAACTTTGATTTCGTCAAAGAATCCTCCATTTGCAGCAATTACATCCTTGCAGAGCTTTGGCATTCTAGTTGTCAATTTGTTGAGCTAATCTGAAGAGATTTCACCCCATGCTTCCTGAAACACCTCCCACAAATTGGATTGGCTTGATGGCCACTTCTTACGTACAATACGGTCAAGCTGCTCCCACAACAGATAAATAGGGTTGAGATCCGGTGACTGCTGGTCACTCCATTATAGACAGAATACCAGCTGACTGCTTCTTCCCTAAATAGGTTTTGCATAGTTTGGAGCTGTGCTTTGGGTCATTGTCCTGTTGTAGGAGGAAATTGGCTACAATTAAGCGCCGTTCACAGGGTATGGCATGGCGTTGCAAAATGGAGTGATAGCCTTCGTTCTTCAAGAACCCTTTTACCCTGTACAAATCTCCCACTTTACCACCACCAAAGCACCCCCAGACCATCACATTACCTCCACCATGCTTGACAGATGGCGTCAAGCACTCCTCCAGCATCTTTTCATTTTTTCTGCGTCTCACAAATGTTCTTCTTTGTGATCCAAACACCTCAAACTTAGATTTGTCTGTCCATAACACTTTTTTCCAATCTCCTTTGTCCAGTGTCTGTGTTCTTTTGCCCATCGTAATCTTTTCTTTTTATTGGCCAGTCTGAAATATGGCTTTTTCTTTGCAACTCTGCCTAGAAGGCCAGCGTCCCAGAGTCACCTCTTCACTGTTGACGTTGAGACTGGTGTTTTGCGGGTACTATTTAATGACGCTGCCAGTTGAGAACTTGTGAGGCGTCTGTTTCTCAAACTGGACACTAATATACTTGTCCTCTTGCTCAGTTGTGCACCGGGGCCTCCCACTCCTCTTTCTATTCTGGTTAGAGACAGTTTGCGCAGTTCTGTGAAGGAAGTAGTACACAGCGTTGTACGAGATCTTCAGTTTCTTGGCAATTTCTCGCATGGAATAGCCTTCATTTCTCAGAACAATAATAGACTGATGAGTTTCAGAAGAAAGTTCTTTGTTTCTGGCCATTTTGAGCCTGTAATCAAACCCACAAATGCTGATGTCTAAAGAAGGCCAGTTTTTTTATTGCGTCTTTAATCAGCACAACAGTTTTCAGCTGTGCTAACATAATTGCAAAAGGGTTTTCTAATGATCAATTATCCTTTTTAAAATGATAAACTTGGATTATCTAACACAACGTGCCATTGGAACCCAGGAGGGATGGTTGCTGATAATGGGCCTCTGTACGCCTATGTAGATATTCCATTTAAAATCAGCCATTTCCAGCTACAATAGTCATTTACAACATTAACCATGTTTATACTGTATTTCTGATCAATTTTATGTTATTTTATTGGACAAAAAACATACTTTTCTTTCAACAACAAGGACATTTCTAAGTGACGGCAGTGTATATATATATCTCATTGAGTTAATAAAGCCACATACAAACATGGTCTCTGTTTTCTTAAGGCAGCTCCAAAATGCAGTTATTTCAGCCTTGCTCACCCAATGTTTATTGACTTGATTATTCCCGTTATTCTTAGCTTAGCTAAATGGTATAGTTGTTGTGCGTTGACAATGGATATTCGGTTGCTTTCGTAAATACGCTCTGGCTATCTACACCGATTTCAGAGCACTCTCGTGTACCAGAGTGCAGAATAATTAATTTACGAGCGCTCAACACCCATTTAATATGGCTGGTGTCAGTAAACGTCCGCAAAAAAAGCGTAATGAAATTGTTTCAGCAGCACAATTACGGTCACCAATGCTCTGGTTAACACAAACTGCCTAACCAGCTCTGCTAGGGCGAGTAAAATGGTCAGAGTGGTCTCATTTGTGTCTGGAAGTAGCTAGCAAGCTAGCCAACGTTAGCTTGGGTGCTTGACTGCCGTTGTAAGGCCAGAACGCTCAAATCAACCCTAACGTTACTCCTCAGCCCGAACGTCCAGTGTGCGATCCGAGAGCGAAACGGTCTGAATTTACAAACTGACAACGATCTGAATTTATGTGTGCAGGCACTCCAGATTGAATTTAAGAACACATCCAAAGTCGAAAAATGTCTAACTAGTAATTTGTTATGCTAACTAGCTAGCAAGAGGTTGCATACAGTAGCAACAGCATCAACTTCTTGTAGAGAAAGCAAAGAGCTAGTACGCTCAACTGAAAGTTTGGTTACACTACAATTAGGGTGTGGAAATGTTATGCCCCTTAGATATTAATTTAGAATCCTTCAATCCACTTATGCTGAAGCCTACTCAAGACCGCCACGTTGTACAGCGCCATATTTGGACACACCTACTCATTCCAGGATTTGTCTTTATTTTTACTATTTTCTAAATTGTAGAATAATAGTGAAGCCGTCACAACTATGAAATAACACATGGAATCAGTTAAGAACAAATTCTTATTTACAAGGACAGCCTACTCCTTCCTTCCTGTCGGGGAATTGAACCCCGGGTCTCCCGCGTGCCTGCAATATGGAAGACTATCAAATGCTTCTCAAAGATGCCCTCTGGTGGTCAAACTAGCAATAACTGGCATTAACATAAAAAATGGCTGACAAATAGATAACGTGCCACAGAATGCTGCAGCAGCCCGCAAGGTGTCCTGCAGTATGACACAACTTTTAAAGGAGGAACCACTGTAGGCCTGATCACCGACAATGATGGTAGGTGGTAGGGCAATTTTTCTTCCCTTTTCCTCATCATTTTTCCCTTCCCTCTTTGTGTCACAAAGTGTAATGAATTCACACTCTAAAACAGTAGGGGGGAAACATGGTTAGATACTGTATAGTAGAAGGGAGGCCTCACACTCCAGTAGGTGGCAGTGTATGCACTTTTCAGTTTGTTGCAATCCTCCAATACAAATTTAAAGCAGAAGAAGGGCCCAAACAACCAATGACAGAAGACTGTTCAAGAACACCTGCTGTAAAGCAAAGAGGACCTGTACCCTGCTAACATGTGCTGACTAGACCGGAAGATGGTGACGGGGCCCCAAACATAAAAATCAGAATGTTTCAGATTAAAATAACGTACTGAACAATATGTGTTATTAAATGTACTAACTATAAGCTTCTGCTGCTCTATACTACAATTGTGCAGATTCTAGTTTCCACCTTCATCCTTTGCCTATATATTAACAGTATTGCAAACATTTTTGGTTCCTAATGTTAACAAAAGCTGTCTGTCATGAGATTTTTAGGATGCTTTATTATAAATAACTACACAATTAATGACTTATTTTTTAATATATGGTATTGTAGTGTTGGGTTCTCATTTGTCAGAGTAAATAACCCACGGACACTAGAGAAGCTTTAACCAAGTTTAATTCTTCCCAAAGGTTCTGTACAGCTGAAAATCAGACAGCAGAACATTTCAGACATCACAGTTTATATACATCCTACTTAAGACACTCCTCTTCCTTACAGTTTATGGCTCCACGGGAAACTGCTTCAGCACATTCTGCTACACTCTAGCCGTGTCTGAATCCTGGCTTAGGAAGGCCACCAAAAATCCTGAAATTTCATTTTCCGACAAGATAGAACTGCCAAAGGGGGCGGAGGTTAGCCTGCAGAGTTCCGTCATACTATCCAGGTCTGTGCCCAAACAATTCGAGCTTCTACTTTTTAAAATCCACCTTTCCAGAAACAAGTCTTTCACCGTTGCCGCTTGTTATAGACCCCCTTCAGCCCCCAGCTGTGCCCTGGACACCATGTGTGAATTGATTGTCCCCCATCTATCTTCAGAGTCCGTACTGTTAGGTGACCTAAACTGGGACATGCTTAACATCCCAGCCATCCTACAATCTAAGCTAGATGCCCTCAATCTCACACAAATTATCAAGGAACCTACCAGGTACAACCCCAAATCCGTAACCATGGGCACCCTCTTAGATATCATCCTGACCAACTTGCCCTCTAAATACACCTCTGCTGTCTTCAACCAGGATCTCAGCGATCACTGCCTCATTGCCTGCGTGCATAATGGGTCCGTGGTCAAACGACCACCCCTCATCAAATCAAATTTATTTATAAAGCCCTTCTTACATCAGCTGATATCTCAAAGTGCTGTACAGAAACCCAGCCTAAAACCCCAAACAGCAAGCAATGCAGGTGTAGAAGCACAGTGGCTAGGAAAAACTCCATAGAAAGGCCAGAACCTAGGAAGAAACCTAGAGAGGAACCAGGCTATGAGGGGTGGCCAATCCTCTTCTGGCTGTGCCGGGTGGAGATTATAACAGAACATTTACATTTAAGTCATTTAGCAGACGCTCTTATCCAGAGCGACTTACATTTTTAACCTTTTTTATTTTTTATTTAACTAGGCAAGTCAGTTAAGAAAAAACTCTTCTTTTCAATGACGGCCTAGGAACAGTGGGTTAACTGCCTTGTTCAGGGGCAGAACGACAGATTTGTACCTTGTCAGCTCGGGGATTTGAACTTGCAACCTTTCGGTTACTAGCCCAACGCTCTAACCACTAGGCTACCCTGCCGCCCCAGAACATGGCCAAGATGCTCAAATGTTCATAAATGACCAGCAGGGTTAAATAATAATAATAATCACAGTGGTTGTCGAGGGTGCAACAGGTCAGCACCTCAGGAGTAAATGTCAGTTGGCTTTTCATAGCCAATCATTCAGAGTATCTCTACCGCTCCTGCTGTCTCTAGAGAGTTGAAAACAGCAGGTCTGGGACAGGTAGCACGTCCGGTAAACAGGTCAGGGTTCCATAGCCGCAGGCAGAACAGTTGAAACTGGAGCAGCAGCACGGCCAGGTGGACTGGGGACAGCAAGGAGTCATCAGGCCAGGTAGTCCTGAGGCATGGTCCTAGGGCTCAGGTCCTCCGAGAGAGAGAGAAAGAGAGAATTAGAAAGAAAAAAAGAACAGATATAGCCCCAGACTTGACTGCCCTTGAATGCCCTTGACCAGCACAAAAACATCCTGTGGGGTTCTGCATTAGCATCGAATAGCCCCCGCGATATGCAACTTTTCAGGGAAGTCAGAAACCAATATACTCAGTTAGGAAAGCTAAGGCTAGCTTTTTCAAACAGAAATTTGCATCCTGAAGCACTAATTCCCCAAAAGTTTTGGGACACTGTAAAGTCCATGGAGAATAAGAGCACATCCTCCCAGCTGCCCACGGCACTGAGGATAGGAAACACTGTCACCACTGATAAATCTACGATAATCGATAATATCAATAAGCATTTTCAAACAGCTGGCCATGCTTTCCACCTGGCTACCCCTACCCCGGCCAACATCTCAGCACCCCCTGCAGCAACTTGCCCAAGCTCCCCCCAGCTTCTCCTTCACCCAAATCCAGACAGCTGATGTTCTGAAAGAGCTGCAAAATCTGGATCCCTAAAAATCAGCTGGGCTAGACAATCTGGACCCTCTCTTTCTAAAATTATCCACTGAAATTGTTACTAGCCTATTGTTACTAGCCTATTCAACCTTTCTTTCATATCGTCTGAGATCCCAAAAGATTGGAAAGCTGCCACGGTGATCCCCCTCTTCAAAGGGGGAGACACTCTAGACCCAAACTGTTATAGACCTATATCCATCCTGCCCTGCCTTTCTAAAATCTTTGGAAGCCAAATTAACAAACAGATCACCGACCATTTCGAATCCCACCGTACCTTCTCCACTTTGCAATCTGGTTTCCAAGCTGGTCATGGGTGCGCCTCAGCCACACTCAAGGTCCTAAACGATATCATAACCGCCATCGATTAAAGACAGTACTGTGCAGCAGTCTTCATCGACCTGGCCAAGGCTTTCGACTCTGTCAATCACCGCATTCTTATCGGCAGACTCAATAGCCTTGGCTTCTCAAATGACTGCCTCGTCTGGTTCACTAACTCCTTCTCAGATAGAGTTCAGTGTGTCAAACCCTCCCGCTCGACTAGTATCACTACTCTGGACGGTTCTGACTTAGAATATGTGGACAACTACAAATACCTAGGTGTCTGGTTAGACTGTAAACTCTCCTTCCAGACTCACATTAAGCATCTCCAATCCAAAATTAAATCTAGAATCAGCTTCCTATTTCGCAACAAAGCCTCCTTCACTCTTGCTGCCAAACATACCTTTGTAAAACTGACTATCCTACCGATCCTAGACTTCGGCGATGTCATTTACAAAATAGCCTCCAACACTCTACTCAGCAAACTGGACGTAGTCTATCACAGTGCCATCCGTTTTGTCACCAAAACCCCATATACTACCCACCACTGCGACCTGTATGCTCTCGTTGGCTGGCCCTCACTACATATTCGACACCAAACCCACTGGCTCCAGGTCATCTATTAGTCTATGCTAGGTAAAGCCCCGCCTTATCTCAGCACACTGGTCACCATAGCAACACCCACCCGTAGCACGCGCTCCAGCAGGTATATTTCACTGGTCATCCCCAAAGCCAACACTTCCTTTGGCCACCTTTCCTTCCAGTTTTCTGCTGCCAATGACCTGAACGAATTGCAAAAATCACTGAAGCTGGACCCTTATATCTCCCTCTCTAACTTTAAGCATCAGCTGTCAGAGCAGCTTACCGATCACTGTACCTGTACACAGCCAAACTGTAAATTGCACACCCAACTACCTCATCCCCATATTGTTACTTATCCTCTTGCTCTTTTGCACCCAAGTATCTCTACTTGCACATCATCATCTGCACATCTATCTCCAGTGTTAATGCTAAATTGTAATTATTTCGCCTCTATGGCCTATTTATTGCCTTACCTCCCTACTCTTCTAAATTTGCACACAATGTACATAGATTTTTCTATTGTGTTATTAACTGTAACTGTGTAACTTTGTGTTGTTGTTTTTGTCGCACTGCTTTGCTTTATCTTGGCCAGGTCGCAGTTGTAAATGAGAACTTGTTCTCAACTGGCCTACCTGGTTAAATAAAGGTGAAGTAAAATAAAATAAAATAGATAGTTATGCTGCTGCTGGAAACCCGATATTGTTTTTGAGGGGGGCATAGTGGTTATCTCTCGTGAATGCTTAAGCTACATGCCGGAGCAACTGTCAGATCAGCTGTATTTTTTCTCTCCTCGTGGAGAATAGACCAAACCACGTGCATTGTGGGGGGGGGGTAGAGATGCCTGATCTGATTATGGTTATACGTTTTCATTTTCATCACAGATTCTTTTGGTCAAACATTTTAAAAATGATACACAAATAATTCTATAAACATTTAAGGGCCCCTACCAGGCTAGGGCTCCACACCACCCTTGGATGGTGGGTCAGTGATTCACATGTCTAATAAGCCAGTTTGTCAATCAAGTTATCCCCTCTTTGTTCTCTGACACAATTAAACACAATGTTGTGTGTGGTTAGTCCCAGGAGCAAAGAGCTTCATCTTTTGGAATATTTGGCCATTGTATGGATGTACAATGTACACAACCACAACATGTTTGTAGCAGACGCCCTCAGGCATACAGATGTGGGGGCCAAAATCATAGAGACACTGACCTAGCAATTTGAAATCGGGCACTCCCCCTCATCCTGATGAACGACCAGCAGATGGCGTATGAAGGACTACACCTTCACCTCGGCGAACAGATACCTCTGTCCAGACCTCCAGATCTGTTACCGGTAAGTAAAGTAATATTTTTTAAGGAATCTGCCTAAGATACTGGGTGATATTTGTAGTTATGATAATTTCCTTTTGTATTGTGATTAGTGTCATAGTATTAGTAGTGGTGTAGGAAATTGTGGACACATCGTTGTGCACAGTGGGGAGCTCTGCTTCAGTGATTCATCTGGGATCATAGCCAGAGTTACCTGCAGAGTTTTTTTTCCTTCTCCTTACCCACACCTGTCTCCCCCTTGGGGTTATCCTGACTCAGTCTGAGGATGAGGGCCTTCAACTGTTGAATGACATGCTGAGGGAGAACAGCTTTGCAGGGAGAGGTCAGATACGACCAAGTAGTGGTATGGTGGTGACCCTCTTCGCTGTAGTCAATAATATCATGGGATGAGATGGTTGTCCCCTTTATCAGCAGGCAAAACAAAACCCAGTTGTAGCCAGGTTAGTGTAGTATAACAGTATATTGATGTGCAATCTATTAACTTATGCTTTATTCTTAGTAACTGTTATGATAAAAGCAGGACTTGCTGATCAGTTTTAGGTTTTTTAAATGACATTTGCCCAGTCCATGTTTGGGATATGTTGTTATTTGGGATACATTTTCCCTTATTTGACACCAACATGTAATAGTACAAGACATTGTTCAATTACATATTTTACCCCAATTACAGGTTAAGAAACTCACGGCTGTCACGTCGTGTATGTAGGCGGCAGGGAAGTCAAGCGCAGGAGAATTAAACTTGGTATAAATGGAGTATTTTAATAACTTAAAACCTGTTGAGGACAGAGGGCGCTGTTTTCACTTTGGGGGAAAATCGTGCCCAATTTAAACGGCCTCGTACTCAATTCTTGCTCGTACAATATGCATATTATTATTACTATTGGATAGAAAACTCTAGTTTCTAAAACCGTTTGAATTATATCTGTGAGTAAAACAGAACTCATTTTGCAGCAAACCTCCTGACAGGAAGTGGAAAATCTGAAATCGATGCTCTGTTCTAGGCCCTGCCTATAAATGTCTTTGATATTTATTAGTATACATGCACTTCATACGTCTTCCACTAGATGTCGACAGGCAGTGAGAGAAGAAATGGAGTGTATAACTTGATCTGGGGTCGAATAAAAGCTCTCGGCATGACGTGTCACCAGTTTCCTGTTTTCTGGAGAGCGTGTGAAGGGACCTGGTTTTGCCTTCTGAAAAGCTGTCGTTATAGACGACTAATATCTCCGGCTTTGATTTTATTTGATACATGTGACAATATCATCGTAAAGTATGTTTTTTCAATATAGTTTTATTAGATTATTGAAATTTATTCGGGACGTTAGGCGTGTTGCGTTGTGTGCCTTTGTTCAGGAAGGAGAGCTTCGCGCTACTTTGCTAGCTTTCCGTGCTAATTGACTGGAGAAGAGGACATTCTAAAACCAAACAACGATTGTTCTGGACAAAGGACCCCTTGTACAACATTCTGATGGAAGATCGTCAAAAGTAGGACCCATTTTATGATGCTATTTCATATATCTGTCGAACATGTGAAATAGTCGTTTGCGCCCAGATTTTGGGTACTCTCTCGCTATAACTAAGCTGGATGTCGTAATTAAGTTATTTTTAGAATTCTAACACGGCGATTGCATTAAGAACTAGTGTATCTATCATTTCCTATACAACATGTATTTTCTAGTAACGTTTATGAATAGTTATTTGGTCAGAATAGTTGAGTGTCATAAAAATATCCGCACATTCTGGGAAAAAGATGCTACGTTAGCACAATGTATAACCACTGATTTCAGCTCTAAATATGCACATTTTCGAACAAAACATAAGTGTATGTATAACCTGATGTTATAGGACTGTCATCTGATGAAGGTTTATGAAGGTTAGTGAAAATTAATATCTTTTGCTGGTTTATTCGCTATCGCTAACGTGCCTATTGCTATCGCTAACGTGCCTTGATGAATGAATGCAGTAGTGTGGTAGGCTATTGTAGTAAGCTAATATAATGCTATATTGTGTTTTCGCTGTAAAACACTTAAAAAAACGGAAATATTGGCTGGATTCACAAGATGTTTGTCTTTAATTTGCTGTACACCATCGATTTTTCAGAAATGTTTTATGATGAGTATTTAGGTATTTGACGTTGGTGTCTGTAATTACTCTGGCTGCTTCAGTGCTATTTCTGACGGTAGCTGTGATGGTAGCTGCAATGTAAAACTGATTTATACCTCAAATGCACATTTTTCGAACAAAACATAGATTTATTGTATAACATGTTATAAGACTGTCATCTGATGAAGTTGTTTCTTGGTTAGTTTGGTTGGTTCTTGGTTAGTTAGGTTGGCTTTGTGCATGCTACCTGTGCTGTGAAAAATGTCTGTCGTTTTTTGTATTTGGTGGTGAGCTAACATAAATATATGTGGTGTTTTCGCTGTAAAACATTTTAAAAATCGGACATGTTGACTGGATTCACAAGATGTGTATCTTTCATTTGCTGTATTGGACTTGTTAATGTGTGAAAGTTAAATATTTCTAAAAAATATCTTTTGAATTTCGCGCTCTGCCTTTTCAGTGGAATGTGGGAGGAGTTCCGCTAGCGGAACCCCGGTGCCAGACAGGTTAAAACAAACTCCAAAACCAAAGTCCATAATAAAATAAATGTGGGTACAATATATATAATATATATTATATAATCCACCGACAGGTGCGACCACGGCCGTTGTGGAACGGGTAAGGGTTGTAACTTACCTCTGGGCAGGTGTCTAGGAGCCTTGCACTGAGCGCACACTGAGCAGGAGGAAACATAAACCCTTACGTCTCTTTCTAAAGTGGGCCACCAGTACCTCCCACTAAGACAGCGCACCGTCCGACCGATCCCAGGATGACCAAAGGAGGGTGACGTGTGGGCCCAATAGATCAGCCGATCGCGGACAGCAGACGGAACGTACAGACGCCCAGCTGGACACTGAGGGGGAGCGGGCTCTGCACGTGACGCCCGCTCAATGTCCGCGTCCAGCTCCCACACTACCGGCGCCACCAAGCACGAGGCTGGGAGTAGGATCCATGGACCGCTCAAAAAAAAAAAAAAAATATCAGGAAAAGTGACAGACACAAATATATGTGCGACAGAGGGCTCTGGGTGAGAATGGTGCCGACTCACCTGGGGTGGCGCAAGAGCGCCCTGCCTACTGCCTTGATTCCCAGAGGAACCAACCCGGAACCGACCAGCAGTGTGCCCTCTGCGGCCACAGATGGTGCATGAGCGGGAACCCCCTCCGGTCTCCCTGCGCACCGTCCCGCCCAGCTCCATGGGTATCGGAGAGGGGGTGCGGGAGGATGGAACCACTAGACCCCGATCTGGACGTCCGCGAGTAGCCAGCATGTTGACCAGCCGGATGGACAGATCCACCAGCTGGTCAAAGGTGAGGGTGGTGTCTCTGCAGGCCAGCTCCTGACGGACATCCTCGTGTAGACTGCAGTGGTAATGGTCGATCAGGGCCCTGTTGTTCCATCCCGCGCCGGCAGCCAGGGTCCTAAACTCCAGAGAAAACTCCTGCGCGCTCCTCGTCTCCTGACTCAGATGATAGAGACGCTCACCCGCCTCTCTGCCCTCGGGTGGGTGGTCAAAAACTGCCAGGAAACGGCGGGTGAACTCCTCAAAATGGTCCAACGCCGCATCTTCCCCTCCACACACGGCGCTGGCCCACTCCAGTGCTTTCCCGGTGAGGCACGAGACAAAGGCGAAAACCTTCTCAAGGTCCGATGGAGCTGGTTGGACCGTGGCCAGATAAAGGTTTAATTGGAGGAGGAAACCCTGGCAGTTGGCAGCACTTCCGTCGTACCCCCGTGGCATGGGTAGACGGATCCCACTGGCTTCAGGTGGTAAAGGGGCGCCCAGGATAGACCCCAGTTGTGCTGGTGGAGGCAGTGGAAGAAATCCCTGTCTCCCACAGCGGTCCATATTCTGGACAACGCGATCCATGGCGACGCTCAGATGGTAAAGCTTCTCCGTATGCTCCTGGACGCGTTCCTCCAGCTCCATGTCCGGGGTATTTTCACCTGCTGACTTCATATTTTGGTCAGAGATTCTGTCACGTCGTGTATGTAGGTGGCAGGGAAGTCAAGCGCAGGAGAATTAAACTTGGTATAAATGGAGTATTTTAATAACTTAAAACATAAACTCCAAAACCAAAGTCCATAATAAAATAAATGTGGGTACAAGAACCCGACGCACACCAATCCATAGAACATGAACATAACAATAAACAATCTCTGACAAGGACATGAGGGGAAACAGAGGGTTAAATACACAACAATTAATGAATAGGATTGGAACCAGGTGTGTAAGAAGACCAGACAAAACCAATGGAAAATGAAACATAGATCAATGATGGCTAGAAAACCGGTGACGTCGATCGCCGAGCACCGCCCGAACAAGGAGAGGCATCGACTTTGGCAGAAGTCGTGACAACGGCCTACTTCGACTGACTGTTCAGTCGTCGAGAGTGTTGGGTACTCCACTATCGGGAGGAGCTGCCAACCCAAGGGAACAACACAAAAAACTTTGTGTAGGCAGCAATGCGGGTCCTTAAGGAGAAAATCCTCCAGATGACAAAACGTTGAAACTCCCTGCCTGATTTGACCTGCTGACATGCCGCCTGGAGGCTGGGTGACTGAAGTTGCTCTTGGCCGCTGGAAAACGTTCCAGTGCTCACATTTTCTGGCCCAGGAGAGCAACGTCAACCCATCTGACATCGAGCAGGTAACATAGTGATGAATACAGGTTTGTAATATTACAAAAACCCATTGTGGTCTTTTTATTATTTGTTGTATCTTATAGCTCACATTATAAGTTGTCTATCCTCTCTCCTAATGTCTGCAAGCTGAGGGAGAAGCAGTACAGAGTTAAGGGCACCACACCAGGCCAGACCTATATTGTGGACATGAAGATGGACCTCTGCACTTGTCCAGTTGGGCACACAGGAGCTCCATGCAAGCACCAGGCTGCTGTGGTCCTGGTCCAGATATACAAATGCCTGTCCAGCAACTTCCTCCCGACAACAATGGAAATGAGGGCTGAGTTGCTGAAGATAACAGGAGGTAAAATAGTGACTATTTTATTATAGTTGATTGTTAGACAATCATTTATGTTTGTATTTTATGTACCAAAGCAGTGTGCTGACATTGATTTTAAATATATCTTACGGCAACAATACCTCTGGATTTTCTGCAGCCATTGAGATAGGCAATTCTGCCATTAGATGGTGAGTGAGCACATAAAACAGACAGGTTATGAATATGAGGCAACAATACAGAATGTCATCTTTTATTTCAGGGTATTTGAATAGACATCTATTTGAGCATTTCACAATGAAAACACATGCAACTAGTTTGAAGAGTTTCAAATGGCCATTTGAGGAATTCATAAGCATCTGGACAAATTAGTGACGTCCCAGCCCAGCTCGTGACCTGAAGAAATAACAAGTTTGATGCAGTCCGTGATGAATTACCACAGCTATGTTACTTATTTGCTTCATAAAATGATACTACAAAGTATATTTTGTTTTATTGTTCAATATATATACAGTATATATTATGTATTTAACAGCTATATTTCAGACGATGCAATGACTTCATAAGATACATCATGTAATCATCTGTACATACAGTATCTATACTCTAGACCACATATGTCAGAGTCAAGGCCCGCGGGCCACATCCGGCCCGCGAGAAGGTTTTTTACGGCCCCTGGGATGATCTTGATTTATTATTAGAACCGGCCCGCAGACCGCAGCAAGCCGGCAGCCCGCAGATCTTTTACACGCACCAATACTACATTTCCCACAATGCAACGGTGACGCACCGAGCAGTAGGCTGCTTCATTTCAATATTTATTGGCACAGCAGTCGTCAGCATCACAGTAAAATTAACTTTCAGATACCCATCAAAAATGGCAAAACGGAAGGTGGACACTGAGAACCGGGGGTTTCAAACAAGGTGGGAGTCGGAGTATATGTTCACGGAGGTAGCTGGAAAACCTGTGTGTCTTCTGTGTGGAGAAAGTGTGGCGGTACTGAAAGAGTATAATCTGAGACGACATTATGAAACGAAACACGCGGACAAAAACAAGAATATGGACATGGAACAAAGGCTACAAAAGGCTAGATTTTTGCACTTTATTTTATTGTATTTCAATCCAATTATATTTTAAAAATATTTCAGTTGAGTGGATGATAGAAAATTGCTATTATTGTTTTTTTCTTTGAAGTAAATTTAGCCCACTTTTGCTAAAATAGAAAATATAGGCTACTGATGGTGCCTTGAATACCGGTTTCTTTCATTTAATGTTCATGTTATGGGGATTTTTATATAAAGGAAATTTGTCTTTTGTGTCTGTTGAAAATTAAAGATTACTGACAGAGCCATAAGAAAATATTGCTTTATTTATCTGATCATATTGGAATATATTTGTTAGGTTTTCAGTAGGTTCAATTAGGTTCACTAGACTATATGCGTCATTTAAAAATGTTTCAATGAACATTCGAACAGTCCGGCCCTCGGCTTGTAGCTAAATTTTTTATTTGGCCCTCCGTCCATTTGACTTTGACACCCCTGCTCTAGACAAACAATCTTCTGTTTATGTCTAGACTAACAATGATGTTACTGCACTTACTTGACAGACATAACCACTGGCTTGGTGAGGGACGATGCAACCTCCAGTTCTCCTGACCACCAGCCTCTCGCTGTGCGTACCTCCAGTTCTCCTGACCACCAGCCTCTCGCTGTGTCAACCTCCAGTTCTCCTGAACACCAGCCTCTCGCTGTGCCAAACGACTCAGAAGAGGGTGAGTACATAAGGCAAGAACTTCAAAGAATTTGCTATTTTCTGTTATAGGAGAATATAAATGTATTGCTACAGCCCATACAATACCAGTCAAATGTTTAGACACACCTACACATTCAAGGGGTTTTCTTTATTTTACTATTTTATACATTGTAGAATAATAGTGAAGACATCAAAACTATGAAATAACACATGTGGAATCATGTAGTAGCCAAAAAAGTGTTAAACAAATCAAAATATATTTGAGATTCTTCAAATAGCCACCCTTCGCCTTGATGACAGCTTTGCACACTCTTGGTATTCTACCAACCAGCTTCATGAGGTAGTCACCTGGAATGCATTTCAATTAACAGGTGACCCTTGTTAAAAGTTAATTTGTGGAATTTATTTCCTTCTTAATGCGTTTGAGCCAATCAGTTGTGTTGTGACAAGGTAGGGGTGTTATACAAAAAAAATAGCCCTATTTGGTAAAATACAAAGTCCATATTATGGCAAGAACTGCTCAAATAAGCAAAGAGAAATGACAGTCCATTACTTTAAGACATGAACGTCAGGCAATTCGGAAAATTTCAAGAACTTTTTTAGTTTCTTCAAGTGCAGTCGTAAAAACCATCAAGCGTTTTGATGAAACTGGCTCTCATGAGGACCGCCACAGGAAAGGAAGACCCAGAGTTACCTCTGCTGCAGAGGATAAGTTCATTAGAGTTAACTGCACCTCAGATTGCAGCCCAAATAAATGCTTCACAGAGTTCAAGTAACAGACACATCTCAACATCAACTGTTCAGAGGAGACTGCGTGAATCGTGCCTTCATGGTCGAATTGCTGCAAAGAAACCACAACTAAAGGACACCAATAAGAAGAAGAGACATGCTTGTTTCAAGAAACACGAGCAATGGACATTAGACGGGTGGAAATCTGTCCTTTGGTCTGTATCCAGATTTGAGATTTTTGTTTCCAACCGTTGTGTCTTTGTGAGAGTAGGTGAACAGATCTCCGCATGTGTGGTTCCCACCGTGAAGCATGTAGGAGCAGGTGTGATGGTGTGAGGTTGCTTTGCTGGTGACACTCAGTGATTTATTTAGAATTCAAGGCACACTTAACCAGCATGGCTACCACAGCATTCTTCAGTGATACGCCATCCCATCTGGTTCCCGCTTAGTGCTACTATCATTTGTTTTTCAACAGGACAATGACCCAACACGCCTCCAGGCTGTGTAAGGGCTATTTGACCAAGAAGGAGAGTGATTGAGTGCTGCGTCAGATGACCTGGCCTCCACAATCACCCAACCTCAACCCAGTTGAGATGGTTTCGGATGAGTTGGACGGATGGTGGATGGTTTCGGATGAGTGAGGGAAAAGTAGCCAACAAGTGCTCAGCATACGTGGGAACTCCTTCAAGACTGTTTGGAAAAGCATTCCAGGTGAAGCTAGTTGAGAGAATGCCAAGATTTGTTTAACACTTTTTTGTTGACTACATGATTCCATATGTATTTCATAGTTTTGATGTCTTCACTATTATTCTACAATGTAGAAAATAGTTAAAAAATAAAGAAAAACCTTGGAAGGAGTAGGTGTGTCAACTTTTGACTGGTACTGTATATACATCTGTATATCAACAGTTAATGAGTTTTTATTAACTAAATGTCCCAGAATAAACCCTTTAACTCAAATCCAATGTAATGATACGGTTTGTCTAGAACAGTTTAAGTTTCCCTCATCTATATCATGTGTTTATCTTACAGACATTCTGCCTGATTCACCTGACCTGGTGGAAGACATGCTAAAGGGTTTCAGTTCCTTGACCAAGGATGACCACTACATTGAGGCCCTGGTAGAAATGGCTGAACAATACTGAGCAATGAAAGCAAACCCATCAAGGCTGGTGTCTGCAATGCATTGCTTCGGCGAAGCCCATGTCAGCCCAGCAGCCAAGAGAGCAGCTTGACATTCCGGGCACCATTATTTTAATTTAATTGTTTTATTTCACCTTTATTTAACCAGGTAGGCTATTTAAGAACAAGTTCTCATTTACAACTGCAACCTGGCCAAGATAAAGCAAAGCATTGCGACACAAACAACAACACAGAGTTACACATGGAATAAACAAGTGTACAGTCAATAACACAATAGAAAAAAAGAAAGTCCTATATACAGTGTGTGTAAATGGTGTGAGGAGGTAAGGCAATAAATAGGTCATAGTAGCAAGTAATTACAATTTATCAAATTAACACTGGAGTGATAGATGTGCAGATGATGACGTGCAAGTAGAAATACTGGTGTGCAAAATAGCAGAAAAGTAAATTAAAACAATATTTGGATCAGGTAGGTAGATTGGATGGGCTATTTACAGATGGGCTATGTAAAGCTGCAGCGATCGGTTAGCTGCTCGGATAGCTGATGTTTAAAGTTAGTGAGGGAAATATAAGTCTCCAGCTTCAGCGATTTTTGCAATTCGTTCAGGTCATTGGCAGCAGAGAACTGAAAGGAAAGGCGGACAAAGTAGATGTTGGCTTTGGGGATGACCAGTGAGATATACCTGCTGGAGCGCGTGCTACGGGTGAGTGTTGTTATCGTGACCAGTGAGCTGAGATAAGGCGGGGCTTCACCTAGCAAAGTCTTATAGATGATCTGGTGCCAGTGGGTCTGGCGACGAATATGTAGTGAGGGCCAGCCTATTAGAGCATACAGGTTGCAGTGGTGGGTGGTATATGGGGCTTTGGTGACAAAACGGATGGCACTGTGATAGACTGCATACAGTTTGCTGAGTAGAGTGTTGGAGGCTATTTTGTAGATGACATCGTCGAAGTCAAGGATCGGTAGGTGGCGAAGTGCACATTTTAATTGTTGCGAACGCCATTGTACCAACGAAGAAGAATGTCGCCAAAGAGACCACAGCTTGAAGTTATTGTTGCGTTTGAGGCACGAGTTAAATGTAGCTTAGCTAGAGTAGCTTCCAAATGTCATAGTAGTAACGTTAGCTAGCTAGCCGTCTTAAAGGGAAGAAAATGTCAACAAGTGCTGTCACGATGTTCATCATCATTGCTGCTGTATGCAGCCTGTTGCTCGTTGCTCAAGGGCAGATGGATGATGAGGAATGGATAGATCCCTATGATATGTTGAACTACGACCCAAGCACAAAGACCATGAGAAAGCCTGCTGAGGTACAGTACAATCAGCTGCTCAATGCCTGTTTTCGTGCCATGACTCGGTGCCATTAGTTTAAATTATTATTTTATTGTTTAGGGTGTCCAATCAAAAATGCATAGTTTGACCAATGGGTAAAATAATGTGAAAGGCTGCAATGTGTAACTTTTTAGGCGACATGACCAAATTCACAGAAATGTGTTATTATAGACCATTTTCCAGTACATTAAACTCTTGGCGGCAAGAAAGCCATCGCCCATTCAACATAGCCTAGATTTATGTTTTTATTACATCTAAACAAAATACATTTTTAGTGGTTGTCATACGCTTACAATGTTTTGATTATTGATTGAACAGTCGTTAAGATTATATTTGGTTGTGATCTTTGCAAAATAATTTATGGATGCCGCAGTTATTAGCTAGAATCGTAACGCTCGTTGATATAGTCTGTCGCAAAAGTTAGCCAAAGAGCCATTTTACTGGTTTAAGTATAATGGAGTGGATTTGCGATGACACAAACATTCTATTAAACAGGACATTCAAACGAACCGTAATCTTATTATAATCCAAAAGTAGTGTGAAATGCACTCATAAGCAACATGTAAATTGGAGCTTTTTTTTAATGGCGTTCTATAAGAACTCCCCCATGTTATGCCACCAGCACCAATTTGTCCGCAACCGGCAATGTTTTTAAACACATGAAGGGGTCTATAGATCGACCATTCTCATTGAAAGCAAATATAGGAAGCGGTATGTTGTATGCGCACTAATTCTATGCTTCCCGTTCTTAAGTTTCGTTTTTTGGTCTTTTACTTTCGGTTTTGTACACCAACTTCAAACAGAAGAAAATACAATATTTTTGGTTATGAATAATATATTTCACTCTGTTTTTAAATGGTACACTGATTATCTACACTAGACTTGCTTGTTTTGTCACAAACTGAAATGGCAGAACGACTTCTGCATTGTGCAGCTTTAAATGCGTAAGACACATTTCGGTTCAATGCATTCAGTTGTGCAACTGACTGGGTATCCCCTTTCCGATGGGTGGCCAGGCCAGATCGTTCTTCAAGATGTTCATAGATGACTATTATTATTATTAATAATAATAATAATAATATGTGGTTGAGGAGGACACGACAGGTCAGCACCTCTGTGGTAAATAAATGTCAGTTGGCTTTTCCTAGCCAAGCTTTCAGAAGTCGAGACAGAAGATCTGAAATTTGGCACACATGCTCAGGAATATGATTCTAGTAAACACACGTGATATATCAGACACCACTGTCCCGATTTTGGCAAATTACACTGATTGGCCCAAGGGGGCTGCTATAGTAATCAACTGAAATTCCACACTTTGAAAAAGCATATCTCCTGTCCTGTTTGAGCATTCATTTTTGTCACTAATTGGCCCAAAAGGGGGCGTCACAAGATTTGTGGGGGAGGACATGTTTAATGTTGCCATGTTTTGTTGTTTTCTTTGTCATGTTTCCTATTGCAGTAGCTAGCTATTTGAACAAAAACATGACGTGTGAAAATACAACCAAACATGACAAATACACATTATTTTGAACATCTCTTAAATGCTTATGACAGAATGGCGAGAAGGTGAAATGTCACTTTCCTGATTTTATTATTATTTATTTATTTTACACAGGTTTCACAGCTGCCTTCATGCAATCTGGTGTTCAAGCAATTCCTCACCAAGCTTCTGAAGGAGATTGAAAAATTTGGCCTGGTATGTTTTGGCATTGTCTCAACTTGTGTGAACACTAACAATCGAGTTGCTGCTCACCCTCCCCCGTCCGTCATGTTTCTTACATTTCTTCCCCCTCCCTTCACATTTTTCTTTACTCACCCTCTTCTGAACCCTCAACCAATTTGATTGACATGATGTAGCCTATGTCTCTGCCTCATATTTATGAACAGCAGAAATAAAAACCCTGCAGCTATTTGAAACAAATATTCTAAAAGTAAATATATTTTGTAGACTACAACCTTCTGTCTGTTGTAGGCTAACTAAGAATATTGCAGGGCACAGTCTACACATTGCATTGGGGCAAAGCAATCAGCGTTTTAACCAGATATACATTTGTGACGTTTGCAATAGCCTACTTTTACACCAGACAAAGACGTCCAAACATTTTGAAAGGCAAGAACAAATGAATTGTAAATAAATGCAAAAAAAATATATTCAGTGAAACGGGTCCCTCTTTCCCTGCAGTTTTTTCTATTTTGGTTACGTTACCCTGCATTTTGCTTTCACTGCCTAGTAGGGCTGGGTGATATGGGCAAAATCTATATCCCGATACAGGTAATTTCATATCCCGATAATGATGCATATCACGCTATAGCACATTTTCTGTAATAAATAAATAGTTTATATAAAATGATACTCAACAAATAAAAGATACTTAATCATGTTTTATTATTTTTCCTTTTATTTAGAACCTTTGTGCAAATTTTCAATTAAGCATGTAACAAAATATAAAATATGAATGTATAAAGTCTAAAAAGGTAAATGGAAAACATTTCAACTATAGTTGCAAACAAAATAAATATAGGCCTAAAAATTGTGAGGTGTAAAGGTGTACCTGTGGATATATTTCAAGGCCTACCTTCAAACTCAGTGCATCTTTGCTTGACATCATAGGAAAATCGAAAGAAATCAGCCAAGACCTCAGAAAGAAAATTGTAGACCTCCACAAGTCTGGTTCATCCTTGGGAGCAATTTCCAAACACCTGAAGGTCCCACGTTCATCTGTACAAACAATAGTACGCAAGTATAAACACCATGGGACCACGCAGCCGTCATACCGCTCAGGAAGGAGATGCGTTCTGTCTCCTAGAGATGAACATACTTTGGTGCGCAAAGTGCAAATCAATCCCAGAACAACAGCAAAGGACCTTGTGAAAATGCTGGAGGAAACGGGTACAAAAGTACCTATATCCACAGTAAAACGAGTCCTATATCGACAACCTGAATGGCCGCTCAGCAAGGAAGAAGCCACTGCTCCATAACCGCCATTTTAAAAAGACAGACTACGGTTTGCAACTGCACATGGGGACTTCTTGGAGAAATGTCCTCTGGTCTGATGAAACAAAAATAGAACTGTTTGGCCATAATGACCCTCGTTATGTTTGGAGGAAAAAGGGGGAGGCTTGCAAGCCGAAGAACACCATCCCAACCGTGAAGCACAGGGGTGGCAGCATCATGTTGTGGGGGTGTTTTGCTGCAGGAGGGACTGGTGCACTTCACAAAATAGATGCCATCATGAGGAAGAAAAATTGTGGATATATTGAAGCAACATCTCAAGACATCAGTCAGGAAGTTAAAGCTTGGTTGCAAATGGGTCTTCCAAATGGACAATGACTCCAAGCATACTTCCAGTTGTGGAAAAATGGCTTAAGGACAACAAAGTCAAGGTATTGGAGTGGCCATCACAAAGCTCTGACCTCAACCCTATAGAAAATGTGTGGGCAGAACTGAAAAAGTGTGTGCGAGCAAGGAGGCCTACAAACCTGACTCAGTTACACCAGCTCTGTCAGGAGGAATGGGCCAAAATTCACCCAACTTATTGTGGGAAGCTTGTGGAAGGCTACCCAAAACGTTTGACCCAAGTTAAACAATTTAAAGGCAATGCTACCAAATACTAATTGAGTGCATGTAAACTTCTGACCCACTGGGAATGTGATGAAATAAATAAAAGCTGAAATAAATCATTCTCTCTACTATTATTCTGACATTTCACATTCTTAAAATAAAGTGGTGAGCCTAACTGACCTAAAACAGGGAATTGTGAAAAACTGAGTTTAAATGTATTTGGCTAAAGTGTATGTAAATTTCTGACTTCAACTGTGTATGTGTATATATTTATTTTTTGGGGGGGGGGTGCTTGCTTGTTTTGCATGTTATTTTGACATTAATACGTGTCACATATCAATTTGGTACCTTGGGTTGAACGTTAGCACTAACACACAAAGCCGTTTATTATGTTCAACATAGGAGAGCCAAGCACAGGAAGCAGCTCTTTCAGTAGTTTAGTTGGAATAGGGTCCAGTATGCAGCTTGAAGGTTTAGAGCCCATGATTATTTTCATATAAAGTAGCTTGATTGCTCATTCCAGAAGTTAGATGTGTTGATTAGTATCACCTGGACTATTATCTTCAGCACCTAACCACAGAGTTTCTAAACCCAGAGGCGCAACATTGCGAGATTTATGGGAACGTTTGCGAAGCAGGCCGGGGTTTGAGGTTTGAGTCCTCTATGGGCTTGATATTGCAGCTGAGAGTGCAGGGAATTATTATTAACATAATTATTTGTTGATCAGTCATTCACAATTTTCCCACCATACATCACGGTTTTGATGATCTTAAACACAGCCAATGAGAGTGGAAGATTCTTCCCTAGTTGTTAATTTTCTCAATCTAAAGGCACAACCTGGATTAGAGCCGAAGTCTTAAGTAGTTGAACATGTATTACTCCAGACCTTGTGACACTGACGTGTTCCTGCGCATGAGCTTAGCTAGCCAATGTCACCATGACATTGCCTATAAGTGTGATCGGGGATTTCTATTGGTAGAAGCAGTTTCTGCCCATGGTCATACTGTACTACTAGCTAACAGGCTAAGAAGCTAGCAAGCAAGTTAATCAACACAAATGACTGTGGTCATTTCTAGATAGCTGCAGTGCCAAAACCAACTTTTTCTAAACCTCAAATTACACTGCAATCAAAGTATTCAGACCCCTTGACTTTTTCCACACTTTGTTACGTTACAGCCTTATTCTAAAATGGATTAAATAGTTTTTTCCCGCTCCTTAATCTACACACAATACCCCACAATGACAAAGCAAAAACAGGTTTTTAGAAATGTTTGCCAATTTATAAATAAAAAAAAATGGAGATATCACATTTACATAAGTATTCAGACCCTTTACTCAGTACTTTGTTGAAGCACCTTTGGCAGTGATTACAGCCTCAAGTCTTCTTGGGTATGATGCTATGAGCTTGACACAGCTATATTTGGGGACTTTCTCCTATTCTTCTATGCAGATCCTCTCAAGCTCTGTCAGGTTGGATGGGGAGCGTCGGTGCACAGCTATTTTCTGGTCTCTCCAGAGATATTCAGTCGGGTTCAAGTCCGGGCACTGACTAGGCCACTAAAGGACATTCAAAGACTTGTCCCGAAGCCACTCCTACGTTGTCTTGGCTGTGTGCTTGGGGTCATTTATCCTGTTGGAAGGTGAACCTTTTCCCCAGTCTGAGGTCCTGAGCAGGTTTTCATTGCTCCGTTCATCTTTCCTCTCCTGACTAGTCTCCCAGTCCCTGCCGCTGAAAAACATCCCCACAGCATGATAATGCTGCCACCACCATGCTTCACCGTAGGGATGGTGCCAGGTTTCCTCCAGACGTGACGCTTGGCATTCAGGCCGGAGAGTTCAAAGTTAGTTTCATCAGACCAGAGAATCTTGTTTCTCATGGTCTGAGAGTCCGTTATGTGCCTTTTGGCAAACTCCAAGCAGTCTGTAATGTGGCTTCCGTATGGCCACTACCATAAAGGCCTGATTTGTGGAGTGCTGCAGAGATGTTTGTCCTTCTGGAAGGTTCTCCCATCTCCACGGAGGAGCTCTGTCAGTGACCATCGGGTTCTTCTCCCCCGATTGCTTGTTTGGCTGGGTGGCCAGCCCTCAGACTCTTGGTGGTTCCAAACGTCCATTTAAGAGTGATGGAGGCCACTGTGTTCTTGGGGACATTCAATGCTGCAGGAATGTTTTGTTACCCTTCCCCAGATCTGTGCCTCGACGCAATCCTGTCTCGGAACTCTACGGACGATTACTTCGACCTCATGGCGTAGTTTTTTTCTCTGACATGCACTGTCAACAACTGTGGGACCTTTTTATATAGACAGATGTGTTCCTTTTCAAATCATGTCAATTGAATTGACCACAGGTGGACTCCAAGTTGTAGAAACAGCTCAAGGTTGAGCAATGGAAACAGGATGCACCTGAGCTCAATTGAGTCTCATAGTGAAGGGTCTGAATACGTAAGTAAATAAGGATTTCTGTTTTTATTTTGAATAAATGTGCAAAAATGTCAACCTGTTCGCTTTGTCATTATGGTGTCTTGTGTGTAGATTGAGGATGTTTTTTTCCCATCTATTTTAGAAAAAGTAAAGGGGTCTGAATACTTTCCAAATGCACTGTACGTACACTATATACAAAAGTATGTTGACACCCCTTCAAATTAGTGGATTTGTCTATTTCAGCTACATCCAAGCTGACAGGTGTATAGAATCGAGCACACAGCCACGCAATCTCCATAGACAAACATTGGCAGTAGAATGGCCTTACTGAAGATAGCAGTGACTTTCATTGTGGCACCGTCATAGGATGCCACCTTTCCAGCAAGTCCGTTCGTCAAATGTCTGCCCTGGTCAACTGTAAATGCTGTTATTGTGAAGTGGAAACATTTAGGAGCAATAACGGCTCAGCCGCGAAGTGGTAGGCCACACAAGCTCACAGAACGGGACCGCCGAGTGCTGAAGTGCAAGCCCTCGGTTTCAACACTCATTACAGAGTCCCAAACTGCCTCTGGAAGCAACGTCAGCACAAGAACTCTTCGTTGGGAGCTTCATGGAATGGGTTTCCATGGCCGAGCAGCCACACACAAGCCTAAGATTACCATGCGCAATGCCAAGCGTCTGCTGAAGTGTGTAAATCTCGCCGCCATTGGACTCTGGAGCAGTGGAAACGCGTTCTCTGGATTGATGAATCACGCTTCACCATCTGTCAGTCTGAGTTTGGCAGATGCCAGGAGAACGGTACCTTCCCCAATGCATAGTGTCAGCTTAAAGTTTAGGGGAGGAGGAATGATGGTCTGGGGCAATTTTTTCCCATGGGTCGGGTTAGGCCTCTTACTTCCAGTGAAGGGAAATATTAATGCAACAGCATACAATAACATTCTAGATGATTCTGTGCTTCCAGCTTTGTGGCAACAGTTTGGGGAAGGCCCTTTCCTGTTTCAGCATGACAATGCCCCCGTGCACAAAGCTAGTCCATACAGAAATGGTTTGTCGAGATCGGTGTGGAAGAACTTTACTGGTCTGCACAGAGCCCTGACCTTGACCCCATCTAACACGTTTTGGGATGAATTGGAACACTGACCTCACTAATGCTCGTGTAGCTGAATGGAAGCAAGTCCCCGCAGTAATTTTCCAACATCTAGTTATAGCAGCAAAGGGGGGACCAACTCTATATTAATGCCCATGATTTTGGAATGAGATGTTTGACGAGCAGGTGTCCACATACTTTTGGTGATGTAGTGTATATATTGCCAGTAACAATAACTCAAAGTTGTGTATTTGTCAAATTTTTGGAGACCGAGTAGATGGACATAACCTTGCCGTAACATTCTTTGAGTTAGCCCTTGGTGAAAGTGTTGACAAAGCTGTTTCTTGACTCTACTGTTAAAGTTGCAAGACATGGACATTATTGCATGTAGAGTTTTTCCTTCCTCTGCATAAGGCAGATAAGTGTTTAATTAGTGAATAGATTTGTCATGTCTATGCCGTAGCAATCAGTATACACAATTAACCATCACAAATTATTTTATTAAGGATATACCCCTTACTGTATGTACACTTGGGACCTGTGATAGAGGCAACAGTTATTGTCCTCATTTTCAAGAAACGGGTTACAATTGTTTTCAATTAGTTTTTCCTTGATAATGGTTTCCAACATTAGGCTTGGCAGAACTTCACTAAAGGGCGAGAACATTTCTGTATTGTAATTCTATTAGCAGAATACCTTATTGAACATGTGGCTGGTAACAAATTGTCACTGTAAACTTGACTGAAAACAGTTCAACAACAATGGATAAGTCTGCCCTACTTCTCATTGGTACAGTTAGAAATATTGGTAGTATTATTATGGGACAAAGTGATATTCCTCCTCGGCTTCTCTCAGCTATGGAGATCAGCCAAAACCTCCTATGAAAAAAGACCACAAAATGAATTATCAAATAAGGTTAACATGGGTGGAAACCTAATACAGTTTATCAATGTACAACTTATCAATGTACAACTAACGATAGTCACAATTCAAATATTTTTTTTTTTTTTTAATGCTCCGGTTTAGCGCATGTTTTCACATCCAACCATTCACTCAACTAAGGTCTTTACTCAAGTATGGTCTTATTGTAGTCGAATGGGTGTTTTAGCACAGGTAGGGATGACGATTTACACACTGCTGCTCTTCAGGGCCAAGAATGAGGTACACTAGTGCACACTTTGGGAGGAAGAGTGAAGAATCAGGACACAAGACTTGCAAACAGAAACTTGACTTGCAACAAAGAAATGTCACTTACAAGAACTCAGTGGTGGAGGATGGGACTACAATAATAATGTAATCAAATTTGAACTCTACTTTGAACATTACCATGCCGTAGAGTAGCACTTCAACATTGAATTTGAACTTACTGCTATTAGCCCATAGAAACACATCAAAAGGAAGTAAGTGTCGGTCCTATATCTGAGGGATGTAAGAAAGACGTGGAATTACCCGTATACCAAAACGGAGAACAGCATCCTGTTCGTGAGAGTCTCATCTTTCCATAGAGGGGTCATATTAGTGTGTAGCCCAAACCGTTCGGAGAGACTTTTTCGCTAGAAAACTGATTTTCGGGACGTCTCCTGGTCTGCCAAATACTGCTTTAGCTTTGCCACCTTCCACAGTAGATGCGGAAGGCCGACATGAGCAGATGCGGTGGATCAAGACGCAGCCCATGCAACAAAAAAAAAACATCTCTCTACGTTAAACATATTTTGATGGGGATTTTTGTATTATGCTAATTAGATGTCCACTCAGATATCGGCTGTAGGGGGTTATGAAATAAATAATTTATGCGGGCTGGTAAAATCCCCCCATGCGAGGTTGAAAACCAAATGGCCAGTAGCCTATCATAAAAGCGTCAAGAAAAGTTAAAGTTGTGACCCAGTAGCCTATTTCCCAAATATTTTAATAGCCTGAGAAGTTGTCCAAAATGTCCCGCATTCAAAAAGAACGAAGGTCAGTCTATTGGCCTAGGCATAGGCTATTCTCAATCGCAGCTTTATGAGAGACGGAACAAACAATATGACCGCTAAGAAAGGAAGATGAGGCAAATAAAGCAAATATTATCCGGTTCTGAAGACGCTAGACTTGCTTCTATCCAGCCCATGATTTATAACCTAATTCAGTACGGTAAGAAAGCCTGTTGCTCATCAGTTGACTGTCATTTCTTCATGGGCGTGCCACAAAGACGTGCACATAGACCTGACCTGGCAATGCTGAGATTCCACCAGAAAGATTAGAAGAGATTTGCCTTCACTTAGCCTTTGCCCACAACCATTATTTTTTGCCATAATTCGTCCAGTTATAGCATGTGATTTTTGCGCTATAGTCTGAGAGTGGTTATAGCAGAGGTATTTATAATAGGGGGTTTTACCATCGTTTATAAAAGTTTTGAGTACATAATCACGATGGGATAAAGGTTGACTTCACCCAACCCAAGTTTTACCTCCTTGTGATGTAATATGCTATCTGTATATGCCAAGTGCCTGTACTTTGTTGTGCTACTTATTTTCTATTCCTTTCCAACCACTAGCCCAGTGATTTCCAGAATGATCTCTACTACGACGCCAAAGTAAGACTGTCTCGGCAAGCGTTGGCAGAGATCTGGAAGCTTCTGGAGGGAAGGGACACCTGTGGAATGGAGGATCTGGACGATGCCCTCAGCCAGATCCTGGTGGATCTCAAACCACATGAACTCGAGGCCTCGAGATGGCACTTTGAGGACACCTTTGGTGTAGAGATCGACACAGTCATGAAGGTGATAATGAGGGGACTGTGATGCTCAAAATCAAGTGGATTTAATACCACACACACCACATGTGGTTTGCCTAATGGAATTGATGATTGACAGTTTGTAAAGTAGGCTACATAGGCAGGGAGGATGAAATTTAAAGGGAATGTCTTTTCTGGACTTACAAGTTCATACTTGTAAGAAAACACAGTAACTCATAGGCTAGGACTAACCTACACACAAACTAAAGGACATATAAAAACAAAACTACTCTCAATGGTGCTGGCTGGCATGTCTGATCTCTGCTTGAGGAGGCGAGTCCCATCTGCTCCACTGACTGACTAAGATGCGTATGAAGCTAACTGCCACTTTTGTGTTCAACAATATGACTTAACCGCTCCGATTCAGAGCACAGTCATTTACTGTACGCTCAAGACAAGACAGAACTGATACCACTCGTTGGCGTCACAACGCCAGTAATATTTCTCATCGTCATCGCAGTTATTTAAGGAGCGACTGCCCCTAAAAACTTAAATGGCCTATGTGGCATCAATATGAGCCAGAAACATTTATTCTTGTGTCAACATTGACTACAAAATGTAAATAGGATCATTTTGGTCATAAAGTAGTTCTCGTCCAAAACAGATTTGCACGATAGGAAAGAATGGAATGTCACGGAATGAAGGGTACCGTAACAGTTTTCCGTGCGTTGGGTTTATTATAATCCTGCCCACAGCTGGCAGTACCCAAGTAATCATGAATTAGGAGCGCAGCTGCACGCAACCTGATCGTAATGCCCATGGTCAATTTGGTTTGACATTCGATATCCCTATGTGGCTAGTTGGAGACATCCGTAAATTACACAATGCACATGGGACAATATTTTAAAAGGTCAGTAGCTCCAAATTTTTACGACTTAACCTCAAACCATCTATACATTTTAGGAATTCCGATACAAATTTTGAAAGCATTCAATGAGACAACTAAAAGATGTGCGACATGAAAATATTGTCCCAGAGGTGGGCTATCCAAAGTCGAGCTAAATTTTCCACGGTCGCTCACCAGCCGGCTCAAGCGAAATGACAAAATGATTTTGTTAACTCTTCCCACGTGCGAACACGAGACACCCACATCAAACCACACCCCGAAACCAAATCCTGTTAAAATTCAGTCATGGCTGCTAGCATTTCTTAATGAACCAAATCAAAACAAAGCCAAAGCAGGGTTTCCCAAACTCTGTCCTGGGGGCCCGCCTTGGTACACGGTAAAATTTTTGCCCTAGCACTTCACAGCTGATTCAAATAACCAACTCATCATCAAGCTATTATTTGAATCTGCTTGTGTAGTGCTAATGAAAAATTCTAAACTGGCCCCCAGGACAGAGTTGAGGAAACCCTGCTCTAAAGGACCTTCTCTCTCTTCCAGGTGTTTGTTTGTGTCGTAATGATGGTGGTCATCATCTGCAGCGAGCTGTGGTCTACAGTCTCCTGGTTTGTCCAGTTCAAGCGAATCTTCGCCATCTTCTTTCTCATCGGTCTGGTGTGGTTTTGCTTCTTCCTCCACAAGGTAAATGATCAATACACACTTCCATGCATTCTGTAAAATGTCCACTTGCTAATAGCCCCTTACTGTCTATGATGTTCTATGTCTAGTAGTAAATAAATATTAGAATTCATTTTAAAGAATATTTGAAGGTACAAAATTACTTATTTACAGACAGAGTGGCCAGTCTGGCTACTTTCAGTGTAGGGTCTGTCTGATTCAGGATTGATTCATGTTCTCAGAGGTAAAAATAAATGTAGGCTAAATGCTACAACAGTATTTTATGTCTTTGCAAATAATATTTTGGGGGGGTTTATGAACAGGTAAGGATGACTTAAGCTAGTTCAGCTATTTATAATATGCCATAGTCTATTCTTTAAAAAATCTAAGCCAACTAAATAAATTGAAGGAACACCAAGGAATATCTTGAGGGAAAAACAAAATGTCTTATCAGGAGAGTTGGACTATGATGTGTTTTTTTGTGAGATTGATTGATAGATAGATGAGGGATAATAGCAGTTGTGGAACCAGGGTTTGAACTGTGGGTGTGTGAGGGACGGCAGCACTGCCACTAAACCAGCTCCTGACCCAGGAATGGTACAATGCTAAATCCATCATATCTGTCATTGTAATTTTATTGTCCTGTCAGATTGACTTTGCCGTCGACGCGAAATGCACCGGGAAAATTGACTGGTGGGACTTAAATGGTGAGATGATGCAAAAAACATTAACATTTGAATAAATGCGTCATTCTTTTATAATAATTGGTGCATAAAGAGATAATATATTAATTTTGTAATGCCATTAAAAAAATAGATATTAAGACACATGGATGTTGTTAGAGACATAGTATGTGAGCGGAGAGGCGCTAGCATGCCCAATTTGTCTGGAGCGTGGAGTGAGATTTCCAAAGGCTGGGGCGTCGGCCTTTTAGCCCGCTCCAAAGTAGCGCTCCGGTAGCACTCGCTTCACGAGCTCAGAGCATGCCAGTGTACGTGTGTGCTGCGATCTACAGACCCTTCCTTTAGCTACTGTCACGGAGTTCGCTAAATATTTTCAAAAAGAAACTGATAAAACACACAGATGCTAAATCAAGTCGACTTACAAAGATGAGGACCAAGAACAAGAGGGAATGCGGTGATATAGTGTCCACAACTAAATAATCATTGTGGAATCTGAAAAGACACCAATCCCATACTTTCTACGTGCACATGCCGACAGAACGGAACGAGGTGGGTATAAAAAAATCGGGTGTCTCAAACGTTTCGTTCATTTTTGTTCTATTATCTATACTATAGGCCAAAGTTGATTTTGGCCCAATAGGACTGGCATATTCCCACGTTCAAGGAGCTTTCCGTTTTGATTGGGTTATTTTGTCTAAAAACCTTTTAGGCCTACCTATAGAAATATTTAAAAACAACTCTGCATTCCTGCCCAGCCTGGCAAAAGTGTCCCGACTGGTATTTAGCATCCCCAGTGGCTTTGCAAGTATACAGCTCTCCAGGCACTTAGCATGAGCCTGAAGCCACAGACTCTGGCCAAAGTCGTGTTTCTAAAAGTGAATTCAACGGCACTGAGCCGAATCAGGGATTTTTCGTTTCATTTTTATTTAATTCTAAGTAAGTCACAGCTTATATGCGCAATTTGGAGACTATAATGATTTAATACAACGAAATGTTGTTTAATGCTGAGAGCTTAATGCACTTCTGCCCAGCCTGGCAAGAGTGGCCAAAAGGGTGTTTAGCATCCCCAGTGGCTCTGCAAGTGTGTAGAGGGTATTCTCCACGGCTGGCCTGCTCTCCGGGCACCATCGCATGCGCCTGAAGCCACAGACTGGCCAAACTCGTGTTTCTAAAAATTAGTTCTAAAAATGAATTCAAAGGCACTAATAAGTCATTTTTTATTACATTTTTATTTAACTCTGAGTCACAGCCTATATGCGCAATTTATAGACTATAATGATTTAATACAACCAGCCTATTGTGTCGCACACGCAAATGCTTCACAATGTATTTATTTGTAGGCTATAGCCTTGAAATCATATAGCCTTAATCATTCATTTTCGTTCCTGACTACCTGCTATTTAATATGACATGTAGCCTATTTTCGCTTCTTACATTCACCTTTTCATGTTTATTCAAATACTTTTCATTCAAATCCATATTTTTGGTTTCAATACTTAAAAAACAATTGGTAGATCCAGGTAGTCACAAATAGTGTTGGTTAAATTGTGATTTGAATGAATGGAGCGAATTTGGAGCAGCAGTTGTTTTTTGTGTGTTTTTGTCAGCATGGAGCGATTTTGACCTTTCCATGTGCGACGAGCGATTTCCAACCACTCAACTCCGCTCACATACTCTGGTTGGAGACCATTTAGACCAGAACACATTTTCTTGTATAATTATCAGTAGTAATAATCATTTTATGGGTTAGGGCTGATAAAATAGTAATTTACAATCTCTCTCTTTACTGGTTTATATAATGATGTTCTCTTACTATGAATAGATGTTTTTTATATATCCTTGGAGATTTGAAAGTGGTGTTTGGTTTAAGCTCTTTGTGTATGAGAAGTGGAGTTATTCAGTGAACTGCAGGAATGTGTACTCCCAATAACTCAAGGCCTCTCTCCACTGGTAAGAAGTCCTGTGATATGCACAGAGGTTCTAGATGTCTGGTACAAACTCCAGGCAGACAGCAAAAAAGCTCAAACTAGATTTGTTACACCCAACTGGATGTGTCAGCTAAGAACATACATTCAATACAGTGCAGTGCCCATTTTATACCTTTAGTTCTCACCTCTTCCTTTCCAGAAAGATGTGTTTCAGTACTTTTCCATCATCCAGTATTTCTCTGTGCTCCTCCTTGCATATCACAGGACTTGTTATCAGTCAAGAGAGGGCTTGAGTTATTGGGAGAACACATTCCTGCAGTCCACTGTAACATTTCACTTCTCATACAAAGAGCTTAAACCTAACACTACTTTAAATCCCAAAGGATATATAAAAAAAACATCTATTCAAGAGTATATAAGATATAAAATAGTCAGATTGTAAATTGCTATTTTATATATCAGCCCTTACCCATAATTATTAGAACAGATAAGTATACAATAAAATGTGCCCAGGTCTTAATGGTCTCCAACAGCGTCAACATTTTGTTACACTTTGCACTGTTTGCAGTAAGCTTACTGTGGAAATGCATATGGGTTTATGTTGTCATGAAGCCTACTGTATTGGACTCCTTCCTACCTTTACCCCAGATTGGTACAGAGGTGCCATGACTCTCCAGGATGGTCTCTGTACGATGTACAACAAAGTCCTCAACGTCACCCCAATCCGTCTCATACCCCAAGCTAAGGTAACCTGTAGTTGACAACCGGGGTTGGGGACAATTCCATTTCAATTCAGCCATACAGGATGTAAGTGCAGAGCCTTTGGTCTAGCGGTAATGCTCTAGGCACACAAACTGCTCCCTACCGGAGACTAGCGATCAAACCCCAACTCCAACCCTTATCCTTCCCATCTCTCTGTATCTGTCTCTAATTCTACCTGGCCAAATAAAGTAAACAATGAGTGAATCCTTCCTGCATTGACTGCACTGAAATGGAATTGACCGCAACCTTGTTGATGACCAATAACCTGTGTAGTATTTAGCCTATTTCCAATAGGACGTGGTGTGATGGTGTGTTGTTTTGTCTCTCTCTGAATGCAATCACTTTGACCATCACCAACTTCTTCACGGAAACTCAGAAGCACTTTGGCCAGAGGATCAGCGAGTTGCTCGTAGCCATCAATGACCTGCCGGTCACCCGGGATATCCCTGTGCTCCTCATCGTGCTTTCCATCCTGGTGCGCGTGCACACACACACACAAAACACTTTTAGAAGGCCTGGGGTAAATTCCATTTCAATTAAAACATTTCATAAAGAGAATTAGTGTTGAAAAATCCTGAAGAAAATAAATGGCCCTTTTCAATGCTTGAATGAGAAATTACATTTACTTCCATATTGAAATGGAATGGAATTGAACCCATCCCTGACTATCACATAGCAGTCATAGTAACTGTTTCCAGTTGTAGCCAGTTCCCTACATGTCACTGAAGCAGTATATTCCTCATGTTCCTCAGGTGTTTATGTACTGTAGATGCCAGGCAGCCATCAAGCACGGCATTACGAGACTGCTGCGCATCGGCAGGCCCAGGGACCCCCCTCCTCCAGCCATGGACCAGCCCGAGCCCCAGGCCCATCTGAGAGGTACAAACCACGACCCACTGGCAGGGGGGGAGGCCCCTCAATGCTCCCCTCCCAGGAACGTGGAGACCCTGAGGAACGACGACCGGCCGTTTAGCAACGTCCAGGAAGAGATACAACAAGAACCAGTTGTAGCTGGGGCCACAACTGAAGGCAATGACTCACAAGAAGCTAAACCCTCTCCAGCTAAAGCCAAACCCAATGAGAGGGACGTGACGTCTGCATCTAAGGTGGCTACTGACGGGGAGTCTAAGCAGCTGGCCGAGAGGCAGCCCTCACCAACTACACAAGGGAATAATGTAAGTGTTTTGATCTCAGCTGAGTTATGGATGCAAAGGTGTTCCCTTATGAACCTGGGGGCTTATCAAAAGCATCATTCTAGGTCTTTAGCCGCTACACTGGAAGTGTATACCGGAGGTAAGGAGAGAGCAGAGAGCAAGCCACTCCAGCAAGTGGTCTCAGCCGCGAGCTGTACAACGAATCCTTAAAACTACAACCAAACTTAATTTTACACTTCAGAGCTGCAAGCCACAGAGGGAACCCGCCAGACTCTTTAGCAGTGGAGGAAAAGGTTGCGTAGAGTGGGGATTTGAGGAAATTGTATGTAGAAGGACTGAGAAGTTCAACCGTTGACTTTTTAAAAGGACGTTCAATCCAAATGAATTCAAATCTAAAATATAATTTCCACCTTCAGAAATAAGCCCAATAAGATATTGGTAAAATGATTTTAACATATTGGACCATGCGTATAGCCTATGCATGGTCCATCTTATCAGGTATGCTATAACCATTATCACCTGTAGCCTAACTGATGCAGCATAGTGGCTATAAATAAATAGGCTGACGCATTGGTTTGGCTATCTGCATTTAACATGGGCATAATCATTAGCTAGATCGGAAATGGGATCTTTTAACTAGTTAGCATGTTTTGATAAATGTTATGTCGCAGACAAATTGCATAAACACACTGAATATAGGATAACTTGGGGTAACACGCCACACGGGCTAACACGCCCCCTCCTGTACTTCTCACAGAAACCACTTGATGTCAGCATGCTCCTCGGATCCAAATGCTGGTGACGGGTAGCACTTTACTGGGTAGCTGGCATTGAAACCCCCCCTGCTAGGCAAAAGGTGTTCCAATGACGGGCCTTAAGGTTATAGCTGGTGGTGGATGGTTGTGAGACTGTTGAAAAACGATCATTCAGACCAGCCTTCCTGATTTGAACTTTCGTAAACTACATTATGGATATTGGAAAATTACCTATGTTTATGGGTATACGGTCAGTAAGTCCTCTGTCCTTGTTTTTAAATGCCAACCACAGCACCTTACATGCGTTAATGGGATGATTCAGATTCTACATCAGTTGGTTAATTGCAGAACCTGTATTTTTTTTCTAGATTTTTTTTTATTTTTTACCCAAATTGTTTAACGCCACTGTCCTTTATTGTGCTTTTGTTTGCCTGCCTGGTCATGGTCAATGTGCATGTACCTTCAACACATGATTGTGTATCTTGTGTGCAGTCATCCTGTCAGTGGTGGCAATGTTTTTAGATAATGTGAATGATGTTCTGTATGGTATTACAATAGACAAATCCACATGAATAAGCAGGTGCACATCATTGGGTATTACTAATATACACTGAGTGTACAAAATATTATGAACACCTGCTCTTTTGATGAGACTGACCAGGTGAAGGTGATGATCCTTTATTGATGTCACTTGTTAAATCAACTTCAATCAGTGTAGATGAAGGGGAGGGGACAGCAAGTTTGTGGGTGTACTATTTTTAGATTTCAGTGCAGCATTTGATTTAGTGGATCATTAAATAATTTGACAAAATTAATGCATTATAGTTTTAAGGAGGTAGCATTGAATTGGGTACAGTCATATCTAACTGACAGGAAACAGTCCACCTATATCAATGGTTCATTTTCTTCCCCTCGTGTTAAACTGTGGAATACCGCAGTGCAGCTGCCTTGGGCCACTTCTCTATTTAATATATGCCAACGACCTTCCCCTGTGCCTTAGCTGAAACTCAAGCTACTATATTTGCAGATGATACTACAATTTATGCAGCAAGACAATCGGTTCAACAGGTACAGCAAGCTTTACAAGGAGATTTGGAGAATATTAGGGAGTGCGTTTGCCAAAACAAACTTGTTTTAAACACCAAGAAAACCAAAGTTATGTTGGTCTGTTCCACTAGGAAAAGGCCAAAACAGCATGGGATACAATTAAGTATGGGAGGAGTACAAATTGAAGAAGTGGCAGAAACCAAACTATTGGGAGTGCAGCTAGACAACTGCTTATCATGATCGTCTCAAATAACTAATCTATGTAAAAATAAAAAAACAGCATGCATAATCAGAAGGATAGCTAAATATTTACCAGGGGGAAAAAATCTGCAAATAACACAAGCATTAATTGAGAGTCAGGTGAACTACTGTTCTGTGGTCTGGGGAAATGCATCATCAAGTGAAGTTAGGAGGCTGCCGAATGCACAGAACAAAGCAGCAAGGATTGTTTTAAGGTGGAGATATGGTTCTTCTGTTGCAGTCATGCGGAATGTTCTTGGTTGGTCATCAATCGATAAGATAATTGAAAGGAACATGCTTATTTTATTTCATAATATTCAGCATTTAAAACAGCCAAGTTCTATTCACAACGGTATTCAGTTGGTAAGAGACAGACATTCCGTAAATATTAGGAATAGATTGTCCACAAAATAACATTTCGATTTAGAGCAATAAAGAAATGGAATAAATTAACTGAGCAAACCAGAAACCTTTCAATATATACATTTAAACATTATTTTAAAACGATTTAAATATAATACATAGAAATGTTGTGGGACTATAGTAGATGAAGAATGTATATTTTTTAGATTGAGTATTTATTGGGTCATTATGTCAGTATATTATGTATGTTTGTAATAGTGTGCTATATGTGGAAATGTGTTCGTATTATAAATTGTATTTTAATGTTTAAGCACTCTTGGAAGATTAGTCCAAATGGGGACTAAAAGAGATCCAAATCAAATCAAAGGGGTTGCGCTACTCAATATTAGGAAGGTGGTGTTAATGTTTTGTACACAGTGCATTCGGAAAGTATTCAGACCCCTTCCCTTTTTCCACGTTTTGTTACGTTACAGCTTTATTCTAAAATGGATTAAATAATTTCCCCCCCTCATCAATCTACACACAATTCCCCAAAATGACGAAGCTAAAATAGGTTTTTAGAAATGTTTGCTAATTTTATTAAAAATAAAAAACAGAAATACCCCTATTTTCACAACATTTCAGACCCTTTTGCCATGAGACACAGAATTGAGCACAGGTGCATCCTGTTTCCATTGATCATCCTTGAGATGTTTCTACAACTTGATTGGAGTCCCCTGTCGTGTCAGGACCATCATTAAATGTGAAGACTGTTATTTTATCAATTCTCTGTAATTATTATTACGTAATTAAACTTATTATGTAAACTTGAATTAACTAGGAAGTTGGGGCACCACGGATTTAAAAAAAATAAAGTCTCTATTTCCCGAATCGACTCTTCAGATATTTTCATATCTTAACAAAACAGTCTCTTATTAAGGAATTATTATTATTATTATTATTATTATTACCTCATCTGTTCTCATTACTGAATGTCACAAACCCTTGAATATCTGCACGAACCCTAGCCTAAATCATGAATCAGCGATATACAAATTGGCTTATTTATTTACTAACTAAATAATCACACAGAATTACTTACAAACAAACAGTAGATATTTGGTTACTACATGATACAAAGAAAAAGTCCCTAGCGGACGAAGCCGATATGACGGCTTGGTAGACAAACGAAACAGGTTGGGACTGAGCGTGAGCGGGAAAAACGAAATAGATTCACTACACACAGTTGATAATTATATTAGTTGAAATGCTAATCCTTTGCACATGAATGGCCGCTCATTCGAGAATAATTGCAATGTATATATTTATGCCCGTATGTCATTGTTGTCTTCTCTGTTGGAATCCGGTCCGTCTGCTGGAGAGTCAGTTCATAATTGTCCGTAGAGCGCCAAGACAGGATTGTGTCGAGACACAGATCTGGGGAAGGGTACCAAAAAAATTCTGCAGCATTGAAGATCCCCAAGAACACAGTGGCCTCCATCATTCTTAAATGGAAGAAGTTTGGAACCACCAAAACTCGTCCTAGAGCTGGCCGCCCGGCCAAACTGAGCAATCTTGGGAGACGGGCCTTGGTCAGGGAGGTGACGAAGAACCCAATGGTCACTGACAGAGCTCCAGAGTTCCTCTGTGGAGATGAAAGAACCTTCTAGAAGGACAACCATCTCTACAGCACTCCACCAATCAGGCCTTTATGGTAGAGTGGCCAGACGGATGCCACACCTCAGTAAAAGGCACAATAGCCGGTTTGGAGATTGCCAAAAGGCACCTAAAGGACTCTGACCATGAGAAAGATGATTCTCTGGTCTGATGAAACCAATAATATGAAACCAACCAATATATACTCTTTGGCCTGAATGCCAAGCGTCACGTCTGGAGGAAACCTGGCACCATCCCAATGGTGAAGCGTGGTGGTGGTGGTAGCATCATGCTGTTGGCATGTTTTTCAGCGGCAGGGACTGGGAGACTAGTGAGGCTTGAGGGAAAGATTAACGGAGCAAAGAACAGAGAGATCCTTGATGAAAACCTGCTCCGAAACATTCAGCACCTCAGACTGGAAGGAAGGTTCACCTTCCAACAGGACAACGACCCTAAGCACACAGCCAAGACAACGCGGGAGTGTCTTTGTGACACGTCTCTGAATGTCCTTGTGGCCCAGCCAGACCCCGGACTTGAACCCAATCAAACATCTCTTGAGAGACCTGAAAATAGCTGTGCAGTGACGCTCCCCATCCTACCTGACAGCTTGAGAGGATCAGCAGAGAAGAATGTGAGAAACTCCCCAAATACATGTGTGCCAAGCTTGTAGTGTCCTACCCTTGAAGAATCAAGGCTGTAATCACTGCCAAAGGTGCTTCAACAAAGTACTGAGTAAAGGGTCTGAATACCTACGTAAATGTGATATTACTGTTTTTTTTATTTTTAATAAATGTGCAAAAATGTCTAAACCTGTTTTTTGTCATTATGGGGTATTGTGTTAAGATTGAGAAATCTATTTTAGAATAAGGCTGTAACGTAAAAAGTCAAGGGGTCTGAATACTTTTCGAATGCACTGTAGCTGTGGCTTCTCATAAGTTGGAATGATTTGTTTCTAAATATTGCTCTTTGCTTACTGTTTGCAGACGCAGGAGAAGTCATCAGAAGAGAAGATTTCATCTATCTCAGGGCAGCATGGTGAAACTGATGGGGTGCCTGTACAAGAGACTGAACCATCGTCGCTAGCACTATAGACGATGTTCTTGTCATTGACAGCAGTGCGAAATCTCAAATCCGTGAGTTGGATGCCTTAAGCCAGTTATAAAGATGCAGTTTCTCAAGAGAATAAAGAATACTTTTTATTTCATTTTTTGAAAATGTTTTTCAGTTTACAATGTAGGCCGTAGTGATTTTTATCTTTTAAAAAAAGCTGTTTGTTTACCTGTCTTACATAATTTTTTTGTTAGGGAAAGACCAGGCTTAATATTGCATATAGATTGTATAGATTCCATCAATGTAATTGTCTGCATCATTTACAATCCCCCATATATATATATATATATATATTTATAACACACAGTACTGTTCAAAACACCAGTCTCAACATCAACAGTGAAGAGGCAACTCCGAGATGCTTGCCTTCTAGGCAGAGTTCCTCTGTCCAGTGTCTGTTCTTTTGCCCATCTTAATCTTTTCTTTTTATTGTCCAGTCTGAGATATGTATTTTTCTTTGCAACTCTGCCTAGAATTCCAGCATCCCGTAGTCGCCTCTTCACTGTTGATGTTGAGACTGGTGTTTTGCGGGTACTATTTAATGAAGCTGCCAGTTGAGGACTTGTGAGGCATCTGTTTCTCAAACTAGACACTAATGTACTTGTCCTCTTGCTCAGTTGTGCACCGGTGCCCCCCACTCTTTCTATTCTGGTTAGAGCCAGTTTGCGCTATTCTGTGAAGGGTGTAGTACACAGCGTTGTACGAGATCTTCAGTTTCTTGGCAAATTCTCGCATGGAATAGCCTTAATTTCTCAGAACAAGAATAGACTGACAAGTTTCAGAAGAAAGTTATTTGTTTCTTGCCATTTTGAGCCTGTAATCGAACCAACAAATGCTGATGCTCCAGATACTCAAGTAGTCTAAAGAAGGCCAGTTTTATTGCTTCTTTAATCAGCACGACAGTTTTCAGCTGTGCTAACATAATTGCAAAAGCGTTTTCTAATGATCAATTAGCCATTTAAAATTATAAACTTGGATTACACTATCAAAATAAAGTCGCACACCATGTGTAATCTCCCAGCAATTTAATGGGTATTTACCAACATTTCGGCATCACTGTGCCTTCCTCAGGGTGATGTCATGAATACTTGAACCAGGTTATGTAGACAAACAGTGCAATTAGTGTAACCAATGACAATAGTGAGGGGTGTGTCATAATGATTAAGTTAATTAAAATTAATGAAACTGTTAAATTGTATATGGCATATAAAATATATTATGCTATTGTTATCATATAGAAACAATGGAGTAGTGTACATCATATTAGCATCAGCATATATTATTAAATTCAATTTCACATAATCATTTCGTATATCGTTTTTGTTACATGTAATCTTTTGGTTCAACCTTAATATATAATGAACATCGTCAACAGGGGGAACATATTAGGAATACGCTAATAAGCTGTAAAAAAAAATAATAATAATAGAGGAAAATGTGTTCATAAGAATGGCCTGAGATGAAAGTCAATATTCAGACCACTAGGGGTCAATGTTTTTAGATAGGATATCCAGTAAGACTCTCTTTAGTAGTAGGATCTCAATGTTACCTCCTCTCCTTGGTAGAGCAACATGCTCAATGCCTGTGTATTTGAGGGAGGAGATGGGATGGTTAGCTTCAACAAAGTGAGCTGCTACTGGAGAGTCAGTGTTCTTACACCTGATTGAGCTACGGTGCTCAGCTATGCGTTGTTTTAACTGTCTTTTCGTTTGTCCCACGTAGGCTTTTCCACATGAACAGGTGATGAGATAGATTACTCCCTTGGTCTTGCATGAGATGATACCCCTAACAGGGATCTTTCGACCTGTATGTGGGTGTCTGAAGAAATACGTTTTTATAGTGCTATTGCACTGTGTGCATGAGCCACATTTTTGTAGTTAACATTTTGGATGGGTGTCAAGAGTGTCTGAATGGGCTCAGGGGTCATGTCAGATCTCACCAAACTATCTCCAATATTGCGACCACGCTTCTAGACCACCAGTGGGGGTTCCTTGAAGAGATGTGTGATTTATTTATTTACATTTTGTCTGATTGCAGAATATGCCAGTGCTTTTCCAAGATTGCTTTCATTTTCTCCGAACCCCTTGGTTTACTTAGTACAAAAGACGGTTGCGGTTGCGTTGTTTTTCTTCTTTAGTTGAGTTTTTAGTAATTTCGCTCTTGGTTTTTGAGATATTTTCATCATTGCAGCATCAAGAGTTTTGTCCTTGGAGCCTCTCATTTTGAATTTCTTTTTAGCATTGCTGTCAAAATCTGACTGGTGGACACAGATTCGTTTAGCCCTGCATAACTGGCCATATTGTAGGCCATTCTTGAGGGGAAGGGGATGCATACTATCGGCACATAGCAAGGTATTGCGCTCTGTGGGCTTTGTGTATAAGTCTGTCTGTGTAATGCATCATTCTCCTTGATAATCCATAAGTCCAGTTAGTTTATTTTTCTCTCATCAGTCTGCATGGTGAATTTGAGATATTCAGAGCTCTTGTTTAGTAGAGTTTTTGGAGTTCATTTAGTTCCTGCTGACTTCCTTCCCAGAGCACAAAGACATCATCTATGTATCTCTTCCATAGAAGTATTTTAGAAAGTAAGGGGTGTGTCTCTGTTTTATAAAGGAATGCTTCTTCAAATTGTCCCACATACAGGTTTGCATAGTTGGGGGGGAAAGGGGAGCCCATGACTACACCCCGAATTTGAAGGGAAAAGTCTGACTGAAAGACAAAGTAGTTATGGGATAATACCAGTTTAGTAAATTGTAAGATGCAATCATTGGATGGAGCACGGGTAGAGTCTCTCTGCTGAAGGAAGTGTTGTAGCGCCTGCAAGCCTCCTGTGGGATGTTAGTGTACAAGCTCTCCACATCAAAAGTGCCCAGGAGGATGCCCTCTGGTATCCTTCCTAATGGGAACTGAAACTTGGATTAGCTAACACAATGTGCCATTGGAACACAGGAGTGATGGTTGCTGATAATGGGAATCTGTACGCCTATGTAGATATTCCATAAAAAATCAGCCGTTTCCAGCTACAATAGTCATTTACAACATTAACAATGTCTTTCCTGTATTTCTGATCAATTTGATGTTATTGTAATGGACAAAAAATTTAGTTTTTGAAAGAAAATAAGGAAATGTCTAAGTGACCCCAAACTTTCAAACGTTAGTATGTGTATACATACATGCATACACACACTCACAGTTGAAGTCGGAAGTTTACATACACCTTAGCCAAATACATTTAAAATCAGTTTTTCACAATTCCTGACATTTTAATCATAGTAAAAATTCCCTGTCTTAGGTCAGTTAGGATCACCACTTTATTTCAAGAATGTGAAATGTCAGAATAATAGTAGAGAGAATGATTTATTTCAGCTTTTATTTCTTTCATCACATTCCCAGTGGGTCAGAAGTTTACATACACTCAATTAGTATTTGGTAGCATTGGCTTTAAATTGTTTAACTTGGGTCAAATGTTTGGGGTAGCCTTCCACAAGCTTCCCACAATAAGTTGGGTGAATTTTGGCCCATTCCTCCTGACAGAGCTGGTGTAACTGAGTCAGGTTTGTAGGCCTCCTTGCTCACACACACTTTTTCAGTTCTGCCCACAGATTTTCTATAGGATTGAGGTCAAGGCTTTGTGATGGCCACTCCAATACCTTGACTTCGTTGTCCTTAAGCCATTTTGCCACAACTTTGAAAGTATGCTTGGGGTCATTGTCCATTTGGAAGACTCATTTGCAACCAAGTTTTAACTTCCTGACTGATGTCTTGAGATGTTGCTTCAATATATCCACATCATTTTCTTGCCTCATGAAGCCATCTATTTTGTGAAGTGCACAAGTCCCTCCTGCAGAAAAGCACCCCCACATCATGATGCTGCCACCCCCGTGCTTCACGGTTGGGATGGGGTTCTTCGGCTTGCAAGCCTCCCCCTTTTTCCTCCAAACATAACGATGGTCGTTATGGCCAAACAGTTCTATTTTTGTTTCATCAGACCAGAGCACATTTCTCCAAAATTGTACGATCTTTGTCCCCATGTGCAGTTGCAAACCATAGTCTGGCTTTTCTATGGCGGTTTAGGAGCAGTGGCTTCTTCCTTGCTGAGCGGCCTTTCAGCTTATGGCGACATAGGACTCGTTTTACTGTGGATATAGATACTTTTGTACCCGTTTCTTCCAGCATCTTCACAAGGTCCTTTGCTGCTGTTCTGGGATTGATTTGCACTTTTAGCACCAAAGTACGTTAATCTCTAGGAGACAGAACGCGTCTCCTTCCTGAGTGGTATGAAGGCTGCTTGGTCTCATGGTGTTTATACTTGGGTACTATTGTTTGTACAGATGAACGTGGTACCTTCAGGCGTTTGGAAATTGCTCTCAAGGATGAACCAGACTTGTGGAAGTCTACAATTTTATTTCTGAGTTCTTGGCTTATTTCTTTTGATTTTCCCATGATGTCAAGCAAAGAGGCACTGAGTTTGAAGGTAGGCCTTGAAATACATCCACAGGTACACCTCCAATTGACTCAAATGATGTCAATTAGCCTATCAGGAGCTTCTAAAGCCATTACATCATTTTCGGGAATTTTCCAAGCTGTTTAAAAGGCTATCAATTTAGTGTATGTTAACTTCTGACCCACTGGAATTGTGAAACAGTGAATTATAAGTGAAATAATCTGTAAACAATTGTTGGAAAATTACTTGTGTCATGCACAAAGTAGATGTCCTAACCGACTTGCCAAAACTATAGTTTGTTAACAAGAAATTTGTGGAGTGGTTGAAAAACAAGCTTTAATAACTCCAACCTAAGTGTATGTAAACTTCCGACATCAACTGTATATACACACAAATATATACAGTACCAGTCAAAGTTTGGACACACCTACTCATTCCAGGGTTTTTATTTATTTTTACTATTTTCTACATTGTAGAATAATAGTGAAGACATCAAATTATGAAATACCTCATATGGAATCATGTAGTAACCAAAAAAGTGTTAAACAAATATATTTGAGATTCTTCAATATAGCCACCTTTGCCTTGATGACAGCTTTGCACAAGTTCCTTATTGGGAAAAAAATAAGAAGTATTTGAGTTTAACCACTATTTATTGTATTATTTGATCTTATTTGAATAAAGGGAAAAAGGCCATTCTTGAACATGGGGTGAGACATTTTTGCTAATCTGCTAGAAAAACCATTCAGATTTAAGTATACCTGACGCATTTAGTGAGAGGTCGGTTTTATTATTTCTGCCCTCCAAATTCATATTCATTATTTAAATAGGCCCATTTTTAATTTTGTCTGCCTTGCCATTCCAAATCAAATTGTATATTTTTTTGCTCATATAATAAATAAAAAAAGGTTGTTAAGTGTAGGCAAGACCATAAGCAAATAGGTAAACTGGGATATGACAAAATAGTTAATCTGATTACCCCCCCCCCCCCCCCCCCACAAATAGAAGGCGATTTTACTTTTCATGGTAGCAAGATCTTATCTATCTTTCAATTAAAAATGTATTGTAGTGAGAATTTCTTTATTTCGCCATATGTATACCGAGTATGTCCACATCACCGTCAGACCATTTTATTGGTAAACTACACAGTAATGTGATAGTTGTATTTTTATTTTTGCCGATATTGGACAACCTTGTTTTACTCCTCTTGACAGTTTAAAACTTTCTGAGAAGTAGCCATTATTTACTATTTTACACCTAGGGTTACTATACATAACTTTATCCCATTTTATAAGATTCTCCAAAATGTAAATATTCCTGGCATTTATATATCAATTCCAGTCGTACTTTATCAAAAAGGCTGTAACGTAACAAAATGTTGAAAAAGTCAAGGGGTCTGAATACTTTCCGAATGCACTAAGTCCCATGGCATTATTTTTATATTATAGGATTTTGTAATAACAATAATATAATTGAACTTAGCTGAATAAAATAAAGGATATTTTTCCCATTCCGGCGTGAGTGTGCATATGAAGTGACTTTGTTGAGCGTAAAAGTGATCATTTGAAACAGGGTCCTATATCCTAGATGTATAGTTATTTGGCAACTTTAGTTGTCAATGATACGAACCTTAATGTCGTAGAAATCGAAACATATATGATGCAACTAGTGATGATTTGAGGATGCTTGTGCGCTGTTCCTTGCTTCAGGCTACACAGCTGTCCTCTCATCAAGTGATCATATTTTCACCCGTCAGACTATTCTCAATTGAATCTTTAAAAAAAATAGATTTATAATGGCCCATTAATACATGTCATCCACATGCACTCTAATAGCGAATGGAGGCTGCATGCTTTCCCGCCAGCCCTTTTTTAAATGATGCCTGGTAGGCTACTTTGGTTTTATAGTGGAGATGTGCTTAATGAATATGAGACGCAGGGAAATGAATATAAGAACACTTTCACTCCATGCATCGACCGCTGTTTGAGGAACATGCTCTCGCTGCGACACGGGTGATATTCTGCCCAAACTCTGTATGCCATGGGCTCTCCAACCCTGTTCCTGCAGCTACCTAGTGCTTAATATGGGGAACCAAGAACCAATCTGTTCTGGAACATGTTGACATCCCCTCTGCACGCTCAAAAAAGGAATTAAGGAGAGCAAGGAGGAGATGGAGACGCACAGTGGTGAGATATTCTGTATAGCTAAAGGTAATGTCACCCCCAAAAAAAATTATGGAAATATAAAAAATGCCCTATTACTACGCTATTCAAAATCAAATTCGCTGTAATTGTAGGCTACCTGTAAGCCGCCCTTGCACAATCAATGAACCAAAAGCATCCCCTAGGGCTATACGTTCTCTCCCAGACTCGTGGATAGACATTCTGGACTTGGGCTCATAAGCCTATGAGTATGCATAAAACATAAGATCTAATGTGCTTATTGGTGTTTTCAATGAATCATCACCTTAGAAAGTGCTGTCCATTTCGTTGTTAGGCTTGGAAACAACATCCACAACGACCATGTTTCACACTCAGTTTCAACCTGCTGTTGAACTCCTTTCTTCAAATGGATCATCACAGTGAGGTGAGTTTTAAAAGCATGATACTGTTTTGATAAGTGTTTGAAGTCATTTTTGATTGCATTGATGTCAGTGGTTAGAGGGATAATAGAGCCCTGTGTACCAGGCTATTAGGACCTGATGATCGTTAGCAAGTTGGGTACTACCAAAGCATGTCCAGAGTGCATAAGAGGAGATTACCGTGACTCAAAAGTCACATGGAATGTTACTGCCGACATGACTCATGCCTGCCGGTGTGGCAGTGAAAAGGTCACTGCAACTGGGGTGGTCCCACATGCCAAAATGCAAATCTCCCATTAGGAAATTCCTTAGAACAGTGCCAAAGAGGTAGCCTAGTGGAATGAGCCCTTCCGGCCTGTAACCATTGATATTATATTTTGCAATACAATAGCCGCCATATCCAAAGATGTACATTAATGAGGTAGGGGGCCTCCCCTTCCAGGGAGGTGCCCAAAAAACACAGGGGTTGACCTTTTAGTGGTCTTCCCACTACAGTCACCTGGACCCCAGAGTTCAGTGCAAAGTGAAACTCAGAAGCTGCTGATCCCCCACGAAGAAATCATCCCCTTCAGGATGCGGTTTACCCTCTCGGTCAGGTTGGTCTAAGGATGGTAGGCTGTGGTCAGCTTGGCAACTACACCCCAGTAGGTACAGAGCTCTTTGTAGATTCCTGATATGAACTGCAGACCTCAGTCAGAGAGAATTTTGTTTGGAATTTGGAATCTGGTAAAGACCTCCCTTCGCAGAATTAGAGCAATGGTGGATGCAGTGGCTTTGCGGAGGGGAAACAACTCCACCCAATGTGTGTAGTAGTCCACTAACACCAATACAAATTCATCCCGGGTCCCCCGGCTGGGAGGAAAAGGCCCCATTGGGATGGTTCACCATGGTCTGCTGCAGTTTCCCGGCAGGTCAATGTCTGATTTGTATTTCTGGCAGACTTCACACTGCTGTACACCACCACCTCTAATCTTTGGTAGGTCTTGAAGACTCCAAGATGGCCAGTCATGATAAGCTTGGATCATCTAATCAGTCAATGTAGAGGGGATGAAGACGTGGTAATGGGTGCTGTGGTTTCAATCTCCTCTTGGAGTTTTTCGATACACTTTATCCTGAATTATGACTCTTGTGGATCGCAATGATGGCGGCATTATTCTGCTGTGCTCTCCACAAACTCTCATCCAGAGGGAAAGAATCATCCATACACTTAGCGGTAGTGTAAGTGCTGCACAATGGAGGACAGACGTTGGCGGTGTCTGTAATCTGAGAATGGGCATCCGGTACAACATTCCGTTTTCCTTTGCGATACTCAATGATGACGTCGAAGTCTGATAGACCAGCAATAAGACGGCTGCTGGTCTTGCCTGATGCCAGAACCCACTGCAGAGCAGCGTGGTCTGTAACAACAGTGAAGACCTTTGCCTCCATGTAGTAGCTCCATTTCTCCAAAGCCCAGACCACAGCGAGGCACTCCCATTCAGTCGTTGAATAATACCTCTCGGCGGAATTAAGGGTGTGATTTGCATAGGCAAGAACTTCTTCTGTTCCAGGTCCTGTTTGTTGAGCCAAGACTGCTCCGAGTCCTGTTTGACTTGCATCCGTGTACACTATGAAATTAGAATTCAGGTTAGGTTTCCAAGCACTGGAGGAGTGATGAGTGCTTCAACTGCGCTCTGGCATGCAGGAGTCCATTGGAACTTCACCCCTTAAGGTGGTTGAGTGGTTCGGCAACCTTTGAAAAGTCAGGCACATCTGGGATGTGGGAATTGGGAACTCCTGCAACTTTTGCTGGATCTGCATTGATACCTTTTGCATTAACCACATGACCAAGGAACTTGAGCTCCGGTAAGCAGAAATTACATTTCTTCGAGTTCAGGGTCAAGCCTGCATCCTTTAGTCTGTTGGAGACTGATTGTATGTCTTGCAGATTATCAGTGACAGAGGAGTAGATCATGATGCCATCCAGATACACAAGAAAACATTTTCCCCTCAGATCTCCCAGGACAGTCTCCATCAGCCTTTGGAAGGTTGCTGGAGCATTCTTCAAACCAACAGGCATTACTTTAAAGGAGTACAAACCAGCAGGGGTGACGAAGGCAGTCTTGTCCTGACTGGCGGGATCCATTGCCACCTGCCAATATCCGCTGTTCAGATCCAGATTACTGAAGATTGTTGCTCCTGACAGAGATTCCAGTATGTCATTGATGTTTGGTAGAGGGTAGGCATCGCTTTCTGTTATGGCATTCGGCTTCCTGTAATCTACACAGAATCGATATCCACCATCTTTCTTTGGAATCAGGACAACCGGAGAAGCCCATCCGGAAAAGGAAGGTTCCACAACTCCATTAGCCAACATGTTCTCGAGGTATTCATTGAGAATCACCAGTTTGGCAGTGGACAACCTGTTGGGATGCTGCTTAATGGGGACTTCATGCCGGGTATACATTTTGTGTTTGAAGACTGTTGTACGGCTGAATGTAAGAGTACAGACCTCACCGTTCAACGCCAACATCTGGGATAGCTGCCACCTCTCATCATCTGACAGACATGCCTTTTCCACTGCTTGTTTGATGTAGAAATCAGCATCAGGTTTGTTTTTGCTCTCGAATAGGGGGGTGGGGGGGTACGGCCGTAATCAGTGTAATAGCCGGGTTCTCTGGCTTCACTGTTGGAACTTGGTTTTGTCTTTTCTTTGTATTTTCTCTGTCTTTGTCATTCTCTTCGCCTTTGTCTTGACCTAGCCGGGACTCTGGATAGTGTAGCAGGCTCCAGCCTGAACTCAGTGCATTTTCAGAGTGAAATGGATGTGGCCAGGAATTGTCAGAGCGCAGGCGATAGGATGGTTCAGATATTGAGATGGTCAGTCCACTGAATAATATGAAGTCCAGACCAAGGGCTACAGCAAATGCAAGGCTCAGATCTGCAAGAATAGCCGCAGTAAGGTTAATAATCTCATCATGCAGATTTATTTTCATATCAATCCAGGCCAAGGGAGTGGTAGATTCTCCATTGGCCAAGTACAATGGGCCTTCCTCCCTGGTTTGAAGCTCCTCATGAGGTAATGCCATGTTTTGCCACAGCGCTCCTGCATCAGGATGTAAGTTGCTACTCTGTCGATTATGGCCTTCCCTCTCCAGTTCCTAACAGTCAGAGGAACCAACAGTTGTTGCGGAATAGGAATAAGACCGCTAGTTGAGCTGTCTGAAGCCGGGCTCCAGCCGACCCAATTGTATGCAAGCCACCACGCCTTTCTAGACTGTCGGTCTTCTGTCCTTTATGACCTTTTTTTGAATCCTGACGCTGGCCATAGACGGGGCAAAAACCTGGAGGATGTTGGACTTTACACCTCCAGCACATCACTGGACTTTTGTCTTGGTTCTTGGGCACAAACGGCTGAGACAGTTTAGCCCCAGGAGAGTTGTTGGGATACCGGGATGAGGGAACAGGGTTTGGAGGTGGTGCTTCCAGTCATTCTCAAACTGAGTCCAAAGACACACCAGATCATCCAGATTCTGAACACGTTCCCGAAGTTGACTGGCAAGGCGGGGAGCCATGTTTTTAAGAATGAGTTTGACCATCTCATGCTCAGTAATGTCAGCCTTCCATCTCCTACATAGAACTCGATAGGAGAAGGCAAAGTCCCGTATTGGCTCCGCTTCACCCTGGACTCTGTTACGAAACCTTTCCGCCAGTTAATCCTCATAGTCCTCTGAGAGGAATATATATTTTTTAACTCAGCCCGTGAACATGTCAACCTGGGAGATCTCCCTCCATTCTCTTACTATACCATGGAGAACACTGCGGAGGGTGGCAAGAACCTCCCAAGTCTATAATGGGCCAGAGAAAGGAAATCATTACTCTTAGATAGGAAAAACAGCCAATCAACATCTCCTGGGTTGCCAAAAGTGGGGGAAAGGTAGTTTAATAGGGAGGGAGCTCTCTAGAGGAGGCATGACCGTGGCAAGGGGTCTTGGGGAAACGGGAGTTCTGTTGTTTAACAGTATCTTCAGAGGGGTTTTTGTGGTGCTACCTGTTCCTATTCCCTCAATGGCAGAGCCTGAGGCAGAGGTAAACCCTGAGGGAGGTACAGAGGATTTGTCCAGAAGGGAAAGCACTGCATTACCTCTTGGTCCAGCTCCTCCAGTTGAAGGTCTGTGGCCTTCTGTGCTTTTTCCATCTCATTAGAGGTGTCCTTTTGTGACTGTTCAATCAAAAATCGTAGTTCCCCTGTGAGAGACTTCTTCATGTCCTCCACAACATCTTTCAGATAAGCACAAATTCCCTTCACTGACGACTCTGCTCTGTTTTTGTTCCTCCTCAAGATAGGTTATGACTAGATGATGGTTAGTTTCTATAAGTGTTTTGAAACTTTGCATTTTCCCTTGAACGTCCTGCTTCAGAGAATCTTCAAAGTAATTTCCTATTTTTGTATGTGGACCTGACAGAGACAATGGAATATTTTCAATGTTTTGAAAGTTGAATTTTTTTACTTTGGAATTTCAATTTAAAAGCTCTAATCATTGCAATGTCATTATTTCATAATGCATTTAATGTAAAATGTTTTTTATCGAATCAAAAACAAAGGCGACATCAAAAAGCACAAATTGCTCAGCACTAATGTCAGTCACATCATAGAGGAAGAGGGGGACCAACTCTCCGGAAAATCTGGTTAGGCGGGAGCTAGACAGCCCGCCATGCCGATTTGTGGACAACGACTCCCATTGTTAGGGCGGCGGAGGGACATGTATATTCATAATCTTTTGTCACATTCACCCGGTACATTTGACGCCATGATGCACTGGAAATTAGCATGAATGACAGCCAACAAGACCAGCCAATCGGAGGATGATTTACGCGCTAGCAGGAGCCAATGGGAGTCGAGTTGGGCGTGAATGAGAGGTTTTGTCCACTAGAACACATTTGAGAATCGTGACTCACTGACTGAACCGTTCATCACGACTAAGACCCAACGCATTAGGGAGATATTGCTTCATATTTATTCAATATCTAGCTAGCTGAGTTATAAACAGCCTCCACTATTTAGCTTGATAGGATTGACATGTTACATTTCCGGTCTTCGGTAGTGCTTAAGGAGTTGTTTCAATCTAACCTGAAGCGCCCTTTGACAGGTATCGCCAGAAAGACATCACCATCAGTCGCGTATTGCTTTAGCACCGCCTGTGCAGATGTCAGATCCTTGACCAAAGTAAAGTGTCTCCAGCATGCGGTTGGATGGAGAGCTACGCCATACACTACCAACGCCCACGGAACTCGGAACCTCTCCACCAAGAGCGATGACGGTTCGGTGCCACCGCCAAAGGACACCAAACATGTCACCGCCACCAGCAATGAAACAGCCACCAAAGAGGCAGCTGCCGAGAAGTGAGTACCGTTAGCTAGCCGGTACAGCTGATAAAGCTATTAAATTATATTTACGGGGGGGGGGGGGGGGGGGGGGGTTCTTAACGTTCTATCCAGAATAATCACACGGACTGAGTCTAGCAAGCTAGATTGATTTCTCATGAACTTCAATAAATTATGCGGACCTCATTTGTCTCGAGATGTTGTTAACCTGGCCTGTGTGTCCTGACAGTTTCAGTTCTGAAGAGTCCAGAGACCCATATTACATCAGTCCCGCACACCTGTCCTGGCCTCATACAGCGTCTTTGCTTTTGATGTTGATACAGCTCGGAGGATGCATGCATAGGCCTCGCACCTCATCAAATACATCAAGCAGAAAAGCTTCTTCCAGGGAACTGTTGTTGAATGTCACACAAGCTCCCTTTATAGGCCTAGATCTACGTTCATTTAGTCATTTCGTTTAGAAGGTTATGCATTTGGGATGTTACGAAATGATCATGTCTATGAAACAGCACTGCTATAATATTATTATAACAGTAATAGCCTGTAATAACATGACTATGGAACAGTCTATATCTGGCAGGAATAATTGTATAGCCAGGTACGCTCCTTCAGGCCTTAGCCTATATCAGAAAGGGGTTTTAATTTTTTTCATCAATGACACCTAGAGGTCGGTCATCAAGCTGTGTTTGTATTGTTTGCTCTAGAGAAAGCTCTCCATCTGTTCTCTCTGTTATGAGTGTCATTCTACTTCAATACTGAACAGCCTCTCTCATTCTATACTTTCTTGCAGGCTATATAGCATGATAATAACAATTTGTTGGGTGTTTCAACAACTTGTATGTTTCCCGGACACATCTCTACATTGGAAGTCTCCATTTGAGTTGGCATATCATGATTATCTTATCAGATAGTGAGTGTTTGTTCTCGTCGTGTTAGGCCAGCTGATAAGGTAGGCTATTTGTTTACCTCCCTCCTCTGCCAAAGGCAACTGTCCAATATTAGTGCTGTCCATGGTGGCAGGGACCACTTTGCTATTTAGAAAGACCTTGGTAAAGGGTAGGCTATTGGATGTCCATTATGAGCAAGTCATTTGATCTAATCTCCTCTCAGCCAATCTTGCAGGAGTCAGACACTTTAGAATCCTGGAAGTCTATTACCATGGAGAAAGTCTCAGATCTGGCACTGCAGACTGGGCAGAGTGGTGCTTTCTGCATCAGAATGGGTAGAATGGCATTTTGGATCTAGTGTGACAGTCATTGGGGATTTGGAATGGGGATGGATGTCATCTAGGGGGCTACCATTTTGGAATTATAATGGGTGTGGCTTTACATAGGCTACAGTGTATTATCCTGATCACCATCTCTTTGACAATGGATCAGTTTCCTAGCATTAAGGCCTAGCTTTAATATGCTTGGTGGGATCTTAGGAATGGAGGGATCTGACACCCAATTTAGATGTGAAATCATTAGGCCATACCAACTAGTCTGATTGGGGTAATGCCCATTTATTGCATAATTTCTCACTGCAAAAAACATAACAATTCCCTGTTGCCAAATCCTGCCCATCCCCTTGTGCACACGTGGACGTTGCTACTATTGCCCCTGTTGGTGGCTTTAATTTGAGCATCATGTCATAGTCACCAATAACACTTTGACCCTGGGAGAGCTGGTACAGCGAACAGTAATACAGCAGCCCCAGACGGGAACAAGATAAGAGAGTTCTCTCTAGGCCCAGTTTTTAATCATACATAACATTTGATGGCTCATTTTGATTCATTCTCCCACAGAGGGTTACAGGTCCCTCTTCTGAGAAAAACAAAATAGTCACACGATAATGGGGCCAGGAACTCCTGAGTTCACTCATGCATTTTACTGCAGACAGGTGTAGAGTCGACCAGGAATAGTCTCTCTCTGTCACATCCAGTCAGTTTGCTTTTTCACAGACAACAAATGCATCTACTGGTAATGATATGCCTCATTGCCCACAGCTTAGCAGGCACCCTTCTTGTTTTATCCATAGCCAATTTGCTTTAGCTGTTGTCAAACCAGCTGTAGTACATGAATGACAACAACATCCTCCGTCAGGGTAGGTTCAATCACAGATACACAAACCATTAGGCCTAGTCAGTCCAAATGGGTCCTCTGCTGGAAGGTAGCCTAGGTAGGCCTATAGCTTTGTGCCTAGAGCAGAATTACCAATGCACAGTCTGGTCACTTTAAAGGTTTTCCCTGGGTTGCATTGTGTTAGCGCGTGCAGCTGCAGCATATTGTGAGTGAATAGAGATTGAGTCCTTCAGACTCTGCCCTGACTCAGATTGATTTTTGCGGTTCCCTCCTGTCAACAGACGATGATCAATGCACTTCGGGCCAATTTACCAGTGACATGTTGGAGGTAGTGAAACCAGGCTGATGAATTGGATCGAATACAAATGGTAGCCAAAATGGCTCCATCAAGTCGGTTAATGTTTGTGTCGGGCGCAAACATATTCATCAGAGCTCTGCCTTGAAGTTGCAAGCATTTAGGCCTATGACCATGTTATTACTGTCACACATTAATTAAAGAATTCTATTTTGCATAGATTGTTCATTTCATTTGGTCACAGTTGAAGTAGTCGCGCTGCCTTGAACTCCAGTGTATAAATAGCACAGTAGATGTGACACACTGACTGTAGGCTAGGCTTGGCAGATTTCCCCAAGTATTAATGAGGATCAGTGACACCAAGTCATAGCCTCTAGTTTCTGGCCAGGGATACCAAGCTCTCTTTGCAGGAGAGACCCAAAAGTGGGGCAGGCAGTGTGCTGTTGGAGGCCGAGGGCTAGGCTATGTGGCGGGATCCGTGCAGGCCTTCTGATGAGGCACTCTACGTGCTGCACACAGTTGACCTCACGAAGCTGCATGGAGATACAGATCGAGGCAGTGGAAGAGAGGGGAGGGAGGGAGGAAGGAAGGCCAGCTAAGGCTGGGTGAGAATGAATTAATTACCGGAGCATCATCAGCACCAGTCCAGATGCTTCACACCTGCTAATAGCCTGTCTGTTTGGACTTCCTATTATCCTGGGGGGAGGGCAAGGGCTTGGAGACACAAAGCAGAGAGGGTGATGTTTTGTTTTACAGTGTGCTTTGGTGGAAGGGAATAATGATTTTTCTTCAGGTTCTGCCATGCCATGGTTTTCACTGTTGTTGTGGAGTGTTGGAAGCGTCCTAAATATTGAATGTGTTTGTTAATCCATGAATCTGTGTGTCTTGTCAGTAGGTCTATCTGCTTGATGATGATGATGATGATGATGATGCACTATGTCACTGAGTTTGTTCTAATGCCACTCACTTACTCTGCATATTTTCTCTCCTTTTTTCGTTTGATCCGCTTGCTTTGCCTTGGTGTGTAAGTATATGTCTCAATTTATATATTCGTTCTCGTGTAGATGTACTGTAGTTTTTCCAGGCTAAGCCTTGATGCTGCTGAGTGCTCTCTCTTCAATGCTCTACCTCCAAATGTCCTCAGCCTCTACTGCGCTTGACTTCCCCAGCCGTCCCACCGACTGTTTGTTCTCGCGTTCCTCTCCGGCAGGCATCAGCAATCCAGAAATGACTCCAGAAATGGACCAATCAAATAGGCCTTATCAAAACATTTGACATGGAAATGATAAAGGATCATAATCATTCAAGAGTAGGTCTCAAAACAAACGGATACGGCTTAAACAACAACAAACTGAAAGATACGCAGTGTCCGGAGTCTGAGTCATTCCTGGGTAGCAGAAGATGTAGAGGGTCAAATCCCCTCATCAATCAGTTTTTAAACATTGTGACGTCGTCTTAATCGCTAGGGCAGGCTACGGAGCTGGGTTACTATAGCTATATTGCCTGTCTGTCCCATGATGCATTGCGGGACTGACACAGCCTGAGCTCCCACCCTCCTCCCTCAGAGATCCTATTTGGTGTATGGTGAATCCTGATGTAATACATACTCCTCATTTAGGCCTAACTACAGTATTCCTCCCATCTATCTACCTCTAACATTACTGTACTAACTCTCCTCTCCCAGAGTGAGTGGAACGGATTTGGAGCTGCTATGCATAATACCAGTCTGTAAATAGGCCAATGACTCACTTCAAGCCCCCGGGCATTAGTTAAAACTTGACGCTATAATTTGTAACTGATATGCATGTATTTAAATGGACATAAAACCAACAAAGTCTACCTTATTTCTGATTGAAGAGCCATGCCAACAAGATATTGTCTATAAAAATTCTCCAAACTCTCCTTGAACTATCTGACTGGTGATTTGGAAGCAGTGTTCAAACCCTTTCCTTAAAGCTGGGGCTGTAACGTGAAATACTCACCACCTCTCCTCTACAGTATTATAGCTATTTAATCCCGGCCCCCTGCTGCAGTTCCCCATTGCCTTTAGAGAACCCTGGCTGTTCCTTACTCTGTGTGTCTGTGTGTGTCCCAGGAGAAGGAAGGCAGGCATCCTGCCCAGTCTGGAGGATTTGCTCTTCTACACCATTGCCGGGGGCGCTGAAAAAATCCCGGCTCACAAATTCACCACAGTGAGTGTCAGGCAAGAGCCAACCAGGCAGCCACATGGTTGGGCCAGCTGGATGGTAGTATAGCAATGGTGCCTGCTGTGTCATGATTACTGCCACAGCCTTATACTGTATATCTGAATATAAGGCTTGTTACTACTCTGGCTGTACCAGGAAGCAATAGCTCACTCATGTATGGCCCCTTGCTTGGGGTGACATTTATAGAATTAGATTCTTGTTAGATTAGAATTCATTCTATTTCTATGGTGAAATGTTGATCTCCCTCTATCTGGCATGGAAGAGCAGTTTATTCAATAGGCCTTATTAGTCTTGACATTTTACATTGGATCCCTCTAGAAAAAAGCGTACTATACCATTCAAGTTATAACCTTGTTATAAGCATGACAAACATAATAAATGTGTTGTAAACATGTAATTAACATGATAATCGTCAGCCCCCTGACACGAGCCATGCTTTCTGCAGGCGCTGAAAGCCACAGGGCTTCGGACCGGAGACCCCCGGCTGAAGGAATGTATGGAGAACCTGAAAGTCATCATGAAGACCACGTCAGACGGAAACCTGGACCGACACCTCTTCAAGAAGTAAGACAGTCTCGAACTGGGATGTAGAACAGACGCTAGAAGTACTGTTTATCAAGACTTCTTCAAGAAGTAAGACACTAGAGCTGGGTTCTATAACAAGTTAGTTCTAGTTCCAGAACACTATAGACACTAGACCTAGAATAGAAGGCTTTAGTGGTCATTTGAGATGTCAAGCACCGGTCATCATTTAGTCATTTTTGTGCCTCCTTTATTTGAACACAGTTCATGTAGGCCATAACTTATTCAGGTTCCTTAGAAGTATTTGCTCAATGCATTTCAAGTAATTAATTATTCATAATATTTCAGGCTTTTATAAGGAAGCACGTTATAGTCTAGTCCTTTCAGATTGTCAAGGTCATATCAATCCCATTCATTTAAACATATCCTTTTTACAAAAATAGTAAATGCCGATTTTTGTCAAGAGACTCATCTCTACGATCACAAGAACTGTCCTTTCCAGATCAGCTGATATTTGCTTTAAAAAGATTGTTCCTGTTTACAACCCTAGGACATACCATGTGACATAGCACACCTAGCCCAGTGACCGCTTGAGAAACCACTCTGTAGGCAAGCCACCCTGCAGGATACAGATCATAAGACAACACACTAGGAGCTACACAAACATGCTAGGAGGAGCTGCACTAGCTTTGACTGGAAGCCATCTGGGAGGCAACTATTTATAGGCAAGAGAAGCCTATACTGTAAACACACCAGTGGGCGCATACAGTAGCAGGGATAGGACAGTGTAAATAGATATCTGATTTTATACAGTAGCAGGGATAGGACAGGGTAAATAGATATCTGATTTCATACAGTAGCAGGGATAGGACAGGGTAAATAGATATCTGATTTTATACAGTAGCAGGGATAGGACAGGGTAAATAGATATCTGATTTCATACAGTAGCAGGGATAGGACAGGGTAAATAGATATCTGATTTCATACAGTAGCAGGGATAGGACAGGGTAAATAGATATCTGATTTCATACAGTAGCAGGGATAGGACAGGGTAAATAGATATCTGATTTTATACAGTAGCAGGGATAGGACAGGGTAAATAGATATCTGATTTCATACAGTAGCAGGGATAGGACAGGTTAAATAGATATCTGATTTCATATAACATCTTATACAAATCTATGAGCTAATTCCTCACAGTTATCTATCCCTTGTATCATGTGTACAATAACAATGTAGTAATATATTCCCATTTAGCAGACTTGCATGCATAGAGTTTCTTATGGATGTTATTGAACCCATGACCCTGGCATTGCAAGTGCCATGCTCTACCAACGGAAGCACACAGGACTCCATGTGTTACACTAGTCATAAGGAGACTCTGGTACCTAACATAAAGACCACTGTCGCCTTTTCTCTCCCAGGTGTGTCCAGAGCAACATCGTGCTGCTCACCCAGGCCTTCAGGAAGAAGTTTGTTATCCCCGACTTTGTGTCCTTCGCCTCCGAAATCGACGCGCTCTATGAGAATGCCAAAAACCTGGGAGGGGGACAGGTGGGTGAGGGAGAGGCCCCGGGGTCAGTGAGACGGCATGGTGATGATCCTTTCCTGATTAAATGCCCATGGGGAATGGTAAGGGTTGATATGTTGCCTTCTGTTTTGTTGTGTAGGTGGCTGACTACATTCCCCAGCTGGCAAGGTTCAGCCCGGACCTCTGGGCCGTGTCCATATGCACTGTGGATGGACAAAGGTACAGTAGCTATAGTCATGTTTAACATGCAGTAAACATGTAGTAGCCTACATTTGTATTTCTACAGTTAACTGTACTGACGTATAGTGTTCCTGTCAAACTGCTTACAGCAGCATTGTGACAATGTCACACACTGTAAAGTAGCTAATTAGTTACCCTACATAACGAGACATTCATTCATATTGTTCAAATTTGCCTTTGCTTATTGCCTTTATCTCCTGGTTCTCTCCCCACTCATCCCTTCCTCTCTCTCTCTCTCTCCATCCCCTTCTCTCTATCCCTTCTTTAGACACACAGCGGGGGACACCAAAGTCCCGTTCTGCCTGCAGTCGTGTGTAAAGCCTCTGAAGTACGCCATTGCCGTGCACGACCACGGGACAGAGTATGTGCACCGTTTCATCGGCAAAGAGCCCAGCGGCCTGCGCTTCAACAAACTGTTCCTCAACGAGGAAGGTGAGGGCTGCACGTAATAGAGATATAAAATACTAGAGTGGCCGGTGTCATAAAACCGACAAGAGGTTCAGAATGAGATTCTGTAATTCTATGGTCGCAGGCAGCACCAGTCTGTCTGGAGCTCCACTGCTCGCTGTGTGGCTGTTCATTTCACACGCAGAACTGACAACAGAGGTGTTAGTCACAGTGCTGCTGAGGTGGTCCTATTTTACGTCAAACCTAGCATACCCTGTGAAAAGATATTGTCCTTTCATTGAATAGTTTATTTCTTGTATACATACATTGGACAAGGCAGTTGTCCGGGTTGATTAATTGAGAGAAACTAGTCCCTCTGGGTGGGTTGTCATTTGATTCAATGCAAGGTGATCCAGCCTGTGGTGCAGTCTGTTGCCATGGTAGTGTTATGTAATCTTAATGAGAGGTGTTGGTGCAGCCGGATAGAATCAGTCCATCGGCTCTACTCAACCTGCAATAGTCTACGTAGACCTGGAGAAGAACACCAACCTCATGTATCATGTCTTTGATAAGATCCTAGTTTAAAGCTGGAATCGGTACTTGGCGAAACGGCCACGTCCGTTTTGCTATATTACAACGAAGTTACTTCGAACACTGTTTTATTCCCTCGGACATCGTATGCAATGTGATTTATTATTTTTACCACGAGGCTGAAGGATCCTCTCCTCCGTCTCATCAACGAAACAAATGCAATAACAACTGTGCTGGCTTGAACGGTGTCAATGCTTCACCTTCTGTGGATGTCAGCTTCAAGTATGAAGCACATACAGCAGCTGTATGGAGAGCAGCAGTTGTCAAGCGCTCTCAAATCAAGCCTTGTCTGTTTCAAATCAAATCAAGGCATTGTAACTCATTGCTCCGATTGCTGTGTTGGTTTGGTAAAGGATGCTGTCTGAGCTCTGTAGATTGTGACTCGGGTTTAGTACAGGGTTTCAGTAAATCCCAGGTCGGTTTTGGTTGTTGGCCGTGTTATCTAATCAGTTTAGGCAACCTGCTAGCAGTGGTAGGAATGTTGTTGTTTTTTCTTTTGTGTGATTGCATAAGAAGATTAAAGGGTTTAGGGGAAGGGAAGGGGAAGTGGCGTAACACAACAGACCTACAGTACAGCTAGTACTGAGCTGTGAGTGCGTGGCTATGTACCTTCAATATCACTAGTCTGGTCTCTAGACTACAAAGGCAGCTGTGGTGCCATCAGCATTCATTCATTATCCATCTGATTTGTTATTCTGCTAATTTCCTCACTTCAAGTTCAATGTTACATGATCTTTGGGCATATTTGCTTCTAACATTGAATGTGTTACGTAATGTGTGGTGATTGTGCAGGAACTGTAACCTTGCTGTGTATGAACGTGTACTCTGTCCACTGCATTTGTAAATATGTTGTAATGTAATATACACTGATTTCCACAGATAAACCACATAACCCTATGGTTAACGCCGGTGCTATTGTGTGCACGTCCCTCCTAAAGGTAAATAACATTTGAATTTCAGATAATAATGTATGTTTTTTTTGGGGGGGGGGCATGTCGAACCATGCCTTTGTTCAGTACAGTGTGTAGTTGTACCAATAGTAGGCTACATAAAACATTAGGTCAATTCTGTACGTACCTCGTTACCTCTGGAGTGACAAAGTTGCATTGAATTACATTTTAAATCAATGAAATAACAGGGGGGGACTTCATTGCTTTAGCCAGATTACAGGTTTGTACTGTATATGGAGAGATTAAGACTATAGATCATCCCGCTGAAAGGGGATTTGTTTGGTGAAGGCATCAGTGAGCTGCCTGCCTCTCAGTTATGCACATAGCCCATGCAGTACACACAAGGCTGAGTTTGTGTGAGACAGCGCTAGCGTATCAGGCAACGGTTCTCAGATTGGTCTAACCAGCCCAGCCATATAGATCAAGAAATACATTTAATCATGGGTAAAACTGCTTTGGTATATGAATGAAAGATCAATATGTGGGTGTGTTTCTGTGCATCCGTCACCTGCTTAAATCTTATGTCTTTGACCAGGTAGAGGCAAAGCCAACCGGGCTGGCTATTGGCTGAGAGGAGTAGAACATCTTTGCTATTGGCTAATAGTCAGGAAATGGCTTACTGGGCCTCCCGAGTGGTGCAGTGGTCTAAGGCACTGCATCGCAGTGCTAGCTGTGCCACTAGAGATTCTGGGTTAGAGTCCAGGCTCTGTCGCGACCGGGAGACCCATGGGGCGGCGCACAATTGGCCCGGCGTCGTCTGGGTTAGGGGAGGGTTTGGCCGGCAGGGATGTCCTTGTCCCATCGTGCACTAGCGACTCCTGTGGCGGTCCGGGCGCAGTGCATGCTGACATGGTCACCAGGTGCACGGTGTTTCCTCCGACACATTGGTGCGGCTGGCTCCCGGGTTAAGTGGGCATTGTGTCAAGAAGCAGTGCGGTTATGTTTCGGAGGACGCACGGCTCTCGACCTTCGCCTCTCCCGAGTCCATAAGGGAGTTGCAGTGATGAGACAAGACTGTAACTACCAATTGGATACCTCAAAATTGGGGAGAAAAAGGGGTAAAAGAAACAAAAAATAAATAGGTTACTGTATGAGAGCAGTGAGAGGAGTAGAACATCTTTGCTATTGGCTATTAGTCAGGAAGTGATGTTAGAAATAGCTTACTATATGGGAGCAGTGCACCCTCTGCTGCTGAAACTGTGATGAATTCTCTGTGTGTTTATTGTGCGATATTGTAGGGTAAAACACATTCACCTCCAATGCGTTGTAGGTGCCTCGCTGAAGACTAGAACCAAGAGGGGACACATACATGTATGTTGTGTGCATAAGTCTTCTGTAGTGTTGTCACTACATAACCCACCACCAGCCCATTTATCATATCAACGTGAGGAACTACGCTTGTTTCATACTAAGCTTTCAACAATCACATACCGTAAGCTAAGCTAACGATACAAACTCTGTCACCTTCAATGTATTCAGAGAAGTAATACTTCTTTCTCTGCAGAAATGAGGTTTCATCTCCAATAATTAGTGGCTGCAACCTACTGCAGATACCTTTTCTCTTCCTGTATGTAGCCAAAGCCCATATCTACAACTGTCTGTCTTAGAATGAAGACAGTGTAGGCACTACATTATCACCTTCAAAACAAGACTAGCACTTTAATCCATATTTCAACGTAACATGGCATATGGACCCAGATAGATGAGGCCTGGCTACTCATCAATCTCAACCACAACCAAGCCAAGTTACTGAATGACGCCTTGAGTTTTCCTGTCTGGTTTGATTTGGGGTTGAACTCTGATGGAAAGGTGCCGTATGATTATCCTGTCTAAGAGTTTATAGGAATAACACCTATAAGGAGTAACAACTATATAGTAATTAATGTTAACAAACTTATGTTTTTGGGACTTGTATCATACTGTACACTATGTACTCTATGGTACATAGTACAGTACACAAAATATTACACCTAGTGATATACAGATGTAGGATCTTAATTTGATCCAGTTTGCTACAGCAGGAAAATAATCCTGCAGCAATAGGAAATGTGAATTATTATGTGAATTATAATTAATTTACATTTTTTGTAGGGGTTGATATATTTTTCGTTATGGCAAATCAAGTCTTGACATTTTAAAGTGGAAATTATAAACTTTAGAAGCCTTTTTAAACGTTTAATACATTACAAGTTTGCATTTTTCCTGCAGTGAGTGATAAAATGAAGATCCTACATGTGTAGCCTATCAGTAATTTGGTTATTTGGATGGCAGCCTTTTGACTTGACAGGGTAATGATGTGGTATCTTTCTGCTTAAATCTTCATTATAACCTTAAACCAATCACTGTAAAGGTTGCTAATGGTGGGCTCAATAATCAATCCACTGATTGGATGCCCCCACATTCTAATTCTAATCTAATGTATTCAGTAATATAGACCAGATCTGTCTCTCAAAATGTGGTTCCCGTATGGTAAATCTGGGACTAAACTATGGGAACGTTGTAATGTATTTTTGAAGCCTCGTTTGTGGTTTATTTGTTGTTGCATATTTTACAGCATTAAGATCTGTGGGAAATTATGACCACTGCCACAGGTCAATGACGTTGGTAATTTTTTTACTTAAATTATTCTCCCCATTGAACAACATCTGGATTTGTTATAATATGCTACAGTTGTAGTAGTTGCTATTTGTCACCTGGATTTTACAAACGGTTTACAAAATAAACAAAGGCAAAAAAAATGTTTTTCAAAATCATGATAGTACAAACATACCATTGTTTTTAGATTATTGATTAGTTGTGTTATTTTTTAAATGTATTTAACTTTTTTGTTGCACTATTTGTATTATTAGAGTTAAATGTAATGTTTCGTTTCTGTAGTACCTCCTCTCCTCAGCTCACACTACATATCCCAGAAGTCATTGTGTTCTACAATATTAAGTGAGGACTTCACTAATTAATCTGCACATATAGATCCATAACCTTCTACAACACACAGTCACTAGCATACATCACTAACTTTCAACAGACACTCAGACCCCTACAGTACAAAGGCTACTAACACGACTACAGATTAAGTTCACATATACCTGTCTATGCAGAAATGCAGATATAAGGAATTGCATTTACCTGTGGTGTGTTTTATCTCAGTCTGGTAGAATGGCCTACACATTGTTTTGCTGATTGTCTTTTGGTAGATTATTTTCTAATTTGAAAATCCGTGACTCTTTGATTAGTGATTCATTTCATCTCCAATTAGCTTAGTTGCCCAGTAATCCTAAATATTCGTAATATTAGGACTAAACTTATTTCTTTAGGGCACATACTTTTTTTGTAATGATTATTGCTAGATTTTGTAATGATATTGGTAATTTGGAATTGAATTTGTCATAAGGTAGTCCCATTAGCTAGGCAATATACAATTTCCTGTATATCTAATTTGATATACAGTATGTAGTCATTCATACTGATGTGATCTTCTGTTTCTCTTTTAGCAAGGGGCAAGCAATGCTGAGAAATTTGATTATGTAAGTAACGCTACCCAGTTCTTTTATGTTTAGCCCTACGCTGCGCTGAATATTTGGGATTATCTTTGTAATGATGGGTGTACTTTGTGACCTTTTGGACTTTGTATTGCAGGTCATGAACTTCATGAACAAGCTGGCAGGAAACGAGTATGTGGGTTTCAGCAATGCCACGTGAGTTCTCAAGAGGAAGAACTGGGGTTGTGGTTTGGTTCAGCACCTTGGCTCACCACCATTGGCCAGGTGCCATGCCTTAGTATTCATCGGTGTTGTTTTCATCACTGGCATTTTTAGTATGATAATCAGTTTCAAATCAGTACTTTATTCTGCTTTAGAATAACACCACGAAAACAACAACCATAGAGATAAATCTTGATCTCAACAACATCAAAAACCATAGCCGCGGGAGGTAGGGGTGCTTGAGGGTGCTGCAGCACCACCTAAAAAAACAGAATATAAAAATAGATGTTTAAAAAAATAAATAAAAATAATTATTATACAGTTCACAAAATTGCACTGGGCCTTTACTAGTCCTGTATTAGCAGACCGATATAGCCGCCATTTTTTTCCCGCCCCTAATCCACTTCCTGCGGCTATGTCTACAACACAAAAAGCTTTACTGGTTTTTCCAAATTGGAATTTTACTTAGTTGAAACAGGACTCAGAATGTCCCTGCTCTCTCTGCACCCAGATTCCAGTCAGAGAGGGAGTCTGGAGATCGTAACTTTGCTATCGGCTACTACCTGAAGGAAAAGAAGGTTGGTGACAGCTGAAACAAGCACACACATTTTACATCAATCAAGTGTACCTTTTCTACATCACTTTGACATTTTTAAATAGGCATTTACAAGGCGTTGTCTGACTGTCAAATCAAACCACTGTTTCTTTCTAGTGCTTTCCAGAGGGGACAGACATGACCTCCATTTTAGACCTCTACTTCCAGGTGAGTATTTGTATTTGGCAGCAGCTACTCCTCCTGGGGTCCAAACACATTAAGGCAGTGGTTCCCAAACTTTTATAGTCCCGTACCCCTTCAAACATTCAACCTCCAGCTGCGTACCCCCTCTAGCACCAGGGTCAGCGCACTCTCAAATGTTGTTTTTTGCCATCATTGTAAGCCTGCCTGCCACACACACACTATACGATACATTTATTAAACATAAGAATGAGTGTGAGTTTTTGTCACAACCCGGCTCGTGGGAAGTGGCAAAGAGCTCTTATAGGACCAGGGCACAAATAATAATCAATTATTTTGCTCTTTATTTAACCATCTTACATATAAAACCTTATTTGTTCATTGAAAATTGTGAATAACTCACCACAGGTTAATGAGAAGGGTGTGCTTGAAAGGATGCACATAACTACAATGTTGGGTTGTATTGGAGAGTCTCAGTCGTCAATCATTTTCCACACACAGTCTGTGCCTGTATTTAGTTTTCATGCTAGTGAGGGCCGAGAATCCACTCTCACATTTGCCAAGGCAGGATACTCTGAGTGGAGCCCAATCCAGAAATCTGGCAGTGGCTCCTGATTTAAATTCAATTTTCACAGAACCGCTTCTTGCAATTTCGATGAGGCTCTCTTGTTCAGATATCGGTACGTGGACTGGAGGCAGGGTCATCTGTTTCGGGAAAGTACCTGCGTAATTGCACACCCAACTCACTCAGGTGCTTCGCTATATCTCATTTGACATTGTCCGTAAGCTTGCGTTCATTTGCACACAGAAAATCATACAATGACGGAAAGACTTGTGTGTTGTCCTTGTTAATGCAGACAGAGAATAGCTCCAACTTCTTAATCATAGCCTCAATTTTGTCCCGCACATTGAATATAGTTGCGGAGTCCCTGTAATCCTAGATTCAGATCATTCAGGCGAGAAAAAACATCCCCCAGATTGGCCAAACTCATGCAAGTGGTCAGACAAGAGAAAATGATGGTCAGTAAAGAAAACTTTAAGCTCGTCTCTCAATTTAAAAAAAAGTGTCAATACTTTGCCCCTTGATAACCAGTGCACTTCTGTATGTTATAAAAGCGTTACATGGTCGCTGCCCATATCATTGCATAGTGTGTGCGAGCACACGTGTCTCTTCACAGTCCCTGCTGTTCCATAAGGTGTTTTAAATCTGATTCTACTGCTTGCATCAGTTACCTGATGTGGAATAGGGTTCCATGTAGTCATTCTCTTATGTAGTACTGTGCGCCTCCCATAGTCTGCTCTAGACTTGGGGACTGTGAAGAGACCTCTGGTGGCATGTCTTGTGGGCTATGCATGGGAGTCCGAGCTGTGTGCTGGTATTTTAAACAGACACCTCGGTGCCTTCAGCTTGTCAACTTGTTACAAAAACAAGTAATGACGAAGTCAATCTCTCCACCACTTTGAGCCATGAGAGATTTACATGCATATTATTGTTGTTAGCTCTCTGTGCACATTTAAAAGGCCAGCCGTGCTGCCCTGTTCTGAGCCAATTGTAATTTTCTTAAATCCCACATGGCACCTGACCACACTACTGAACAGTAGTCTAGGTGCAACAAAACTAGGGCCTGTAGGACCTGCCTTGTTGATAGTGTTAAGAAGGCAGAGCAGCGCTTTATTATGGACAGACTTCTCCCAATTTAGCTGCTGTTGTATCAATATGTTTTGACCATGACAGTTTACAATCCAGGATTACTCCAAGCAGTTTAGTCACCTCAACCTGCTCAATTTCCACATTATTTATTACAAGTATTTAGTTGAGGTTTAGGGTTTAGTGAATGATTTGTCCCAAATACAATGCTTTTTAGTTTTTGAAATATTTAGCACTAACTTATTCCTTGCCACCGATTCTGAAACTAACTGCAGCTCTTAAGTGTTGCAGTGATTTCACTCACTTTAGTAGCTGACGTGTATAGTGTTGAGTCATCCAAATACATAGACACACTGGCTGTGACGACAGTATGTATACATGGTGAATTGGTGTGGGCATCGAGGGAGCTTTTTTTTTTGAAGCTGTATCATTTCAATGGGCTTAGTGGAGAAACATCCTGTTTGTTTTTCTCTCTCCGTCAGCTGTTATTCCCGATGGTATATTAAACGTTTTCTATTCTTCTCTAGCTGTGCTCCATCGAGGTGACCTGTGAAAGCGCTAGCGTCATGGCGGCCACCCTAGCCAATGGCGGCTTCTGTCCAATCACAGGCGAGCGCGTGCTGGGCCCAGAGGCGGTACGGAACACCCTGAGCCTCATGCACTCCTGCGGCATGTACGACTTCTCGGGACAGTTCGCTTTCCACGTGAGTCTCCAAGTTCCTTCCCTCAATACTTGTGTTTGTTGATTTGACAGGGATCATGTACAACAGACAATTTCTAGTCCCCTAATTTTCCTAGTCCCCCCCCCTAGTTTAGCATGGTTTCCTACGGTCTGTTTGGCCTGCTGTTCTTTGGAGACACAGTGGGAACAACGACAATCTACCACCATTTAAGCATTACACGTTACACTGCAGTAGATCTTCCACTCCATGATGTTTGTCCATCCACTGCTGTTCATTTCTGCTGATATGTTTTGACACTGTTGTCTGCACTCTTCCTCTATGCTGTCTGGCAGGTTGGACTTCCAGCTAAGTCAGGTGTGGCAGGGGGCATCCTGCTGGTGGTGCCCAACGTCATGGGTATCATGTGCTGGTCCCCGCCACTGGACAAGCTGGGTAACAGTGTACGAGGAATCCAGTTCTGCACGGTATGAGAAACTGACCGTTTTCACTCTGTTCTCTCTCTGTCAGTGATCTGATTGATTAGAAAACCAGCAGAAAGCCTGACAGGGATTGCTCTGTTCCAGGATCTGGTGTCCCTTTGCAACTTCCACAACTACGACAACCTGAAGCACTTTGTCAAGAAGCTGGATCCTCGCAGGGAAGGCGGAGACCAGAGGGTGAGTCGAGTTCAGCTGGGAGCCTCTCTCTCCTTCTCCTCTCTTTTTCTACTTCCCTACGTTCACCAAGGTGCCTTCATGTACATGTAGTCGACATGTTCCCATGAAAAGGCTGTCGTTGGACTGAGTGTTTTTTTAAAGCAACAGTGCCATCCACTGGAAGATACTGATAGTGGTAAAGGAAAGGGGTTGACATGCAAACTGCCCCTCTGTTGTCTTTCAGGTGAAGTCGGTCATCAATCTTCTCTTTGCTGCGTACACTGGCGATGTGTCTGCACTGAGGAGGTACACAGCACTGCATCCTCTCCATGTTGGCCAATAAGGCCTTGAAAATAAGCTATGAAAGGAATTATGTCATGTTTTAACATCTTTGGAGAGTAAATTCCAAATCTGTCGCTGTGTCAGACAGAGACCTTGTAATGTTTCCCTGTGTGTCTACATGGGGACTAGAGGTGGTGTGTGTGCTATTTTGGCTGCTGTACTGTACTCATCACTGTCCTTCTGTGGAATGTGTCCAGGTTTGCTCTGTCTTCCATGGACATGGAGCAGAGGGACTACGACTCCAGGACGGCCCTCCATGTGGCTGCAGCAGAAGGGCATGTAGAGGTGGTCAAGTTCCTGTTGGAGGCATGCAGGGTCAACCCTGTTCCCAAAGACAGGTGAGCGTAGATTCAATGGCCTCAAAGAATACCCAGTGTCTGTCAATGTAGCTAAGATCCAATGTCTCCAATGGACAAGAAGACGTATGTTCACCCAGTGTCTGTCTGTCTAACCAGTTTTCCATCCCACTTTTTTATGAGAGTAAAGTACATGTTGGATAAGAAATGTCACGACAGGCCGAATGAAAACAGCAAATTTGTCAGTGAACTTTCCATATTTCGAAAAACCAAATACGCTAGACATGATAGGATATTTTTGTCTGTAAAATGTATTATGCAAGAAATGGTGATGGAAGCACTACATGCGCAAATAACCATCATATCAAAGTAAACTTGGAGTCGCACAATGATATGTTGTGTGGTCCTCCCACCACAACTTGGGAAAGCATGCAGTTTATTAGGCTGCAGGTGAAATAAGTTCACAGGGTGGTAAAAGTGCATGGTGATGAGCTTAACCTACAGTTGAAGTCGGAAGTTTACATACACTTAGGTTGGAGTCATTAACTTGTTTTTCAACCACTCCACAAATTTCTTGTTAACAAACAATAGTTTTGGCAAGACGTTTAGGACATCTACTTTGTGCATGACACAGATAATTTTTCCAATAATTGTTTACAGACAGATTATTTCACTTATAATTCACTGTATCACAATTCTAGTGGGTCAGAAGTTTACATACACTAAGTTGACTGTGCCTTTAAACAGCTTGGAAAATTCCAGAAAATGATGTCATGGATTTAGAAGCTTCTGATAGGCTAATTGACATCATTTGAGTTAATTGGAGGTGTACCTGTGGATGTATTTCAAGGCCTACCTTCAAACTCAGTGCCTCGTTGCTTGACATCATCGGAAAATCAAAAGAAATCAGCCAAGACCTCACGGGAAAAGAATTGTACACCTCCACAAGTCTGGTTCATCCTTGGGAGCAATTTCCAAACGCCTGAAGGTACCACATTCATCTGTACAAACAATAGTACGTAAGTATAAACACCATGGGACCACACAGCCGTCACACCGCTCAGGAAGGAGACGCGTTCTGTCTCCTAGAGATGAGTGTACTTTGGTGCAAAAAGTGCAAATCAATCCCAGAATAACAGCAAAGGACCTTATGAAGATGCAGGAGGAAACGGGTACAAAAGTATCTATATCCTCAGTAAAACGAGTCCTATAACGACATAACCTGAAAGGCCGCTCAGCAAGGAAGAAGCCACTGCTCCAAAACCGCCATAAAAAAAGCCAGACTATGGTTTGCAACTGCACATGGGGACAAAGATCGTACTTTTTGGAGAAATGTCGTCTGGTCTCTTGAAACAAAAATAGAACTGTTTGGCCATAATGACCATCCTTAAGTCTGGAGGGAAAAGGGGGAGACTTGCAAGCCGAAGAACACCATCCCAACCGTGAAGCACAGGGTGGCAGCATCATGTTGTGGGGTGCGTTGCTGCAGGAGGGACTTGTGCACTTCACATAAAAGATGGCATCATGAGGAAGGAAAATTATGTGGATATATTGAAGCAACATCTCAAGACATCAGTCAGGAAGTTTAAGCTTGGTCGCAAATGGGTCTTCCAAATGGACGATGACCCCAAGCATACTTCCAAAGTTGTGGCAAAATGGCTTAAGGACAACAAAGTCAAGGTATTGGAGTGGCCATCACAAAGCCCTGACCTCAATCCTATAGCAAATTTGTGGGCAGAACTGAAAAAGTATGTGCGAGCAAGGAGGCCTACAAACCTGACTCAGTTGCACCAACTCTGTCAGGAAGAATGGGCCAAAATTCAGCCAACTTATTGTGGGAAGCTTTTGAAATTCTACCTGAAACGTTTGACCCAAGTTAAACAATTTAAAGGCAATGCTACCAAATACTAATTGAGTGTATGTAAACTTCTGAACCACTGGGAATGTGATGAAAGAAATAAAAGCTGGAAAAATGATTCTCTACTATTATTCTGACATTTCACATTCTTAAAATAAAGTGGTGATCCTAACTGACCTAAGACAGGGAATTTTTGCAAGGATTAAATGTCAGGAATTGTGAAACTGAGTTTAAATGTATTTGGCTAAGGTGTATGTACACTTCCGACTTCAACTGTACATGTAGTCGTGGCCAAAAGTTTTGAGAATGACACAAATTAATTTCCAAAGTCTGCTGCCTCAGTGTCTTTACATATTTTTGTCAGATGTAACTATGGAATACTGAAGTATAATTACAAGCATTTCATAAGTGTCAAAGGCTTTTATTGACAATTACATGAAGTTGATGCAAAGAGTCAATATTTGCAGTATTGACCCTTCTTTTTCAAGACCTCTGCAATCCGCCCTGGCATGCTGTCAATTAACATCTGGGCCACATCCTGACTGATGGCAGCCCATTCTTGCATAATCAATGCTTGGAGTTTGTCAGAATTTGTGGGTTTTTGTTTGTCCATCCACCTCTTGAGGATTGACCACAAGTTCTCAATGGGATTAAGGTCTGGGGAGTTTCCTGGCCATGGACCCAAAATATCGATGTTTTGTTCCCCGAGCCACTTAGTTATTACTTTTGCCTTATGGCAAGGTGCTCCATCATGCTGGAAAAGGTGTTGTTCATCACCAAACTGTTCCTTGATTGTTGGGAGAAGTTGCTTTCGGAGGATGTGTTGGTACCATTCTTTATTCATGGCTGTGTTCTTAGGCAAAATTGTGAGTGAGCCCACTCCCTTGGCTGAGAAGCAACCCCACACATGAATGGTCTCAGGATGCTTTACTGTTGGCATGACACCGGACTGATGGTAGCGCTCACCTTGTCTTCTCCGGACAAGCTTTTTTCCAGATGCCCCAAACAATCGGAAAGGGGATTCATCAGAGAAAATGACTTTACCCCAGTCCTCAGCAGTCCAATCCCTGTACCTTTTGCAGAATATCAGTCTGTCCCTGATGTTTTTCCTGGAGAGAAGTGGCTTCTTTGCTGCCCTTCTTGACACCAGGCCATCCTCCAAAAGTCTTTGCCTCACTGTGCGTGCAGATGCACTCACACCTGCCTGCTGCCATTCCAGAGCAAGATCTGTACTGGTGGTGCCCGATCCCGCAGCTGAATCAACTTTAGGAGACGTCCTGGCGCTTGCTGGACTTTCTTGGGCGCCCTGAAGCCTTCTTGACAACAATTGAACCGCTCTCCTTGATGATCTGATAAATGATTGATTTAGGTGCTATCTTACTGGCAGCAATATCCTTGCCTGTGAAGTCATTTTTGTGCAAAGCAATGATGACGGCACGTGTTTCCTTGCAGGTAACCATGGTTGACAGAGGAAGAACAATGATTACAGGCACCACCCTCCTTTTGAAGCTTCCAGTCTGTTATTCAAACTCAATCAGCATGACAGAGTGATCTCCAGTCTTGTCCTCGTCAACACTCACACCTGTGTTAAAGAGAGAATCACTGACATGATGTCAGCTGGTCCTGTTATGGCAGGGCTGAAATGCAGTGGAAATGTTTTTTGTGGATTCAGTTAATTTGCATGGCAAAGAGGGACTTTGCAATTCATCTGATCACTCTTCATAACATTCTGGAGTATATGCAAATTGAGGCAGCATCATACAAACTGAGGCAGCAGACTTTGTGAAAATACACTGCTCAAAAAAATAAAGGGAACACTTAAACAACACAATGTAACTCCAAGTCAATCACACTTCTATGAAATCAAACTGTCCACTTAGGAAGCAACACTGATTGACAATACATTTCACATGCTGTTGTGCAAATGGAATAGACAAAAGGTGGAAATTATAGGCAATTAGTAAGACACCCCCAAAAAAGGAGTGATTCTGCAGGTGGTGACCACAGACCACTTCTCAGTTCCTATGCTTCCTGGCTGATGTTTTGGTCACTTTTGAATGCTGGCGGTGCTCTCACTCTAGTGGTAGCATGAGACGGAGTCTACAACCCACACAAGTGGCTCAGGTAGTGCAGTTCATCCAGGATGGCACATCAATGCGAGCTGTGGCAAAAAGGTTTGCTGTGTCTGTCAGCGTAGTGTCCAGAGCATGGAGGCACTACCAGGAGACAGGCCAGTACATCAGGAGACGTGGATGAGGCCGTAGGAGGGCAACAACCCAGCAGCAGGACCGCTACCTCCGCCTTTGTGCAAGGAGGTGCACTGCCAGAGCCCTGCAAAATGACCTCCAGCAGGCCACAAATGTGCATGTGTCAGCATATGGTCTCAAGGGGTCTGAGGATCTCATCTCGGTACCTAATGGCAGTCAGGCTACCTCTGGCGAGCACATGGAGGGCTGTGCGGCCCCCCAAAGAAATGCCACCCCACACCATGACTGACCCACCGCCAAACCGGTCATGCTGGAGGATGTTGCAGGCAGCAGAACGTTCTCCACGTCGTTTCCAGACTCTGTCACGTCTGTCACATGTGCTCATGTGCTCAGTGTGAACCTGCTTTCATCTGTGAAGAGCGCAGGGCGCCAGTGGCGAATTTGCCAATCTTGGTGTTCTCTGGCAAATGCCAAACGTCCTGCACGGTGCTGGGCTGTAAGCACAACCCCCACCTGTGGACGTCGGGCCCTCATACCACCCTCATGGAGTCTGTTTCTGACCGTTTGAGCAGACACATGCACATTTGTGGCCTGCTGGAGGTCATTTTGCAGGGCTCTGGCAGTGCACCTCCTTGCACAAAGGCGGAGGTAGCGGTCCTGCTGCTGGGTTTGCTAATTGCCTATAATTTCCACCTTTTGTCTATTCCATTTGTACAACAGCATGTGAAATGTATTGTCAATCAGTGTCGCTTCCTAAGTGGACAGTTTGATTTCACAGAAGTGTGATTGACTTGGAGTTACATTGTGTTGTTTAAGTGTTCCCTTTATTTTTTTGAGCAGTGTATATATGTGTCATTCTCAAAACTTTTGTCCACGACTGTGTATATATTACCTCAATTACCTTATTATTATTATTTTTTTGTATTTTTCTTAACTGCATTGTTGGTTAAGGGCTTGTAAGTAAGCATTTCACTGTAAAGTCTACACCTGTAGTATTCAGCGCATGTGACAAACTGAATTTGTATTTTTTATTCGGTACATGGGAATTTAACAAAAGTTATTTTTATGTCCACTATGTCATCATGCACAGCCTTTTATCTGCAACAAGTCCATTTCATGGAAACATCTCAGGTGGGAAAAACGCACACATTTTTATTTATGCAGATTTGAGAATATTCGCGTGAAAATCTGTCGCCAATTGGATGGAAACTTAGCGAATGTAAAACGTGTCAATTTAAGAGCAGTGTTTACAATGTCTCTCGTCTGTTCCATCAAGGTGGGGTAACACACCGATGGAAGAGGCAGTGCACTTTGGACACCACGACGTTGTGACCATGCTCCAGGACTACAACAACAAGTACAGTCCACCGGGGGGCGCCACTGAGGACAAAGAGAAGGAGATATCAGAGAAGAACATTGACGGCCTACTATGAGCCAACTAAGACTCTTATCTATCCATAGAAATAAAATAACTAGAACGGACATTCCCATTGAAATTATATATACGTGATCTGAGGCTTGGTCCTTTCCAGTCATTCTATTTCTATGGCCCCTTTAACTATCTGGAAGACTTACTGTAAGTGTGTGGTCCATTTGTCACGTCAGTGGTAGGTCACGTATACTGTTGATAATACTGTATTGTTGATTTTGTATAAAAGTATTGTATTTCTAGCGTTTAAAAAAAAAAAATATTGACCTTTGACTTTTCCCCGGATGTTTTTTGTTTTTTTTGTTTGTTTCCTTTCGCGTCGCTTTTTTATGTCGTACTGCTCACTGCGCAACTCTCCCTCGGTGTGTGTCAGCACTATGTGGAATGTATTTTCTACATTTAAGTGCACAAAACATTTCTCTTTATGTACAACCTGAACGTATGCATAAGATAAATGTACACGTTGTGTAACGTGTGTATATCCCTGAAATGAATATAATATCAGAGGTAGATGGATTCAGTGTAAATACTATTTAATCTGAAGTGAAATCAAGTGACTCACTGGCACAGCTTTTGAAGGAAATTGGTAAAGTCCACACAGTTAGGCTTAAGTTTGACTACTTATGAGGCAGAATGTGTTACATAAACTATTCCACATGTTCACAGATCTAGGTAGCCTGGTTGCGCTGTATATGGCACTGGCTATACAGTTGGCTATACAGGCTAGACAGATCTGGGACCAGGCTATCTATGGTTTAAGACCTCTGGTCTTTTGATTTAAGCCTAGTAGCTTCATATGAATTGAAAGTATGGCATTATGTGGAGTGAGTTTAGTTTTGTTGGTTTGCTATTTGATAGCTAGACATTTTTGCACCTTTTTCTCCAAAATAACAGAAAATAATTTATTTATTGTTCTAGAATCTTATTTTAATTTTGAGTAGAAAGGGGGTTATTTGTTTAAGTGTCAGCCAAAGATTTTCTGTACGTTTGCTCCACCTGATAAGTCTAGTCGGCGACTTCAAAAAAGAGCATATTATACGTGAGCCGCCTCAGGAGAAATACAATACAATTCAACCAGCAGCCATGTGCTCTTTACAGACAGGTCTCCCACCTAAGTCAAATTTTAGGGCATAAACATAAAACCCTTTGAAACATTGATTTATCATGGATACAGCAGTGTCAATGGTGTTACTATTATGTCTTGTCACACAAGTTTACTTATTTGTCAGATATTTGGTTTTACATGGATTTTATCTTCAGTTATAGACAGTGCATTACACTTTTAATGAATGTTTTTAGTTCGGAACAACTCCACAATGGTGGACTTTAAATCTTGCCGTACTCACCCAAATGCATCTTTTGGGTAGAGATAAAATAGTTATCCTCATGGGCCTATATGAAAGCAGAACACTAAGACGATTCTACACACAACTAATTGATCACTTTTTATGTAGAGATATGCATATTGATTGTTTAACTGTTTAGAGTGTAAAAATAACGTATAAGCCTATACTTAAAGTCAGGTTGTTTTGGTGAGAACTAGTGTGTGTATTTGTTTGTGTTATTGACTATGGGAGGGACAGCGACTACAAATCTGGTAATGACAGAGGACATTGCCATCAATCTCAAGCCCTACACTATTGTTCTCAAAGTACCTAAGGCAACTTGTGATTTGATGAATTAATATATTTTGATTGAATAACTCATCTCAAGTGTTCCGTGTTGCTTTCATTGGACTTGTCTCCCCAGACCCTGTTGCACAAGAAGCATAATATGTTTGAGTGTTTAATGTTCCCCTGTGTAGGTGCAGGTCAACTTCAACATTAGCTAATTATTTTGAATGTACCACAGGTGTATACTGATGTCATCAGTTTGTTTTCATTCAAGTATATCTGCTTTAGCTGTGTGTTGCAGGCAATGGAGATATTTATTTCAATGATCAAACAATAAATAAAGAACTTTAAATATGGATATCTCCCTTTACTCCCACTGTATATTCTTGAATATAGGCATGTAAAGACTTGGGTATCTTCATTAATTCCATGAATGTTACAAATGATCACCAAATTAACATCAAAGTATGAATTGTTTCCTGTGCAGTGAGTACTACATGATTATTCATACTGTAATTTTATTTACATCGCCAGTTTATCAGTTCATATATTTTAAAACTTGTGTGAGAGAAAATTGTACTGTCTGAAGAGAGAGTGAGAAGAAATGTACAATTCAAGGCTATCTTGGTTCTTGCAGAACTGTGACCTCCTCAGACCAATTGACAGTATGCCCAGAACATTGCTCTGGGAACCAAAACGAGTATCTCAGTTTCAAGTTCCCAGCTTTGAGAGAAGAAGCCTCGTCAGTCATGCAGGAATCTGTGTTAATAATGAATAATGTAAATCATGCTTATATGACTTGTTTGTGTAGCAGTATATAATGACTGAAAGGGAACGCCCTTTTTCAGAGTTATCACGCTTGGATTGAGTTTGTGAACCTCTCAAGTTAACCGATAAAGATGTATTAATTTACATTGAGTTTGAGGCCTTAGTGGTGAATTTCCACGACACTTGCTCTGTACAAAAAAAAAAGTTCTGAAACGTGACAAAACTGAAATGGAAGGAGAGTAATGGGGAAATATAGTAAGTGTACAGTATGCAATTTTGCTTCAGTATAAAACATATCTTCTGGTCTAAAAGATCAGGTCCTGCCTGTCCATCGGCTCAGTTGCGGTCCAAGTCCAGTGTGTTCTCAAACTCTGCAGTCATCTACAGAGAATGATAAAAAAAAAGTCAATGTGAATAAAATGTATTTTTCATGAATGCAAAACTACATTAAGGAACCAGAAAATGAATGCCATGATGATAATGAATGACATGCTGTACAACAATATTTTCACAAAGTCAAATTCATTTGTGTTCTAGGCTTCCTGATGCTTGTATCTAAACCAAATTAGATGGTTAGAAGATTGTTTTGTACATCAGTTGGGGTCTCTATAATCTACAATATGTGAGGTCCTAAACCTACACTACATCCCTAAAATTATGTGTACACCCCTTCAAATTTGTGGATTCGGCTATTTCAGTCACACCCGTTGCTGACGTGTATAAAATCGAGCACACAGCCATGCAATCTCCATAGACAAACATTGGCAGTAGAATGGCCTTAACTGAAGAGCACAGTGACTTTCAACGTGGCACCGTCATAGAATGCCACCTTAACCAACAAGTCAGTTAATCACATTTCTGACCAGCTAGAGCTGCCCCGGTCAACTGTAAGTGCTGTTATTATGAAGTGAAAACGTCTAGGAGCAACAACATCTCAGCCGCGAAGTGGTAGGCCACAAACTCACAGAACGGGACCGACGAGTGACGAAGCGCATAAAAATAGTCTGTCCTCGGTTGCAACACTCACTACCGAGTTCCAAACTGCCTATGGAAGCAACATCAGCACAAAAACTGTTCGTCGGGAGCTTCGTGAAATGGGTTTGCATGGCCGAGCAGCCGCACAAAAGCCTAAGATCACCATCCGCAATGCCAAGTGTCAGCTGGAGTGGTGTAAAGCGCGCCGCCTTTGGACGGAGCAGTGGAAACGCATTCTCTGGAGTGATGAATCACGCTCCACCATCTGGCAGTCTGACAAACAAATCTGGATTTGGCGTATGCCAGGAGAATGCTACCTGCCCGAATGCATAGTGCCAACTGTAAAGTCTGGTGGAGGAGGAGAAATGGTCTGGGGGCTGTTTCCTCGTTCGGGCTAGGTCCCTTAGTTCCAGTGAAGGGAAATCTTAACAATGACAGTCTAGAAAATTCTATGCTTCCAACTTTGTCGCAACAGTTTGGGGAAGGCCCTCACCTGTTTCAACATGACAATACCTTGGTGCATAAAGTGAGGTCCATACAGAAATGATTTGTCAAGATCAGTGTGGAAGAACTTGACTGGCCTACACAGAGACCTGACCTCAACCTCATCGAACACCTTTGAGATGATTTGGAATGCCGACTGGGAGCCAGGTCTAATTGCTCGACCTCACTAATGCTTGTGGCTGAATGTTTAGTTTACTAATTCGACCATTTCAAAAAAAACAAGCACGCTTAAAACTTGAAAAGTTGGTCCTCTTAAATGGAATGGAAGCAAGTCCCTGCAGCAATGTTCCAACATCTAGTGGAAAGCCTTCCCAGAAGAATGGAGGCTGTTATAGCAGTAAAGGGGGGAACAACTCCATATTAATGCCCATGATTGTGGAATGAAATGCTCGACGAGCAGGTGTCCACATACTTTTGGTCATATAGTGTAGCATAAAAGTGCATCCTTGTAGCTGTGTAGGCTACTATTGTCAACAGTTTTGCCTTGGGGTAAGTTGAGCCAATGGCCTTGGGGTAGGTTGAGCCAATGGTTTTATGCATAATATATTTAGAAAGTGTTATTCATATGAACTTGAGTGCATTTTCTATGTTAAAGAGCAGACCCCGTGGGGCCGTGTATACAAATGTAAAGCACGCAGGGGTCTAACCCCCCTTGAGGTTCTTAAGAGAACAGCCAGTGTAAAGCACGCAGGGGTCTAACCCCCCTTGAGGTTCTTAAGAGAACAGCCAGTGTAAAGCACGCAGGGGTCTAACCCCCCTTGAGCTTCTTAAGAGAACAGCCAGTGTAAAGCACGCAGGGGTCTAACCCCCCTTGAGGTTCTTAAGAGAACAGCCAGTGTAAAGCACGCAGGGGTCTAACCCCCCTTGAGGTTCTTAAGAGAACAGCCAGTGTAAAGCACGCAGGGGTCTAACCCCCCTTGAGGTTCTTAAGAGAACAGCCAGTGTAAAGCACGCAGGGGTCTAACCCCCCTTGAGGTTCTTAAGAGAACAGCCAGTGTAAAGCACGCAGGGGTCTAACCCCCCTTGAGGTTCTTAAGAGAACAGCCAGTGTAAAGCACGCAGGGGTCTAACCCCCCTTGAGGTTCTTAAGAGAACAGCCAGTGTAAAGCACGCAGGGGTCTAACCCCCCTTGAGCTTCTTAAGAGAACAGCCAGTGTAAAGCACGCAGGGGTCTAACCCCCCTTGAGCTTCTTAAGAGAACAGCCAGTGTAAAGCACGCAGGGGTCTAACCCCCCTTGAGGTTCTTAAGAGAACAGCCAGTGTAAAGCACGCAGGGGTCTAACCCCCCTTGAGGTTCTTAAGAGAACAGCCAGTGTAAAGCACGCAGGGGTCTAACCCCCCTTGAGCTTCTTAAGAGAACAGCCAGTGTAAAGCACGCAGGGGTCTAACCCCCCTTGAGGTTCTTAAGAGAACAGCCAGTGTAAAGCACGCAGGGGTCTAACCCCCCTTGAGGTTCTTAAGAGAACAGCCAGTGTAAAGCACGCAGGGGTCTAACCCCCCTTGAGGTTCTTAAGAGAACAGCCAGTGTAAAGCACGCAGGGGTCTAACCCCCCTTGAGGTTCTTAAGAGAACAGCCAGTGTAAAGCACGCAGGGGTCTAACCCCCCTTGAGGTTCTTAAGAGAACAGCCAGTGTAAAGCACGCAGGGGTCTAACCCCCCTTGAGCTTCTTAAGAGAACAGCCAGTGTAAAGCACGCAGGGGTCTAACCCCCCTTGAGGTTCTTAAGAGAACAGCCAGTGTAAAGCACGCAGGGGTCTAACCCCCCTTGAGGTTCTTAAGAGAACAGCCAGTGTAAAGCACGCAGGGGTCTAACCCCCCTTGAGCTTCTTAAGAGAACAGCCAGTGTAAAGCACGCAGGGGTCTAACCCCCCTTGAGGTTCTTAAGAGAACAGCCAGTGTAAAGCACGCAGGGGTCTAACCCCCCTTGAGGTTCTTAAGAGAACAGCCAGTGTAAAGCACGCAGGGGTCTAACCCCCCTTGAGGTTCTTAAGAGAACAGCCAGTGTAAAGCACGCAGGGGTCTAACCCCCCTTGAGGTTCTTAAGAGAACAGCCAGTGTAAAGCACGCAGGGGTCTAACCCCCCTTGAGGTTCTTAAGAGAACAGCCAGTGTAAAGCACGCAGGGGTCTAACCCCCCTTGAGGTTCTTAAGAGAACAGCCAGTGTAAAGCACGCAGGGGTCTAACCCCCCTTGAGGTTCTTAAGAGAACAGCCAGTGTAAAGCACGCAGGGGTCTAACCCCCCTTGAGGTTCTTAAGAGAACAGCCAGTGTAAAGCACGCAGGGGTCTAACCCCCCTTGAGGTTCTTAAGAGAACAGCCAGTGTAAAGCACGCAGGGGTCTAACCCCCCTTGGGGTTCTTAAGAGAACAGCCAGTGTAAAGCACGCAGGGGTCTAACCCCCCTTGAGGTTCTTAAGAGAACAGCCAGTGTAAAGCACGCAGGGGTCTAACCCCCCTTGAGGTTCTTAAGAGAACAGCCAGTGTAAAGCACGCAGGGGTCTAACCCCCCTTGAGGTTCTTAAGAGAACAGCCAGGTCAGTGAGAGAAGGGAAGAAGTCCATTTGAGCAGCAGCAACGGATGAGACAAATAGACTGAAGGACACTGAAGAGTTCCATTGATATAAAAGAAAACTAACATGTATTGGTGTGAAAGAGAGGCTATTATAGAGTAGCAGAGACACACAAGTTCATATCTGATGACATGGAGTCTGAGCTTGCTAAACATATCAAGAATCTCGCAGACCTGTTTCATGGGCTTAGTAGCCTCAAATGTAGAGTACTTGCCTACGAATTGAAACAACATCCCTGTCTAAGACAACTGGTCAAGAAATGGAAGAGTAAGTGATATTGAACAGAGAGATCTACAGTATATCGGAATGTAGGCATTCATTTAAGATATACAATATACAACAACCTCATTCATTTAATTAAACTTTGACCTACCAGCACCATCACCCACTGTCACAACACTGTCAGGGGACGCCATCACCCACTTACCCCAAGGTGGCTCAATTTACCCTGTCCCTATGCTCAATTTACCCCACACCGGGGGTAAGTTGTGTCAAGAAACCACTTTTTTTGGGACAAGCTGTGTTTTCAGACCTGTTATGTTTACATGAATTCAGATTATTTCCAGGGATGCACAACATCCTGAAATATACCGTATGTATACTGAACCTAAATATAAACACAACATGCAACAATTTCAAAGATTTTACTGAGTTACAGCTCATATATGTAAATCAGTCAATTGAAATAAAGTAATTAGGATTTCACATGACTGCCCACCCACTAATCAGAATTAGTTTTCTGGCACAAAATGTCTTTATTATAGACAGAAATACTGCTCAAACAATCGCACAGGTGAATAAGCCGGATGTGGAGGTCCTGGGCTGGCTTGGTTACAAATTGTCTGTGGTTGTGAGGCTGGTTTGACATACTACCAAATTCTCTATAACGACGTTGGAGGCAGCTTATGATAGAGAAATTAACATTAAATTCTCTGGCAACAGCGCTGGTGGACATTCCTGCAGTCAGCATGCCAATTGCACACTCCCTCAGAACTTGAGACATCTGTGGCATTGTGTTGTGTGACAAAACTGCACATTTTAACGTGGCCTTTTATTGTCCCCAGCACAAGGTGCACCTGTGTAATGATCATGCTGTTTACTCAGCTTTTTGATATGCCACACCTGTCAGGTGGATGGATTCTCTTGGCTAAGGAGAAATGCTTACTATCAGGGATGTAAACAAATTTGTGCTCATAATTTTTGAGAAATAAGCTTTTTGTGAATCTGAAAAAGTATTTATTATTTCAACCATGGGACCAACACTTTACATGTTGCGTTTATATTTTTGTTTAGTGTAGATAGCTTTGGTAGAAATAAAACTACACTCTTACAAAAAAAAGGTGCTATCTAGAACCAAATAGGGTTCTTGGCTGTCCCCGTTGGAGAACCCTTAAAATAACCCATTTTGGTTCCAGATGAAACCATTTTGGATTCAGGTAGAACCCTTTTGGGTTGCATGTAGAACCCTTCCACAAAGGGTTCTACATGGAACCTAACATGGTTCTACCTGGAACCAAAAAGGGTTCTACTATGGGGAGAGCCGCAGAACCCATTTGGAACCCTTTTTCTAAGAGTGTATATTTCCCTTGACATAGTAATACTGAATATCACAGTAAAGACCCAGAGGGGAAATTGCACTTACCACAGCAGTATCAATATTCTTAGGGCTTCCACTCCAACAATGGAGCACTAGCCATCTTTTCAGCTCTTCAAACACTTCTGGCGACATGAGCATCATCTTGTCTTGCAGTCTAGATGGGTGACAAAAACACATTGCAAAAATAAGGGTTAATTAAATCAGATTATGGATTATACCCAAACCAGAACATTGAAAATAAAATGTCTTCCTGTTATAGATTAAGAAATATGTAACGTATGAAGGGTAAACTTACACTGACACTGGTATGAAATATTTCTTTATGTATCCTGTGTCGGTGGGACTCTCCACTTCCATGGGCTCTGATGCTGGAAAACAAAATGGTGGACCAGATGGACGATTAAGAGGTGTTGTTTAGGGATGCACCGATATTACATTTTTGTCCGATACTGATATATTCCTTGCCAAAAAACCCCGATACCGATAATCAATATTAACAATTTTTAGCGGCCTTTTAAGCGTTCTAGTACAGTTAAATAGTTAGCACATACACACACAGACGCAGCGGTCTAAGGCACTGCATCTCAGTGCAAGAGGCAACACTACAGTCCCTGGCTCGAATCCAGGCTGTATCACATCCGGCCGTTATTGGGAGTCCCATAGGGCGGCACACAATTAGCCCAGCGTCATCCAGGTGAGGCCGTTATTGTAAATAAGAATTTGTTCTGAACTGACTTGTCTAGTTAAATAGAAAGGATACACACACACACACACCACTGACTAAAAAGTAATTTTGTTGGCATTTACGTACAGTGGCTTGTGAAAGTATTCACCCCACTTGGCATTTTTCCTATTATGTTGCCTTACACCCAATAATTAAAATATAATTTTTTTGGGGGGGGGGTTTGTATTATTTTATTTACACAACATGCCTACCACTTTGAAGATGCAAAATATTTTTTATTGTGAAACAAACAAGAAATAAGACAAAAAAACAGATAAACTTGAGCGTGCATAACTATTCACCCCCCCAAAGTCAATACTTTGTAGAGCCACCTTTTGCAGCAATTAAAGCTGCAAGTCTCTTGGGGTATGTCTCTATAAGCTTGGCACATCTAGCCACTGGGATTTTTGCCAATTCTTCAAGGCAAAACTGCTCTCGCTCCTTCAAGTTGGATGGGTTCCACTGGTGTACAGCAATCTTTAAGTCATACCACAGATTCTCAATTGGATTGAGGTTTGGGCTTTGACTAGGCGATTCCAAGACATTTAAAGGTTTTCTCTTAAACCACTTGAGTGTTGTTTAGCAGTATGCTTAGGGTCATTGTCCTGCTGGAAGGTGAACATCCGTCCCAGTCTCAAATCTCTGGAAGACTGAACCAGGTTTCCCTCAAGAATTTCCCTGTGTTTAGTGCCATCCATCATTCCTTCAATTCTGACCAGTTTCCCAGTCCCTGCCATATGAAAAACATCCTCACAGTATGATGCTACCACCACCATGCTTCAATGTGAGGATGGTGTTCTCGGGGTGATGAAAGGTGTTGGGTTTGCACCAGACATAGCGTTTTCCTTGATGGCCAAAAAGCTACATTTTAGTCTCATCTGACCAGAGTACCTTCTTCCATATGTTTGGGGAGTCTCCCATATTCCTTTTGGCGAACACCAAATGTGGTTGTTTATTTTTTTCTTTAAGCAATGGCTTTTTTTGGCCACTCTTCCGTAAAGCCCAGCTCTGTGGAGTGTACGACTTAAAGTGGTCCTATGGACAGATACTCCAATCTCTGCTGTGGAGCTTTGCAGCTCTTTCAGTGTTATCTTTGGTCTCTTTGTTGCCTCTCTGACTAATGTCCTCCTTGCCTGGTCCGTGAGTTTTGGTGGGCGGCCCTCTCTTGGCAGGTTTGTTGTTATGCCATATTCTTTCCATTTTTTTAATAATGGATTCAATGGTGCTCCGTGGGATGTTCAAAGTTTCAGATATTTTTTTATAACCCAACCCTGATCTGTACTTCTCCACAACTTTGTCCCTGATTTGTTTGGAGAGCTCCTTGGTCTTCATAGTGTCACTTGATAGGTGGTGCCCCTTGCTTAGTGGTGTTGCAGACTCTGGGGCCTTTCAGAACAGGTGTATATATACTGAGATCATATGACACTTAAGATTGCACACAGGTGGACTTTTTAACTAATGATGTGACTTCTGAATGTAATTGGTTGCACCAGATCTTATTTAGAGGCTTCATAGCAAAGGGGGTGAATACATATGCACGCACCACTTTTCCGTTTTGAATTATTTTTTAAACAAGTAATTTTTATTTATTTCATGTCACCAAATTTGGACTATTACATGAAATCCAAATAAAAATCTATTTAAAATTACAGGTTGTAATGCAACAAAATATAAAAAATGTCAAGGGGGTGAATACTTTTGCAAGGCACTGTATGTCCCCATTACCAGTAAAACAAAACCTATTTTTCACTTACTTGCTGTTTCATTGTTCATTTGTTCAGTTGTTTCATTCTCAACCAGGATTTCATCATGCATGTCAAGCAGTGAAGTTTCAGCTCTGTCTGTCCGTGGCCTCTCTTCCTCGGTGCACACTGTCATTGTGTCTTTTTCCATCTTGTCCAGCTGTGTACGTAACATTTCACGTAAACCCTGTTTCTTGTCTGCAGCGAAGTAGCGGTCCTTGTACCTAGCATCGAGCATGGTGGCGACACAGTAAAGAGGCTCAGAGAGAATACCACCGAATCGCTTGTTCACAGCCTCGAGTACTTTTGTAAGTTAACCCAACGGTCTGTGTCGGCAGTTTTGTTGAGCAGGCGTCTCAATGCCATGACAGGGGGTATCACGTCTGCTGCAGATGCAGTTGAGATGATTTCTCGAGTCAGTTGTTCGAATGGAGCTAGGAGTGTTCATGTTTCCAAGTTTCAAACATGTTCTCAAATGAAATTGAAATGGCAGCAGCGGTATGAGAACCAGCACATTCTTGAGCATGCAATACGGCTTTCCTCAGTACAAAATCCTCGTCGACCCGCTGTGCTGTCAGACTCATAATGCTCATGGGGCTGACATCGCTGGCCCAAATGACAGCCGTGGAGCTAATAGCAGTGACGCTCATGGATGTGAGTTTCAACAATAATGTGTAACTCCGGTAGGGCAACATCTGAAAAATAGTGTGCTCGACCAGTCGGCGAAAGCCAACATCATCCACGACAAAGCACGGTTGATTGTCAAGGGCAACGGATTCCATTATCTTGGCGTTAATGGGTTTCGCCTTTTAGTTGCTCACTGAATGTTCTTACTCTTTCAAATGACTGCTGGACTTGAACTTGTTTAGTTGTTGGAAGTGTGCGCTTAGTATTTTTCTGCTTTTGTTCTGTGTAGCGCTGTATTTTCTGTGGCGTCATTACGTCATCTACCAATGGTATATAGGTATGCACATCAGCTTTGACATCGGTTTTGCACATCGGAGTTAAACTAGACATCATGCCGATGCTGATGTTGCCATTTTTTAGCTAATATCGTCTGATTCCGATATGCTCACCAATATATTGTGCATCCCTAGTGTTGTTCATAATAAACATCCCCAACATTTTTACCAGACATCATGGTCATTAAGGGGATTTTAAACACAGAAATATAATGCCTAATCTTATCACTTCTATTTTCATATCAACATTAGATTTTTAATTCCTATAATTCTATAATGTGAAATCTATCATGACTTATTATTATTTTGTAAACACTTATATTTGATATGCCGATAGTCGATGTCGGTGCCCGCATGGAAAACTAATCTGTCTGTTTAACCTAGAGACTTTTGTTTTTTGCATGGACTGCGTCTCAATACACAACATCTGCCGATGATGTCGGTTGACCCCATCTGCGGTGGAAACAGGCAGTTCTACAGCAGAGTGACCCCATTATGGAAAGCTAAGACTCATGGCTGTTTTGCTTCACGGGACTCGTTTGAAGTCGGTCCCTTCGGCATGCCAACTTTGTTTTTCTTCCCACGAAAACATCTGTCAAGTCCGAACTGTTTAAGCCAGAAACAAAATCACCCCACTATGGAAAGCTGAGACACACACGAACGGGTCAGCTGTTTTGCTCTACGACACCCACAAGCTTAACCCCTAGGAGTCTAAGGCGATATCTATAAAGCTAACATATAGAATTGTTTTATTTTGATCATAAGATGGACCAGCTATTTTTAGGACCTCTGTAGGTATACCCAAAAAAAACTTTAGAACCCTTTAGAATTACCTGGATTTATGCATAAATGTCTCGTAAAATGTGATCTGTTCTTCCTCTAAGTAACAACAATAGACAAACAGTGTGCTTAAACTAATAACACACAAACTATTGTATTTTTCTTGTCTATATTGAATACATAATTTAAACATTCACAGTGTAGGTTGGAAAAAGTACCCCTAGGCTAATGACTTCACCCAAAGGAGTCAGCTAACCTGGAGTCCAATCAATGAGACGAGATTGGAGATGTTGGTTAGAGCTGCCCTGCCCTATAAAAAACACTCACAAAATGTGAGTTTGCTATTCACAAGAAGCATTGCCTGATGTGAACCATGCCTCGAACAAAAGAGATCTCAGAAGACCTACGATTAAGAATTGTTGACTTGCATAAAGCTGGAATGATTAAAAAGGTCTCTCAAAAAGCCTTGATGTTCATCAGTCCACGGTAAGACAAATTGTCAATAAATGGAAAAAGTTCAGCACTGTTGCTACTCTCCCTAGGAGTGGCCGTCCTGCAAAGATGACTGCAAGAGCACAGTGCAGAATGCTCAATGAGGTTAAGAATAATCCTAGAGTGTCAGCTAAAGACTTACAGAAATCTCTGGAACATGGTAACATCTCTGTTAACGAGTCTACGATACGTAAAACACTAAACAAGAATGGTGTTTATGGGAGGACACCACATAAGAAGCCACTGCTGTCCAAAAAGTTCGCAAAAGAGTACCTGGATGTTCCACAGCACTTCTGGCAAAATATTCTGTGGAAAGATTAAACTAAAGTTGAGTTGTTTGGAAGGAACACACAACACTATGTGTGGAGAAAAAAAGGCACAGCACAGCACACCAACATCAAAACCTCATTCCAACTGTAAAGTATGGTGGAGGGAGCATCATGGTTTGGAGCTGCTTTGCTGCCTCAGGGCCTGGACATCTTGCTATCACTGACGGAAAAATGAATTCCCAAGTTTATTGAGACATTTTGCAGGACAATGTAAGGCTATCTGTCCGCCAAAGGAAGCTCAACAGAAGTTGGGTGATGCAACAGGACAACGACCCAAAACACAGAAGTAAATCATCAACAGAATGGCTTCAACAGAAGAAAATACGCCTTATGGAGTGAACCAGTAAGAGACCTGACCTCAACCCAATTTAAAATGCTTGTGGCATGACCTCGAGAGCGGTTCAAACCAGACATCTTAATAATATTGCTTAACTGAAACAGTTTTGTAAAGATTGTTGGAATCAGCTAAACTTTGAACATTGAGATATTAAATAAATGATAGAGACAAAGCCTTGAATAGAAAGAGTGTAAAAAGCCAGAAGGCTTTGGAATGTGTTTGATGGAGGAGAGGAGAGCGATGTGTTGATATAGGGAAGACAGATGGATATCTGTGAGTCAGGAGGTGAGGTCAGTTCCCCTTAAGGGAGTAATCAGGGTTGCTATCTGGTTACCGTATTTCCCGTGGAGCCATAAACTGTAAGGAAGAGGAGTGTTTTAAGTAGGATGTATATAAACTGTGATGTCTGAAATGTTCTGCTGTCTGATTTTCAGCTGTACAGAACCTTTGGGAAGAATTAAACTTGGTTAAAGCTTCTCTAGTGTCCGTGGGTTATTTATCTGAAAAATAAGAACCCAACAAGATAAATGGTCCAAAAATCCTCCTGACCGTTGTGCAGGTCTGATCCGCAACTACAGAAAACGTTTGGTTGAGGTTATTGCTGCCAAAGGAGGGTCAACCAGTTATTAAATCCAAGGGTTCACATACTTTTTCCACCCTACACAGCGAATGTTTACACAGTGTGTTCAATAAAGACATGAAAACATATATTTCTTGTGTGTTATTAGTTTAAGCAGACTGTGTTTGTCTATTGTTGTGACTTAGATGAAGATCAGATCAAATTGTATGACCAATTTATGCAGAAATCCAGGTAATTCCAAAACGACGCTGAGCCAATTATGCGCCGCACTATGGGACTCCCAATCACGGCCAGTTGTGATCCAGCCTGGATTCGAACCAGGGTGTCTGTAGTGACACCTCTAGCACTGAGATGCAGTGCTTTAGCCCGCTGCGCCACTCGGGAGACCAACTCACATGGCCAAAAAGAAATCAAAATGAAGTATGGTTTGAGGTGTCTGAAAAGCATCTGAGAGATATAGGAAAGCATCAGGAACAAAAAAAACAACACCAAAAAGGTTGCTGGATGCTTACCCTCAGAGGCCCTGGTGTAGTACTTTCCGAAAGCCTCGTCTTTGGGGATGTCTGGGTAGAGGAAGTGGAGTGGGTTCTCTGGGATGTTCCCAGCTGCCATCACCTTGTAGTTGCGGATGATTTCAGGCAGAGAGATGACAGACAGCTTCTTCTTGGTATAGGGCTCCACAGCATGGAATACAGGCTTATCTGTGGAACATGGGTGATAGGTACAGTTGAAGTCGGAAGTTTACATACACCTCAGCCAAATACATTTAAACTCAGTTTTTCACAATTCCTGACATTTAATCCTCGTGAACATTCCCTGTCTTAGGTCAGTTAGGATCACCACTTTATTTTAAGAATGTGAAATGTCAGAATAATAGTAGAGAGAATGATTTCTTTCTTTCATCACATTCCCAGTGGGTCAGAAGTTTACATACACTCAATTAGTATTTGGTAATTGTATTTGGTAATTGTTTAACTTGGGTCAAATGTTTTAGGTAGCCTTCCACAAGCTTCCCACAATAAGTAGAATTTTGGCCCATTCCTCCTGACAGAGCTGGTGTAACTTAGTGAGGTTTGTAGGCCTCCTTGCTCGCACACGCTTTTTCAGTTCTGCCCACAAATTTTCTATAGTATTGAGGTCAGGGCTTTGTGATGGCCACTCCAATACCTTGACTTTGTTGTCCTTAAGCCATTTTGCCACAACTTTGAAAGTATGCTTGGGGTCATTGTCCATTTGGAAGACTCATTTGCAACCAAGTTTTAACTTCCTGACTGATGTCTTGAGATGTTGCTTCCAATATATTCACATAATTTTCCTCCCTCATGATGCCATCTATTTTGTGAAGTGCACCAGTCCCTCCTGCAGCAAAGCACCACCACAACATGATGTTGCCACCCCCGTGCTTCACGGTTGGGATGGTGTTTTTCGGCTTGCAAGCCTAACCCTGTTACCTCCACGCATACCGATGGTCATTATGGCCAAACAGTTCTATTTTTGTTTCATCAGACCAGACGACATTTCTCCAAAAAGTACGATCTTTGTCCCCATGTGCAGTTGCAAACCAGGTCGCTAGGTGTTTCGTCATTTTTTTTTTACCCCCCTTTTTCTCCCCAATTTCGTGGTATCCAATTGTTAGTAGTTACTGTCTTGTCTCATCGCTACAACTCCCGTACATGCTCGGGAGAGACGAAGGTCGAGAGCCATGCGTCCTCCGAAACTCAACCCAACCAAGCCGCACTGCTTAACACAGCGCGCATCCAACCTGGAAGCCAGCCACCCGGGAGGCAGTCTGGCTTTTTTATGGCGGTTATGGAGCAGTGGCTTCTTCCTTGCTGAGTGGCCTTTCAGGTTATGTTGATGTAGGAATCGTTTTATTGTGGATATAGATACTTTTGTACCCGTTTCCTCAAGCATCTTCACAAGGTCCTTTGCTGTTGTTCTGGGATTGATTTGCACCTTTCGCACCACAGTACATTCATTTCTAGGAGTCAGAACGCGTCTCCTTCCTGAGAGGTATAACGGCTGCGTGGTCCCATGGTGTTTATACTTGCGTACTATTGTTTGTACAGATGAACGTGGTACCTTCAGGCATTTGGAAATTGCTCACAAGGATGAACCAGACTTATGGAGGTCTACAATTTTTTTTCTGAGGTCTTGGCTGATTTCTTTTGATTTTCCCATGATGTCAAGCTAAGAGGCACTGAGTTTGAAGATAGGCCTTGAAATACATCCACAGGTACACCTCCAATTGGCTCAAATTATGTAAATTAGCCTATCAGAAGCTTCTAAAGCCATGACATAATTTTCTGGAATTTTCCAAGCTGTTTAAAGGCACAGTCAACTTAGTGTATGTGTAAACTTCTGACCCACTGGAATTGTGATACAGTGAATTATAAGTGAAATAATCTGTCTGTAAACAATTGTTGGAAAAATTACTTGTGTCATGCACAAAGTAGATGTCCTAACTGTCTTGCCAAAGCTACAGTTTGTTAACAAGAAATTTGTGGAGTGGTTGAAAAACGAGTTTATGACTCCAATCTAACAGGCTGACTACAACGCTCGCGTCGCGTGCGCTCGCGTTTCTAAATAAATTTTGAATCTATATTTTTCAATTATTGCACCCTCACTGCTCGCGCGCGCACCAGCGAGCATCCACGTTGCCAAGGGCTAAAATAGAAGTCAGTTCTATTTGTGAGACAGATCGCGCTGCAAGTCCTGCCTCTCCCATCTCCTCATTGGTTTATAGAAGCAGGTACCCACATGCCATCTCCTTATTGGTTATACCCACGTGGGTGACAGAGACGAATGAGGTCAGAGGCGGTAATGCACCTAATTTATGAAAGTTGCCAATCGCAATATAAAGTCAAGAGAAGAAAAATCCTGTTTTATGTGTGGATTAATTGGCGGAGTAGATGACCTTGTGCATTTCAGGTAAAATAACAACTCAATGTTTATATCCCAGGACAAATTAGCTAGCAACAGCAAGCTAGCTAAATAGGTCAAATTACCTAGCAAGTGCAAGCTAACTAGCTAAATTTCCATAAATGTTTAATGCTTCTCGACGTGTCTCCAAATTAATATAATTGGTTCAGAGTTTGTTTTGATATTTTAACTGCGTGTCGTGATCGCGTTTGGTGTGGGGGGACAAAATACATTTATGCACGATGGCGCACGCGCGTAGCCGGTTTGGGTTCCGTGTAAGTGTATGTAAACTTCCGACTTCAACTCTATATCACTGGCGACAGGTTTAGCATTCATCTTTGCATTCTAACAGAAAGTAGGCTGGCCCTCTTTGACATCGCATTGGTCAAAAAATTGCATTCTGTTAATTTATAAAGCCCTTTTGCAACAAAAAAACCTGCATTTACCTAACATTGTTACTAACATATAGAAGTACGATGGAGAGATGGTTAACTCTTGAAATTCATTCTGTCACTACAGATTTAGGATAAAACGGCTTTTAGTTGATTTGCACCTCATTTATGGAACCATTTTGAGAATAACCTACAGTTGGATGCATTGGTGGTCAGATGACGCGGATGACTACACTACAGACTGTTTTGCAAGCACAGACTGGAATACGTTCCGGGTTCATCCGCATTGAGCTAAAGGCTAGAGCTGCCGCTTTCAAGGAGCGGGACACTAATCTAGACGCTTAGACGAAATCCCGCTATGCCCTCAGACGAACCATCAAACAAGCAAAGCGTCAATACAGGATTAAGAATCATACTTCACCGGCTCTGACGCTCGTCGGGTGTGGCAGGGCTTGAAAACTATTACGGACTACAAAGGGAAACCCAGACGCGAGCTGACCAGTGACGGGAGCCTACCAGACGAGCTAAATGCTTTTTATGCTCGCTTCGAGGCAAGCAACACTGAACGCTCTCGCATGCACGAGAGCACCAGCTGTTCTGGATGACTGTGTGATAATGCTCTCGATAGCCGATGTGAGCAAGACCTTTAAACAGGGCAACATTCACACCAGGACATGTACTCAAAGCATGCACGGACCAACTGGCAAATGTCTTCATTGACATTTTCAACCTCTCCCTGACTGAGTCTGTAATACCTACATGTTTCAAGCAGACCACCATAGTCTCTGTGCCCAGGGAAGCGAAGGTAACATGCCTAAATGATTACCGCCCCGTAGCACTCACGTCGGTAGCCATGAAGTGCTTTGAAAGGCTGGTCATGGCTCACATCAACAACATCCTCCCAGATACCCTAGACCCACTAATTTGCATACTGCCCCAACAGATCCACAGATGACGCAATCTCAAATCACACTCCACACTGCCCTTTCCCACCTGGACAAAAGGAACACCTATGTGAGAATGCTGTTCATTGACTATAGCTCAGCGTTCAACACCATAGTGCCCACGAAGCTCATCACTAAGCTAAGGACCCTGGGACTAAACATCTCCCTCTGCAACTGGATCCTGGACTTCTTGACAGGTCGCCCCCAGGTGGTAAGGGTAGGCAACAATACGTCTGCCACGCTGATCCTCAAAACTGGGGCCCCTCAGGGGTGTGTATTTAGTCCCCTCCTGTACTCCCTGTTCACCCACGACTGCGTGGCCAAACACGACTCTAACACCAGCATTACGTTTGCTGACGAATCAACAGTGGTAGGCCTGACCAACAACGAGACAGCCTATAGGGAGGAGGTCAGAGAACTGGCAGTGTGGTGCCAGGACAACCTCTCCCTCAATGTGAGCAAGACAAAGGAGCTGATCATGGACTACAGGAAAAGGGTGGGCCCGAACAGGCCCCCATTAACATCAACAGGGCTGTCGGGGAGCGGGTCAAGAGCTTCAAGTTTCTTGGTGTCCACATCACCAACAAACTATCATGGTCCAAACACACAAAGACAGCCGTGAAGAGGACAAGACAAAAAAAACTCCCCTCAGGAGACTGAAAAGATTTGGCATGGGTCCCCAGATCCTCAAAAAGTTCTACAGCTGCACCTTCGAGAGCATCCTGACCGGTTGCATCACTGCCTGGTATGGCAACTGCTCGGCATCTGACCGTAAGGCGCTACAGAGGGTAGTGAGTACGGCCCAGAACATCACTGGGGCCAAGCTTCCTGCCATCCAGGACCTATATAATAAGCGGTGTCAGAGGAAAGCCCATAAAATTGTCAGAGACTCCAGTCACTCAAGTCATAGACTGATTTCTCTGCTACCGCACAGCAAGCAGTAACGGATCGCCAAGTCTAGGACCAAAAGGCTCCTTAACATCTTCTACCCCCAAGCCATAAGACTGATGAACAATTAATCAAATGGCCACCGGACTATTACATTGACCCCCTCCCCCTCCATTTGTTTTGTGATCTGCTGCTACTTGCTGTTTATTCTCTAACCATAGTCACTTCACCCCTACCTACATGTACAAATTACCTCTAACCTGTACCCCCGCACACTGACTCGGTACCGGTACCCCCTGTATATAGCCTCGTTATTGTTATGTTACATTTTATTATTTTTTACTTTAGTTTATTTGGTAAATATTTTCTTAACTCTTCTTGAACTGCACTGTTGGTTAAGGACTTGTAAGTAAGCATTTCACGGTAAGGTCTACACTTGTTGTATTCGACGCATGTGACAAATAAAGTTTGATTTGGTCCCTTTTGGGCAATTCAGTTTGTTGGTTGAGGACCTCTTTATTGAGAATTTATTATTTATTTTTATGCAAGTGTTTGGTCTATACTCCCATGCTGCCTTCTGGATTCCACTCTGCTAGAATCAAAAATAAATAAATAAACAAACACATATTAAAATATAACACCTTTAATTGTAAATGGCTACAGTGTGTGTCCGTGCGCACGTGTGCTCCTCACCGTTTAGATCGTGTTCCACCCAAGTGAATGTGATGGCTCCGTCTCTGCTACTCTCACTGAAGCGCAGCAGGAACGTGCCTGGACACTTCCCAGTCAGCATGGCCTTTGCCCTCTCCTTACTCACAAAGCCCAGAATGCAACTGTAGTGGGAGAGAACAAGCACCATTTCTTTATTACTTACATTACTGTATTTGTTTTAGTAGGAAGGGACAATGCACATTGTTCCTCATGTCTGTCAATGTGCCAGAAGTAGCCATTCAGCTAATATGTCATCCCTGTAAGAGCACTAGTTATTTGCTTTTGTAATGTGCAATTCCAAAAAGAGTAAAGAAAAACTCACCCATCATTCCACAGGGACAGCAGATGTCTCTTGATGAAGTCCAGGATGTCTTTGATCCACAGCCAGAAGGGAAACCTCTTCTCACTGAGGCTCTGTAGTTGACACAAGGAAACACTTACTAGAGGTCCTCCTCATATATATATACAGTATATCTTTGTGAACTGTAAATATTTTAAAACAAAGTACAACTTATAAAAGGCTTTACATAGCATACATAAAGGCTTCATACGCACTACATAAATGCTTCACAAATCATCTTTATTTTTATTTATTTTATTTTACCGTTATTTTACCAGGTAAGTTGACTGAGAACACGTTCTCATTTGCAGCAACGACCTGGGGAATAGTTACAGGGGAGAGGAGGGGGATGAATGAGCCAATTGTAAACTGGGGATTATTAGGTGACCATGATGGTTTGAGGGCCAGATTGGGAATTTAGCCAGGACACCGGGGTTAACACCCCTACTCTTACGATAAGTGCCATGGGATCTTTAATGACCTCAGAGAGTCAGGACACCCGTTTAACGTCCCATCCGAAAGACGGCACCCTACACAGGGCAGTGTCCCCAATCACTGCCCTGGGGCATTGGGATATTTTTTTAGACCAGAGGAAAGAGTGCCTCCTACTGGCCCTCCAACACCACTTCCAGCAGCATCTGGTCTCCCATCCAGGGACTGACCAGGACCAACCCTGCTTAGCTTCAGAAGCAAGCCAGCAGTGGTATGCATGCATCTTCAAGTGCATGTCATATTCTATAAATGGTGTATAAACATACATAGTACATTGTCACATTTGGCAAGTCACCCTACAGTGGGAGTTGTTTTGTCACCCTTTCTACACCAATTGTAGTGTATGATTTGTGAAGCATTTATGTAGTGTTTAGGAAGCATTTATGTTTGCTAAAGTATATACATCCTTTATCAGTTGTACTTTGTTTAAATTGGGACCAAATATTCTGTGTACTGTAATCCTAACCTACCTTGACAGCACCGAACATGGCCCAGGGGATAAGGCCCTCAGGATTCCTCTGTGCTTTCTGGCCCAGTAGTTTGTCAGCCAGCATGCCTAGCTGCTCATCATTGAGCCCCCTCTTGGTGACAGAGGAGAACTGCCAGCTCAGCACCTCAGATAGCTGACCCCAGGACGCTGCAGGAGGGCTCAGGAAGAACTCCAGGTTCTGTTCCAACAAATCAGTCATATTTATTTAAAAACTCATTTTTAAATCAAGTTGTCACAAAGTGCTTGACAGTAACCAGGCATAACACCTTCAAGGCAAGGAAAAACTCCTTCGAAGGAAGGAACCTTGAGAGAAGACTACCTGGGGCTCGCTGGTCAGCATGTTGTACCACAGGATGGAGGCCCAGCCACTGGGCAGCTGGGTGACGTTGGAGATGACCACGATAGGCAGGGAGATGGTCTAAAAAGGACCAGAGGCCAGAGAAAGTCAAAGTCAAATTAAATAAGGCCAGAGCGCTGTTGGACCTCATAACAATGGGAGTGTAGGCCTGAATCTCTATATTTCAGATCACTTACCCCTAGTTTGATTTCCAGACCTGACTGGTTGAGTTCCGACTCAAAGCAGATGCAGTGCAGCTCCTCTGTCACAATGAGAGGCCCCTGGAATAACATGGACAGACAGAGAAACATAATCCGCACCAGAATGTATTTAATAGTTATCATGAAATTCACAAATACTGTACAGATTACATGGTCATTATAGCCCATTAAGACCAATCAGAAACCAACTCTATTACCTCTTTCTTTCCTCTTCCAGTCACTCTCTGCTCTTGTAGTTGCTGTATTGATATCAAAGAATAAACTGTAAAGCAAGGATCATCAACTACTGTAGATTCAGCTGCAGGCCGATATTTTCTTGAGAGGATGGTCAGGGCATAATTACAAATCATTTGTAGCCTACAAACTGACCGCAAGAAGCCCAAACAGATCTAATATTTGACTAAAACATAATCATTTCCAACGTACTTACGTTTGTATACGGTCACATATATTTATTTAATATGCATGGGAATACTTTAGAACAGATTTCCAAAATTAAAATCACTCGGAGCTGATTTGCTGGGGTTTTTAACAGTAATAAATAAATAAAAATACAACTTTAATAAATAAAATGACCACCAGTTGGGGAACCCTGCTGAAAAGAGTGATGACAGTGCAGGTCCAAACAGACAAATGGGACAAGTCATTCAGATTTAGTGCCCTGTATGCCATTTGAAATGGTGCTAGCTTACCAAATGTAAAAACTCTGCAGCCAAGCTTCCATTCGACTGCTCCATAGTCATAACCTTTGTGTTGGTACCCAATATGCTGAACTTACGAACGTTGAACTGAGGGAACTTATGGAGTGAACTGACGGAGAGAAAATAAAAAGTGCATCCACTTTTAAGGTAGGTTTTCACATCCCAAATTCAAGAGCAGGACAAAATAACACACAACACTAATTTACTTACTTGTCAAACAAAGCTTTCACTTTGAGTTGATAGTTGAATTCCTGGAGCTTCACAAGAAATCTAGAGGAGAGGAAATACAAATTAAACCTCTCCCAGGACTGTAAGGATCCATAGGAACTACAGATGGTAGGTGCTGTTGTGTTTGTGCTTACCTGAGCTTCACAGTGAACTGCATCTTTGTCTGCAGCACCAGAGGTCTCTGTGGATGTGTGAGCATACAGGGCTGTCTCTCTACCACCAAGGAACTAAGACACACCACAGAGACACAAGGAATTTTGAGGTGATATACTGTATAGAGGAATATATATATATATAATTTAAATGATCAAAAACGGCAGCAAAAAACAAATAGTGGGTCTTTAACTTCGGAATACAAGTGTTTTGTCACTCACTGTTCAAGGAGGTTCCGGAACAGTGCCAAGGCCCGCCCCTCCAGGAAGCCTTTCTGCTGTTTGATTGGGTCGCTGTCGTATGTATACTTCTGCTCTAGTTCCTGGAGCTCCTTCAGCTGCTGCCTCACCTGCTGCAGGCTTTCTGCCACCGCTGTGAACCTACAGGAGAAGAAGAAGATGAAGCAGAATAAGAACAATACTTTATTTTGTTGGGTTCCTAAATTCATCTTTTTGCTTGATCAGACAAGAGATGCCCAAAAGAATGAACAAGTCTCCTCACCAGTTCTGCAGTTTGTCCAGACATGCGTTGGGTGGTCCTCCAATACAGGAGCTCTGCTGCCTCTTCTTCCACTCAGGCAGCTCCTCTGAGATCAGGTCTGACTGGACCGCCTCGGCCATGTTGAGCACCTCCGCCAACTGGCCAACCACTTCCTGTGGAGGCAGACAACAACATACGTATAGTTATTATTTACTCTATAAACGTCATCTACTCTTCAATATGAGCATGCTGGTTATAACTAGATAATACACTCTTAGTCATTCAGACAGACTATGATACATGGTATTCTTAGCGGTGCTTGATGCATGATTATTCATGCTTTTTGTCATTGCATTTTTTTATTCACAGTACAATGTCATGGTAAAATGTCCCTGTTTCACCTCATCATGACTACAGGTCGACCGATTATGATTTTTCAACGCCGATACCGATTATTGGAGGACCCAAAAAAGCTGATACCGATTAATCGGCCGATTTTTATATATATGTAATAATGACAATTACAACAATACTGAATGAACGATGAACACTTATATTTTAACTTAATATAATACATAAATAAAATCTATTTAGTCTCAAATAAATAATGAAACATGTTCAATTTGGTTTAAATAATGCAAAAACAGTGTTGGAGAAGAAAGTAAAAGTGCAATATGTGCCATGTAAAAAACTAACGTTTAAGTTCCTTGCTCAGAACATGAGAACATACGAAAGCTGATGGTTCCTTATAACACGAGTCTTCAATATTCACAGTTTAGAAGTTTAAGGTTGTAGTTATCGGAATTATGATGCGTCAACTATTTCTCTCTCTACCATTTGTATTTCATTTACCTTTGACTATTGGATGTTCTTATAGGCACTTTAGTATTGCCAACCTAATCTCGGGAGTTGACAGGCTTGAAGTCATTAACAGCGCTGTGCTTCAAGCATTGTTAAGGGCTGCTGGCAAACGCAGTCAAGTGCTGTTTGAATGAATGCTTACGAGCCTGCTGTTGTCTACCACCGCTCAGTCAGACTGCTCTATCAAACATCAAATCATAGACACACAAAAATACGAGCCTTAGGTCATTAATATGGTCAAATCCAGAAACTATCATTTCGAAAACAAAACGTTTATTATTTCAGTGAAATACGGAACCATTACGTATTTTATCGAACGGGGGGCAACCCTAAGTCTAAATATTTCTTTTACATTGCACATCCTTCAATGTCATGTCATAATTATGTAAAATTCTGTCCAATTAATTACGGTCTTTGTTAGGAAGAAATGGTGCGGCCAAACGGCTGCATATACCCTGACTCTGCTTGCACTGAACGCAAGAGAAGTGACACAATTTCCCTAGTTAATAGTGCCTGCTAACATGTATTTATTTTAACAAAATATGCAGGTTTAAAAATATATACTTCTGTGTATTGATTTGAATGGAGGCATTGATGTTTATGGTTAGGTATATTTGTGCAACGATTGTGCATTTCTCGCAAATGTGCTTTTGTTAAATCATCACCAGTGTCACGATCGTCAATGGGTGAGAGAGAGGACCAAGGCGCAGCGTGTGCAAAATACATTCTCTTTTATTGAGAGAAGGGAAAAAACACGCAACGAACACTATAACAAAACGAAACAAAACAACAAACGATCGTGAAGCTATAAACGTAAGTGCACACAATAGCTACAAACGTACAACATAGACAATTACCCACATAAACCTAGTGCCTATGGCTGTCTTAAATATGGCTCCCAATCAGAGACAATTAATGACATCTGTCTCTGATTATGGTTGCCTGAATGGTTCTCAGACACAGCTAGACACCTACACTAAACACAAACCCATCTACTCTACTTAACCCCCTAAACCATACAACCACCCTAGACAATACAAAAACACATACCTTCCCCATGTCACACCCTGACCTAACTAAAATAATAAAGGAAACAAAGAATACTAAGGCCAGGGCGTGACAACCAGTTTGGCGAAGTTGAAGTAGGCTGTGATTCGATGATAAATTAACAGGCACGGCTTTGATTATACGCAACGCAGGACAAGCTAGTTAACCTAGTAATATCGTCAACCATGTGTAGTTAACTAGTGATTATGTGAAGATTGATAGTTTATGAGATAAGTTTAATGCTAGCTAGCAACTTACCTTGGCTCCTTGCTGCACTCGCATAACAGGTGGTCAGCCTGCCACGCAATCTCCTCGTGGATTGCAATGTAATCGGCCATAATCGGCATCCAAAAAGGCCAATTACAAATTGTTATGAAAACTTGAAATCGGCACTAATTAAAATCGGCCACGCCGATTAATTGTTCGACCTCTAATCATGACCCATCATGACCCCTCTTACCACTCTCTTGAACTTCAGCTTGAAACACATCTCTGCAATCAGCAGCTTCTCGTGTTCCAGCTGTTTGGGTGTCAGCCCGTTCATTTCATGTTCTAAAGTGGGAGAAGGAAAAACATTCACTTACTGACCATATTTGAAACACAGACCTGTAAATAGATGATATATTACAGACAGAGAGAATAAAACACCTCACCTCTGTTCTTAAGAGTATTTTCCTTAAAGTCATGCTCGTCTTGAAGGTATTCCAGAGACTTTACATTCTGATCCGCTTCCTAGCAAGTGAGATAAACACGTTGGATCAGATAGATGGCAAACCTGACATGCACGAACATGTACTGCAAATCACTGATGGAACTGTTCCACCAGGAAACAATCAACATATAGTATATGATGGAAATGATAACTCACCTGAACCTTGTTTTTCATGTCTTTCACTTTGTTGTCCAGCTTTTGCTTCTCCAGAACCATGCTGGTCTGTGTGTTTTCTCTGTCGGTCTGAGAAGAAAATACTGTTCATTTAACTCTACAGTTAAAGCATGTAAACACTCCGATATACAGTTATGTATCATCTACAATATCTGACAGCACGTATAGAGAAAGATGTGTGGTGATTTTATTAATTACAATGTATGTCAAAACAAGTTCATGTAGGGCACCTCTATGCTTTTGGCAGCAGCCAGAATCCTCTGCTCCTCCTTCAGGTTTCTGGAGATGATCATGGCCATTTTAACGGGGTCCTCCTGAAAGAGGTCCTGTAAAAGTGGGTACTTTATTACTATAAACCCCAAAAACATTTACTGACACTGGGGTCATAAATTCCACATCAACAACTCATTCAAAATCAATATATTTCAGGAGTTAAAAGGGGAAATTAGCAACAGAATGTATAACTTCTAATTAATCATTCCTGTAACATACAAGCAATAAAGTATGGAAGGCCACATGCAGTAAGGTCTGTCCTGAAAAGATGTAACTGAGATAATACTACACCTGGAGGTTTCCCTTGATCTTGCGGATGTTGTGTTGTCGCGGGAGGTCTTTCTCCAGGGCGAAGCGGCTGTGTTGGTCGTCAAGATGGGCTAGGAGGTCGTGGAAGCGGACAGTGGCCAGGGATTCGTCAACAGCCACATTATCCCTATGGATTGGATCATTGACATACTGTATATCAATCTCAGAACAGCAACATTATCTCTACATAGATATGGATTCACAGGGGAATCAAGATTGGATGAACGAGATGAAATACAATAAAATACAGATATAATTGAAAAGGGTAGAGTACAGTAGAATACCGGTCAAATAGAATAGATCTTTGTATATCCATTTAACAGCAGCCTGCAGTCTTCAACCCTGCTTGCTTACCAGTCGATGCTCTCAATCCACTTGCTGAGGGACTGTCTGATGTCCATGGGGAAGGAGTCATCATAGAGCTGGTGGACCTGCTCCTGGTATTTAGGGTCCAGTAGGGTCAGCTGGCACCACTGGGCCATCTAGACCAATGAGCAATAACAGTAAACTTATTACAGAAATGTATGTCTATGATAGAAACAGGAACCTGGCTACAACATGAATAATAATTCACCTTTATATGCCTGGTATGCATCAGCTTGTTGTCCTCCCTGCCCCATTACATCAATCTCAACACAACGGTTCTGCCCCATTTCCAAACAGTAGCTAGGTTTCCATCCAATTTGCGACAGATTTTCACGCAAATACTCTATAATCTGCATAAAACAATATAGGCATTTCCTCTCAGGGATGCGTTTCCATCAAACTGACTTATAACCAAAGTAGATGGTTATAAGATTGTTTTGTACATCCGTTCGGGTCACTATAAGATACAATATGAAGTCCTAAACCTAGTATTAAAGTGCATCCTTGTAGCTGTGTAGGCTAATATAGTCAAAATGTTTGCCTTGGGTAAATTGAGCCAATGGTTTTATGCATAATATATTTAGAAAGTGTTATTCATATGAACTTGAGTGCATTTTCTATATTAAAGAGCAGACCCCATGGGGCAGTGTATACAAATGTAAAGCACGCAGGGGTCTAACCCCCCTTGAGGTTCTTAAGAGAACAGCCAGGTCAGTGAGAGAAGGGAAGAAGTCCATTTGAGCAGCAGCAACGGATGAGACAAATAGACTGAAGGACACTGAAGAGTTCCATTGATATAAAAGAAAACTAACATGTATTGGTGTAAAAGAGAGGCTATTATAGAGTAGCAGAGACACACAAGTTCATATCTGATGACATGGAGTCTGAGCTTGCTAAACATATCAAGAATCTCACAGACCTGTTTCATGGGCTTAGTAGCCTTGCCTACGAATTGAAACAACATCCCTGTCCAAGACAACTGGTCAAGAAATGGAAGAGTAAGTGATATTGAACAGAGAGATCTATATCTGAATGTAGGCATTCATTTAAGATATACAATATACACCACACCCTGCACTCACCTGGATCACCGGATCGAATCCCGGAGCTGACAAGGTAAAAATCTGTTGTTCTGCCCCTGAACAAGGCAGTTAACCCACTGTTCCCCGGTAGGCCGTCATTGTAAAATAAGAATTGGTTCTTAACCTCTAACGAGCCTCAACCCCGGATCCGGGATCCGGGATCACCCCCCCACCACCACACTGATTAGCATCGCTAGCATAGCGTCACAATTAAATAGTAGCATCTAAATATCATTAAATCACAAGTCCAAGACACCTAATGAAAGATACAGATCTTGTGAATAAAGCCACCATTTCAGATTTTTAAAATGTTTTACAGGGAAGACACAATATGTAAATCTATTAGCTAAACACGTTAGCAAAAGACACCATTTTTCTTTGTCCACCATTTTTTCTCTCCACCAGTAGCTATCACCAATTCGGCTAAACTAAGATATTGATAGCCACTAACCAAGAAAAAACCTCATCAGATGACAGTCTGATAACATATTTATGGTATAGGATAGGTTTTGTTAGAAAAATGTGCATATTTCAGGTATAAATCATAGTTTGCCATTGCAGCCACCATCACAAATCTCACCAAAGCGACTAGAATTACTACAGAGAGCAACTTGTATTACCAATTTACTCATCATAAAACATTTCTTAAAAATACACAGCACATAGCAATGGAAAGACACAGATCTTGTGAATTCAGACAACATTTCAGATTTTCTAAGTGTTTTACGGCGAAAACACAATAAATCGTTATATTAGCATACCACATATGCAAACGTTACCACAGCATGAATTCAAGCCAAAGAGAGCGATATCGTTATCATCGCCAAAATATATTAATTTTTTCACTAACCTTCTCAGAATTCTTCCGATGACACTCCTGTAACATCATATTACAACATACATATAGAGTTTGTTCGAAAATGTGCATATTTAGCCATAAAAAAACGTGGTTATACAATGAAAATAGTAGCAAAACAAGCCTGGAAATGTCGGTCGCCATCTTTGAGTGATCTAGTTTAATCAAAAGCTAATCATATACTTGACTAAAAAATACAGGGTTGACAGGAATCGAAAGACAAATTAGTTCTTAATGCAATCGCTGATTTCCATTTTTTTAATTATCCTTACTTTTCAATACAGGTTGCGCCAAGCGAAGCTATACAAAACAAAATGGCGGCATAAGCGTTTAACATTTTTCGACAGAAACACGATTTATCATCATAAATTGTTCTTACTGTGAGCTGTTCTTCCATCAGAATCTTGGGCAAAGAATCCTTTCTTGGGTCTAATCGTCTTTTGGTCGAAAGCTGTCCTCTTGCCATGTGGAAATGCCCACTAACGTTCGGCATGAACTGGAAACGTGCCCAGCGGTTCAAAGTGTCTCAGAAATAAATGCCTCAAAATCGCACTAAACGGATATAAATTGCTATAGAACGGTTTAAATTAACTACCTTATGATGTTTTTAACACCTCTAACGAGTAAAAACATGACCAGAGAATATTACTGGCTAAACAAAAGCTTGGAAGGAGGCGAGTCCGACATCCTTCGTGCGCCAGGCGCAGGCAGCAAAGGGAAGCTACTTCCGGTATTTGCTGTTTTATACAGCCCCTGATTGCGCAATCGACTCCATTCAAAGCGTCATCACGTACTGACATCCAGGGGAAGACGTAAGAAGTGTCTGTTTCTCCATAGCATTTACACGGACCTTTAAACTGACTCCAGATCAGGGGCCAAGATGTCTGAAATCTGACTCCCTATCATGAAAAGTGCTGTAGATTGAGTTCTGTTTCACTCAGAGACAAAATTCCAACGGCTATAGAAACTAGAGAGTGTTTTCTATCCAATAATAATAATAATATGCATATTGTACGAGCAAGAATTGAGTAGGAAGCCGTTTAATCTGTAGAGGAAATTATGCTAATGCGAAACAGCACCCCCTATAGTGGCAAGAAGTTTTAACTGACTTGCCTAGTTAAATAAATAAAAATATGTAACTTACCACAGCAGTATCAATATTCTTAGGGCTTCCATTCCAACAATGGTGTCTACTTTCCACTTCTGGCGACATGAGCATCATCTTGTCTTGCAGTCTAGACGGGGGACTAAAACACATTGCAAAAATAAGGGTAAATTAAGTCAGATTATGGATTATACCCAAACTAGAACACTGCAAATAAAATGTCTTCCGGTTATAGATTACGAAATATGTAACGTATGAAGGGTAAACTTACAGTTTTGACACTGATATGATATCGGTCTGTACGTATCCTGTGTCGGTGGGACTCTCCACATCCATGGGCTCTGATGCTGAAAAACAAAATGGTGGACCAGATGGAAGATTGGGGATGTTTATTATGAACAAAACCTCTCAAAGGTTTACCAGACATCATGGTCATTGAGGGGATTTTAAACAGAAATAGAATGCCTAAGCTTATCACTTCTATTTTCTGACCAACATTAGATTTTTAATTCCTATAATGTGAAATCTATCATGTCTTATTATTATTATTTTGTATACACTTATATTTAATATGCCGATAGTCGATGTCGGTGCCCGCATGGAAAACTAATCTGTCTGTTTAACCTAGAGACTTTTGTTTTTTGCATGGACTGCGTCTCAATACACAACATCTGCCGATGATGTCGGTTGACCCCATCTGCGGTGGAAACAGGCAGTTCTACAGCAGAGTGACCCCATTATGGAAAGCTGAGACTCATGGCTGTTTTGCTTCATGGGACTCGTTTGAAGTCGGTCCCTTCGGCATGCCAACTTTGTTTTTCTTCCAACGACAACATCTGTCAAGTCCGAACTGTTTAAGCCAGAAACAAAAATCACCCCACTATGGAAAGATGAGACTAACAGGAACGGGTCAGCTGTTTTGACCTATGACACCCACAAGCTGAACCCCTAGGAGTCTAAGGCGATATCTACAAAGCTAACATATGGAATTGTTTTATTATGGTCATAAGATGGACCATTAAGCTATTTGATTGAGTTTTAGGAACCTTGTAGGTATTCCCATAAAATACATACAAATGATTTGATGAAAGACTGAATTTGGCCTTAGCCCATAGAAACACATAGAAAAAAAAATTCATACATGGCCAAAAATAAATCTAAACGAAGTATGGTTTGAGGTGTCTGTAATGCATCTGAGAGATTTAGGAAAGCATCAGGAACAAAACAACAACAAAAAGGAAATAACGGTTAAATCCTATTTATTCCATACATTTTTTACCTCAGTCACGGGTGACCTTCTCACGAGACCTTGTAAATAATATATGATTTGAAACAAAAAGGTTGCTGGATGCTTACCCTCAGAGGCCCTGGTGTAGTACTTTCCGAAGGACTTGTCTTTAGGGATGTCTGGGTAGAGGAAGTGGAGTGGGTTCTCTGGGATGTTCTCAGCTGCCATCACCTTGTAGGTTCGGATGATGTCAGGCAGAGAGACGCCAGACACCTCCTTCTTGGTGTAGGGCTCCACTGCATGGAATACAGGCTTATCTGTGGAACATGGGTGACAGGTATGTCACTGGCGACAGGTTTAGCATTCATCGTTGCATTCTAACAGAAAGTAGGCTCTGATATCGCATTGGTCAACATATTGCATTCTGTTAATTTATAAAGCCCTTTTGCAAAAAAACTGCATTTACCTAACATTGTTACTAACCTATAGAAGTATGAGATACCATACTCCGTCACAGGGATGGTTAACTCTTGAAATTCCTTCTGTCACTACAGATTTAGGATAAAACAGCTTTTAATTGATTCACACCTCATTTATGGAACCATCTTGAAAATAATCTACAGTTGGGTGCATTGGTGCCCTTTGGGCAATTCAGCAATTCAGGTTGTTGGTTGAGGAACTCTTTGTTGAGAAATGTGCTTGTTTTTTTATGAATGTATTTTGGGGGGAATCCACCCTGACTTCCCAGTTGGAGCGAGTAGTCGCATTCCGCTTCGCTCCACAGGTAGTATTACATTTCATTTCATTACAGTACAACGGTGTGATTTGTTTGATCTTAGCTAGCTACATAGCCGTCTTTGTATCAAAGATAATTGTGTAGTTTAGAGTATTTATCGAGGTTCGCTAGCCAGCTATTTTCGTTCTTCTAACGTAACGTAACGTAGTCAACACTGCTAGCTAGCCAGCTAGCCACCGAATAGCAGCACTGTAGAAACTATTAGAAACTATTACATTACAACGGAACAACGGAACGACTTGATTAGCGTAGTGTTAGCTAGCTACATAGTTGTCTTTGCTGTCTTTGTATCTAAGATAATTGTGTAGTTTAGAGTAATTATCGGTTAGCTAGCCAGCTATTTTCGTCCGCCGCGCTGCCGTTCTCCTACCTAGTCAACACTGCTAGCTAGCCAACTTCTACCGAATAGTAGAAACTATTACATTACAACGGAACGACTTGATTAGCGTAGTGTTAGCTAGCTACATAGTTGTCTTTGCCTTTCTTTGTATCCAAGATAATTGTGTAGTTTAGAGTAATTATCGAGGTTACCTAGCCAGCTACACTTTCAAACAAAGTCAACAACGTAGCCACTGCTAGCTAGCCTACTTCACCAGCCAGCCACCACCAGCCAGCAGTACTATATCATTTTAGTCAATAAGATTTTTTTTGCAACGTAAGCTTAACTTTCTGAACATTCGAGACGTGTAGTCCACTTGTCACTCCAATCTCCTTTGCATTAGCGTAGCCTCTTCTGTAGCCTGTCAACTATGTGTCTGTCTATCGCTCTTCTCTCCTCTCTGCACAGACCATACAAACGCTTCACACCGCGTGGCCGCCGCCACTCTAACCTGGTGGTCCCAGCGCGCACGACCCACGTGGAGTTCCAGGTCTCCGGCAGCCTCTGGAACTGCCGATCTGCGGCCAACAAGGCAGAGTTCATCTCAGCCTATGCTTCCCTCCAGTCCCTCGACTTCTTGGCACTGACGGAAACATGGATTACCACTGATAACACTGCTACTCCTACTGCTCTCTCCTCGTCTGCCCACGTGTTCTCGCACACCCCGAGAGCTTCTGGTCAGCGGGGTGGTGGCACTGGGATCCTCATCTCTCCCAAGTGGACATTCTCTCTTTCTCCCCTGACCCATCTGTCTATCGCCTCCTTTGAATTCCATGCTGTCACAGTTACCAGCCCTTTCAAGCTTAACATCCTTATCATTTATCACCCTCCAGGTTCCCTTGGAGAGTTCATCAATGAGCTTGACGCCCTGATAAGTTCCTTTCCTGAGGATGGCTCACCTCTCACAGTTCTGGGTGACTTTAACCTCCCCACGTCTACCTTTGACTCATTCCTCTCTGCCTCCTTCTTTCCACTCCTCTCCTCTTTTGACCTCACCCTCTCACCTTCCCCCCTACTCACAAGGCAGGCAATACGCTTGACCTCATCTTTACTAGATGCTGTTCTTCCACTAATCGCAACTCCCCTCCAAGTCTCCGACCACTACCTTGTATCCTTTTCCCTCTCGCTCTCATCCAACACTTCCCACACTGCCCCTACTCGGATGGTATCGCGCCGTCCCAACCTTCGCTCTCTCTCCCCCGCTACTCTCTCCTCTTCCATCCTATCATCTCTTCCCTCTGCTCAAACCTTCTCCAACCTATCTCCTGATTCTGCCTCCTCAACCCTCCTCTCCTCCCTTTCTGCATCCTTTGACTCTCTATGTCCCCTATCCTCCAGGCCGGCTCGGTCCTCCCCTCCTGCTCCGTGGCTCGACGACTCATTGCGAGCTCACAGAACAGGGCTCCGGGCAGCCGAGCGGAAATGGAGGAAAACTCGCCTCCCTGCGGACCTGGCATCCTTTCACTCCCTCCTCTCCACATTCTCCTCTTCTGTCTCTGCTGCTAAAGCCACTTTCTACCACTCTAAATTCCAAGCATCTGCCTCTAACCCTAGGAAGCTCTTTGCCACCTTCTCCTCCCTCCTGAATCCTCCTCCCCCCTCCTCCCTCTCTGCGGATGACTTCGTCAACCATTTTGAAAAGAAGGTCGACGACATCCGATCCTCGTTTGCTAAGTCAAACGACACCGCTGGTTCTGCTCACACTGCCCTACCCTGTGCTTTGACCTCTTTCTCCCCTCTCTCTCCAGATGAAATCTCGCGTCTTGTGACGGCCGGCCGCCCAACAACCTGCCCGCTTGACCCTATCCCCTCCTCTCTTCTCCAGACCATTTCCGGAGACCTTCTCCCTTACCTCACATCGCTCATCAACTCATCCTTGACCGCTGGCTACGTCCCTTCCGTCTTCAAGAGAGCGAGAGTTGCACCCCTTCTGAAAAAACATACACTCGATCCCTCCGATGTCAACAACTACAGACCAGTATCCCTTCTTTCTTTTCTCTCCAAAACTCTTGAACGTGCCGTCCTTGGCCAGCTCTCCTGCTATCTCTCTCAGAATGACCTTCTTGATCCAAATCAGTCAGGTTTCAAGACTAGTCATTCAACTGAGACTGCTCTTCTGTGTCATGGAGGCGCTCCGCACTGCTAAAGCTAACTCTCTCTCCTCTGCTCTCATCCTTCTAGACCTATCGGCTGCCTTTGATGCTGTGAACCATCAGATCCTCCTCTCCACCCTCTCCGAGTTGGGCATCTCCGGCGCGGCCCACGCTTGGATTGCGTCCTACCTGACAGGTCGCTCCTACCAGGTGGCGTGGCGAGAATCTGTCTCCGCACCACGTGCTCTCACCACTGGTGTCCCCCAGGGCTCTGTTCTAGGCCCTCTCCTATTCTCGCTATACACCAAGTCACTTGGCTCTGTCATATCCTCACATGGTCTCTCCTATCATTGCTATGCAGACGACACACAATTAATCTTCTCCTTTCCCCCCTCTGATAACCAGGTGGCGAATCGCATCACTGCATGTCTGGCAGACATATCAGTGTGGATGACGGATCACCACCTCAAGCTGAACCTCGGCAAGACGGAGCTGCTCTTCCTCCCGGGGAAGGACTGCCCGTTCCATGATCTCGCCATCACGGATGACAACTCCATTGTGTCCTCCTCCCAGAGTGCTAAGAACCTTGGCGTGATCCTGGACAACACCCTGTCGTTCTCAACTAACATCAAGGCGGTGACCCGTTCCTGTAGGTTCATGCTCTACAACATTCGCAGAGTACGACCCTGCCTCACACAGGAAGCGGCGCAGGTCCTAATCCAGGCACTTGTCATCTCCCGTCTGGATTACTGCAACTCGCTGTTGGCTGGGCTCCCTGCGTGTGCCATTAAACCTCTACAACTCATCCAGAACGCCGCAGCCCGTCTGGTGTTCAACCTTCCCAAGTTCTCTCACGTCACCCCGCTCCTCCGCTCTCTCCACTGGCTTCCAGTTGAAGCTTGCATCCGCTACAAGACCATGGTGCTTGCCTACGGAGCTGTGAGGGGAACGGCACCTCCGTACCTTCAGGCTCTGATCAGGCCCTACACCCAAACAAGGGCACTGCGTTCATCCACCTCTGGCCTGCTCGCCTCCCTACCTCTGAGGAAGTACAGTTCCCGCTCAGCCCAGTCAAAACTGTTCGCTGCTCTGGCACCCCAATGGTGGAACAAACTCCCTCACGACGCCAGGTCAGCGGAGTCAATCACCACCTTCCGGAGACACCTGAAACCCCACCTCTTTAAGGAATACCTAGGATAGGATAAAGTAATCCTTCTAACCCCCCCCCCCTTAAAAGAGTTAGATGCACTATTGTAAAGTGGTTGTTCCACTGGATATCATAAGGTGAATGCACCAATTTGTAAGTCGCTCTGGATAAGAGCGTCCCTAAATGACTTAAATGTAATGTAAATGTAAATAAAAAATAAAAAACACAGATTCAAATATAGCACCTTTAGTTGTAAATGCCCATGTGTGCTGCTCACCGTTTAGGTCGTGTTCCACCCAAGTGAATGTGATGGCTCCGTCTCTGCTACTCTCACTGAAGCGCAGCAGGAACGTGCCTGGACACTTCCCAGTCAGCATGGCCTTTGCCCTCTCCTTACTCACAAAGCCCAGGATGCAACTGTAGTGGGAGAGAACAAGCAACATTTCTTTATTACTTACTTTCGTTTTAGTAGGCAGGGACAATACACATGTCTGTCAATGTGCCAGAAGTAGCCATTCAGCTAATATGTCATCCCTGTAAGAGCACTAGTTATTTGCTTTTGTAATGTGCAATTCCAAAAAGAGTAAAGAAAAACTCACCCATCATTCCACAGGGACAGCAGATGTCTCTTGATGAAGTCCAGGATGTCTTTGATCCACAGCCAGAAGGGAAACCTCTTCTCACTGAGGCTCTGTAGTTGACACAAGGAAACACTTACTAGAGGTCCTCCTCATATCTTTGTGAACTGTAAATATTTTAACAATGTACAACTTATAAAAGGCTTTATATAGCATACATAGGCTTCATAAGCACTACATACATGTACAGAGCATTCGGAAAGTATTTAGACCCCTTGACTTTTCCACATTTTGTTACACTACAGCCTTATTCTAAAATTGATTCAATATTTTTTTCCCTCATCAATCTACACACACTACCCTATAATGACAAAGCAAAAACAGGTTTGTAGACATTTTTGCTAATTTATCTAAAAGAAAAAGACTGAAATATCACATTTACATAAGTATTGAGACCCTTTACTCAGTACTGTTACGATCTAAATAAAGAGTCAAATCTCATGGGCGATTAGTAAAGCTCAAACCAAGTTTATTCACCCACTGAGTCAGAAAGCTGAACAGACCAATACATATATTTACACAAGCACTGGTATTTAAACCTTCCTCGTATACTGAGCCTCCTCCTTACACATCTGGACAGCCAATTCATCTCTTAAGCTAGACAAAACATGAGTGATATCTGTCCTGACCACGGCACAATTTCCTCACTCCTCCCCAACTCATGGCTGTCCTGTTGACTTGTACCAGACTGTGGCCCTTCTCCTTCCATAGGATCCCTGATGTCTAACAATAACGTATTCTGACAGAATGTAAATGTTCTACATTCCCCTCTCGCTCTCACTCAGTGACATGAATAAGGATATTTCATATTTTCAAGTTTAGAAGTCAGCACCCATCAGTACTTTGTTGAAGCACCGTTGGCAGCGATTACAGCCTTGAGTCTTCTTGGTTATAACACATTCAGAGAGTTGACCTGAAGCCACTCCTGCGTTGTCTTGGCTGTGTGCTTAGGATCGTTGTCCTGTTGGAAGGTGAACCTTCACCCCAGTCTCTGGAGCAGATGTTCATGCTTTTGAGCCTATCAGTTGTGTTGTGACAAGGTACTGGGTATATAGAAGATAGCCCTATTTGGTAAAAGACCAAGTACATATTATGGCAAGAACAGCTCAAATAAGCTAAGAGAAAGGACAGACCATCATTACTTTAAGACATTAAGGTCAGTCAATACCGAACATTTCAAGAACTTTGAAAATTTCTTCAAACGCAGTCGCAAAAACCATCAAGCGCTATCATGGTAAGTATGTATTTCACTGTAAGGTCTACACCTGTTGTATTCGCCGCATGTGACAAATACAATTTGATTTGACTTTATGGCCTGATTCACACAGTCTCCTGTGAACAGTTGATGTTGAGATGTGTCTGTTACTTGAACTCTGTGAAGCATTTATTTGGGCTGCAATTTCTGAGGTGTGTAACTCTAATGAACTTATCCTCTACAGCAGAGGTAACTCTGGGTCTTCCTTTCCTGTGGCGGTCCTCATGAGAGCCAGTTTCATCATAGCGCTTGATGGTTTTTACAACTGCACTTGAAGAAACTTTCAAAGTTCTTGAAATGTTCCATATTGACTGACCTTCATGTCTTAAAGTAGTCAGAACACAACTGATTGGCTCAAACGCGTTAACCTCTACGGGATCGGTGTCCCCCCATGGGTCGGTTGAGCTAACGTGTGCTAATGTGATTAGCATGACGTTGTAAGTAACAAGAACATTTCCCAGGACATAGACATGTCTTATAAGGCAGAAAGCTTAAATTATTGTTAATCTAACTGCACTATCCAATTAACAGTAGCTATTAGTGAAAAAATACCATGTTATTGTTTGAGGAGAGTGCACAACAACAAAAACTTTTATCACGCAACTGGTTTGATACATTCCCCTCTGAAGGTAAATAATGTACTTACATTCATTAATCTTGCTCTGATTTGTCATCCTGAGGGTCCCATAGATAAAATGTAGCACAGTTTTGTTTGATAAAATACATTTTGATATTCAAATGTAGGAACTGGGTTCTACAGTTTGAACCCCTGCTGTGTCTCACCCCCCCATCTAGATGTGTGAAGGTTAGTGTATTTTCTGTAGGGAAGCTAATTATCCATAATTTATGACATTCCTGGGAGTGTGTAAACTAAACAACTTTATTACCATATAATTTTTGCATGTTCTCTATAGTTATGTACTAGAAATGTATCAATTTACCAATTCGAACATTTGGGCAGACTTGATACAATATTTTGAACAGTAATGCAAGTATTCATTGGATCAGTCTAAAACTTTGCACATACACTGCTGCCATCTAGTGGCCAAAATCTAAATTGCATCTAGACTCCTAAGTGATATATTGGCCTTTCTCCTGCACTTTAAAGATGATGGAACATGCATTAACTTTTACCAGATCTAACGTGTTATATTCTCCTACCTTAATTTCACATTTTCACAAACTTCAAAGTGTTTCCTTTCAAATGGTATCAAGAATATGCATATCCTTGGTTCATGTCCTGAGCTACAGGCAGTTAGATTTGGATATGTCATTTCAGGCGAAAATTGAAAAAAAACAGTCCGATCCTTTTAAGGAGGAAAGAAATTCCACAAATTAACTTTTAAGAAGACACACCTGTTAATTGAAATGCATTCCAGGTGATTGCCTCATGAAGCTGGTTGAGAAAATGCCAAGAGTGTGCAAAGCTGTCATCAAGGCGAAGGGTGGCTATTTGAAGAATCTCAAATATAAAATATATTTTGATTTGTTTAACCCTTTTTTGGTTACTACATGATTCCATATGTGTTATTTCATAGTTTTGATGTCTTCACTATTATTCTACAATGCAGAAAATAGTAAAAATAAAGAAAAACCCTTCGAATGACTAGGTGTTCTAAAGTGTAAATAGTGTAAATATATATATTTTTTTATACATTTGCAAAAATCTCTAAAAACCTGTTTTTGCTTTGTCATTAGTGTGTAGATTGAGGGGAAAATAATTATTCTATCAATTTTATAATAAGGCTGTAACGCAACAAAATTTGGAAAAAGTCAAGGGGTCTGAATACTTTACGAATGCACTGTAAATGCTTCACACATCATCTATATGTGCATGTCATATTCTATAAATGGCGTATAAACATACATTGTACATTGTCACATTTGGCAAGTCCCCCTACGTTGGGAATTGTTACATCACCATTTCTACACCATTTAAAGAGTATGATATACACTTAGATAATTTATGTAGTGTTTATGAAGCATTTATGTTTGCTACAGTATATAAATCCTTTATCAGTTGTACTTTGTTTAAATTGGGACCAAATATTCTGTGTACTGTAATCCTAACCTACCTTGACAGCACCGAACATGGCCCAGGGGATAAGACCCTCAGGATTCCTCTGTGCTTTCTGGCCCAGTAGTTTGTCAGCCAGCATGCCTAGCTGCTCTTCATTGAGCCCCCTCTTGGTGACAGAGGAGAACTGCCAGCTCAGCACCTCAGATAGCTGACCCCAGGACGCTGCAGGAGGGCTCAGGAAGAACTCCAGGTTCTGTTCCAACAAATCAGTCATATTTATTTAAAAACTCATTTTTAAATCAAGTTGTCACAAAGTGCTTGACAGTAACCAGGCATAACACCTTCAAGGCAAGGAAAAACTCCTTCGAAGGAAGGAACCTTGAGAGAAGACTACCTGGGGCTCGCTGGTCAGCATGTTGTACCACAGGATGGAGGCCCAGCCACTGGGCAGCTGGCTGACGTTGGAGATGACCACGATAGGCAGGGAGATGGTCTAAAAAGGACCAGAGGCCAGAGAAAGTCAAAGTCAAATTAAATAAGGCCAGAGCGCTGTTGGACCTCATAACAATGGGAGTGTAGGCCTGAATCTCTATATTTCAGATCACTTACCCCTAGTTTGATTTCCAGACCTGACTGGTTGAGTTCCGACTCAAAGCAGATGCAGTGCAGCTCCTCTGTCACAATGAGAGGCCCCTGGAATAACATGGACAGACAGAGAAACATAATCCGCACCAGAATGTATTTAATAGTTATCATGAAATTCACAAATAGTGTACAGATTACATGGTCATTATAGCCCATTAAGACCAATCAGAAACCAACTCTATTACCTCTTTCTTTCCTCTTCCAGTCACTCTCTGCTCTTGTAGTTGCTGTATTGATATCAAAGAATAAACTGTAAAGCAAGGATCATCAACTACTGTAGATTCAGCTGCAGGCCGATATTTTCTTGAGAGGATGGTCAGGGCATAATTACAAATCATTTGTAGCCTACAAACTGACCGCAAGAAGCCCAAACAGATATCATATTTTACTATAACATAATCATATCAAACCTTGCTTACATTTGTATACGGTCACAAATATTTCTCTATTATGCGTGGAATACTTTGGAACAGATTTCCAAAATTAAAATCACTTGGAGCTGATTTGCTGGTGTTTTTACAGTAAAAAAATTATTAAAATACAACTTGACCGCCAGACCGCCACTTGACCACCAAATAAAATGACCTCCAGTTGGGGAACCCTGCTGTAAAGAGTGATGACAGTGCAGGTCCAAACGGACAAAAGTCATTCAGATTTAGTGCCCTGTATGCCATTTGAAATGGTGCTAGCTTACCAAATGTAAAAACTCTGCAGCCAAGATTCCATTTGACTCCTCCATAGTCATAACTTTTGTGTTGGTACCCAATATGTTGAACTTACGAAATCCTTTCTTTTCTGTAACGTCCCTGGAGAGAAAATAAAATGTGCATTCCCCCTTTAGTTATGTATTCACATCACAAATTCAAGAGCAGGACAACACTAATTTACTTACTTGTCAAACAAAGCTTTCACTTTGAGTTGATAGTTGAATTCCGGGAGCTTCACAAGAAATCTAGAGGAGAGGAAATACAAATCAAAACTCAACCAGGTCTGAACAGATCCATAGGAACTACTGACGGGAGGAACTACAGACAGGAGGTGCTGTTGTGTTTGTGCTACCTGAGCTTGACAGTGAACTTCAACTTTGTCTGCAGCACCAGAGGTCTCTGTGGATGTGTGGGCATACAGGGCTGTCTCTCTACCACCAAGGAACTAAGACACACCACAGAGACACAAGGAATTTTGAGGTGATATACTGTATAGAGGCATAGAAACAACACTTATGTTTCTACTTCCAGCTTATACATAATATATACAGTACCAGTCAAAAGTTTGGACACACCTACTCATTCAAGGGTTTTCTTTATTGTTACTATTTTCTACATTGTAGAATAATACTTAAGACATAACTATGAAAAATACACATATGGAATCATGTGGTAACCAAAAAAGTGTTAAACATATCAATATATTTTATATTTAAGATTCTTCAAAGTAGCCACCCTTTCTTTGCCTTGATGACAGCTTTGCACACACTTGGCATTCTCTCAACCAGCTTCATGAGGTAGTCACCTGGAATGCATTTCAATTAACAGGTGTGCCTTCATAAAAGTTCATTTGTGACATTTTTTTCCTTCTTAATGTGTTTGAGCCAATCAGTTGTGTATACAGAAGATAGCCCTATTTGGTAAAAGACCAAGTCCATATTATGGCAAAAACAGATCAAATAAGCAAAGAGAAATGAAAGTCCATCATTACTTTAACAGTCAATACGGAACATTTCAAGAACTTTGAAAGTTTCTTCAAGTGCAGTCGCAAAAACCATCAAGCGGTATGATGAAACTGGCTCTCATGAGGACCGCCACAGGAGAGGAAGACCCAGAGTTACCTCTGCTGTAGAGGATAAGTTCATTAGAGTTAACTTCAACTCAGATTGCAGCCCAAATAAATGCTTCACAGAGTTCACTGCGTGAATCAGGCCTTCATGGTCGAATTGCTGCAAAGAAACCATTACTAAAGTACACCAATAATAAGAAGAGACTTGCTTGGGCCAAGAAACACGAGCAATGGACATTAGACATCTGTCCTTTGGTCTGATGAGTCCAAATGTGCAATTTTTGGATCCAACTGCTGTGTTTTTATGAGACACAGAGTAGGTGAAAGCCTGATCTCCGCATGTGTGGTTCCCACATTGAAGCATGGAGGAGGAGGTGTGATGGTGCTTTGCTGGTGACACTGTCAGTGATTTATTTAGAATTCAAGGGACACTTACCCAGCATGGCTACCACAGCATTCTGCAGAGATATCTGCCATCCCATCTGGTTTGTGCTTAGTGGGACTATCATTTATGCATAGTCCTTTTAAATCTACCCACAACTAGCCGGTGCCAACGCACATTGACTCTGTACCGATACCCCCTGTATATGGCCTCGGTATTGTTATTTTACTGCTGCTCTTAAATTATGTTACTTTTATTTCCTAATTTTTACTTATACATTTTTTACTTTACATGTATTTTTCTTAAAACTGCATTGTTGGTTATGGGCTTGTAAGTAAGCATTTCACTGTAAGGTCTAGATCTGTTGTATTCGGTGCATGTGACAAATCCAATTTGTTTTGATTTGAAACACACCTCCAGGCTGTGTAAGTGCTATTTGACCAAGAAGGAGAGTGATGGAGTGCTGCCTCAGATGATCTGGCCTCAACCCAATTGAGATGGTTTGCGATGAGTTGGACTGCAGAGTGAAGGAAAAGCAGCCAACAAGTGCTCAGCATATGTGGGAACTCCTTCAAAACTGTTGGAAAAGCATTCCTTATGAAGCTAGTTGAGAGAATGCCAAGAGTGTGCAAAGCTGTCATCAAGGCAAAGGGGGGCTACTTTGAAGAATCTCAAATATGAAATATATTTTGAAAATATAAAATATATTTTTTGGTTACTACGATTCCATATTTTGATGTGTTCACTATTATACTACAATGTAAAAAATTGTAAAAACAAAGAAAACCCTTTAATGTATATAATTAATTTAAGTGATCAAAAACGGCAGCAAAAACAAAGAGTGGGCCTTTAACAGTGGAATACAAGTGTGGTGTCACTCACTGTTCAAGGAGGTTCCGGAACAGTGCCAAGGCCCGCCCCTCCAGGAAGCCTTTCTGCTGTTTGATTGGGTCGCTGTCGTATGTGTACTTCTGCTCTAGTTTCTGGAGCTCCTTCAGCTGCTGCCTCACCTGCTGCAGGCTTTCTGCCACCGCTGTGAACCTACAGGAGAAGAAGAAGATGAAGCAGAATAAGAACAATACTTTATTTTGTTGGGTTCCTAAATTCATCTTTTTGCTTGATCAGACAAGAGATGCCCAAAAGAATGAACAAGTCTCCTCACCAGTTCTGCAGTTTGTCCAGACATGCGTTGGGTGGTCCTCCAATACAGGAGCTCTGCTGCCTCTTCTTCCACTCAGGCAGCTCCTCTGAGATCAGGTCTGACTGGACCGCCTCGGCCATGTTGAGCACCTCCGCCAACTGGCAAACCACTTCCTGTGGAGGGAGACAACAACATACGTAGTTATTATTTACTCTATAACCGTCATCTACTCTTCAATATGAGCATGCTAGTTATAACTAGATAATACACTCTTAGTCATTCAGACAGACTATGACACATGGTATTCTTAGCGGTGCTTGATGCATGATTATTCATGCTTTTTGTCATTGCATTTTTCTATTCACAGTACAATGTCATGGTAAAATGTCACTGTTTAAACCTCATCATGACCCCTCTTACCACTCTCTTGAACTTCAGCTTGAAACACATCTCTACAATCAGCAGCTTCTCGTGTTCCAGCTGTTTGGGTGTCAGCCCGTTCATTTCATGTTCTAAAGTGGGAGAAGGAAAAACATTCACTTACTGACCATACTTGAAACACAGACCTGTAAATAGATGATATATTACAGACAGAGAGAATAAAACACCTCACCTCTGTTCTTAAGAGTATTTTCCTTAAAGTCATGCTCGTCTTGAAGGTATTCCAGAGACTTTACATTCTGATCCGCTTCCTAGCAAGTGACATAAACACGTTGGACCAGATAGGTGGCAAACCTGACATGCACGAACATGTACTGCAAATCACTGATGGAACTGTTCCACCAGGAAACAATCAACATATAGTATATGATGGAAATGATAACTCACCTGAACCTTGTTTTTCATGTCTTTCACTTTGTTGTCCAGCTTTTGCTTCTCCAGAACCATGCTGGTCTGTGTGTTTTCTCTGTCGGTCTGAGAAGAAAATACTGTTCATTTTTCTCTACAGTTAAAGCTCCAATATACAGTTATGTATCATCCACAATATCTGACAGCACGGATAGAGAAAGAAGTGTGGTGATTTTATTAATTACAATGTATGTCAATACAAGTTCATGTAGGGCACCTCTATGCTTTTGGCAGCAGCCAGAATCCTCTGCTCCTTCTTCAGGTTTCTGGAGATGATCATGGCCATTTTAACGGGGTCCTCCTGAAAGCGGTCCTATAAAAGTGGGTACTTTATTACTACAAACCCAAAAAACATTTACTGACACTGGGGTCATAAATTCCACATCAACAACTCATTCAAAATCAATATATTTCAGGAGTTAAAAGGGGAAATTAGCAACAGAATGTATAACTTCTAATTAATCATTCCTGTAACATACAAGCAATAAAGTATGGAAGGCCACATGCAGTAAGGTCTGTCCTGAAAAGATGTAACTGAGATAATACTACACCTGGAGGTTTCCCTTGAACTTGCGGATGTTGTGTTGTCGCAGGAGGTCTTTCTCCAGGGCGAAGCGGCTGTGTTGGTCGTCAAGATGGGCTAGGAGGTCGTGGAAGCGGACAGTGGCCAGGGATTCATCAACAGCCACATTATCCCTATGGATTGGATCATTGACATACTGTATATCAATCTCAGAACAGCAACATTATCTCTACATAGATATGGATTCACAGGGGAATCAAGATTGGATGAACGAGATGAAATATAATAAAATACAGATATAATTGAAAAGGGTAGAGTACAGTAGAATACCGGTCAAATAGAATAGATCTTTGTATATCCATTTAACAGCAGCCTGCAGTCTTCAACCCTGCTTGCTTACCAGTCGATGCTCTCAATCCACTTGCTGAGGGACTGTCTGATGTCCATGGGGAAGGAGTCATCATAGAGCTGGTGGACCTGCTCCTGGTATTTAGGGTCCAGTAGGGTCAGCTGGCACCACTGGGCCATCTAGACCAATGAGCAATAACAGTAAACTTATTACGAAAATGTATGTCTATGATAGAAACAGGAACCTGGCTACAACATGAATAATAATTCACCTTTATATGCCTGGTATGCATCAGCTTGTTGTCCTCCCTGCCCCATTACCTCAATCTCAACACAACGGTTCTACCCCATTTCCAAATAGTAGCTAGGTTTCCATCCAATTTGCGACAGATTTTCATGCAAATACTCTATAATCTGCATAAAACAATATAGACATTTCCTCTCAGGGGATGTTTCCATCAAACTGACTGTTTGCGGATAAAAAGCCATGTGCGTGTGACGTAGTCTACATAAACAAATCCCTTTTGCTGTTAAATTCTCCTGTACCGAATGAAAAATACAAGTTAAATGAGGTTCCATCGCATTTTCAACTCTACTGATGGTTCTGTCACAAAACCTGTCGCGTTAGCTTTATATAGCAAATGTGCCCACTGGTCTTGACACATGCGTTCTAGCCAACAGCTCGCAGATATATCTGCGGGTAGGCAACCAACATTATGAGATTGTTATGGATAAGAGCGATATTGTTTTATTTGTCAAACAGCAGCCATGGCATCGATCATCATGTCACCAGAATAAGACTCTCGATATTCATTGGAAAGGAGCGTCAAGTTCCTCAACTTACACAATCAGACCCTAATCCTGTTTAGTTCATCATAATGTATTTATTTTGCCTAATAAACTGTATGCTTTCCCAAGTCGTAGTGGGAGGAGCACACAACACATCATGATGTGACAACAAATGTACTTCGATATGATGGTTATTAACTATACCAATAGCCTATTTGCCCATAAAGACGATTTCTCGCATAATTAATTTGACTCACAAAAAAAAAGATCCCACCATGTCGAAAAAAACAAGTTGTCTGTCGGCATTTATAAAATGTTAAAAGCATTTCATGTTTCCATAGCGCGGTCGTGACTTGTTTCATGCGTCGTGTAATTAATATGCATAAAGTTTCAAGTGAATGTCCTTCTCCCTTTGTGGGATGTTGGTATAAAGGCTGTAACACCACTGTTTAAAAAAAAATGGATTGCCTTACCTTTGATGAGGGAAAATAAATCACAGAGAACAGTATTCTCTGTTAAAATGTACGGCCAGTAGGCTACACAAATCGCAAACGCAACAGTCTCGAAGGCAGTGAAATCTGAATGCGGAAATAAGTATTATCGTATTTCCTCTGTCACGAATCCCGCTTCCTGAGTCTGTTTTTGCCTGTGTTCTGTCCTGGAGTGTTTTTCCGGTGTCCTGGAACGCACCCTGTCTGGTTGCCGGGCGACGTAGCTAGTTGGGAGATCTCTGATTAACCGCACCTGTATCCCATCAGCTATCTGCACACCTGGTCCTGATCATCACCTCTCCACCGCATAAGCTCGGACCTGACATCCATTCCCTGCCGGATCGTTAGCCATGAACAGTATGTTGTGCCAGCGTATCAGCCTCCAGCTTGATAGAGTTTGTTTTGTTGTTTTGTACGTCTTGCTTGCCTTGAACTTACCTCCGTTTGTTCTGTCTACAGTTATTCACCCGGATCACTTACCACATTCCTGCCTGGTCATCAGTGGCTTCCGCTACTCCCTTGGATCTACCTATTCACTCCCATCAACTCACCGCCGCTGCCCGCTCCGCCACCTGGATCTTTTTACCTCTACATTTACACTTGTAAATAAATACTCACCTTCTTCCTACTCTCCTTGTCCTGGTTTGCTTCTGGGTTCTATTTTGGAAAAACGTGACAGAACGATCCGGCCAAGGATAAACCCAGCTGACCTGGACTCCGTTTGCCATGCCATTACCCAACAGGGGAAGATATTTGGACAACACAACACGGCGCTACAGGAGACAGCGGGTTCAGTCCGGAACTTATCTGCTAGCTTGACGAGTATCCAGGATCAGCTCAGTTTGCCGGCGGGTTATCCACCACCTGTTTCACCCATCTTCCCTGCCGATTCTGGAGTGGGTTCTTTCCGTGAGCCCAAGGTTCCGACGCCTGATAAGTACGAGGGGGATTTGGGAGGATGCCGTTCATTTCTTATGCAGTGTGGGTTAGTTTTTGATCTGCACCCCTACTCATACGCCACAGATAAGTCTAGGATAGCTTTTGTGATTGAACTGCTGCGTGGTAGAGCTCTGGAATGGGCTTCAGCCGTTTGGGAACGACAGGACACCTGCATGGCGTCAAACCAGGAGTTCACGGCAGAGATGAGAGCTTTTTGACCATCCAGTCCGAGGTAAGGACGCAGCTAAACGTTTGTTCTCTCTTCGCCAAGGAGCTCGCAGTGTGGCAGACTTTGTGATCGAATTCAGGACATTGGCTGTGGAGAGTGGTTGGAATGAGGAGTCACTACAAGCTGCTTTTTACCAGGGGTTGTCGGAGCAACTCAAGGACGAGCTGATCTCCTATCCAGAGCCTAGTGACCTAGACAGTTGGGTCACATTATCTATTCGGGTAGATAATAGAGTCCGAGAGAGGAGGGAGAAGCAGTGGGGTCCGTCCAATCAATCAGCAACTCGGTTACCATTCGGTTCAGGAAGTGGACCAGAACGTGTTGATCATTATTCCCCACACGGGATTAGTGGAGGGGTCTTGCCTCCAGATCCTGAACCCATGCTAGTGGGGCGACACGGGTTAACTAAGGAGGAGCGCCAACGTAGACGTGAGACCAACAGCTGCCTCTACTGTGGTAGCTCGGGACATTACATCTCCGCTTGTACTCAGCGTCCGTTAAACTGCCCGGCTCGCTAGTTTTGGGAGGTCTTTTAGCGAGCAAGTTTCAACCTCTCAAGAACCATGTCAGACCCCGTTTTCCTGCGACCCTTACGCATAAGAATCAGAGTTTAGCGATGAACGCTTTTATTGATTCAGGTGCCGATGGCAGCTTTATTGATGCCGACTTGGTGGAACAGCTGGGGCTTTCCAAGGAGCAATTGCCGAAAGCCATTGAAGCAACCACTCTGAACGGCAGTAGTCTGGCACGGATCACTATGAGGACTGAACCGGTTAAGATGTTGTTGTCGGGGAATCATTCAGAGGTTATCTCCTTCATTCTGCCCTCGCCCCATGTTCCTCTGGTTCTTGGTTACCCCTGGCTGAAAGAACACAATCCCTCGTTTGATTGGGTGACGGGTAAGGTAACTAGTTGGAGCATTGAGTGTCACGCTAACTGTCTTAGGACTGCCTGTTCTCATGCTGTTCCCAGTCAGGTCAGTGAGTCTGCTCCCCCTGATTTGTCCCTGGTTCCAGAAACATATCACGATTTGGGTGAAGTATTCAGTAAGCAGAAGGCTATGTCACTTCCTCCCCACCGACCTTATCTGTTCCCTGGAGCTGCCTTTCCCAAGAGACGGTTATACAGTATCTCTCGACCTGAGCGTGAAGCCTTGGAGACCTACATCAAGGAGTCTCTAGCTGCAGGTCTCATTCGCCCCTCGTCATCACCCCTGGGAGCAGGATTCTTTTTTGTGAGCAAGAAGGATGGCTCTCTTCGACCGTGTATTGATTATCGGGGGTTGAATGATATTACGGTCAAAAACAGGTATCCCCTGCCCTTGATGAGCTCTGCGTTCGACTCTTTACAGGGTGCTACGGTGTTTACGAAGCTTGACCTACGCAATGCTTATCATTTGGTTCGGATCAAGGAGGGGGACGAGTGGTTGACTGGGTTCAATACACCTATGGGACATTTCGAGTACCAGGTGATGCCGTTTGGACTGACCAACGCTCCTGCTGTGTTCCAAAGTATGGTGAATGACGTGCTGAGATGTATTTTTGTGTTTGTTTACCTGGATGATATCCTCATCTTCTCGAGGGAGCCTTCTAGCCACGTCCAGCATGTCAAGCAGGTCTTGCAGCGGTTATTGGAGAACCGCCTGTTCGTGAAGGCTGAAAAGTGTGATTTTTACGCCCACACTACGTCCTTCCTCGGGTACATCATCTCCAGGGGAGATCAAGATGGACCAAGAGAAGGTTCGGGATTGGGTCCAGCCCGGTACGAGATTGCAGCTCCAGAGATTCCTGGGGTTTGCGAACTTCTATCGGAGGTTTATCCGGGATTACAGCCGGGTGGCCGCCCCTTTAACTGCCCTGACGTCTTGCTCCAGAGATTTCTGTTGGACTCCTGAGGCAGACCGAGCATTTCTGGACTTGAAGAGCTGATTCACCAACGCCCCGATTCTCTCTCAACCTGACACTTCCCGTCAGTTTGTTGTTGAGGTGGACGTCTGATGTGGGGGTGGGCGCCATCCTGTCTCAGCGTAGCTCCACTGACGGTAAACTCCATCCCTGCGCCTTCTACTCTTGTCGTCTTTCACCAGCAGAGAGAAACTACGATGTGGGTAACCGGGAGCTTCTCGCTGTGAAGCTTGCCTTGAAGGAGTGGCGTCACTGGTTGGAGGGAGCGGAGCAACCGTTTGTGGTCTGGACTGACCACAAGAATCTGGCTTACGTGCAATCGGCTAAACGTCTCAACTCCCGTCAGGCCAGGTGGGCTTTGTTTTTTGGACGTTTCAATTTTTCCCTGACGTTCGCCTTGTCCCGGATGTTCTCCAAGACGGAGGAGAGTGGGGCCAAGATTGAGACGATTCTTCCCCAGAACTTTGTCGTGGGAGCCGTTACATGGAGGATTGAGGAGGATGTGATGGCGGCCCTTCGGACGCAGCCCGGCCCCGGAAACGGTCCACCCGGTCGGTTGTTCGTGCCTGAGTCGGTCCGTTCTGCTGTCCTTCAGTGGTCCCATGCCAGCAAGATAGCTTGTCACCCTGGCGTTGCTCGGACTATGGCGCTACTGCGCAGACGATTTTGGTGGCCTGCAATGGGAGAAGATACCCGGAGGTTTGTTGCCGCTTGTCCTGTTTGTGCGCAGAATAAGAGTAACAATCGGCCCAGCTCTGGGCTTCTTCACCCCCTACCTATTCCCCGGCGACCTTGGTCGCATCTGGCCCTGGACTTTGTCTCGGGGTTGCCCTCTTCTGTTGGGAACACGGTCATTTTGACCATTGTGGACAGATTCAGCAAGTTTGCTCACTTTGTCCCCCTCTCCAAGCTTCCATCTGCCACTGAGACGTCCGAGATCCTGGTTAGGGAGGTTTTCAGGGTCCACGGGTTGCCCAGTGACATTGTTTCTGACCGTGGTCCTCAGTTTACCTCTGCTGTCTGGAGATCCTTCTGTTTGGCCATTGGAGCTACAGTCAGTCTCACATCTGGATTTCACCCCCAATCTAATGGTCAGGCGGAGAGAGCCAACCAGAAGATGGAGTCCACGCTGCGCTGTCTTGTTTCCTCTGATCCCACCTCTTGGTCCTCTCAATTACCCTGGGTCGAGTATGCTCATAATACTCTCCCTTCATCTGCCACTGGGATGTCTCCCTTCCAGTGCCTGTACGGTTACCAACCTCCCTTGTTTCCTTCTCAGGAGCGGGATCTCTCGGTTCCCTCTGTCCAGACCCACATTCGTCGTTGCCACCGGACCTGGCATCGGGCCAGGAAGTCCCTCAGAGTTTCTGACCGGTATCAGATCCAGGCGAATCGTCGCCGTATTCCTGCACCCGCTTATACCGTCGGAGATAAGGTTTGGTTGGCTACCCGGGATCTTCCTCTACGGACTTAGTCGAGGAAACTGTCACCGAAGTTCATTGGTCCGTTTGTGGTGGAGAGAATCATTAATCCTGTTGTGGTCCGACTCAAGTTGCTTGCAACGCTTAGAGTACACCCCACCTTTCATGTCTCCTGCCTCAAGCCGGTTCTCCTCAGTCCTCTGTTGCCCCCTCCTCCTCGTCCTCCTCCTCCTCGGATGATCGGAGGTGGTCCTGCCTACACGGTGCGCCGCATCATGGACTCCAGACGGCGGGGTCGAGGGTTCCAGTATCTCGTGGATTGGGAAGGATATGGTCCAGAGGAGAGGAGTTGGATTCCTAGGCGTCAGATCCTTGATGCTGACCTGCTTCGTGACTTCTACCGCCTCCACCCTGCTCTCCTTGTCCTGGTCTGTTTCTGGGTTCTATTTTGGAAAAACGTGACATCCTCAGGAATTCCCCAGGTTTTATGCAGCATTCACATACTTGTCGGAACTAGTAAAATCCTGGTTTACTAAATTATTGAACAACGGCATGTGTATAACTACAACTTCCGAGTTTCCACGTTCCGGATAGCACATGAACAGTTTTTATGCGAGTGCAGCCATGCGTATAAAACAATTATGACAGCTGTGATGGAAACAGGAATTCTCGGGACAATTTTATAAATCGCAACATATTTTGTTCGATTGCATGGTGGGATCTTTTGAGTCAGTAAAATTTAATGATTCGATAAATGTCGGTGGAACCGCTTTTTGCGCAAATATTGATATATTAACATATTAAAGTAAACTTGGAGACCGAGGTAAAGACAGTTTCAGTTTGGATACTCGACGGATATTCGCCTGTAATCTTCCTTACGTCCACAAACAGCAGTTAGGGGCCGTCAACATAGTGACAAATCAAAATTTTCAAATTTCAATAGCTATTTAACATTACTTCTAAAACGTTCAAAACTGGTTCTAGCTAACCCAATGGCATAGACACACTGGCATTGACACACATTGCACATTTATTTTTTGTTGATTTACATCTAGCACTAGTTTAAATTATTTACATTTTTGAATTTCAATAGCTCATTGGTCATATAACCTACTGAACTCAAACAAGGTTCAGAATGTCCACTGACTACCCTTCTATATTGCACACCCTTTAGTTAGTCAATTTTCATCTCACACATTTTTACATGAATTTTTCTAAATTTAAAATGTCAATAGCTCCTTGGTCATGTGACCTAGGGACTTCAAATAAGGTTCAGAATGTCCACTGACTACCCTACTATATTGCACACCCTATAGTTTGTCCATTTCCATCTCACAAGATTTTACATGAATTTTTCAACATGTAACATTTCAATAGCTCCTTGGTCATGTGACCTACTGACCTCAAACAAGGTTTAGAATGTCCACTGACTATACCTTCATATCGCACACTCTGATGTTTGTCTACTTTCATATCATGCTATTAGACTTAAATCTGTACGCTTTGCAGAACTTCATTTCACATGGGTGGTCTTTTTTTTTTTTAGTTAACAAATTTTAACAAATTTTCCAGCCTCGCAATAACCATCTTTCACATGGATACTGGAAAGATCCACAAATGGCTGTATGTGGAATGGATCAAGGACAGGAGAGGTGTTCAAACAGAGGGGCTTAAAGGAAGGTGCACAGGTAGGCCTCATGAAAAACAATGTTTCATATGCTCTTTTTAATCACAGTAATAGGCAGTGATTTGTCAGTCACAGTGAGCTTGATAACGTGAAAGAATCCTTTTTCATAGCATCGCTTTCAAATACTGTACATTAAGACAAATCCTTCTACGTTGAGTGTTAGAACGCAGTTTACATAACCTGATAATGACTTGATATTTGAGTGCATTCACAACAAGCCACCTGCAGACAACTTACAAAATGCAATAGTGCATTTGAGGGTTCGTTCTTCTGATGTAAATAGTTATTTCTAACTGGAAAATCCTTTTTCCAAAATTGATTTAGGTACGATTTTGTGAAGAGGTATGAGCATTGCGATATGGGTCATTTAATAGTAAAATCATTTAAGGGATAAATACATTTTTATATTGCTTCCCCAGTATCTGCATGAACCATCAGGTCAAGTGTTTTTGGTTGACCAGAAAGAGAAGGAGGAATCGGAACACGCTGCATTCAAATTCAGGTCATAGTTATTCCATTGTACTGGATCTAAAACATATTAGCATTTTATCTACATTCATAAGTGTAATAATTTTTTATGACATACTGTGAAAAACTCTCTTGGCTCAGTCACTTTCAGACATGTGCAGAGCAGACTGAAAGGGGAAGGGTAGCTCTTGACTTGAACAACAGGGGTTCTCTGTAAAGAGAGAGTAATCCAAAGGACACAGACGCACCCCTTGACTTTCAATTGGCACCCTTGACTTGTATGTATTCTCTCCTGATTGGTCTCTGGTGCTTAGTCAATGGGAACTCCGTTGCCGGCCCCATCATAAAGTTTTTACACAGTCTGGCAGTCTGACTAAAGTGCCAGAGGTATGAGGAGAGACATCGTCCTTTGTATTTATGGGAACAAATATTTCCTAACACTTTGGATCCTATTCTTGGACAGTTACGAGACACAATGCGTCAATGCAAAAAAGAAATATATACTAATTACTGTCCATGAGTAACCTCAACCTTGTGGGTCTGTGGGTGTTTGGGCCAATAAAGTGTCAACTCAATTCTACCAGTGACGATTCTCTCATGCCCCTATGAACGGGGACACAGGACAATAGTTTTTAATCTAAACCAGCCCTTTTTTACCGGAGTTCACTAACCCCTAATTGGGGCTCTTTTCTTGACACACAGTAGCAGTTTACCAGATAAGTCAAGTAGATCAAAAAGTAGAGTGTTGTAAGGGTGTATTACATCCTGTGCTGGCCTCATTGTTATATCCATTCTGGATTCTGAGTGGTAAAATCATAGCTGAAAAATGCCTCTTTTGTATGTGTATACATTTTCCACCAAGACAGAACTGCCAAAGGGGGTGGAGTTGCAATCTACTGCGGAGATCTGTCATGTTATCCAGGTCTGTGCCCAAACAGTTCGAGCTTCTACTTTTAAAAATCCACCTTTCCAGAAATAGTCTAGATATCATCCTGACCAACCTGTCCTCTAAATACACCTCTGCTGTCTTCAACCAGGATCTCAGCGATCACTGCCTCATTGCCTGCGTCAGTAATGGGTCCGGGGTCAAACGACCACCCCTCATCACAGTCAAACGCTCCCTAAAACACTTCAGCAAGTAGGCCTTTCTAATCGACCTGGCCCGAGTATCCTGGAAAGATATTGACCTCATTTAGTCAGAGGATGCCTGGTTATTCTTTAAGAGTGCTCTCCTCACAATCTTAAATAAGCATGCCCAATTCAAAGAAAATTGAACCAGGAACAGATATAGCCCTTGGTTCACTCCAGACCTGACTGCCCTTGACCAGCACAAAAACATCCTGTGGTGTATTGCTTTAGCATCGAATAGCCCCCGCGATATGAAACTTTTCAGGGAAGTTAGGAACTTATCTGGAGCAACGAACCGCCCTTGCTTTCTCTGCCTGGCCGGTTCCCCTCTCTCCACTGGGATTCTCTGCCTCTAACCCTATTACAGGGGCTGAGTCACTGGCTTACTGGTGCTCTTTCATGCCGTCCCTAGGAGGGGTGCGTCCCTTGAGTGGGTTGAGTCACTGACGTGATCTTCCTGTCTTTGTTGGCGCCCCCCCTTGGGTTGTGCCGTGGCGGAGATCTTTGTGGGCTATACTCTGCCTTGTCTCAGGATGGTAAGTTGGTGGTTGAAGATATCCCTCTAGTGGTGTGGGGGCTGTGCTTTGGCAAAGTGGGTGGGGTTATATCCTTCCTGTTTGGCCCTGTCCGGGGGTATCATCGGAAGGGGCCACAGTGTCTCCTGATCCCTCCTGTCTCAGCCTCTGGTATTTATGCTGCAGTAGTTTGTGTCGGGGGCTAGGGTCAGTTTGTTATATCTGGAGTACTTCTCCTGTCTTATCCGGTGTCCTGTGTGAATTTAAGTATGCTCTCTCTAATTCTCGCTTTCTCTCTTTCTTTATTTCTCTCGGAGGACCTGAGCCCTAGGACCATGCCTCAGGACTACCTGGCATGATGACTCCTTGCTGTCTCCAGTCCACCTGGCCGTGCTGCTGCTCCAGTTTCAACTGTTCTGCCTGCGGCTATGGAACCCTGACCTGTTCACCGGACGTGCTACCTGTCCCAGACCTGCTGTTTTCAACTCTCTAGAGACAGCAGGAGCGGTAGAGATACTCTTAATGATCGGCTATGAAAAGCCAACTGACATTTACTCCTGAGGTGCTGACTTGCTGCACCCTCGACTACTACTGTGATTATTATTATTTGACCATGCTGGTCATTTATGAACATTTGAACATCTTGGCCATGTTCTGTTATAATCTCCACCCGGCACAGCCAGAAGAGGACTGGCTTCTACACCTGCAATGCTTGCTGTTTGGGGTTTTAGGCTGGGTTTCTGTACAGCACTTTGAGATATCAGCTGATGTAAGAAGGGCTATATAAATAAATTTGATTTGATTTATCGGCAGACTCAACATCCTTGCTTTCTCAAATGACTGCCTCGCCTGGTTCACCAGCTACTTCTGAGAGAGTTCAGTGTGTCAAATTGGAGGGCCTGTTGTCCGGATCTCTGGCAGTCTCTATGGGGGTGCCACAGGGTTCAATTCTCGCGTCGTATCACGACTTCCGCCGAAGTCGGCTCCTCTCCTTGCTCCTTGTACATGAAAAATTGAGCATTTTTCATGTATCCATTTGTTTTGTCTTGTTCCCTGCACACCTGGTTTTCATTCCCCAATCAATCCATATGTATTTATTCCTCTGTTCCCCATCATGTCTTTGTGTAAGATTGTTTGTGTTACGTGTATTTTGGAATTGTGGATATTGTTACGCATATTACTTTTTGTCTATGTTCCGTGTTTGGACACATTTTATGTTACTTTGTGCTGTCATTTGGGACCGGAATAAAGTGTGCCTGTTCACTACACTCTGCTCTCCTGCACCTGACTTCGCCTCCAATACACACTCCTAACAGGTCGACTCTTTTCTCTGTATACATCAAGGAATGTCGCTCTTGCAGCTGGTGATGCTCTGATCCACCTCTACGCAGACGATACCATTCTGTATGCTTCTGGCCCTTTTTTGGACACTGTTAACTAACCATACAACTCTCCTTCCATAGCCTCCAACTGCTCTTAAATGCAAGTAAAACTAAATGCATGCTCTTCAACCGATCGCTGCCCGCACCTGCACGCCCGCCTAGCATCTCTACTCTGGACGGTTCTGACTTAGAATATGTGGTCAACTTTAAATACCTAGGTGTCTGGCTAGACTCTAAACTCTCCTTCCAGACTCATAGTAAGCATCTCCAATCCAAAGTTAAATCTAGAATTGGCTTCCTATTTCACAACAAAGCATCCTTCACTCATGCTGCCAAACATACCCTCGTAAAACTGACTATCCTACCGATCCTTGACTTTGGCGATGTCATTTACAAAATAGCCTCCAACACTCTACTCAGCAAATTGGATGCAGTCTATCACAGTGCCATCCGTTTCGTCACCAAAGCCCCATATACTACCCACCACTGCGACCTGTATGCTCTCGTTGGCTGGCCCTCGCTACATATTCGTCGCCAAACCCACTGGCTCCAGGTCATCTATAAGTCCTTGCTAGGTAAAGCCCCGCCTTATCTCAGCTCACTGGTCACCATAGCAGCACCCACCCGTAGCACGCGCTCCAGCAGGTATATTTCAGTGGTCACCCCCAAAGCCAATTCCTACTTTGGCCGCCTTTCCTTCCAGTTCTCTGTTGCTAATGAATGGATTGAATTGCAAAAATCACTGAAGCTGGAGACTCATATCTCCCTCACTATCTTTAAGCATCAGCTATCAGAGCAGCTTACAGATCATTGCACCTCTACATAGCCCATTTGTAAATAGCCCATCCAACTACCTCATCCCCCATATTGTTATTTATTTATTATTCTTTTTTTATTTGCTCCTTTGCACCCCAGTATCTCTACTTGCACATTCATCTTCTGCACATCTATCACTCCAGTGTTTATTTGCGAAATTGTAATTATTTCGCCACAACGGTCTATTGCCTTACCTCCCTAATCGTACTTAATTTGCACACACTGTATATATACTTTTCTATTGTGTTATTGACTGTACGTTTGTTTATTCCATGTGTAACTCTGTGTTGTTGTTTGTCTCACACTGCTTTGCTTTATCTTGGCCAGGACGCAGTTGTAAATGAGAACTTGTTCTCAACTGGCTTACCTGGTTGAATAAAGGTGAAACAAAAAATAAAATAAATAAACAAATTCTGTATGTGGGAATGTCTTATGTCCGTTCTACATGTAGTGTTTGTACATGGAATATTCCTCAACTGCATATATCATAAATTGCTATTGCAAATAGAAGTATTATGTTCAACAACTGACATTTTCAGATATTATTTGACAACATACTTTGGTGCTTACAATTCATTCTCTATTGTCATAGATTTGGTGGGCACTGTCATCTGTGATCTTTGTGATATGACTTTCTTTAAGCACGTACTGATGAAACAGTCACTTAATATTTTTTTCTTAAAGTCTACAAACGCTCTACATTTATTCACTCTGATAGAGTTGGATCCTTTATGCTACTTTTATTATTGTCTTGTAAATGGTTCAGTGCCTATAATTTAGGCTGTGTGTAGAATGGGGCATAAAGGAAATTACCTCTACTACTAAATTACTACTAGATTATAGTGATAAGGAAAACAGCATACAAATTTGGCTTGTGTATTCATTTGCCTATAACTAATCAGAATTCCATTATGTTTACATTAAAAAGAGAATACTTCAAAATGAGAAGATCCTGCCATGGAAAAGACAACTGGGTGGACATAAAGTGGAAAAGAGGGGAAATAACTCACACCATGCAGCAGGACACCTTCAGCTGTGGGGTCTTTGTAATGCAGGTTTGATAGTTATATTTTCAATAATGAATGGTTAGCTGTTATGTGACAATTAGGTCAAAAATTCTATTTTATTTGTTGGTGTAGATGGTCAAGGAAGTTGAACAGAACTTCCCCAACATCCCATCTCAAATCGATATGGAACCTTCAAAAACACAACTGCGAAAAGAAATGGCCGAGGATATATAAAAAATGTCTGGTATGTAATGACATTTAATTCAAAGTAAATGTAAATTCTTTATTTTTATTTAGTTGTGTGGAACAGCCATATGTTCAGTTCATGCCTATGACTTCAGAGTTCAACAAAGCCAACAACTGCTTCATGTGTGCCACTGATAAAGAACCTGGATGTGGCCCAAAGACTGACTGTGTTAGTAACTTTATTTAACATGTTTATAATCTTTTGACAACAGTGACGGCATGTAAGACAATTTATGATATAACACAAAGAATGGCTAATTCATCATACCGCATTAATATTTGATATTATTTATAACATTTACATTTACATTTAAGTCATTTAGCAGACGCTCTTATCCAGAGCGACTTACAAATTGGTGCATTCACCTTATGATATCAACGTTTAACGTGTTTAACGTGTTTAACGTGTTACGCTTTGTTTTGTTTTAGATTGAATGTTTTGCATGCCAACGGTGGTTCCATGTGCTGTGCCTAGGAACGAAGACAAACGAGTTCAACAGAGTGAAGAACACAAACTGGAAGTGTAGTCTTTGTTGTTGAAAATGTATGCTATACCCCATCCACACTGAAGAGGCTCTGAAATGTACATCAACCAGGGATAAAGAGGAAGTTAACACTGTGAAATGTTTTGTACTTATTTGAAGTTAAGTGTCTGTTGACATGTTGGAAAAGATTAAAGGTCTACAATTTCTGTTTAATTTGTCAATATTCCATTTTTATTCATTGATTTATCTGTCTCTCATTTTTATTCAGGAGATATTATCTGTCTCTCTCCTATTGTTTACCGCTGTTAAATACTGTGGAAATATAAAAACAGGGAAAAGAAGTACTTAGAACTACCAATTATTATAGATAAATATTAAAGAAAAGGGTAAACACAACACTGGACTGAACCCCCTAATTGTCAAACTAATATTAATGTACAACATGACCAAGGAGCTATTGAAATTTAAAACTATGAAAAATGTACGTTACACCGCGTGATTTCACAGTACACAAACAAGAGTGTGTGCAATATAGAAGGGTAGTCAGTGGACATTCTGGACCTTGTTTGAGTCAAGTAGGTCACATGACCAATAAGCTATTGAAATTCAAATGTAAAAAAAGTTTGTACTTTGTTTATGCTCCCTAATTAATTCAACTGGGAATACAAAATGCTGCTCACATTTACACATGTTTATTAGCTTTGGAAAACGAATTAATGTCCAAATCGTGAAAATAAGGCCTCTGCAATGTTGTGCGCAATTTTTCAAACATAATGACACTTATTTGGAGTCTGTGGCTCAAGTGGTTTGAAAGCTATTGAGGTTTGAAAGCGCGAATATCCGTCGAATATCCAATTTGAAACTGTCTTTACCTCGGTAACTTGGAGTCACTCGATGATATGGTGTGTGATGGTCCTCCCACTATGACTCGGGAAATCATGCCGTTTATTAGGCTACAGATGGAATAAGTCATGATAAACTTCCCAGGGTGGTTAAAGTGCACGGTCTTATTCTGGTGACATGATGATCAATGCTTGACTGCTATTTTACAAATACAAATATTCTGCTCTTATCCACAATAATATAATGTGGACTAGCCTACCCGCACTGTATCTGCGAGCGGTTTGCTAGAGGTGCCAAGACCTGAGTAAGCACACTTGCAGTGGCGACCCGTCATTCAGGGCAGGTGGGGCCCATATTTTTTGCAGAAAAATAATAAAATAACCTTCATTTTGGGGGGGGCTTACCTGTTTTGCATGTTATTTTGGCATTAATACATGTCACATATCAGTTTGCAAACAATGTAAAAAAACATTTTTTTTTAAAGAATCATTGAGTTAATAAAGCCACATACAAACATGGTCTCGTTTTTGCCTTCTTGAGGAAGGCAGCTCCAAAATGCAGGTGTTCAAGCTTAGCTCAGATGTTTCTGTGGTGGGGAACCCAGTGGAAAATATGGAGGGTAGGTGTTGGTAATGTTCTCTAGTTGCGCCGTGATTAGCTCAGTGTGCTGTCACTCGTGGGGAAGTCTAAGGGTAGACCTCGAAAAATCAAATATAATCAAATCAAATTTTATTGGTCACATACACATGGTTAGCAGATGTTATTGTGAGTGTAGCGAAATGCTTGTGCTTTGACAATGCAGCAAGATCAACAAGTAATCTAACAATTCCACAACAACTACCTAATACACACAAACCTAAGTAAAGGGATGGCTTGGCACTTTAACCACTCTGTGAAGTCTATCATAACTTATTCCATCTGTAGCCTAATAAACTGCAAGCCCCTTGGGTGCTGCCATAGAGTTACATTAGAAGTGCCCATCCAAGAAGGCTCAAGGTCATTGGCATATAAAATGATGTCAAATCACGTTACATCTACAGTAGCTTTTATTGGACTGATCATGTCAACATCATACTTTCAAAATATTAGCTAGCAGTCATCATCATGAATCAAGTCAACAATCTACTGGCAAATCCTTTTAATCCTTGTCATATGAAGAGAAATAATGAAGAGAAATTATAGATAAAACATATCAGAGCTCATCGGCCATTGGACATAAACATTACGCAACAAGTTGGAAATCGCAAATTCAACAATGAGTGATTTGGAATGAATCAGTGACAGTGGCTCACTGCAAGCATTGCAAAGCAATCACTAGTCTGCTATTCAGTGGAATGTGTGTGTGGTCCCACATCTGGGATCAAGTGTCTCTTTCCAAGTTTAAAATGATAAACATTCAACATTGGCCATGCTGTCAATGAAGCATGATTTGTACCGCGCTCAAAACAACTATTAACTCAGAACTGCAAAAACTTGACTTCAGTGAGTTCAAGACAACTGGGAATTCTGGAAAAAAACGAGCTCCGACTGGGAAATCCGTTTTGAACGGTCATCCAACTTGGAATTGTAAGTTGGGAACTGGGGCCTCTTTCTAAAGCTACAACCTAAAGATCAATGACGTGATCTTGATGATTGATTCAAACTTGTTATTTTCAGAGTTCCCAGTTGTCTTGAATGCACCATAAATCCAGAGAATGCCAGACTTTGATGACAAAATTTGCCCGTGAAGGACCGCCGCACCACCTTCCTGTTCAAGTGAGCACAGCACAACAAGGTGAGTGCAAAAATGTCTTGTATTCTGCTGCATAAATAATGTAATATGCCAGGGAGATATGTACACTGTAGCTAAGAAAGTAATACTAAGTGTATGTTGTGTAGTAAGATGTTAGTAGCCCATGTGCCTCACCCTAATAATTTGGTCTATGTACCCCTCTTCATTTCGCCTACTGTTCTGACTTGGTGGTACACATGTAGCCTATAACCTGTTTTAGAGAAATGTAATCATCAAATTTTGTAAGAGCTTTCATTGTCTGCTTATATGGCCCCTTTATTTATTCCACGGTTCTGACTTGGTGTACAGGGAGAACACTGTAAGAACGGCTCATGTTCTGAATTCTGTCGCTGTACATTTTAAAAGTGCTAAACAAATAGTTAAATTGACTACGTCCATCCTAGCTCGCTCATTAATGTCTTAATCAAAATTATGGATTGCCTCTTATCCACTTGTCATCCCTTTATGCCATAGTTTGTACATCTCATTTGTCATTAGAAACCACATGTGTTTAAGCAAGTCAGCCATATCAGTTATGTTTTTTAAAAGGCATTAAATGAGGCTGAATGAACTGTTTCCCTGCCAGACAAGGCTCTGCTTATAGCCAGGTGTAGCAGTGGTAAGATGTTAGGACTGCCGTTGGGACAGCTTTATGTAGGCCCTAACAGTTTGTGGGGACAGTTTGTCACCGTTATAGTGCAATTGATGTATTGTTTAGTGTTGTGTTGTGTAGTGGCTTTGCTGGCATGCATCCCACATTTATTTAATTTTTTTGCCCCACCAAGATTTACATGCTAAAATCGCCACTGCACATTTGCTATTTAATGCAACAGTTTTTGTGACAAAATTACGCTAGTGTTGAAAATGCAATGGAATAAAAAAACATACGTGGAAAAAGTAGGCGTACATTTTGTGTGCACTACGTCATCAGGCACTGATTTGTATCCACAACCAGTCATTTTGGTGGAAACACACCACAGGTGGAAAAATGTTATATTTTCTTTAAGTGGAGTCTAGAAAATTCACATGAAAATCTGTTGCCAATAGGATGGAAACATAGCTACAGATAGTACATGCTTCCAGTAATTGGCCTATAGCATTTTAAAGCTGCCTATCTCTTTAAAACTGAAACAAAACGTTCATCTCTAATGCGGCCAATCAGAATCATAAAAGGGAGATGGGGAGATTATAAAAAATTGTAACTAAAATATTTGGCACTGTGTTATATAGGCCTGGAATAGGCTATTCTGTCCAAAGTGGGATTAAAAAGACAAGTGACAGGATGCAATTTATGCTTTACCTGACACTCTTAGGTGTACTTGGCACCACCATGGGGATGAATGAAACCACGAGGCGCCAAGCCAACGTAACAACAGAAGAGGGAGAAGTACAGCAATGCTCAAGCTGCGAGTTCAGAGAACAGAGCAGACAAATGAGACTCCACAACATCCGATCCCAAATTCTCAGCATTCTGAGGCTCGAGCAGGCTCCAAACATCAGCCGAGAAATGATCAGGCAGCTCTTACCGAAAGCGCCTCCCTTGACACAACTTATAGACCAGTATGAGCATCGTGTGGAGGATGAGGAGCGTGCCACCACTGAAACGATCATAACCATGGCAAAACGTAAGTAATTAAGTATTTGCTCATACAAAAGTGGGTAGTTTATGCCTGCCATGCGCCATGGAACCAGAAAAGTCTGTGCGTAAATTCACCGGTGTGCTGTGCGTAATTGGGTTCCAAATAGACAAAACTGGGACTTATTCTAACTCTTCTCTTTTTAGTTGGACCAATGTCACAACAAGACGGAATACCATCTTGTTGTTTCTTCAATCTCAGTCCGAAGATTCGACCTAACAACATTTTACATGCACAACTTTGGGTGCACCTGCGACCAGCCGACACAGTCACAACTGTCTTCTTGCAAATCTCCCGCATAAAAGCAACCACTGAGGGAAACTCGCGCATAAGGATCCTCTCCCTGAAGATCGATGTGGCTTCTGGTGCAAGCTCTTGGCAAAGTGTAGACATCAATCAATTACTCAAAACCTGGCTTCGTCAGCCAGAAACTCATTATGGTCTCGAGATCAAAGCTTATGATTCGAAAGGGCAGGACTTGGCTGTCACTGTAGCGGAGCTGGGAGAAGAGGGACTGGTAAGTACTACCATCTGGAATGTAATTATATCATAATGATTTGAAATGTGATTTTGCCTATAGGCATCATAATAGGTTGGTTACAAGGTTTAATCAAATATATTGTTATTGATAACCATGTATACACGTAATCCATCCACAGTGGACATTTCATTCCATCAGAGTTATGCCACCATATGTTTGCAGTGCTGTTTTGTTTTGGATTTCATTCTTATTGTCATTCCATTCACAGCAACCCTTCGTGGAGGTGAAGATATTGGAGAACCTAAAACGTTCCCGGAGGGCCTCAGGCCTGGACTGTGATGAAGAGTCCTCAGAGACACGGTGCTGCCGCTACCCCCTCACCGTTGACTTTGAGGCCTTTGGGTGGGACTGGATCATTGCCCCCAAACGCTACAAGGCCAACTACTGTTCTGGAGAGTGTGAGTACATGCACCTCCAGAAGTACCCCCACACTCACCTGGTGAACAAGGCTAACCCCCGGGGTACAACAGGGCCCTGTTGTACTCCAACTAAGATGTCCCCCATCAACATGCTCTACTTCAACCGCATGGAGCAGATCATTTATGGGAAGATACCATCTATGGTGGTGGACCACTGTGGCTGCTCCTGAGAGGGAGGATGAGAGGACAGGACAACACACACACACACACACACACACACACAGTCTTGCATTTCTAACCAATTTAGGACTCCTCACATTTACATACCTTTTTAGGACCCTGCTTTCCAGACATCATAGAATCACAGAAATTACACTCATGAGCTAGAAAAAAAATCTAATATGAGGAAATCACCGAAAGTTGCCGACATCTTGAAAAAAGATCACTTGTAATTTTACCACCTACTTGAGACCGCACATTGCAAATCAAATCAAATCAAATCGGTCAAATACACATGGTTAGCAGACGTTAATGCGAGTGTAGCGCATTGCTTGTGCTTCTAGTTCCGACCGTGCAGTAATATCTAACAAGTAATGTAACAATTTCACAACTACCTTTTACACACAAGTGTAAAGGAATGAATAAGAATATGTACATATAAATATATGAATGAGCGATGGCCGAACGGCATAGGCAAGATGCAGTAGATGGTATAGAGGACAGTATATACATATGAGATGAGTAATGTAGGGTATGGTAACATTATAGCTGGTTTAACAGTATATACATATGAGGTGAGTAATGTAGGGTACCATTATAGCTGGTTTAACAGTATATACATATGAGATGAGTAATGCAGGGTATGTAAACATTATATAAAGTGGCATTGTTTAAGTGACTAGTGATACATTTATTACATCGATATTTGATGCATTCATTCTATTTTATGACTGAAAATATTGCATGTAGAATGCCACAATGATGCAACACGGATGGCAACTCAACGGCTGTAGTGTAGTTCTACTGTAGTGTAGTTCTACTGTAGTGTAGTTCTTCTGTAAAGTATTTAAACTGGAACAACCATTTCAGTAATAGAGTCATTATATCCAAGTAACAGATTAATAGTTTAGAAAAATGTTTTTTATTTTTCTGTAACATTCAAAGTCAGCAGGCTTTGTATTCTTGAGACCTTAATCACTCCAAAAGTGAACAACCCACCTGGGAAAACTTCCCCCAAACAGAGTGAGATGGAGGACATTCATTAACTGCCTATGAGCTTAAGTCAAGTAAGTCCCATTAAATCCTCAGAGGTACACCAAGATAGAAGCATCTTATACACTTATTTTCTCTGATCTGCAACTATTCTGTTGTGTACATAGAACTTTACTGCTCTCCAGTCCCTGTTTACTAGCGCTTGGCCAGAAGCAGCAATGCATTTCTCACAGTCTTGTTTTCCAGGCGTTTTTCCCATTCGGATAAAATTCATCAAGGAATCTTCAACTGCATCCACCTCTATTGTCGACCAAAACCTTTTTGTTCCTTTGGCACCTTTGGAAAGAGATGACATTATGAATGACTACATTAAATAAAGGTTGAGTACAATACAGTATGTGTTCATCTCTGTATTAACTCTACAAGGTTGCAGCTGTTTCTGCAAAGTGTGTTGAGGTTAAACTAACAATCCCAACTAAATAACTACATAGATAAGGATGTGAGAGAAGAATGTGCAATGCTGACATCAAGGCAGACTCAATCTGTATGGAATCTAAGCCCATCAAATTGTTTGCAATGTAAACCTTCTAATAAAAGCAATACTTATTAAATTAAGTTCCCTCCCCCAGGAAAAACAATGTAAAGTGTGGTAATCCTTCTGTGTTATCATCTATCCTGACACACTAGTTCAGATCTAACGTCTTGACTTGTGTCCAATCCAAACTAATCCGTTCTGTACTGGCATGGTTGGAAATACACCAACTGATGAAGACAGGATTGATCTGGACCAGCACTGTACTATACGTTGACACTACAGAATGAAAATGCACTGACTGAAGACAGCAGGAAACAGTCTAACCATGTGAGCCTCTCTTTTGTCCCAGCTTTCCCTTGGTGATTGGCTGTTTGGCCCGAATCGCTGACATCTCTCCTGGAAAACATCAGTGGAAAACATGTATTTTTCGAAAAGGACATTGTAATTAAGAATACGTCCATATCTATGTAAGGTATAGGCATACCGGTCAGATTTTCTTCATAGGATTTTTCAGACGACTCCTCTCTCTCAGAGTCGTTCTCTGATGCACAATCAGTGGCTGCAGCATCAATTTCTTCAGACATAACAGTTTGTAAAAGACAATAAAAACAAAAGCAAATTGCAGCAAGTTAAATCAGTGCACAAGAAATTAGAGTCAGCATTTTTTGCCAGAGTGAAAATGCACTGACTGAAGACAGCAGGAAACAGTCTAACCATGTGAGCCTCTCTTTTGTCCCAGCTTTCCCTTAGTCATTGGCTGTTTGGCCCGAATCGCTGACATCTCTCCTGGAAAACATCAGTGGAAAACATGTATTTTTCGAAAAGGACATTGTAATTAAGAATACGTCCATATCTATGTAAGGTATAGGCATACCGGTCAGATTTTCTTCATAGGATTTTTCAGATGACTCCTCTCTCTCAGAGTCGTTCTCTGATGAACAAGAGTCTGCAGCCTCATTATTTTCAGCCATGCTTTTTTCTAAAAGATGGCCAAAAGAAGAATGCTAAATTGAGGCAAGCTAAATCTGCGCAAAACAAAACCTTTGTTTTTATTGTCAGTGTAAACTTTTTGCCATTAAACTAAACACTGGGGGTAAACTTACCACTGGGACTGATGGTTATTTGATCCAGACTTTTCCCCTTGAACTCTGCCAATCTGCCCTGTTCACATGCCATCAGTATTTTACTTATTTTGGCCAACTGAAGCGTTCCCTCTGGAAGACGGTAGAACTTTCGATGAATCCGAATGTCGTGACCCAAGAAGTCAGCAAACTGGTCCTGTTCTGTATCATTGAGATTTAACACTCTGGAGAGGGTGGCAACCTGTTTTCGTAGTTTAGTTGATGACAATGCTTCAGGTAACTTGGCACCACATTGTTTGGCATAGGCGCGGATGCAGTCATTCCCCCGAAAATGTGTATCATATCCTGGCCTGGCAAATAAGTAGATATTTCCTTCGCTCACTCCACATGAGCACCGCTCTTTGATAAGCAGCTCTAAAGATTCCACCATCACTGGAGTAAGGATTACAGGCACCTTCCTGCCACGCTTCCCACAGGTTTCAATGCGTTCAAAATGCGCACAGAGTAGTCTCTCAACCTCTGTTAGCGCCACTGCAACATCTTTGTTAAGTGGGGATTTGTCCCTGGAGTGAAATGTTGCCACAGACATCTTTGACACCTCTCCCTCTCTTTTCCTGTTGAAGATAATCATCTGAGCCAGTATCACTTTTGCTAGATTGCTCCATTTTCCTGAGGTTTTCTCATCGCACAGTTGGTTGTAGTATTGTTTCTGCTTTTCATCTAAGTACATGTGTATTTTTTTAACGTCATCTGCTAATGGAATAAGCTGCGGTGCGTTCCATTTCTTCTGTTCAAGTGTACGATATGCAGCAGAAGAGATCATTTCATTCCAGCGAAGACGGTAGATGCCTTGGAAGTCTCGGACAAGCTTCAACTTTTCTTCATTCTGGGTAATAAGAGCTTCACCCTCCATGATGTCTGCAATTTTCTGGATGCTTTGCCCAAGCTTTGTCGCCAGGGTTGCTTTTTCGAATTTGTTTGTCTTTTCATCATAGCCAGTCACTTCTTTGACAGCTTTTATGATGTGTTGGAAGTGTTTTGGGTTGATATAATCCTTCATCTTTTTCAGTGGTGTCACCTTTCTACCTTTAATCACAAGTCTCCCTAGTTCTCGCAAAGTTTGACGAATGTGCTGGTGTTGTGAGGGGTTCTCCCCTTTCTTGTTGTACATTTTTTCACCCAATGCCAAGATGTATCTGTCTTGTTTTACTGCATGGGCTACATCATCTTGAGCCATGTTACTCACAAGTTTCCATACCTTTTCACTCACTCCTTTAGCAACCGGTTGAGCATTAGCACAGAGCGCCTGTATTCTGGTTTTGCCAGGCATCTCCTTTCGAACGTGTTGTGCTAGTGTGCACCTTGCCACATGCCTCCACATAGATTTGCGTTTAAAGAGCCCATGGCAGGCAAAACAATGCTGATAGTCCTGGTGATTGGTCTTGTCATTACTTGTTTGTTTACATGGTACCAAAACCCCCTTTCCTTCTTTAAGTGCCTGAATGTTGTGTGCCCGATTCCCCTTCTTGCGAAGAAGATTCAGCTGAAGTCTCCTAGCTTTTGATCTCTTTGCAAACCGAAGTGCAGTAGCTACTTCTATTTCATCCCCATGTTTACGTTGTAAATGACGGGCAATTTTGGATTGCGGTTGCTCGCAAAACAGACAGAAGTGCTTTTTTTGGTGGTACTTTTTGGATCCATCTAATTCTGAGACATTCATTACAAGCAATGATTCACTGCTAGTGTTTGACATTGGGGAACTAGTACATCTCTTATAAGTATTTGCATATTGATTCTTTCTCTTGAGTTCTGTTTCTTCATTTGAGCTGTTTTCTTCTGAGGAACTTCTGCATCTCTTGCTAGTCTTCTTGTAGTGATTCCTTCTCTTGACTCCTGCTATTTTATCTGAACTGTCTCCCTCTGAGACTAAATCAACGTGTTTACTGCTGTCCACCCTTGTCTTTGGTTCTGAAAAATCATCAGAATTGTCTTCCTCTGATGATTCTGATGGCCCTGGGACATAATCACCTTCACTGTTGTCAATGCTGGTTATTGAGTCATCAGTCTTGTATCCAAGCATAGCTTTGGTCAACTGTATTGAAGAAAAAAATTATATTGGATAACTAGACAGATTACAAAGTATTTGGACACCGGCACATTTTGATTAGTTACGACTGTGCTCCTCTACTTGTTTATGTTATAATACTATGAATATGGGATGAAAGTGCAGACTTGCCCATCTTTGATTTACAAAGCTGATTCACAAGAACTTACAGTATGTGCTGGTGTTGAATGACACTTTAACTTACGTATATACTGTCTGTTCTGATCAACGGTGGTGCATCATCCAACACATTGACTATCGACCCAGAAGTACTGGCAGCCTCAGAGGTACTGGCAGCCTCAGAGGTACTGGCAGCCTCAGAGGTACTGGCAGCCTCGGTGTCTGACATCTAAGGATACAATAAAATGATATTAGTCATGTGCAAATTAGGCAATAGGATATGATAACGATTCAACCATCCCCAGTATCCTCATTCTAAACAACTGACAAACCTGCGCTTCGGGATTTATCTTTTCCTTTTCAAATCTGGCCTCACAAGTTGAACTATGCTTCTTTAGATTTTCCATGCGCCTTCTTAGCCTCTGCAGTGCCTTTGTAAAGGAAGACAAAAAGAAACGTTGAGACTTAATAGAATGACAAGATTGCTCGGCACACAACAGGGGATGGGCTGGGGGACACCAATGACTGTTATCATTGACTAATAGAGGGGCTGGGGGACACCAATGACTGTTATCATTGACTAATAGAGGGGCTGTTATCATTGACTAATAGAGGTCCAACAAACATCTATTACAATTTCTGTTTTTTTAAAACTACTTTCAAGGTAAAAAAGCAAGTATAAGCATAACAGAAGCACATTATGCAAGTTCCTGCATGCAACTAAAGCTGAATCTGCTTTTATGGATGGACTAAAAGAGAATCAGTATGAGTGGTTTGGCTAAAGCAAGGCAAGCGTACTCTAAATACTAGGCAAATCAGAAAACATACCGCATTGGTTACTTTGTAGGTTCCTGGACTCTTATCTTCCATTATGTTTTCGATCTTAAAAAATGTGTGTAAGAAATAGGGATTTGGTTAAAGAATCTGCCAGTATATGTATATATTTTTTCAAGACAGTGAATTGTCACAGTCCTACCAAAATGGACACTTTCCACAACCCTTATACTTGTTGTGGTGTTTCACTCTTTTATGTGCAAAAAAAAAAGAACTAGGAACCCCACCACGCCCCTCCCCCCACCCAAACTAATGTCCATGGTTTTCAATAAAAAAAATCTGGTCACTTATTTCTTAATTAGTTTAACATATTTCTTATTTTCATCTGAATTATTTCAATGTAAAAAACGGTATTTGGGTAAGAAAGGGCTATAAAAAACGGGCGCAACTTCAATACATTAATTTAATGAGGGGGTTTAAATATTTTAACACACATACAGGCTTATGACTTGACAAAACAGATGAAAAGGAACTGGCTTTTCTTGCTAGCTTGTTACACTATAGCAATATTATTTTCCAATGCATGTAACATTGTGTTAACCACAATCATGTATTCTAAATCATAGACACGTTTACCAATTATGCTAAACTTATTAGCTAGCTTGCAACCATAGCTAGCATATTTCTTTTTTTAACTAGCATGGGTAGCATGCTAACCGTTAGCTAGCACGCTAACAGTTAGCTAGCACACTAACCGTTAGCAAGCCACAAATAACTATAAGGTAGAAACATGCAAAGTAACAATTGCACATTAATGAATTGTTTGGATAAACCTGCCAATTTCAATGTCATGACGCAGTATATCTGACACAATGCGGCTTTCAGACATCGTCAATGCATGTTGGATTCCACCGAAAGACATACATGACTGACATTAATTCATTAAAAATAAAGACAACGAGAACATGCATTGCTTGTCAATACACCAAATACAATTTTAGCTAGAATATTGGTTAACAGTTTAGTTAATAGCTTACCTTCTTGCATGAATGCAAACATCTGCAACCATCCTCCTCTTCCTTAAAACACGTGCTGCACAGCTACTTCAGTGGTGATCACGCTCAGGCAGGGACAGGTTTGCCAGGTCAATTTCAAATTTCTAGGAGTCTGCTCAAAACCAGCCTTCAAAACCCACCTTCACTAGCACAATTTTAGCAGAATACGGCGAAATTAATGATTTTTTTTAAATGCCATGTTGGTAACGTTGCAATATAGAAGTAGTATAACAACTTCCACCTAGCGACCAAAACCTTTCACCTGCCACAAAGTTTTAAAAGTACATCAATAAACCACAAATAGTGTACATGGCAACCTTGAGCAGAGATTTATGCTGCAACATGGGGGAGGGGGAACTGTGTATCTTTTATTATTATAATATTTTTATTAACAACACATAAATACAGGAAGTACATATGGGAACACAAGTATATATAAATAATATACAGGACGGGGGAGGGGGGGGACTGTGTTGACCTATAAAACCTTTGATAGTTTGGTACTGTTGTGCACTTTGCAGTGGGGGAGGGGCAGGACCTCAAGCGGAAATTATGGCCAGTAGATATGCATAACAATGATTCCATCAGCCCAGATTTCTGAATATGTCTGCAATGTTATTACTGTTAGCCACATTTCCTTAGACAATTTGGGTTTGTAGCTTACACAATCAGTATCAGTGAGGTGGTAAGTGCAGCTACTTGAATGGTCTGTACATGAAAGATGGAGTGGTGGATATGTACATTTTTCACTGGGGAGACTTGCTGACACAAAAGTAGCTTATGGCAGGTTAAGATTTGATCTAGCAACCTAACCCATCAGCAATCAGATTAATTACCTGCCCACAGACCACTCAAACAGCCTACTGATATTAACAGCCATCTCTCACTATAGGCACTCAGCTACTCCCACAATCTCTCTTTCTCTCTTATAACAGGCCTTTTTTTAATCATATTTGCATTTATCTTCCACTAGATCCCTGGTTTCACAATGTGGAATAAAATGTAATGATAATACGTGATTTCAGGTTTGTACTGCTGTGAAGACGTAGGCCTTTACATCAGCATTGATCTCTTTGCAAAAAGCCTCAAGAAAACTCATAATAACATTGGGTAGCTGATGAGTAGCTGATGTTCATATCTTAAAGGACAAGTCCCTATAAGCCTTTGTCAGGAATCAGGACTGGGTTAATAAAGCCAACGCAACTGCATGTTTTACAAATGGTAGGCTATCAAATGTTAGGCCTAGTTATAAAATGACATTATAGGCCAACATTGTACACTATAGGCCTATTTCTTTTCCGGGTAGGAGAAGGTCTATTGCAGACTTGCCTAGTGCGGCAAAATGGCCGAAACATGGCCTGGTCATGGATGAAAAGCACATTTTCAAACTGGGGTAGAACTGAGGGAACATAAGGCAGACCCCAGGATTTCAGCTTCCTGTGTTAGCTGTTGTAATCCTCTTGCTGCGTATATTTGTAGAAAGCCTCACCCCAACAGAGAGTTATGGGGAGGGAGGTATAATCAAAATGTCTGCTTAATGCTTTTGAGGGAGCAGCAGAAAAGTGTACCCAACCTGGGGTACAACTTGCTAGAATTGGTAGTTGAAGCAGTAGTAGTAGCCATGTAATGGCAGCAGTGTTGTAGTTGAGTCACAAAAGCATAAGTCCGAGTCAATTCACAAGACCCTATGGCTACTCTGAGTTGAGTCAAAGTCACCAATGTTGGAGTCAGGAGTCGAGTCACAAGTCCCTATGGCTGAAATCAGAGTCCCACTGTTTGGTCCAAGAGTTCAAGTCTAAGACAATGGGTCCATATTAACTTAATATTAAGTTATTAACCCAGTCAGATAGTGTCAGGAGGAATTTGATCAATCATTTTTCGTATCCCCTTTCTTTCTGTGCCAACAAATGTTTATATGCTACAGGTAAACCAGATTGTCAGCTAGCTAGCTAATTAGGTAACATGTTGAACATGGTGTGGCTGCACAGCTTCTTCATATTTGATGTAGTCTAAATAGAAACTGAAAGACACAGACAGACATATACACCTCTATAAACTATACTGAAGTCAGATATTAGTGGCTAATGTGCACATTCTGTGGAGGTCAACTAGATCTGTTAAAAGGTCTACAACAACAACACATTTTATGTTTGTGTTAGAGAGCACATAACATGCCTATCTGAATTTAACTTAATCATTTGAAATCACATATTTCAATGTTAAGCTTTGATTTGTAACATATTAACTGTTTTTCAGTGCATAGTAGTCTACAAGAGTCTGTAGAACAGGTTCATATTAGTGGTACAGTTGAGTGAGAATTCCAGCCAGCAGTTGAAATTTTGATACATTGTATGACACGCCCTACACTACAGCCAATCATTGAGCAGCCTCCCATCCCCTTCTCTGCTCCCATCCCCCTCTCCTTTACCAGGTCATATGCTGTATATTAAGGCCACATATAAGTATTAATGAACAAACAGCTATAGACAGTACTGAAGTCAGATATTAGTGGCTAATGTGCACATTCTGTGGAGGTCAACTAGATCTGTTAAAAGGTCTACAGCAACAACACATTTTATGTTTGTGTTAGAGAGCACATAACATGCCTATCTGAATTTAACTTAATCATTTGAAATCACATATTTCAATGTTAAGCTTTGATTTGTAACATATTAACTGTTTTTCAGTGCATAGTAGTCTACAAGAGTCTGTAGAACAGGTTCATATTAGTGGTACAGTTGAGTGAGAATTCCAGCCAGCAGTTGACATCCACCCACAACCACAAAGTCATATACACTGCTCAAAAAAATAAAGGGAACACTAAAATAACACATCCTAGATCTGAATGAATGAAATATTCTTAAATACCTTTTTCTTTACATAGTTAAATGTGATGACAACAAAATCACACAAAAATGGTCAATGGAAATCAAATTTATCAACCCATGGAGGTCTGGATTTGGAGTCACACTCAAAATTAAAGTGGAAAACCACAATACAGGCTGATCCAACTTTGATGTAATGTCCTTAAAACAAGTCAAAATGAAGCTCAGTAGTGTGTGTGGCCTCCACGTGCCTGTATGACCTTCCTACAACGCCTGGGCATGCTCCTGATGAGGTGGCGGATGGTCTCCTGAGGGATCTCCTCCCAGACCTGGACTAAAGCATCCGCCAACTCCTGGACAGTCTGTGGTGCAGTGTGGCGTTGGTGGATGGAGCGAGACATGATGTCCCAGATGTGCTCAATTGGATTCAGGTCTGGGGAACGGGCGGGCCAGTCCATAGCATCAATGCCTTCCTCTTGCAGGAACTGCTGACACACTCCAGCCACATGAGGTCTAGCATTGTCTTGCATTAGGAGGAACCCAGGGCCAACAGCACCAGCATATGTTCTCACAAGGGGTCTGAGGATCTCATCTCGGTACCTAATGGCAGTCAGGCTACCTCTGGCGAGCACATTGAGGGCTGTGCGGCCCCCCAAAGAAATGCCACCCCACACCATGACTGACCCACCGCCAAACCGGTCATGCTGGAGGATGTTGCAGGCAGCAGAACGTTCTCCACGGCGTCTCCAGACTCTGTCACGTCTGTCACATGTGCTCAGTGTGAACCTGCTTTCATCTGTGAAGAGCACTGGGCGCCAGTGGCAAATTTGCCAATCTTGGTGTTCTCTGGCAAATGCCAAACGTCCTGCACGGTGTTGGGCTCTAAGCACAACCCCCACCTGTGGACGTCGGGCCCTCATACCACCCTCATGGAGTCTGTTTCTGACCGTTTGAGCAGACACATGCACATTTGTGGCCTGCTGGAGGTCATTTTGCAGGGCTCTGGCAGTGCTCCTCCTACTCCTCCTTGCACAAAGGCGGAGGTAGCGGTCCTGCTGCTGGGTTGTTGCCCTCCTACGGCCTCCTCCACGTCTCCTGATGTACTGGCCTGTCTCCTGGTAGCGCCTCCATGCTCTGGACACTACGCTGACAGACACAGCAAACCTCCTTGCCACAGCTCGCATTGATGTGCCATCCTGGATGAGCTGCACTACCTGAGCCACTTGTGTGGGTTGTAGACTCCGTCTCATGCTACCACTAGAGTGAAAGCACCGCCAGCATTCAAAAGTGAACAAAACATCACCCAGGAAGCATAGGAACTGAGAAGTGGTCTGTGGTCACCACCAGCAGAACCACTCCTTTATTGGGGGTGTCTTGCTAATTGCCTATAATTTCCACATGTTGTCTATTCCATTTGCACAACAGCATGTGAAATTTATTGTCAATCAGTGTTGCTTCCTAAGTGGACAGTTTGATTTCACAGAAGTGTGATTGACTTGGAGTTACATTGTGTTGTTTAAGTGTTCCCTATATTTTTTTGAGCAGTGTATATTAAGGCCAAATATAAGTCTTAATGAAGAAACTGCTATAGACAATACTGAAGTAAGATATTAGTGGCTCATGTTAACATTGAGTGGAGGTCAACTGATCCTAGATCTGTGACTTTAAGTGCCTAAAGCCAACTCTAATATACAGTACCAGTCAAAAGTTTGGACACACAAACTCATTTAAGGGTTTTTCTTTATTTTTACTATTTTCTACATTGTAGAATAATAGTGAAAACATCAAAACTGAGAATAATACATATGGAATCATGTTGTAACCAAAAAAGTGTTAAACAACTCAAAATATATTTTATATTTGAGATTCTTTAAACCCTTTGCCTTGATGACAGCTTTGCACACTCTTGGCATTCTCTCACCCAGCTTCACCTGGAATGCTTTTCCAGCAGTCTTGAAGGAGTTCTCACATATGCTGAGTACTTGTTGGTTGCTTTTCCTTCACTCTACGGTCCAACTCATCCCAAACCATCTCAATTGGGTTGAGGTCGGCTGATTGTGGAGGCCAGGTCATCTGATGCAGCACTCCATCACTCTCCTTGGTCAAATAGCCCTTACACAGCCTGGAGGTGAGTTTTGGGTCATTGTCCTTTTGAAAAATAAATGATATCCCCACTAAGCGCAGACGGTGTATCGCTGCAGAATGCTGTGGTAGCCATGCTGGTTAAGTGTGCCTTGAATTCTAAATAAATCTCTGACAGTGTCACCAGCAAAGCACCACCACACCTCCTTCTCCATGCTTCACGGTGGGAACCACACATGCATAGATAATCCGTTTACCTGCTCTGCGTCTCACAAAGACACAGTTGGACCCAAACATTTCAAATTTGGACTCATCAGACCAAAGGACAGATTTCCACCGGTCTAATGTCCATTGCTAGAGTTTCTTGGGCCAAACAAGTCTCTTCTTATTTTTGGTGTCCTTTAGTAGTGGTTTCTTTGCAGCAATTCGGCCATGAAGGCCTGATTCACGCATTCTCCTCTGAACAGTTGATGTTACTTGAACTCTGGGAAGCATTTATTTGGGCTGCAATCTGAGGCTGGTAACTCTAATGAACTCATCCTCTGCAGCAGAGGTAACTCTGGTTCTTCCTTTCCTGTGGCGGTCCTCATGAGAGCCAGTTTAATTATAGCGCTTGATGGTTTTTGTGACTGCACTTGAAGAAACTTTTAAAAAGTTATTGACATTTTCCTCATTGACTGACCTTCATGTCTTTAAGTAATGATGGACTGTCGTTTGTCTTTGCTTACTTGCGCTGTTCTTGCCATAATAGGGACTTGGTATTTTACCAAATAGAGCTATCTTCTGTATACCACCCCTACCTTGTCACAACACAACTGATTGGCTCAAACGCATTAAGAAAGAAAGAAATTCCACAAATGTACTTTTAACAAGGCACACCTGTTAATTGAAATGCATTCCAGGTGACTACCTTATGAAGCTGTCAAGAGTGTGCGAAGAGAGTGCCAAGAGTGTGCGAAGCTGTCATCAAGGCAAAGGGTGTTTACTTAAAATAATGTCAAATCTCAAATATATTTTTATTTGTTTAACACTTTTTTGGTTACTATGTGATTCCATATGTGTTATTTCATAGTTTTGATGTCTACAATATTATTCTACAATGTAGAAAATAGTAAAAATATAGAATCCCTTGAATGAGTATGTGTGTCCAAACATTTGACTGGTACTGTATATATATTTTGCGGTTGGCTAAAGCCTCAAGTATGAAGGTAGGGTGGCCACGCCCATCTCGTTTATGAACTTTATGGGGCCTAAGGCCATTTCTAATATATAGATGCTGCTATTGGCTCAGTATTCAAGTATGATGTCGGGAGTGCCACGTTGTGCCACCCAGTTAAGTTACAAGTGTCCAGGGGCAAGGCTTCTTATATCAATGGTCTGATTAGCTCGAGACTCACATACGCATCTCCCCTCATTGCCATAGACATGTTTAAGCTATGACCCCCTAGACAAATCCCCTCAATAGCTTTGAAGACTAGAAATGTACGAATACCCTTAGTTAGATAGAATTTGTAAACGTTCCAAAAAGGGCCAAAAAAACCGGATAAAAATCTGTTTTTATAATATGTACCAGTTCATGAGGGTTGCCTAATCACACACATGACATTTTAGAAAGATGTGACCTTTTTAACCCTTTGAAACAGCCCCTATGACCCCAATTCAAGGCACTTCCGGTTGTCACAGGAAGCTGAAAATAAACACATATCCTCATTGGGGTAGGCTTTTACAGAATCCTGAGTTTCAAGTCTTTACGTTAAGAACTGACTGATTTACAGAGGGTTGAACTCAGTGTTTATACAAACTGCAGGTTGGGTATATCAAAACCACTTTTAGGGTAATTTAACCACTTCCAGTTGCTCTAGGAAGCTTAAACTCAACACAGGTAATCCTCATAGTGGCCTGATGGATTGTCATTGAAGACAGCTTGAGATGGCAATCATAACCCACATAGGCATCAGGTTGAATTTAGGGCAGCAGGCAATGTATTCCTATGGGGAGAGATGTCAATGTAAACTGTTAGAAGAAAACACCCTGTTTTCACTGTTAAGGGTTAATTCCACACTGTCAAGGTTAGGCTTGCACAGATCGGGAGGACCTTGGGAAGGTTCCTGTGATTGAATTGTGCTTCTAGCCTCAACGGTTCTGCCGCTGTCACCCAAAAGCACCTCACATTTAGGTCAGGCTTCGTTTTGGGCCTTGTGCTAAGACCTTTCTGGATGTCAATATCGTTCCCCAAAAACGTCAGAGACAGCTGCTCTTCACATATGTGGCTCTGTATATGGCCCCCAACCATAATCTGGAAATATATTAAATTCAGACTATACATGGATACATAGCACTACCTAGGTGGAACTTGTAAGTCCTCCAAAAAGAGCCAAAAAAACCGGATAAAAATCTGTTTTTATAATATGTACCGGTTCATGAGGGTTGCCTAATCACACACATGACATTTTAGAAAGATGTGACCTTTTTAACCCTTTGAAACAGCCCCTATGACCCCAATTCAAGGCACTTCCGGTTGTCACAGGAAGCTGAAAATAAACACATATCCTCATTGGGGTAGGCTTTTACAGAATCCTGAGTTTCAAGTCTTTACGTTAAGAACTGACTGATTTACAGAGGGTTGAACTCAGTGTTTATACAAACTGCAGGTTGGGTATATCAAAACCACTTTTAGGGTAATTTAACCACTTCCGGTTGCTCTAGGAAGCTTAAACTCAACACAGGTAATCCTCATAGTGGCCTGATGGATTGTCATTGAAGACAGCTTGAGATGGCAATCATAACCCACATAGGCATCAGGTTGAATTTAGGGCAGCAGGCAATGTATTCCTATGGGGAGAGATGTCAATGTAAACTGTTAGAAGAAAACACCCTGTTTTCACTGTTAAGGGTTAATTCCACACTGTCAAGGTTAGGCTTGCACAGATCGGGAGGACCTTGGGAAGGTTCCTGTGATTGAATTGTGCTTCTAGCCTCAACGGTTCTGCCGCTGTCACCCAAAAGCACCTCACATTTAGGTCAGGCTTCGTTTTGGGCCTTGTGCTAAGACCTTTCTGGATGTCAATATCGTTCCCCAAAAACGTCAGAGACAGCTGCTCTTCACATATGTGGCTCTGTATATGGCCCCCAACCATAATCTGGAAATATATTAAATTCAGACTATACATGGATACATAGCACTACCTAGGTGGAACTTGTAAGTCCTCCAAAAAGAGCCAAAAAAACCGGATAAAAATCTGTTTTTATAATATGTACCGGTTCATGAGGGTTGCCTAATCACACACATGACATTTTAGAAAGATGTGACCTTTTTAACCCTTTGAAACAGCCCCTATGACCCCAATTCAAGGCACTTCCGGTTGTCACAGGAAGCTGAAAATAAACACATATCCTCATTGGGGTAGGCTTTTACAGAATCCTGAGTTTCAAGTCTTTACGTTAAGAACTGACTGATTTACAGAGGGTTGAACTCAGTGTTTATACAAACTGCAGGTTGGGTATATCAAAACCACTTTTAGGGTAATTTAACCACTTCCGGTTGCTCTAGGAAGCTTAAACTCAACACAGGTAATCCTCATAGTGGCCTGATGGATTGTCATTGAAGACAGCTTGAGATGGCAATCATAACCCACATAGGCATCAGGTTGAATTTAGGGCAGCAGGCAATGTATTCCTATGGGGAGAGATGTCAATGTAAACTGTTAGAAGAAAACACCCTGTTTTCACTGTTAAGGGTTAATTCCACACTGTCAAGGTTAGGCTTGCACAGATCGGGAGGACCTTGGGAAGGTTCCTGTGATTGAATTGTGCTTCTAGCCTCAACGGTTCTGCCGCTGTCACCCAAAAGCACCTCACATTTAGGTCAGGCTTCGTTTTGGGCCTTGTGCTAAGACCTTTCTGGATGTCAATATCGTTCCCCAAAAACGTCAGAGACAGCTGCTCTTCACATATGTGGCTCTGTATATGGCCCCCAACCATAATCTGGAAATATATTAAATTCAGACTATACATGGATACATAGCACTACCTAGGTGGAACTTGTAAGTCCTCCAAAAAGAGCCAAAAAAACCGGATAAAAATCTGTTTTTATAATATGTACCGGTTCATGAGGGTTGCCTAATCACACACATGACATTTTAGAAAGATGTGACCTTTTTAACCCTTTGAAACAGCCCCTATGACCCCAATTCAAGGCACTTCCGGTTGTCACAGGAAGCTGAAAATAAACACATATCCTCATTGGGGTAGGCTTTTACAGAATCCTGAGTTTCAAGTCTTTACGTTAAGAACTGACTGATTTACAGAGGGTTGAACTCAGTGTTTATACAAACTGCAGGTTGGGTATATCAAAACCACTTTTAGGGTAATTTAACCACTTCCGGTTGCTCTAGGAAGCTTAAACTCAACACAGGTAATCCTCATAGTGGCCTGATGGATTGTCATTGAAGACAGCTTGAGATGGCAATCATAACCCACATAGGCATCAGGTTGAATTTAGGGCAGCAGGCAATGTATTCCTATGGGGAGAGATGTCAATGTAAACTGTTAGAAGAAAACACCCTGTTTTCACTGTTAAGGGTTAATTCCACACTGTCAAGGTTAGGCTTGCACAGATCGGGAGGACCTTGGGAAGGTTCCTGTGATTGAATTGTGCTTCTAGCCTCAACGGTTCTGCCGCTGTCACCCAAAAGCACCTCACATTTAGGTCAGGCTTCGTTTTGGGCCTTGTGCTAAGACCTTTCTGGATGTCAATATCGTTCCCCAAAAACGTCAGAGACAGCTGCTCTTCACATATGTGGCTCTGTATATGGCCCCCAACCATAATCTGGAAATATATTAAATTCAGACTATACATGGATACATAGCACTACCTAGGTGGAACTTGTAAGTCCTCCAAAAAGAGCCAAAAAAACCGGATAAAAATCTGTTTTTATAATATGTACCGGTTCATGAGGGTTGCCTAATCACACACATGACATTTTAGAAAGATGTGACCTTTTTAACCCTTTGAAACAGCCCCTATGACCCCAATTCAAGGCACTTCCGGTTGTCACAGGAAGCTGAAAATAAACACATATCCTCATTGGGGTAGGCTTTTACAGAATCCTGAGTTTCAAGTCTTTACGTTAAGAACTGACTGATTTACAGAGGGTTGAACTCAGTGTTTATACAAACTGCAGGTTGGGTATATCAAAACCACTTTTAGGGTAATTTAACCACTTCCGGTTGCTCTAGGAAGCTTAAACTCAACACAGGTAATCCTCATAGTGGCCTGATGGATTGTCATTGAAGACAGCTTGAGATGGCAATCATAACCCACATAGGCATCAGGTTGAATTTAGGGCAGCAGGCAATGTATTCCTATGGGGAGAGATGTCAATGTAAACTGTTAGAAGAAAACACCCTGTTTTCACTGTTAAGGGTTAATTCCACACTGTCAAGGTTAGGCTTGCACAGATCGGGAGGACCTTGGGAAGGTTCCTGTGATTGAATTGTGCTTCTAGCCTCAACGGTTCTGCCGCTGTCACCCAAAAGCACCTCACATTTAGGTCAGGCTTCGTTTTGGGCCTTGTGCTAAGACCTTTCTGGATGTCAATATCGTTCCCCAAAAACGTCAGAGACAGCTGCTCTTCACATATGTGGCTCTGTATATGGCCCCCAACCATAATCTGGAAATATATTAAATTCAGACTATACATGGATACATAGCACTACCTAGGTGGAACTTGTAAGTCCTCCAAAAAGAGCCAAAAAAACCGGATAAAAATCTGTTTTTATAATATGTACCGGTTCATGAGGGTTGCCTAATCACACACATGACATTTTAGAAAGATGTGACCTTTTTAACCCTTTGAAACAGCCCCTATGACCCCAATTCAAGGCACTTCCGGTTGTCACAGGAAGCTGAAAATAAACACATATCCTCATTGGGGTAGGCTTTTACAGAATCCTGAGTTTCAAGTCTTTACGTTAAGAACTGACTGATTTACAGAGGGTTGAACTCAGTGTTTATACAAACTGCAGGTTGGGTATATCAAAACCACTTTTAGGGTAATTTAACCACTTCCGGTTGCTCTAGGAAGCTTAAACTCAACACAGGTAATCCTCATAGTGGCCTGATGGATTGTCATTGAAGACAGCTTGAGATGGCAATCATAACCCACATAGGCATCAGGTTGAATTTAGGGCAGCAGGCAATGTATTCCTATGGGGAGAGATGTCAATGTAAACTGTTAGAAGAAAACACCCTGTTTTCACTGTTAAGGGTTAATTCCACACTGTCAAGGTTAGGCTTGCACAGATCGGGAGGACCTTGGGAAGGTTCCTGTGATTGAATTGTGCTTCTAGCCTCAACGGTTCTGCCGCTGTCACCCAAAAGCACCTCACATTTAGGTCAGGCTTCGTTTTGGGCCTTGTGCTAAGACCTTTCTGGATGTCAATATCGTTCCCCAAAAACGTCAGAGACAGCTGCTCTTCACATATGTGGCTCTGTATATGGCCCCCAACCATAATCTGGAAATATATTAAATTCAGACTATACATGGATACATAGCACTACCTAGGTGGAACTTGTAAGTCCTCCAAAAAGAGCCAAAAAAACCGGATAAAAATCTGTTTTTATAATATGTACCGGTTCATGAGGGTTGCCTAATCACACACATGACATTTTAGAAAGATGTGACCTTTTTAACCCTTTGAAACAGCCCCTATGACCCCAATTCAAGGCACTTCCGGTTGTCACAGGAAGCTGAAAATAAACACATATCCTCATTGGGGTAGGCTTTTACAGAATCCTGAGTTTCAAGTCTTTACGTTAAGAACTGACTGATTTACAGAGGGTTGAACTCAGTGTTTATACAAACTGCAGGTTGGGTATATCAAAACCACTTTTAGGGTAATTTAACCACTTCCGGTTGCTCTAGGAAGCTTAAACTCAACACAGGTAATCCTCATAGTGGCCTGATGGATTGTCATTGAAGACAGCTTGAGATGGCAATCATAACCCACATAGGCATCAGGTTGAATTTAGGGCAGCAGGCAATGTATTCCTATGGGGAGAGATGTCAATGTAAACTGTTAGAAGAAAACACCCTGTTTTCACTGTTAAGGGTTAATTCCACACTGTCAAGGTTAGGCTTGCACAGATCGGGAGGACCTTGGGAAGGTTCCTGTGATTGAATTGTGCTTCTAGCCTCAACGGTTCTGCCGCTGTCACCCAAAAGCACCTCACATTTAGGTCAGGCTTCGTTTTGGGCCTTGTGCTAAGACCTTTCTGGATGTCAATATCGTTCCCCAAAAACGTCAGAGACAGCTGCTCTTCACATATGTGGCTCTGTATATGGCCCCCAACCATAATCTGGAAATATATTAAATTCAGACTATACATGGATACATAGCACTACCTAGGTGGAACTTGTAAGTCCTCCAAAAAGAGCCAAAAAAACCGGATAAAAATCTGTTTTTATAATATGTACCGGTTCATGAGGGTTGCCTAATCACACACATGACATTTTAGAAAGATGTGACCTTTTTAACCCTTTGAAACAGCCCCTATGACCCCAATTCAAGGCACTTCCGGTTGTCACAGGAAGCTGAAAATAAACACATATCCTCATTGGGGTAGGCTTTTACAGAATCCTGAGTTTCAAGTCTTTACGTTAAGAACTGACTGATTTACAGAGGGTTGAACTCAGTGTTTATACAAACTGCAGGTTGGGTATATCAAAACCACTTTTAGGGTAATTTAACCACTTCCGGTTGCTCTAGGAAGCTTAAACTCAACACAGGTAATCCTCATAGTGGCCTGATGGATTGTCATTGAAGACAGCTTGAGATGGCAATCATAACCCACATAGGCATCAGGTTGAATTTAGGGCAGCAGGCAATGTATTCCTATGGGGAGAGATGTCAATGTAAACTGTTAGAAGAAAACACCCTGTTTTCACTGTTAAGGGTTAATTCCACACTGTCAAGGTTAGGCTTGCACAGATCGGGAGGACCTTGGGAAGGTTCCTGTGATTGAATTGTGCTTCTAGCCTCAACGGTTCTGCCGCTGTCACCCAAAAGCACCTCACATTTAGGTCAGGCTTCGTTTTGGGCCTTGTGCTAAGACCTTTCTGGATGTCAATATCGTTCCCCAAAAACGTCAGAGACAGCTGCTCTTCACATATGTGGCTCTGTATATGGCCCCCAACCATAATCTGGAAATATATTAAATTCAGACTATACATGGATACATAGCACTACCTAGGTGGAACTTGTAAGTCCTCCAAAAAGAGCCAAAAAAACCGGATAAAAATCTGTTTTTATAATATGTACCGGTTCATGAGGGTTGCCTAATCACACACATGACATTTTAGAAAGATGTGACCTTTTTAACCCTTTGAAACAGCCCCTATGACCCCAATTCAAGGCACTTCCGGTTGTCACAGGAAGCTGAAAATAAACACATATCCTCATTGGGGTAGGCTTTTACAGAATCCTGAGTTTCAAGTCTTTACGTTAAGAACTGACTGATTTACAGAGGGTTGAACTCAGTGTTTATACAAACTGCAGGTTGGGTATATCAAAACCACTTTTAGGGTAATTTAACCACTTCCGGTTGCTCTAGGAAGCTTAAACTCAACACAGGTAATCCTCATAGTGGCCTGATGGATTGTCATTGAAGACAGCTTGAGATGGCAATCATAACCCACATAGGCATCAGGTTGAATTTAGGGCAGCAGGCAATGTATTCCTATGGGGAGAGATGTCAATGTAAACTGTTAGAAGAAAACACCCTGTTTTCACTGTTAAGGGTTAATTCCACACTGTCAAGGTTAGGCTTGCACAGATCGGGAGGACCTTGGGAAGGTTCCTGTGATTGAATTGTGCTTCTAGCCTCAACGGTTCTGCCGCTGTCACCCAAAAGCACCTCACATTTAGGTCAGGCTTCGTTTTGGGCCTTGTGCTAAGACCTTTCTGGATGTCAATATCGTTCCCCAAAAACGTCAGAGACAGCTGCTCTTCACATATGTGGCTCTGTATATGGCCCCCAACCATAATCTGGAAATATATTAAATTCAGACTATACATGGATACATAGCACTACCTAGGTGGAACTTGTAAGTCCTCCAAAAAGAGCCAAAAAAACCGGATAAAAATCTGTTTTTATAATATGTACCGGTTCATGAGGGTTGCCTAATCACACACATGACATTTTAGAAAGATGTGACCTTTTTAACCCTTTGAAACAGCCCCTATGACCCCAATTCAAGGCACTTCCGGTTGTCACAGGAAGCTGAAAATAAACACATATCCTCATTGGGGTAGGCTTTTACAGAATCCTGAGTTTCAAGTCTTTACGTTAAGAACTGACTGATTTACAGCATTCGCCACAATAACATCTGCTAACCATGTGTCTTTATATACGGTATGTTATACCATATATGGCATCTTGCCTATGCCGCTCGGTCATTACTCATCCATATATTTATATGTATATATTCTATTCCATCCCTTTACTTGATTTGTGTGTATTAGGTAGTTGTTCTGGAACGGTTGGTGTTGAATTGCTAGATTACTTGTTAGATATTACTACAATGTGTCCTAAAATGGTTACAAATACAAGACTGTGTGTGTGTGTGTGTGTGACAAGAACATTTGATTTGATTTGTTTTGATACGCTGCAGTATGGTATGTTACCACCAGGTGGCTTACAAAAATACCCCCTTCTTAGGACCCTGACAGTTTTGTGTGATTTTCAAACCAGGCATATTAGCATGCTATTTGCAGGCTATTCCAATGGTTTCCCTAGTTGAGACCATGGTTTTGGACCTAACTTGGTCAAAGGTCCTAATATGGAAGGTGTTTATATAAGTTGAGGTCCTAATACGATCTCAAAAACGAGAACACACACACACACACACACACACACACACACACACACACACACACACACACACACACACACACACACACACACACACACACAGACACAGACACTGTGTTGTGTAATGAGTTAAAAAGTTATCCCAAAGTGAACCCTCTTACAAGAATCCATAATATTTTTGCATAAAAGGCTACAAGAGACATGTGGAGTTTGAAAAACATGAACCCTTTGCTCTGAGTGAGGACATGAACTGCCCATACTCTCCCCCCTGAGGTTCGTTCCGCAATGTGGCTGGAACTGCTAAGGACACATAACACAATTGTCATTGGAGTGCAAAATCTGCACTGAAACAGATGTCCCCGATATTGTGGATCACAGGATTTTGGAACAGCTTGGTGGTCCTCAGAACACAGTGCCACATACAGAGCTATTCTATTAGCCTACATGAATTTAAACCAAAAATGATATGTTCCTTATGTAGCTAAATGTTTTAGGCCTATAGTCATATTATATTGTGATCAGTTTAGCCTACAGATTATGATAGGAATATTATGTTTTGCATTAGAGCTTCCCTAGTACTATTTCAACTCAAATACATTTTTATTTGTCACATGTGCCGAATATCACTGTACTGTTGGAGCTAGGAAAACAAGCATTTCGCTACACCCGCAATAACATCTGCTAAATTTGTGTATGTGACCAATATTTGTATTTTATTTACTACTGGTGTAAACTTTAACGTGAAATGCTTGCTTATAAAGCCCTTCCCAATGATGCATGAGTTTCCAAATAATAATAAAAATAAAATAGTAACACAAGAAATAAAATAAAATACACAAGAATGGAGCTATTTACAGAGAGTACCAGTACCAGATTAATGTGCAGCGGTACAAAGTATTTCAGGTAGATATGTAAACTCAGCAAAAACAGAAATGTCCTCTCACTGTCAACTGCGTTTATTTTCAGCAAACTTAACATGTGTAAATATTTGTATGAACATGACAAGATTCAACAACTGAGACATAAACTGAACAAGTTCCACAGACATGTGACTAACAGAAATGGAAAAAATGTGTTCGTGAACAAAAGGGGGGTCAAAATCAAAAGTAACAGTCAGTATCTGGTGTGGCCACCAGCTGCATTAAGTACTGCAATACATCTCCTCCTCGTGGACTGCACCAGATTTGCCAGTTCTTGCTGTGAGATGTTACCCCACTCTTCCACCAAGGCACCTGCAAGTTCCCTGACATTTCTGGGGGGAATGGCCCAAGCCCTCAACCTCCGATCCAACAGGTCCCAGACGTGCTCAATGGGATTGAGATCCGGGCTCTTCGCTGGCCATGGCAGAACACTGACATTCCTGTCTTGCAGGAAATCACACACAACAGTATGGCTGGTGGCATTGTCATGCTGGAGGGTCATGTCAGGATGAGTTTGCAGGAAGGGTACCACATGAGGGAGGAGGATGCCTTCCCTGTATCACACAGCGTTGAGATTGCCTGCAATGACAACAATCTCAGTCCGATGATGCTGTGACACACCGCCCCAGACCATGACGTACCCTCCACCTCCAAATCGATCCCGCTCCAGAGTACAGGCCTTGGTGTAACGCTCATTCCTTCGACGATAAACGCGAATCCGACCATCACCCCTGGTGAGACAAAACCGCAACCCGTCTGTGGAGGGCACTTTTTGCCAGTCCTGTCTGGCCCAGCGACAGTGGGTTTGTGCCCATAGGCGACGTTGTTGCCGGTGATGTCTGGTGAGGCCCTGCCTTACAACAAGCCTACAAGCTCTCAGTCCATCCTCTCTCAGCCTATTGCGGACAGTCTGAGCACTGATGGAGGGATTGTGCGTTCCTGGTGTAACTCGGGCAGTTGTTGTTGCCATCCTGTACCTGTGCCATCCTGTAGGTGTGATGTTCGGATGTACCGATCCTGTGCATGTGTTGTTACATGTGGTCTGCCACTGCGAGGACGATCAGCTATCCGTCCTGTCTCCCTGTAGCGCTGTCTTAGGCGTCTCACAGTAAGGACATTGCAATTTATTGCCCTGGCCACATCTGCAGTCCTCATGCCTCCTTGCAGCATTCCTAAGGCACGTTCACACAGATGAGCAGGGACCCTGGTTATCTTTCTTTTGGTGTTTTTCAGAGTCAGTAGAAAGGCCTCTTTAGTGGCCTAAGTTTTCATAACTGTGACCTTAATTGCCTACCGTCTGTAAGCTGTTAGTGTCTTAACGACCATTCCACAGGTGCATGTTCATTAATTGTTTATGGTTCATTGATCAAGAATGGGAAACAGTGTTTAAACCCTTTACAATGAAGATCTGTGTCTTTGAAAGACAGGGTCCTGAAAAAGGGATGCTTCTTTTTTTGCTGAGTTTACACGAAGGCAGGGTAAAGTGACTAGGCATCAGGATAGATAATAATGTTTGTGTGTTTGTGTTGATTTGGTATGTGTGTGTGTGTTATGTCTATGTGTGCATATGTAGTGAATGTGTATGTGTATGGGTTTTGAGTGTCAATGTATTGTGTGTGAGTGAATGAGTGTGTACATGCTGTGTATATTTTGTCAAGTAAGTGTGCGTAGGGTCAATGCAAGATAGGGTCAATGCAGATAGATTGGGTACCATTAATTGACTATTTAAATCAAATCGTATTTGTCACATGCAAGTGTAGACCTTACAGTGAAATGCTTACTTACAAGCCCTTACCCAGCAATGCAGTTAAGAAAATAAACAAAAACATAAGAAATAAAAGTAACAAATAATTAAAGAGCAGCAGTAAAATAACAATAGCGAGGCTATATTCAGGGGGTACCGGTACAGAGTCAATGTTCGGGGGCATCTATGATGTAGATAGGGGGGTGCACCCTCTGCTGTTTCCTGAAGTCCACAATCATCTCCTTAGTCTTGATCACGTTGAGGGAGAGATTGTTGTCCTGGCACCACGTGGCCAGGTCTCTGACCTTCTCCCTATATGCTGTCTCGTCGTTATTGGTGATCAGGCCTACCACTGTTGGGTCATCGGCAAACTTAATGATGGTGTTGGAGTTGTGCCTGACCATGCAGTCATGAGTGAACAGGGAGTACAGGAGGGGACTGAGCACGCACCCCTGAGGGGCCCCTATGTTGAGGATCATCGTGGTGGATGTGTTGTTACCAACCCTTACCGCCTTGGGGCGCCCAGTCAGGAAGTCCAGAATCCAGTTGCAGAGGGAGGTGTTTAGTCCCAGGGTCCTTAGCTAAGGGATGAGCTTTGAGGGCACTATGGTGTTGTACGCTGAGCTGTAGTCAATGAATAGCATTCTCACATAGATGTTCCTTTTGTCCAGGTGTGAAAGGGCAGTGTGGAGTGCAATAGAGATTGCATTATCTGTGGATCAGTTGGGGCAGTATGCAAATTGGAGTGGATCTAGGGTTTTTGGGATAATGGTGTTGATGTGAGCCATGACCAGGTTTTCAAAGCACTTCATGGCTACAGACGTGAGTGCTACGGGTCGATAGTCATTTAGGCAGGTTACCTTATTGTTCTTGGGGACAGGGACTATGGTGGTCTGCTTGAAACATGTTGATATTACAGATTCAGACAGGGAGAGGTTGAAAATGTCAATGAAGACACTTGCCAGTTGGTCAGTGCATGCTCGGAGTTCACGTCCTGATAATCCGTCTGGCCCTGCGGCCTTGTGAATGTTGACCTGTTTAAAGGTCTTACTCACATCGGCTGCGGAGAGCGTGATCACACAGTCATCCGGAACAGCTGATGCTCTCATGCATGTTTCAGTGTTACTTGCCTCGAATTGAGCATAGAAGTAATTTAGCTCATCTGGTAGGCTCATGTCACTGTGCAGCTCTCGGCTGTGCTTCCCTTTGTAGTCGGTAATAGTTTGCAAGCCCTGCCACATCCGACGAGCATCGCAGTACGATTCGATCTTAGTCTTTAGCTGTTTGATGGTTTGTCGGAAGCTTCCGGGTTTGAGTCCCACTCCTTGAAAGCGGCAGCTCTACCCTTTAGCTCAGTGCGGATGTTGCCTGTAACCCATGGCTTCTGGTTGGGGTATGTACATTATGTACAGTCACTGTGGGGACGACGTCAGATGCACTTATTGATGAAGCCAGTGACTGATGTGGTGTACTCCTCAATGCCATCGGAAGAATCCCGTAACATATTCCAGTCTGTGCTAGCAAAACAGTCCTGTAGCTCAGCATCTGCTTCATCTGACCACTTTTTTATTGACTGAGTCACTGGTGCTTCCTGCTTACATTTTTTGCTTGTAAGCAGTAATCAGGAGGATAGAGTTGTGGTTAGATTTGCCAAATGAAGGGCGAGGGAGAGCTTTGTACGCGTCTCTGTGTGTGGAGTAAAGGTGGTCTAGAAATGCTGGTAGAAATGAAATGGATTTAAGTTTCCCTGCATTAAAGTCCCAGGCCACTAGGAGCGCTGCCTATGGATGAGCGTTTTCCTGTTTGCTTATGACGGTGTACAGCTCATTGACTGCGGTCTTAGTGCCAGCATCGGTCTGTGGTGGTATGTAGACAGCTACGAAAAATACAGATGAAAACTCTCTTGGTAGATAGTGTGGTCTACAGCTTATCGTGAGATACTCTACCTCAGGCGAGCAAAACTTTGAGACTTCCTTAGATATCGTGCACCAGCTGTTGTTTACAAATATACATAGACCGCCACCCCTTGTCTTACCAGAGGCTGCTGTTCTATCCTGCCGATACAGTGTAAAAGCCGCCAGCAGTATCTTATTCTTGTCGTCGTTCAGCCATGACTTGGTGAAACATAAGATATTACAGTTTTTAATGTCCCGTTGGTAGAATATACATGCTTTTAGTTCGTCTAATGTATTATCCTGAGATTGCCATCGGTACTATTGGCCAACGTACAAAGGCACATTAGCCACTCATCGGCGGATCCTCACAAGGCACCCTGATCTCCTTCCGCAATACCTTTTCCGTCTCTTTCTCCTGCGAATGACGGGATGAGGGCCTGTTCAGTTGTCTGGAGTAAATCCCTCTCGTCCAACTAATTAAAGAGAAATTCTTTGTCAAGTTCAAGATGAGTAATCGCTGTTCTGATTTCCAGAAGCTCTTTTCGGTCATAAAGAGAGGGTAGTAGCAACATTATGTACAAAATTTTAAAAAATGAAACAAACAAAATTGCATGGTTGGTTAAGAGCCCATAAAACGGCAGCCAACCCCTCCGGCGCCATTCAGTCTGACTATTTAGCAGTCTTATAGCTTGGACGTGGAAACTATCCCGGAGCCTCTTGGTCTGAGAGCCGATTCTCCGGTACCGCTTGCCGAACAGTAGCAGAGTGAACAGTCTATGGCTTGGGTGGCTGGAGTCTTTGGCAATTTTCAGGCCTTCCTCTGACCGCCTGATATAGAGGTCCTGGATGGCATGCTTTAAGGGTCGAGGGCGGTGCATATCCCATACCAAGCGGTGATGCAGCCAGTCAAGATGCTCTCGATGGTGCAGCTGTAGAACTTTTTGAGGATACGAGGGCCCATGCCAAATCTTTTCAGCCTCCTAAGGGAAAAGAGGCGCTGCCATTACCTCTAACGACTGTGTGGACCATGTTAAGTCCTTATTGATATGGACGCCAAGGAACTTGAACCTCTAGACCCGCTCCGCAAAAGCCCCGTCGATGTGGATGGGGGCATGCTCGCCTCCTATAGTCCACGATCAGCTCCTTGGTCTTACTGATGTGGAAGGAGAGGTTGTTTTTCTGACACCACACTGCTAAGTCTCTGACCTCCTTCCTCTCATCACCGTCGGTGATCAGGCCTACCATCGTTGTGTCCTCAGCAAACTTGATGAACAGGGAGTACAGGAAGGGTCTAAGCACACACCCCTGAGGGGCCCCCGTATTGAGGGTCAGCATGTTGGAGGTGTGGTTTCCTATCCTCACCACCTGGGGCCGGCGCGTCATGAAGATCAGGATCCAGTTGTAGAGGGAGGGGTTCAGTCCCAGGGTCCCTAGCCTGGTGATGAAGGGACTATGCTATTGAACGCTGGGCTGTAGTCTATGAACAGAATTCTCACATAGTTATTTCCCCTCTTGTCCAGGTGGGAAAGGGCAGTGTGAAGTGCAATTGAGATTGTGTCATCTATGGATCTGTTGGGGCGGTGTGGGTCTAGGGTGTCTGGGATAATGGTGTTGATGTGTGTCATGTCCAGCCTTTCAAAGAACTTCATAATTACACATGTGAGTGCTACAGGGAAATAGTACTTTATGCAGATTACCTTAAAGATTTTGGGAACAGGTACAATGGTGGTCAGCTTGAAACATGTTGGGATTACAGACTGGCATAGCTGCAAGAAGTAGGGCTGCTGCAGCACCCCCTGAAAAATCTGAATGAAAAAATATATGAATACAAATATATATTTAAAATGTTAATTATACCCGCCCCCCTGGTTGGCGAAAACAATCGCAGCACCCCCATCCCCAATCTACTTCCTGTGGCTATGCAGACTGGGACGAGGAGTTTGAAAATGTCAGTGAAAATACTTGCCAGCGGATTTGTGCATGCTTTGAGAAAGCACCCTGGTATTCTGTCTGGTCCGGCTGCCTTGTGATTGTTAACCTGTTTAAACGTTTTGCTCACATCGGCCATGGAAAGATCACACAGTCATCTGGAAAAACAGGGTCTTTCACACAGGCACAGTCTTTATTCCTCGAAAAAAGGCATTTAGCTCATTTGGGAGTTCTGCATTGCTGGGCAATTTACAGCTGGGTTTGCCTTTGTAATCCATTATCGTCGGCAAGCCCTGCCACATGTGACGAGTGTCGGAAACAGTGTAATAGGATTCCACCTCCCTCCTTGTCCTTTTGCATGTTTGATGTCTTGGAGGTCGTAGCATACTTTCTTGTATGCGTCCATGTCTGTGTCCTGTTCCTTGTAGGCGGTAGCCTGTAATCCATGGTTTTTGGTTTGGATAAGCTATGTTAGTATAGACACTGTGGGGAAGACATCGTCTATGCGCTTATTGCTTCATCAATATTCGGGATGAAATTTGTTATTTTAATTAATTTAATTTAGCTTCTCCTTGTTTAAATAAAAATATTTAAAGGGAATTAAAAGTGCATAAAGTAGCTACCCCATATACAGGGCCGGATAAATGCAGGGTTTTACAGAGAAGCCCCTGGGCCCAAGTCCGTAAGGGGCCAGAGGCAAAAAAGAAGGGAAAAAACACAGGAGCCCGCTCTCAATGTTCAAAATACACCAGAAAGCATAATTTACCCACCGAGGATCAATCGTTTCTAAAAAATAACTGTGGATTAAGTTTGATCAAAAGCACATACATGTAACTGCCAAAATAAAGGAAACACCAACATAAAGTATATATACAGTGGGGAGAACAAGTATTTGATACACTGCCGATTTTGCAGGTTTTCCTACTTACAAAGCATGTAGAGGTCTGTAATTTTTATCATAGGTACACTTCAACTGTGAGAGACGGAACAAAAATCCAGAAAATCACATTGTATGATTTTTAAGTAATTCATTTGCATTTTATTGCATGACATAAGTATTTGATACATCAGAAAAGCAGAACTTAATATTTGGTACAGAAACCTTTGTTTGCAATTACAGAGATCATACGTTTCCTGTAGTTCTTGACCAGGTTTGCACACACTGCAGCAGGGATTTTGGCCCACTCCTCCATACAGACCTTCTCCAGATCCTTCAGGTTTCGGGGCTGTCGCTGGGCAATACGGACTTTCAGCTCCCTCCAAAGATTTTCTATTGGGTTCAGGTCTGGAGACTGGCTAGGCCACTCCAGGACCTTGAAATGCTTCTTACGGAGCCACTCCTTAGTTGCCCTGGCTGTGTGTTTCGGGTCGTTGTCATGCTGGAAGACCCAGCCACGACCCATCTTCAATGCTCTTACTGAGGGAAGGTTGTTGGCCAAGATCTCGCGATACATGGCCCCATCCATCCTCCCCTCAATACGGTGCAGTCGTCCTGTCCCCTTTGCAGAAAAGCATCCCCAAAGAATGATGTTTCCACCTCCATGCTTCACGGTTGGGATGGTGTTCTTGGGGTTGTACTCATCCTTCTTCCTCCAAACACGGCGAGTGGAGTTTAGACCAAAAAGCTCTATTTTTGTCTCATCAGACCACATGACCTTCTCCCATTCCTCCTTTGGATCATCCAGATGGTCATTGGCAAACTTCAGACGGGCCTGGACATGCACTGGCTTGAGCAGGGGGACTTTGCGTGCGCTGCAGGATTTTAATCCAAGACGGCGTAGTGTGTTACTAATGGTTTTCTTTGAGACTGTGGTCCCAGCTCTCTTCAGGTCATTGACCAGGTCCTGCCGTGTAGTTCTGGGCTGATCCCTCACCTTCCTCATGATCATTGATGCCCCACGAGGTGAGATCTTGCATGGAGCCCCAGACCGAGGGTGATTGACCGTCATCTTGAACTTCTTCCATTTTCTAATAATTGCGCCAACAGTTGTTGCCTTCTCACCAAGCTGCTTGCCTATTGTCCTGTAGCCCATCCCAGCCTTGTGCAGGTCTACCATTTGATCCCTGATGTCCTTACACAGCTCTCTGGTCTTGGCCATTGTGGAGAGGTTGGAGTCTGTTTGATTGAGTGTGTGGACAGGTGTCTTTTATACAGGTAACGAGTTCAAACAGGTGCAGTTAATACAGGTAATGAGTGGAGAACAGGAGGGCTTCTTAAAGAAAAACTAACAGGTCTGTGAGAGCCGGAATTCTTACTGGTTGGTAGGTGATCAAATACTTATGTCATGCAATAAAATGCAAATTAATTACTTAAAAATCATACAATGTGATTTTCTGGAATTTTGTTTTAGATTCCGTCTCTCACAGTTGAAGTGTACCTATGATAAAAAAAATTACAGACCTCTACATGCTTTGTAAGTAGGAAAACCTGCAAAATTGGCAGTGTATCAAATACTTGTTCTCCCCACTGTATATAGGGTGTCTGGTCAACACGAGCTACCAGAACCGCTTCAATGCGCCTTGGCATATATTCTACAAGTGGACCTAAACCATGACAGGAAGATGCACCCCACACCAAAACAAATACTTTCTATCCCTCATTTACTTAAGTGTTTCCTTTATTTTGGCAGTTACCGGTATTCCTACAGTTGCAATTTGGGAAGCATGCTTGCCTAATATAGAACTGCTTGTTGCATTGACATATAGAAGGGTTTTGGAACCTCTTACCATGGCAATTTGACTGTTAAACTCATGGGTATGCTCGCAATGGCTGCCAGTCCTGACTTGAATGGGAACTGTCATCTATGGATTATATTTATATGGTTTGTTGCCGCTGTCAGTTTACCTTTTACAAATTTCTAAATACAATTAAGGAAAAAACATAGTGAGGAAAGCAAATGCAAACTGCTAAAAATAGAAGACTAATTTGTCTGTAGAACCAATATACATTATTTTTCTCAAACAAATCCCAATTTTGACTGAACAGCAGCACTGTTTTTCAAAGTATAGGCCTACTTACAGTATCTTCATCATTGGGTGAGTCAGTGTGCCACTTGAAAGTTTATTTAGTAGCCTACTGTAACCTATAACATATATACATTGAACAAAAATATAAACGGAATGTCGCATTTTTCGTGAGCTGAAATAAAAGATCTCAGAAATTGTCCATAAATTTTCCAAAAAGCTTATTTCTCTCAAATTTGTGCACAAATATGTGTCCCTGTTAGAGAGCATTTCTCCTTTGCCAATATAATCCATCCACCTGACAGGTGTGGCATTTCAAGAAGCTGATTAAACAGCATGCTCATTACACAGATGCACCTTGTGCTGATGACAATGATAGGCCACTCTAAAATGTGCAGTTTTGTCACCCAACACAATGCCATAGATGTTTCAAGTTTTGATGGATTGTGCAATTGACATGCTGACTAAAGGAAGAGCTGTTGCCAGAGAATTGGATGTTAATTTCTCTATCACAATGTCGTTTTAGACCATGTGCAACCATGCCAGCCCAGGACCTCCACATCCGGCTTCTTCACCTGCGGAATTGTGTTGAGGGATTTCTGTCTTTAATAAATCCCTTTTGTGTGGAAAAACTCATTCTGATTGGCTTGGCCTGGCACCCTAGTAGGTGGACGGCTCCCTGTCCTACCCATGGCTGCGCCCCCGCCCAATCATGTGAAATCCATAGATTAGGGACTAATTTATTTATTTAAATTGACAGATTTCGTTCTATGAACTGTAACTCTGTAAAATCTTTGAAAATGTTGCGTTTATATTTTTGTTCAGTGTATATATTTCCTCCTAATATTGTACAATATGTGTTCTCGCTTCATTGGAGTGGGCTATTCTTTGAATTCAGACCAGATCGTTTTAATTGATCTCAGTTCGTCAGTGTCAAAGTAGCCACTCAGTTATATATATATATATATATATATATAAACTATGATTTATAAATCATTTTTAGCAGAGGCTCTAGCTACTTTCACTTTCCTTGACAACACGAGGTAAACACTTGGCTGTTCTGATGGGTGTTCTCCCTTCTGCTTCTGAACGGCAGCAGATAATACAGTATTTGCTTTGCTCATGTTATGGATAGATTTTCGACGCGTCAACAAATACAAACACGTAATCTATCATTAATTACAGTTAATGAAAACTGAATTGTACCATTGTCTTATCCACGAAAATACTTCAAATGGACGGCGAAGGATATCATGGGAGGTCGACTATCTGTTGGAACAGCCCAGTCCGGATTTGTCTGGAAGCAAACTCTGCGTCTTGATTGGCTATCGAAAAAGGTTCTGAGTAACCCTGATAAATCAGAAACTCCTATTGGATAAGACATTCTTCCGCATGTGGGCGTCATCATCAGATTTACGCTACAGATAGAACCATACGATTAGTTCAAAAATGTTTTTTGGTTATGCTGTTTGATGTTGTGAATTATTTGCAGCGGATCCGCAACAGCAAACCATACTTTATTCAAGTCTTTCGTTCGTGATTTGTTGTCCATAGTCAAAAGGTAAGGCGATCTATAATTTATAACAGTGTTGATGACAGTCTATACCAGCTCATTAGAAAGGAGAAAGAAATTGGTGTAGCCAGACCTCACCTTCTTGCCCTAGCCTCGCTTAATCCAGTTGACTCTCCAATAGGGAAAATGTGTTTCTACTTGCTCCCTCAGAACAACAGATCTACACGTGCTTTATTTCAAAGGGATATTGTGTCCATTCCTTATGTCACAAGTTACTGGAATACATTGGTCACTAATATCTGTTGTGAAAAAGTCTGGTTATTACCACACAAATACTTGCTTGTTAACAAGGTCAAAGAGGTCTCTTTCAGAATGATCCATAAGTATTACCCTGTGAATCATTACCTGAAGAAACTCAAAAAATACATTAACATTGATTGTACTTTTTGTGTTGAGCATCCAGAAACAGTTTCGCATTTATTTTGGCATTGTCTACATGTAAAACAATTATGGAAAGATATTCACAGTTTTATAACTGTTAATATTCTTGATGACTTTTGTTTGTTATGGGATAATGTGCTGCTCGGTTTCCTTAACGATAATAAAGATAAAGAAAAACTATTTTACCTCATCAATCTAATTGTGCTAATGGAAAATGTTCATATTCATAAATGTAAATTCACTAATAAAAAAACACTCTTCTGTGTTTTCTAGAAGGAATTCGATCAGTACATTAACACCATTCTACATTCTTCTAATAAGAAAGCTGTTAAAACAATACATTTGTGTGTTTCTTTTAAGGTCTTTGTATAATCTGTCATTTTTTGTACCCCCTAGCATATGTTATCATTGTCTATTTATGTACTTATTGTATGTATACAGACTTTTCTACATTGGTAATAAAATAAAAAAATATATATTTTAAAAGAGAAGGAAATTAACTAGTTCAAAGCACTTGCAATCTGTTTGGAGATGGGAAATTAGGTGGTGGTCCGAAAGATGAAAAACGTGAAGTTGATCGATCACCGTCTAGGGAAGAGTGGAAGTTTTGTATATGATGGTAAAACATGCTTATGATGACTATAAAATGTGTTGGCACCTTCAATTCTTGCACATTTTCGCATTAAAAAAACTATATTTCAACAGTCTGCGCAGGCAAATTTCCCGAACTGCTAAACTTGGAACCAATCACAACTCCCGTACATACCCCTCGTGATGAAGGCAGCCAATGGCCTGCTTCTATCTTCGACGTAAACACAGCCTCTTGTGAAAACACAATCTGCTGCCTGGAACAGATATAGCAGATATATATAGAACAGATATCTCCCATTGACTGAAATAAGATAAATACACTAAATCACCAAAGTATGTGGATACCACTTCAAAAGAGTGGTTTCGGATATTTCAGCCACACCCACTGGTGTATAAAATCTAGCACACAGACATGCAATCTCCATAGAGAAACATTGGCAGTAGAATGGCCTTACTATAGTGAAGAGCTCAGTGACTTTAAACGTGGCACCGTCATAGGATCCCACCTTTCGCAATGATGTGTAGTGACAGGTATCGAGGTAAAGACAGATTCAGGTTGGATATCCGACTGATATTCACCTGTAGTTTTCCTTACATAAACCAACAGCAGTTAGGGACCGTCAACATAGTGACAAATCAAAATGTTCAAATTTCAATAGCTCTTTAACCAGTACTCCTAAAACGTTCAAAACTGGTTCTAGCTAACCCGATGGCATAGACACACATTGCACACACTTTTTTTGTTGATTTACATCTTGCAATATTTTAAATTATTCATCTTAATTTTGGAATGTCAATAGCACCTTGGTCAGGTGACCTACTGACTTCAAACAAGGTTCAGAATGTACACTCAGTGGGCCTACACATTGCACACCTTTTAGTTTGTCCACTTTCATCTCACGCAATTTTACATGAATTTTCAATGTTTCTAATTTCAATAGCTCCTTGGTCATGTGACCTACGGACTTCAAACAAGGTTCAGAATGTCCACTGACTGCCCTTCCATATTGCACACCCTTTACTTTGTCCATTTATCGCACGCGTTTTTACATGAATTTTGTAAACTTTCAAATTTCAATAGCTCCTTGGTCATGTGACCTACTGACCTCAAACTACTTTCAGAATGTCCATGGACTGGCGGAGATGGAAGCCACGAGGCGTCCAGTGCGGTAACGCGACTGATCCCGGAGAATCTCTTTTCTTTGTGAAGGGCAGTGCGCCCTGGAACGGGTTCGCCCCAAGAGAGGGGCCCAAGCCCTGGAAAGTGCTGCGGGTTCCGGCGGGGTCCGGTGAGCTCTCACTGGCCCTTGAAAATCTGGGGGAGAGGGTGTAAATCTCACGCCGGGCCGTACCCATATCCGCGGCCGGTCTCAAAGGTGAACAGCCTTTGGCATGTTATATCACCTTAATGTATGTGTATGTAAGGGAAGTTGGCAAGTCAGATCCGTAACTTCGGGATAAGGATTGGCTCTAAGGGCTGGGTCGGTCGGGCTGGGGTCCGAAGCTGGGCTGGGCTCGAGCCGCGGCTGGGGAAGCAGTCGCTCCGTTGCCCTACTCTCGCCACCGTTGGAAGTTCGTTGTGCGGACCATCTTGCGGTCTCTCGTGCGTGGCCTCGCAAGGGGCTGCATGCAGGGGTTCGTTGGGGTGATGTCCTTCTTGCGGGGGTTCGCCGGGCCCTTCTTGCGGATCTCCCCAGCTACGGGTCCGGCGGATCTCCCCAGCTTAGCCCAGGACATTAGGGGTCCATGCTTCCCAAAATAATGGGAAGTTGTATACGGGCGACCCCAAACCCTACATTGTGTCACCTGCTTGCAGGTGGCCCTAACATAGCAACAAACTGGAGCAAAACGTGCCTTCAGGTCGAACGAAACCCTGGTCCGGCTGAGAGTGAATGCCTCGGATAGGTTACATAAATCATCCGCAGGACGGTTGAGCTAACGTAGGCTAATGTGATTAGCATGAGGTTGTAAGAAACAAAAAAATCCCAGGATATAGACTTATCTGATATGGGCAGAAAGCTTAAATTCTTGTTAATCTTACTGCACTGTCCAATTTACAGTAGCTATTACAGTGAAATAATACCATGCTATTGTTTGAGGAGAGTGCACAATTGTGAACTTGAAAATGTATGAATAAACCAATTAGGCACATTTGGGCAGTCTTGATACAACATTTTGAATTGATGTGCAATAGTTCATTGGCTCACTCTAAAACTTTGCACATACAGTGCTGTCATCTAGTGGCCAAAGTCTAAATTGCGCCTGGGCTAGAATAATTCATTATGGCCTTTCTCTTGCATTTCAAAGATGATGGTACAAAAAAAAGTTTGGATTTTTCTTTCGTATTATCTTTTACCAGATCTAATGTGTTATATTCTCCTACATTCCTTTCACATTTCCACAAACTTCAAAGTGTTTCCTTTCAAATGGTATCAAGAATATGCATATCCTTACTTCAGGTCCTGAGCTACAGGCAGTTAGATTTGGGTATGTCATTTCAGGCGAAAATTGAAAAAAAGGGCGGATCCTTAAGAGGTTTTAAGACAGGGGAAGTAAGGGAAGACTACAAAGTCAGATGCATATCTTCAGGATAAATAGTACCGTAGCCCTTGGAGGGCTCTTCTAACCCCTACTCTGTGTGTCACCTGTTTGAGGGAGTCTCTCCAATGGCTAGGAGACAAACTGTCTCTAGCATGTTAGCACAGGGGGGTAAGGGAGATAACGAGGTAGCCCTCTAGCAGGGCTCTTCCAATCCCTCCCTGTATGTCACCTGTTTTCAGGTGTCGCTAACGATGCAAACCAAACGGGAGTTACTTCGGTACTAGTCCGTACGCAAAGAGAGTCCTGCAGATGGTGACGGCTGTTGATCGTTTACGGAAGGTGGAAGTCGGTCCTGGAATATGTGGCTTTCTGGCAAGCATGAAAATGTGAGGGCGGCTCCACCAGGCTCAATGTTTTGCTGCGGGGCTCTTGTAAACGAATCCTGACCTTGACAGGAAGCCAATGATGGCTCGAATGCATCCCTGGCTTTGGCTGGGAGGGGGAGTTAAGTCTTGGGAGACGGCTGATGAAAGTGTACTACTGGCATCAGTCTGATCACAGAGCGGCTGTGGTGAAACGATTAAAGATGCGTTCCCCGTATACTTAGCTAACGCTAAACCGCAAAGGTTTGAATCGAACGCTGGCTTCGGCTGGACCCGCTAACAGTGGAGTACTAAATGGAGATGGAATGTGCTTAGCGGTTATGGACACTGCCAGGTCTCAGGTCCGCCTGGGTGCGGGACTCTACACATTCTATGTGGGAGCTCTCCTCCATGCTTCTTGGAGCATGTAGTGGAGATGGCATGTGCCTTACCATTAGCTGACACTACCAGGCCTCAGACATTGTAGGTAGGAAGGTCTCCTCTACGCTCACTAGACACGAGGCGGAGACTAAACCCATTGGCCCCGCAGTGATAGGCATTGCATGGATCTGGCTCATGCCCTACGAAGTGGGGAGAGGTATCTCCAGCTTGTCTGGGGAGGGAGGCCTACATCTGATGTGGGCAGTACCATTCACGCCCATTGATTTGCTGCGGACCCATAAAACGGACGGAAGAAGCCTAGGTTCACACTGGGCACGGATCACTGAATGTTAAATTGATGAAATTCAAAGGAGCGTACCCACCTGTCGCGGTCGTACTCAAATCACCCGTGGGGTGACTCCCTCATGTCAAAGTGAGGAAATTAGATGAAGCGGGGGTTAATGGCGGGACATAATTCTCTTGGGGTAGCCAAATGCCTCGTCAGAGCAGCTCTCTCGCTGCGATCTATTGAAAGTCAGCCCTAGATCCAAGCTTTTGAGATTCAAGGCGTCTTCCTCCACCATCATCTTTCTTTACTTACGGGTTACTAGGTGCATGCAGAAGGGCCAGGGGCAAGACACAGAGTGTGAGAGAGCCCAGGCAGACGGGTAGAAGGCTTAGGACATTGACATTGGGCTCTGGATAGGTAAGGGGCTAGGTGGTGGTCGCCCATCCGCCCGGGCCCGTCCTCTGGTGGGACTGTGAGTCAGGTTGGGACTTGTTGTGGAAGTCAAAGGGTCACCAGGTGCACGAGGAGGCCTCCACCAAGGTGGGGGGCACTCAGAGTCCGAGCAGGGGCGGCCGGACTCGGTGGCTGGGGGCAGCACTCAGGCCATGGAGGTTGCAGTGGGAACTTAGTCTCTGGCGGAAAAAAGCGGTCTGGTGCCCAGGTGCACATAGCCTGTTTTGGGTTACCAGGTGCACGTGTTTCCTGACAGCGGGACTATAGACGTCTTAGTAATTCCAGAGAGTAAACTATACTCTAAGGCCAAGGGAGAGGGGTGTTGACCGGTTAGGGAGAGTAGGTATGGAGGTCTGTAGTTCCAGGGAGTAAGCTATACACTCTCAGGCCCAGGGAGAAGGCAGGCAGGCGGGCAGGGAGTGTAGGCCTAGAGGCCAGGAGTCAGAGGTCACCAGGACAAAGGGGGCCTGCCTGGAGGTCAGGAAGGCCCCAGGGAGAAGGCCCAAGTGAATAGGTGTGTGTGACACTGTCCTTCAAGGGGGCAGAGCAGGCAAATTTATGTAAAATCGTGTGAGATGAAAATGGACAAACTAAAGGGTGTACAATGTGTAGGCCCACTGAGTGTACATTCTGAACCTTGTTTGAAGTCAGTAGGTCACATGACCAAGGAGCTATTGAAATTTGAATGTAAAGTTGTGGAAAATATCATATTATGTGTTATAAAAGTGATGAATATGTGACATGTTGCAATCGCGGTGGGAACCATGAAGCCACGCCTTTTCGAATGCCCCACAGGGATGAAAGAGAATGAGGTGGCCAAAGTCAGGGTTGTACAGAGCATTTAATTTGCAGCAGCTGTGAAAAGAGTTGAGGGTTTGAATGGTGTAGCAGAAGAGTCCATGGTAGTGGATAGGACTACACTGCAGGCTGCAGCGGTTGCCTTTCACCATCAGGATCCTGACATTTTAAAGGATAAGAAGGTGTGGAGTTTGTGGCCTTTTATAGCTATGGTAATTAATGGCACTGCCAAAGTGGAGAGAAGGTCCAGGAAGATAGAAATCATAGTGGATGCAGCAGAGCGGTTCCTGTGGCTGAAAGAATATTGGCACAAGCCGTACCACCCTCTCAGGTCCTAGAGCCTGAGAATGGAGAAATGGAGAATTAAAAGAAGAAAGAATTGGGTGTTTTGTTTGTTTTGACAATGTACTATTTTTATTGGGGTGGATTAAGTTAGTTTCACTATTACGTATATGTATGTATGTATGTATGTATGTATGTATGTATGTATGTATGTATGTATGTATGTATGTATGTATGTACAGTTGAAGTCGGAATTTTACATACACCTTAGCCAAATACATTTAAACTCAGTTTTTCACAATTCCTGACATTTAATCCTAGTAAAAATTCCCTGTCTTAGGTCAGTTAGGATCACCACTTTATTTTAAGAATGTGAAATGTCAGAATAATAGTAGAGAGGGTGATTTATTTCAGCATTCATTTCTTTCATCACATTCCCAGTGGGTCAGAAGTTTACATACACTCAATTAGTATTTGGTAGCATTGCCTTTAAATTGTTTAACTTGGGTCAAACGTTTTACGTAGCCTTTCACAAGCTTCCCACAATAAGTTGGGTGAATTTTGGCCCATTCCTCCTGACAGAGTTGGTGTAACTGAGTCAGGTTTGTAGGCCTCCTTGCTCGCACATACTTTTTCAGTTCTGCCCACACATTTTCTATAGGATTGAGGTCAGGGCTTTGTGATGGCCACTCCAATACCTTGACTTTGTTGTCCTTAAGCCATTTTGCCACAACTTTGGAAGTATGCTTGGGGTCATTGTCCATTTGGAAGACCCATTTGCGACCAAGCTTTAACTTCCTGACTTATGTCTTGAGATGTTGCTTCAATATATCCACATCATTTTCCTCCCTCATGATGCCATCTATTTTGTGAAGTGCACCAATCCCTCCAGCAGCAAAGCACCCCCACAACATGATGCTGCCACCCCCGTGCTTCACGGATGGGATGGTGATCTTCGGCTTGCAAGTCTCCCCCTTTTTCCTCCAAACATAACGAGGGTCATTATGGTCAACATTTATATTTTTGTTTCATCAGACCAGAGGACATTTCTCAAAAAAGTACGATCTTTGTCCCCATGTGCAGTTGCAACCCGTAGTCTGGCTTTTTTATGGCGGTTTTGGAGCAGTGGCTTCTTCCTTGCTGAGCGGCCTTTCAGGTTATGTCGATATAGGACTCGTTTTACTGTGGCTATAGATACTTTTGTACTTGTTTCCTCCAGCATCTTCACAAGGTCTTTTGCTGTTGTTCTGGGATTGATTTGCACTTTTCGCACCAAAGTACGTTCATCTCTAGGAGACAGAGGTCTTGGCTAATTTCTTTAGTTTTTCCCATGATGTCAAGCAAAAAGGCACTGAGTTTGAAGGTAGACCTTGAAATACATCCACAGGTACACCTCCAATTGACTCAAATGATGTCAATCCGAAGCTTCTAAAGCCATGACATCATTTTCTGGAATCACAGGTCTTATTTTCATAGTGTATGTAAAGTTCTGACCCACTGGAATTGTGATACAGTGAAATAATCAGTCTGTAAACAATTGTTGGAAAAGTGACTTGTGTCATGCACAAAGTAGATGTCCTAACCGACGTGCCAAAACACAAGTTTTTTATTATTATTATTTTTTAATTTTACTCCCTTTTTCATGGTATCCAATTGTGTTAGTAATTACTATCTTGTCTCATCGCTACAACTCCCGTACGGGCTCGGGAGAGACGAAGGTCGAAAGCCATGCGTCCTTCGAAACACAACCCAACCAAGCCGCACTGCTTCTTAACACAGCGCGCATCCAACCCGGAAGCCAGCCGCACCAATGTGTCGGAGGTTACACTGTGCACCTGGCGACCTTGGTTAGCGCGCACTGCGCCCGGCCCGCCACAGGAATCGCAATGAGACAAGGGTATCCCTACCGGCCAAACCCTCCCTAACCACACTAGGCGTCGCCCCACGGACCCCCCGGTCGCGGCCTGCTGCGACAGAGCCTGGGCGCGAACCCAGAATCTCTGGTGGCACAGCTAGCGCTGCGATGCAGTGCCCTAGACCACTGCGCCACCTGGGAGGCTAAACTATAGTTTGTTAACAAGAAATGTGTGGAGTGGTTGAAAAACCAGTTTTAATGACTCCAACCTAAGTGTATGTAAACTTACGACTTCAACTGTACATGTAGGTAGGGGTAAAGTGACGGTGTACATAATAAACAGCGATTAGCAGCTGGTGGGGGGTGTTCAAAGCAAATAGTCCAGGTATACATTTGAATAGCTCTTCAGCAGTCTTATGGCTTGTGGGTAGAAGCTGTTAAGAAGCCTTTTGGACTTAGACTTGGCGCTCCGGTACCTCTTGCCGGGGGTGGCTGGAGTCTTTGGCAATTTTTAGGAGCTTCCTCTGACACGGCCTGGTATAGAGTTCTTGGATGGCAGGAAGCTTGGCCCCAGTGATGTACTGGGACGTACCCACTACACTCTGTAGCACCTTGTGGTCAGAGGCCGAGCAGTTGCCATGCCAGGCAGTGATGCAATCAGTCAGCATGCTCTCGATGGTGCAGCAATATAACTTTTTGAGGATCTGAGGGCCCATGCCAAATCTTTTCAGTCTCCTGAGGGGGAATAGGCATTGTCATGCCCTCTTCACGACTGTCTTGATGTTTGGACCAAGATCATTTGTTGGTGGACACCAAGGAACTTGAAGCTTTCAACCTGCTCCACTACAGCCCCGTCGACGGAAATGGGGGCGTGCTCGGCCCTCCTTTTCCTGTAGTCCATGATCATCACCTTTGTCTTGATCACGTTGAGGGAGAGGTTGTTGTCCTGGCACCACACTGCCAGGTCTCTGACCTCCTCCCTATAAGCTGTCGTGTCGGTGATCAGGCCTACCACCTTTGTGTCGTTGGCAAACTTAATGGTGGTGTTGGTGTTGTGCTTGGCAAGCAGTCATGGGTGAACAGGGAGTACAGGGGACTTTGCACACACCCCTGAGGGGCCCCCGTGTTGAGGATCGGTGTGGCGGATGTGTTGTTGCCTACCCTTACCACCTGGGGGCGGCCCATCAGGAAGTCCAGGATCCAGTTGCAGAGGGAGGTGTTTAGTCCCAGGGTCCTTAGCTTAGTGATCAGCTTTGAGGGCACTATGGTGTTGGATGCATTGGAATATAAGGTATGGAGTATGATAAAGAGAATGACAAAGAGCCTGTAGGATTATAGAAAAAGCAGTTTGGAAATTAATGTTTGAGTTTCAAATACTGAATGTTCAGTGTACGTGAGTATATTTAGGTGGTTTAAATTATTAACTTTCCCACTATACTTCTAAAAGTTGACCGTGCCAAAATCTAGTGTGAGACATGTTTCCATAATGTACGTTTCATGCATATACATTTGAACAAAGCACATCATCACAAATAGTTTTTCACCATTTATTGACTATGGAGACAAGTAGCAAAGGTGGCTTAGGGAGTATCTGAAGTATCTAAATATAGTGTAACCTACCAATCAATGTAGGCTATATCAAGTACAGTGGAGGGAACAATCTTACAATGTTGCAGTCCAGAAATGAGAACTTTACCGTCTATGCCAGAAGCATGAGCCTCTGATAGAGACTGTAGAACTGTCATCAGCGCATGATTCACTATTCCCCCTTCTCTGTAGGAGCATTTGTGTGCCCAGGCTCCATAGGCATATCAAAGATCCCACCCTGCTCACTAATGTAGCTAACCGATGTAGAGAGAGACAAGTACCTTAGCAGAATCCAATCTAAAGCTTGTGTGGTCTAGAGACGAGAACTCTACCATCTATGGCAAAAGCCTGGGCTGCCGACGGCAACAATATCATTCTCCCCACTGCATGTTACAATAGTAAAATAATCTGTTTGTCACGTGTTAAACGGATTCTACATTGAATTTAGTCTTCGAAATGCTCAAGCAAAAATGTGTATATGTAGTTGGTGTTCTTCAACTCTGAAATGCCCTAGACTGTCCAAGACCAAATCCACCAAGAAACGACAACAGGCAAATGGATATGTGGTCCCAATGTCTAAATAGTGACAGCAGGGCTAGTTCAAACTGCAGTAGGAGGGTTCTCCTCACAGGTCCGTGAATCAGCCCATGAATGGTGAATAGCACTTGGTTGATCTCTGGGAGCAGGACACAGGAGAGCTGAATAGATTATGTGAGACAGAAGTGAGAGACCAGAATGAATCAAATAAATCATCACAGCAAAATAATGAATTTTGTGAGCTAGAAAATGAACATCCTGACAGTCGGAGGCATGGTGCTCTGCAATCATCTTAGTCCAACTATTGACAGGGATAATGTGGCATTTCGTATTTGTCAGTATGAATTGAATTAGTGGGTCCTGCTTTGATGACAGTATTATATGTACAATACTTGTCCAATAGATTTTTGTAGTCTTAAATTATTACTTTGAATTATTACTCCCGGAATGACATGCTAACTAGTGATAAAGCTACTGTATTTGCTCTTGCTAACTAGCAACATTATGTACTTATTAGCAAGCTAGCTACATTACTACTACATTATTACTACATTACTATTACTACGGTTGCTGTGTTCTATGTTGGGAGTCGTTTTACAGCTGGCATTGATGGTGTCATGTTTCTATAACTAAATAGTTAAAAATAAATAAAGATTTTTTTACCTGATAGCAGTTTGTCGGACGAAGATTGCTCTCGAGATGTCACCAGCTGTCTACTACCTTAGATACGGATAACGTGATTGGCAGACGTGATCAGCAGAGATAGTACTATGGATAGTACACAAGTTTTGAGTTTAGTACTCTGCGGTTTGCCGGTCCAGCTAGCGAACGTAAACGTATGTATTTAAATGTTTGTGTTCAGAATAAATAAATACACACTATGTAAAAACCAGCTCCTTCCTCGAAAGAGATCGATTATCTCGAAAACTTAAGCAGATCCTGTAGCTTGCTACGTCCCATCACTTAAAGGGGTCCGGAAGGACCTTTAACTAGAAGAGCAAGCTGATACAGGCCATATTTTAACCCAAATACACGTCTCAAATCTAACGGTTATTGCTAACAGGTGCATTGATCCATGTTATAGCAGTTCCTGTCTCAATCTTAGACAATATTCATATCTGACAGTGGCAAGAAAAAGTATGTGAACCCTTTGGAATTACCTGGATTTCTGCATAAGTTAGTCAGAAAATTTGATCTGATCTTCATCATAGTCACAACAATAGACAAACACAGTGTGCTTAAACTAATAACACACAAATTATTGTATTTTTCTTGTCTATATTGAATACATCATTTAAACATTCACAGTGTAGATTGGAAAAAGTATGTAAACCCCTAGGCTAATGACTTCTCCAAAAGCTAATTGGAGTCAGGAGTCAGCTAACCTGGAGTCCAATCAATGAGACGAGATTGGAGATGTTGGTTAGAGCTGCCCTGCCCTATAAAAAACACTCACAAAATTTGAGTTTGCTATTCACAAGAAGCATTGCCTGATGTGAACCATGCCTCGAATAAAAGAGATCTCAGAAGAAGATTAAGAATTGTTGACTTGAATAAAGCTGGAAAGGGTTACAAAAGTATCTCTAAAAGCCTTGATCATCAGTCCACGGTAAAACAAATAGTCTATAAATGGAGAAAGTTAAGCACTGTTGCTACTCTCTCTAGGAGTGGCCGTCCTGCAAAGATGACTGCAAGACCACAGTGCAGAATGCTCAATGAGGTTAAGAAGAATCTTAGAGTGTCAGCTAAAGACTTACAGAAATCTCTGGAACATGCTAAGAGCTCTGTTGACAAGTCTACGATACGCAAAACACTAAACAAGAATGGTGTTCATGGGAGGACACCACATAAGAAGCCACTGCTGTCCAAAAAAACCATTGCTGCACATCTGAAGTTCGCAAAAGAGCACCTGGATGTTCCACAGCGCTTCTGGCAAAATATTATGTGGACAGATTAAACTAAAGTTGAGTTGTTTGGAAGGAACACAACACTATGTGTGGAGAAAAAAAGGCACAGCTCAACAACATCAAAACCTCATCCCAACTGTAGTATGTAAGTAAGTATGGTGGAGGGAGTATCATGGTTTGGGGCTGCCTCGCAGCCTCAGGGACTGGACATCTTGCTACCATCGATGGAAAGATGAATTCCCAAGTTTATTAAGACATTTTACAGGAGAATGTAAGGCTATCTGTCCGCCAAATGAAGCTCAACAGAAGTTGGGTGATGCAACAGGACAACGACCCAAAACACAGAAGTAAATCAACAACAGAATGGCTTCAACAGAAGAAAATACACCTTCTGGAGTGGCCGTCAGTGTCCTGACCTCAATCCAATTTAAAATGCTATGGCATGACCTCGAGAGTGGTTCTTACCAGAGATCCTAAGAATATTACTGAACTGAAACAGTTTTGTAAAGATGAATGGTCCAAAATTCCTTCTGACTTTTGTGCAGGTCTGATCCGCAACTACAAACATTTTTTTGTTAAGTTTATTGCTGCCAAAGGAGGGTCAACCAGTTATTAAATCCAAGGGTTCACATACTTTCCCCACCCTACACTGTGAATGTTTACACGGTGGGTTCAATAAAAACATGAAAAAGTATAATCGTTTGTGTGTTATTAGTTCAAGCAGACTGTGTTCTGTCTACTGTTGTGACTTAGATGAAGATCAGATCAAATGTTATGACCAATTTATGCAGAAACGGTTCACATCCTTTTTCTTGCCACTGTTATTTATTTAATTGCCTCATTTAATAACTCACTGTTACTCCTCCTTGATCAGATGGCCCAGTGGTGCCAGCTGCAACTACTGGAGTCTAAATACCTGGAGCAGGTCGACCAGATCTATGATGACTCCTTCCCCATGGACATCAGACAGTACCTCAGCAAGTGGATTGAGAGCATCGATTGGTAAGCAGTGATGGGAGGAGAGAGTCTGCTGTATTTAATGGATAAATAAACATTCTATTCTACTATATTCGGTTCTATTGCATTCTATTCTATTTTAGTGATGCTGAGAAGCTGCTGTATAATGGATAAATAAAGATCTACTCTCTACTGTAGTCTATTCATATCCTTCATCTGATCTCTTCCCCTGTGATTGAAACCCTGTAGGGATAATGTGGCTGTTCAGGACTCCTTAGCAACAGTACGTTTCCATGACCTCCTAGCCCAGCTGGATGACCAACACAGCCGCTTCGCCCTGGAAAACAACTTCCTGCTACAACACAACATCCGCAAGATCAAGAGAAACCTCCAGGTGTAGTATTATCTCAGTTACATCTGTACCAGCGGCCTTCCAAACCGTATTGCTTGTATGTCACAGTAATGATCTATAAGAACTTTTTTGGGGGGTTTAATTCTGGAAGTTATGACTCCAGTGTCTGCATGTTTTTTTGGGGTTTGTAGTAATAAAGTAACCACTTTTACAGGACCGCTTTCAGGAGGACCCCGTTCACATGGCCATGATCATCTCCAGAAACCTGAAGGAGGAGCAGAGGATTCTGGCTGCTGCCAAAAGCATAGAGGTGCCCTACATGAACTTGTATTGACATACATTGTAATTAATAAAAATCACCACACGTCTTTCTTTATCCGTGATGTCAGATATTGTGGATGATACATAACTGTATATTGGAGCTTTAACTGTGCAGTTAAATTAACAGTATTTTCCTCTTCAGACCGACAGAGAAAACACACAGACCAGCATGGTTCTGGAGAAGCAAAAGCTGGACAACAAAGTGAAAGACATGAAAAACAAGGTTCAGGTGAGTTATCATTTCCATCATATACTATATGTTGATTGTTTCCTGGTGGAACAGTTCCATCAGTGATTTGCAGTACATGTTCGTGCATGTCAGGTTTGCCATCTATCTGATCCAACGTGTTTATCTCACTTGCTAGGAAGCGGATCAGAATGTAAAGTCTCTGGAATACCTTCAAGACGAGCATGACTTTAAGGAAAATACTCTTAAGAACAGAGGTGAGGTGTTTTATTCTCTCTGTCTGTAATATATCATCTATTTACAGGTCTGTGTTTCAAATATGGTCAGTAAGTGAATGTTTTTCCTTCTCCCACTTTAGAACATGAAATGAACGGGCTGACACCCAAACAGCTGGAACACGAGAAGCTGCTGATTGTAGAGATGTGTTTCAAGCTGAAGTTCAAGAGAGTGGTAAGAGGGGTCATGATGAGGTTCAAAAGTGACATTTTATCGTGACATTGTACTGTGAATGTTAACCGACTATTTACGCTTCAAGCACCACTAAAACTACATGTGCTCTAGTCATTCAGAACATATGAGTTGAGACTAAGGGGGCTTTCACACCAAATTGGTTTGGTGTGTTTTTTCCAAACAAATTGGTTTGGTGCGTTTACCCCCTTAGTTCGGTTTGTTTGGACTGGTGTGAACACTATATCCGCGCTTGGGAGGGCACTAAACAATACACAGTGGTTCGCTCAAAAAGGGTGGTCTCGGTCCAATTCAAATCGTACTGTGGTGCGGTCCGCTGCAGATGAGAACGCAGTCAGCCGAAACACAGGAAAATAAGTTACGCATTATTTTGGGTTGTTTGACTTGCAAGCATTTGATTTAATGCACACAGCATCATCAGTGAGATCTCTGAAACATTTTGTGAGTAGCAGCGCATTTATGAGTGCATCCAATGCAGGTTAGGGGAGCCGGGGGGCTATACCGGGGGTATAGCTGAATATAGCCTATTCCCGCTGCAGTTATAGCAGCTATTGCGCTCCGTTTCCCCCTGCATGTTGTTGGAAGACCAAAGCGAAAGTAATATGAAGATTGGACACGCAATTGATGATTCATAATAATCATAGATGGATTTAACGTGAGCATTTAAGCAAATGACTTTTACGGACACATGGTTTTGTTGAGGAATTTTCGTTTGTTTGACATCTGGCAATGTGAAACCAATCGGATCAAATGGGGGGGGGGAAGACAATGTAAGAAATATAGTCGAACTATAGCTCAAAACTATATGTGAAAATACCCTTAGAGTGTATTATCCAGTAATAACCAGCCTGCTCACATTGAAGAGTAGATAATAACTGTTCTTTGTGTGCATGGACTTGCATGGACTTTACTTAATTTCCTCCACAGGAAGTGGTTGGCCAGTTGGCGGAGGTGCTCAACATGGCCGAGGCGGTCCAGTCAGACCTGATCTCAGAGGAGCTGCCTGAGTGGAAGAAGAGGCAGCAGAGCTCCTGTATTGGAGGACCACCCAACGCATGTCTGGACCAACTGCAGAACTGGTGAGGAGACTAGTTCATTCTTTTGGGCATCTCTTGTCTGATCAAGCAAAAAGATGAATTTAGGAACCCAACAAAATAAAGTATTGTTCTTATTCTGCTTCATCTTCTTCTTCTCCTGTAGGTTCACAGCGGTGGCAGAAAGCCTGCAGCAGGTGAGGCAGCAGCTGAAGGAGCTCCAGGAACTAGAGCAGAAGTACACATACGACAACGACCCAATCAAACAGCAGAAAGGCTTCCTGGAGGGGCGGGCCCTGGCACTGTTCCGGAACCTCCTTGAACAGTGAGTGACACCACACTTGTATTCCACTGTTAAAGGCCCACTCTTTGTTTTTTGCTGCTGTTTTTGATCATTTAAATTAATTATATACATTCAAGGGTTTTTCTTTGTTTTTACAATTTTTTACATTGTAGTATAATAGTGAACACATCAAAATATGGAATCGTAGTAACCAAAAAATATATTTTATATTTTCAAAATATATTTTATATTTGAGATTCTTCAAAGTAGCCCCCCTTTGCCTTGATGTTAAAAGGCCCACTCTGTGTTTTTCACTGGTGTTTTTTTATTATTTTATTATTTTATAGTTTTTATCCATTTGGAAGTTTACAGTTTTGTCCCATCACTGCAACTCCCCAACGGACTCGGGAGAGGCGAAGGTCGAGAGTCATGCGTCCTCCGAAACACGACCCTGCCAAGGCGCACTGCTTCTTGACACACTGCTCGCTTAACCCAGCCGCACCAATGTGTCGGAGGAAACACCATACAACTGGTGACCGCAGTCAGCGTGCATGCACCCGGCCCGCCACAAGGAGTCACTAGAGCGAGATGGGACAAGGACATCCCGGCCGGCCAAACCCTCCCTTAACCCGGACGACACTGGGCCAATTGTGCGCCGCCTCATGGGTCTCCCAGTCGCGGCCGGCTGTGACACAGCCCAGGCTCGAACCCAGGTCTACAGTGGCGCCTCGAGCACTGCATGAGACGGAGTCTACTGCTGCTGGGTTGTTGCCCTCCTACGGCCTCCTCCACGTCTCCTGATGTACTGGCCTGTCTCCTGGTAGCGCCTCCATGCTCTGGACACTACGCTGACAGACACAGCAAACCTTCTTGCCACAGCTCGCATTGATGTGCCATCCTGGATGAACTGCACTACCTGAGCCACTTGTGTGGGTTGTAGACTCCGTCTCATGCTACCACTAGAGTGAGATCACCGCCAGCATTCAAAAGTGACCAAAACATCAGCCAGGAAGCATAGGAACTGAGAAGTGGTCTGTGGTCACCACCTGCAGAATCACTCCTTTTTTGGGGGTGTCTTGCTAATTGCCTATAATTTCCACCTTTTGTCTATTCCATTTGCACAACAGCATGTGAAATTTATTGTCAATCAGTGTTGCTTCCTAAGTGGACAGTTTGATTTCACAGAAGTGTGATTGACTTGGAGTTACATTGTGTTGTTTAAGTGTTCCCTTTATTTTTTTGAGCAGTGTATATATATACACTGTATATTCTACCCATTTGTTCTTGAAGAATATCTAAATGCCTCTATACAGTATATAACCTCAAAATTCCTTGTGTCTCTGTGGTGTGTCTTAGTTCCTTGGTGGTAGAGAGACAGCCCTGTATGCCCACACATCCACAGAGAACTCTGGTGCTGAAGACACAGGTGCAGTTCACTGTCAAGCTCAGGTAAGCACAAACACAACAGCACCTCCTGTCTGTAGTTCCTCCCGTCAGTAGTTCCTATGGATCTGTTCAGACCTGGTTGAGTTTTGATTTGTATTTCCTCTCTAGATTTCTTGTGAAGCTCCCGGAATTCAACTATCAACTCAAAGTGAAAGCTTTGTTTGACAAGTAAGTGGATGAGTGTGGTAGAATATATGTGTTTGTGCATTGTTATGCCCTGCTCTTGAATTTGTGATGTGAATACATAACTAAAGGGGGAATGCACATTATATTTTCTCTCCAGGGACGTTACAGAAAAGAAAGGGTTTCGTAAGTTCAACATATTGGGTACCAACACAAAAGTTATGAATATGGAGGAGTCAAATGGAAGCTTGGCTGCAGAGTTTCGCCATTTGGTAAGCTGGCACAATTTACAAATAGCATACAGGGCACTACATCTGAATGAGTTGTCCCGATTGTCCATTTGGACCTGCACTGTCATCACTCCTTACAGTTTATTCTCTGGTCTCAACACAGCAACTGAAAGAGCAGAAAGTAGCTGGCAACAGAACAAATGAGGTAAGAGACTACCTGCAGATTGATAGTTGGGTTATATGACTGGCTTATAATGACAAGGTAATCGGTTACAGTCAGTTCATTCCGATAGATATGGGTGCGTCACAATATCTTCTTTCTCCTGAAGTGTGCACTATTTCACAACTTCCCACAAATCTCAAAGCATTGAATTGGTATGGTTCGGAGGGAGTTTCCATCATATTTCTTATACCAGTAATTTCTTTCAAATCAGGGAAGTGAACAAGTGCAGACTTTTGGAGGAAGGCGAGACAATTGCGACATAGCCCTAATGTGTTACTGTCTGACCGTGTTATTCCAGGGGCCTCTCATTGTGACAGAGGAGCTGCACTGCATCTGCTTTGAGTCTGAACTCAACCAGTCAGGTCTGGAGCTCAAGCTAGAGGTAAGTGGTCTGAAATATAGTTCAGAAAGGAAACGGCAAGTAGAAAACGTTTTTTTTTTAACCATTTATTAAAGATTGAATAATGCAAGTCTTGGTGAAATAGGTTCCTTCAGGGTAGCTCACTGCCCATGCAAAGCGTCAATATATAAAATGACCTACAAGCAGGAAAACCTAACAGGTGGAGGCTGGGGTGGTGGGATTAAAGAAGCAAACGGATACTAGCAGTAGCAGCAAGCGGCAGCAGGATGTGTTAGCAGAATCGGTCAGCTTAAATAGAACGCCAAATAAGGTAGAGGGGATTGTTACTAGCATCTAATTGGTGCCACCTCAGCTGAAGCGGGCACTCGGGTTCCCTTTCTGAACTGGCTTTTCTTTATTTCAGAAAAGAAACACGACATAGAAATATGTTTAACCATTTATTAAATAATTCGTATTTCAAGTCTTGGCGATATAGGCTCTGTTACATCAGGGTAGCTCACTGCCCCAGCAAAGCGTCAATATATAAAATTACCTACAAGCTATACCAATCCCCAAAAAATGGCAGAACCATACACCAGACGACTATGTGTCGCTACTGCAGAAAGCGCCGTTGAGACATGATCAAATAGACCAGCTAAGTCATCCTACCATTTCAAGACTATACTATGTGTGAATATCAACGTGTAGAATGCACTGTGCAACACACGCCTTACAGTTCTCACATGACACTGGGTACCCTCGCTTGAGGCAAGATGAGCTGTCATTTTAGTATCTACGTCCTATCTAACTCGCAACCGTAAGCAGTACGAATCCAACCGCCTTGGAGACGCACCGCCGGGTGCTCTCACTGAAACTAAATGAGTAATCATCTGACGGGTCTACATAAAAATATGTCCTTATCGAACAAGCAAACTTAAGCAATATGAGCCAGTCAACAACCTGCAGCTACAATGCCTTCAGAAACTATTCAGACCCCTTGACTTTATTCGTTACATTACAGCCTTATTCTAAAATTGATTAAATTAAAGAACTGATATCACATAAGATATCACATAAGTATTCAGACCCTTTTCTCAGTACTTTTTTGAAGCACCTTTGGCAGCGATTACAGCATTGAGTCTTCTTGGGTATGACGCTACAAACTTGGCACACCTGTATTTGGGGAGTTTCTCCCATTCTCTGCAGAACCTCGCAAACTCTTGTCAGGTTGGATGGGGAACGTTGCTGCACAGCTATTTTCAGGTCTCTCCAGAGATGTTACAATCGGGCTCTGGCTGGGCCTCTCAAGGACATTGAGACTTGTCTTGAAGCCACTCCTGCGTTGTCTTGGCTGTGTGCTTAGGGTCGTTGTCTTGTTGGAAGCTGAGCCTTTGCCCCAGTCTGGGGTCCTGAGTTTTCTGGAGCAGGTTTTTAATCAAGGATCTCTCTGTACTTTGCTCCTTTCATCTTTGCCTCGATCCTGACTAGTCTCAGTCCCTGCTGCTGAAAAACATCCCCACAGCATGATGTTGCCACCACCATGCTTCAACGTAGGGATGGTGCCAGGTTTCCTCCAGATGTGACGCTTGGCATTCAGGCCAAAGAGTTCAATCTTGCCTTTTGGCAAACTCCAAGTTGGCTGTCATGTGCCTTTTACTGAAGAGTGGCTTCCGTCTGGCCACGCTACTATAAAGGCCTGATTGGTGGAGGACTGCAGAGATGGTTGTCCTTCTGGAAGTTTTCCCTAGCTCTACACAGGAACTCCATCGGATTCTTGGTCACCTCCCTGACCAAGGCCCTTCTTCCCTGATTGCTCAGTTTGGCCAGCTCTAGGAAGACTCTTGGTGGTTCCAAACTTCTTCTATTTAAGAATGATGGAGGTCACTGTGTTCTTGGGGACCTTCAATGCTGCAGAAATGTTTTGGTACCCTTCCCCAAATCTGTGCCTCAACACAATTCCTTCGACCTCATGGCTTGGTTTTTGCTCTGACATGCACTATCAACTGTGGGACCTTATATAGACAGGTGTGTGCCTTTCCAAATTATGTACAATCAATTGAATTTACCACATGTTGACTCCAATCAAGTTGTAGAAACATCTCAAGGATGATCAATGGAAACTGGATGCACCTGAGCTCAATTTTGAGTATCATATCAAAGGGTCTGAATACTTCTGTAAATAAGGGATTTCTGTTTTTATTTTTAATACTTTTGCAAAAAATCTAAAACTGTTTTCGCTTTGTCATTACGGGGTATAGTCTGTAGATTGATGAGAGGAAAAAATATATTTTATCAATTTTAGAATAAGGCTTTAACGTAACAATGGGGAAAAAGTCAAGGGGTCTGAATACTTTCCGAAGGCACTGCATATGGGATGTTCTTTATATCAAGTAGCCAGTAAATACGGAAACATGTAGGCTATTGACCACGGCTGACTCCGTCACAGCAAACTTAATGAGGCATGGTACTGGCAGTTAAACTCATCCCAGTTTAGGAGCTCTCAATAGACCAGTGAAGGTCATTCTACCATTACATGAATGTCTAATAGGCCTATGTGTGAATACTAACTGTGTAGCATGAGCTAATGCAGCCATACGTCTATTTCTCATATGAAGCACCGCCGGGTACACTCGATGAAGCAAGATGAGCTGTCATCTTGGTATATGGGAAATATTCTACCTATCTAACGAGGCAGAATTGGCCAGCCCATAGCTCAGAGCTAGCCCGCAGCGCTGACGAAGGGACCAGAGCCATGATTAGTTCCAGTATCTTGTCATTCGTTGCCAGCATCAATGTTGAACAGAGGTTTTCCAGGTCCCGCCCGTGCTCAGTATCCAGGTAGCATAACATGAAAGATTTAGCATGGAACATCAGTCGTCGTCAGTAGAACTAACAGTGCTTTGTCGTCTCTTTCATCTAGGGGTGCCTTGCAAAAGTATTCATCCCCCTTGGCGTTTTTCCTATTTTGTTGCATTACAACCTAATTTAAATGGATTTTTATTTGGATTTCATGTAATGGACAAAATAGTCCAAATTGGTGAAGTGAAATTTTTCAAAGTTTCAAAAAAAAAAAAAAAAAAAAACACATCGGAAAAGTGCTGTGTGCGTATATGTATTCACCCCCTTTGCTATGAAGCCCCTAAATAAGATCTGGTGCAACCAATTACATTCAGAAGTCACATAATTAGTGAGACTGCACACAGGTGGACTTTATTTAAGTGTCACATGATCTCAGTATATATACACCTGTTCTGAAAGGCCACAGAGTCTGCAACACCACTAAGCAAGGGGCACCACCAAGCAAGCGGCACCATGAAGACCAAGGAGCTCTCCAAACAGGGCAGGGACAAAGTTGTGGAGAAGTACAGATCAGGGTTGGGTTATAAATCCGTTATTAAAAAATAGAAAGAATATGGCACCACAACAAACCTGCCAAGAGAGGGCCGCCCACCAAAACTCACAGACCAGGCAAGGAGGGCATTAGTCAGAGAGGCAACAAAGAGACCAAAGATAAACCTGAAGGAGTTGCAAAGCTCCACAGTGGAGATTTGAGTATCTGTCCATAGGACCACTTTAAGCCGTACACTCCACAGAGCTGGGCTTTACGGAACAGTGGCCAGAAAAAAGCCATTGCTGAAAGAAAAAAACAAGCTAACACGTTTGCTGTTCGCCAAAAGGCATGTGGGAGACTCCCCAAACATATGGAAGAAGGTAATCTGGTCAGATGAGACTAAAATTGAGCTTTTTGGCCATTTAGGAAAACGCTATGTCTGGTGCAAACCCAACACCTCTCATCACCCCGAGAACACAGTGAAGCCTGATGGTGGCAGCATCATGCTGTGGGGATGTTTTTCATCGGCAGGGACTGGGAAACAGGTCAGAATGATGGATGGCTCTAAATACAGGGAAATTCTTGAGGGAAACCTGTCTCAGTCTTCCAGAGATTTGAGACTGGGACAGAGGTTCACCTTCCAGCAGGACAATGACCCTAACCATACTGCTACAGTAACACTTGAGTGGTTTAAGGGGAAACATTTAAATGTCTTGGAATGGCCTAGTCAATGCCCAGACCTCAATCCAATTGAGAATCTGTGTTATGACTTAAAGATTGCTGTACACCAGCGGAACCCATCCAACTTGAAGGAGCTAGAGCAGTTTTGCCTTGAAGAATGGGCAAAAATACCAGTGGTTAGATGTGCCAAACGTATGGAGACATACCTCAAGAGACTTGCAGCTGTAATTGCTGCAAAAGATGGCTCTACAAAGTATTGACTTGGGGGGGGGGGTGAATAGTTATGCACGCTCAAGTTTTCAGTTTTTTTGTCTTATTTCTTGCTTGTTTCACAATAAAAAATATTTTGCATCTTCAAAGTGGTAGGCGTGTTATGTAAATCAAATGATACAATGATACAACCCCCCCAAAATATATTTTAATTCCAGGTTGTAACAACAAAATAGGACAAATGCCAAAGGGGTGAATACTTTCTCAAGTCACTGTATGAGAGTACGGTTAACATGTGAGTGTCCATAATGCAAACGATACTTAAGAGAGCATGCAAGATTAAAGGGAAGGAACATTTTAGTGTATTTCAGACTGAAGAACCATTTAAGCCATCATACGGACCGCCTCTGGAAAAGGTCAATGCAACTACAACACCTTCGCCTTGGACTCAAACTTGTGCTACTGAGAGAGGAGAGATACGCTTTTCCGTAGGCCATGACAGTAGCGGTAAGATTGATCCTGATTAGGCTACGCACATAGCATAAAACATGTAGTATACTAACAACGCCCCAAAACTACAACTAAACGGTAGCTATGTGTAACCACGTGTACTATCTAATTTGCCCAATATCACTAGTGCTAAATCTAGCAGTAGCTGATGTATCTTGTGCATGCACAGAAGTGCAAAGTGAGAGTGACACGATCATCTAAAACTTAGGTCTACAATAAGTTCTACCTGAGCTGATGGCTATGTCTAACGTATATTCCGGGAAGCTCTGAGAGAAGATCGATGATGACCTGATAACAAGAAGAGATAGACCAAATAGATATTGAAATATATGCATGTATATTAGTTAGCTCGGAACAGAAGCGGCAAGTATAGCTATAATTGCACAGTATTTCAGACCTGCACGTTAAATTGAGTGTTTTTAGCTAAATGTATAAAGGAAGGTTCCAGAATGATAAACCTACAGTCAGAATATGTACGAAATTGTAAGTGTGACTGCCGGTGCAAGTCACACTAGCTAATGTGACTGGAAGACACCATAAATGTATAGCTAATACTATAGTGTCTTGCAGCGGTCTGGTGTCCCGCTCGACACATAATAGGCTACTGATATTGATTGCTGCACTAAACAAATTAGCGGCCGCTTGAGACCAAATACTATCAAATCGCCGTGATGAGCACCATCTTGCTCATGTCACCAAGAAAACATTGGTACTCACTGTATATCGACCCATAAAGGCTAGTGTAGGCTACTTCCTCCTCTACGGGCGAGCAGATTTCTCTGTGATGGGGTGTGTTAACCGAGCGCACGGACTCTGCCCGAAGCCGGCATTGGAAACAAACAAAGTATACAATACTTTAGCTAGTTGTAGCCACTATTGACAACAGTAGAGCGGCGACGTGGATTGCTCCTCGCAGTCAGTGACATCCCCTCAGCAGCCAGACATGCCACTTGAGCATATTGAGCATTCGTAAAAAAAAATCATATCAGAAAACCGCAGTATAGCGAGAAACGTCTAGTTACAGCAGCAATGCAGCAAACGCGTACTAGCAAAAAGCTGAGGCGGGAACTCAGGTTCACTATCTGAACTGGCTAAGCTTTATACTAGGTCTACACTCCCATTTTCATGAGATCCAACAGCACTCTGACCTTATTTAATTTTACTTTGACTTTCTCTGGCCTCTGGTCCTTTTTAGACCATCTCCCTGCCCATCGTGGTCATCTCCAACGTCAGCCAGCTGCCCAGTGGCTGGGCCTCCATCCTGTGGTACAACATGCTGACCAGCGAGCCCAAGGTAGAGTACAGTGCATTCATTCTATTTAACCTTTGTGTCACGCCCTGACCTTAGTTATCTATGTTTTCTTTATTATTTTGGTTAGATCAGGGTGTGACTAGGGTGGGTATGCTAGTTTTGTATTGTCTAGGGGTTTTAGTAGGTCTAGGTATTTGTAAGTCTATGGTGGCCTGATTATGGTTCCCAATCAGAGGCAGCTGTTTATCGTTGTCTCTGATTGGGGACCATATTTAGGTAGCCATTTTCCCTTGGGTATTTGTGGGTTCTTGTCTATGTGTAGTTGCCTGTTCAGCACTCATTTGTATAGCTTCATGTTTCGTTATTTTGTTAGTTGTGTTCATTCTTATATTAAAGAAGAATGTACGCATACCACGCTGCGCTTTGGTCTCCTCCTTTTGACGGCCGTGACACTTTGTTTAAACTTTATTTATTTGCATTGAGATCAAATCTCATTGCAAGAGAGACCTGTTCAGAAGGCCCACCCATTAGCCAGTCTAAATCAGATCAAAAATTGACAGTACACAAACGCACTGCTCTCCTTTTCTGTCTCGCTCGTGTCCCTGGTCTGTCCCAGAACCTGAAGTTCTTCCTGAGCCCTCCTGTAGCGTCCTGGGGTCAGCTGTCTGAGGTGCTGAGCTGGCAGTTCTCCTCTGTCACCAAGAGGGGGCTCAATGAAGAGCAGCTAGGCATGCTGGCTGACAAACTACTGGGTGAGTCATGATGGGGGATTGGCTTTTGTTATCATACTTCTAATAATGTTATTGTAAATCAACCAAACTCCCTATATTTGGATGATGAGGTAAACATTTTCTAACAGGCCAGAAAGCACAGCGGAATCCTGAGGGCCTTATCCCCTGGACTAAGTTCTGTAAGGTAGGTGACTACAATATATACAGAATACAACATCTTTACAGTTCACAGACACAACAATATAGAAGGACCTAGTAATCCATCTAGACATCTGAAGACACATTGTCTACTGTAGAGTCTCAGTGAGAAGAGCTTTCCCTTCTGGCTGTGGATCGAAGCTATCCTGGACCTCATCAAGAGACATCTGCTGTCCCTATGGAACGATGGGTGAGTTATTTCATTATCAGTCGATTGAACATTATCGTTATCGGAGAGTTGTAGAATGGTATCTATAGCTTGCCACAACAGACTTCATTCTGTTAGAGCTGCATCTGCAAAATTTCCTAGTACAAAAGCAAACAATTACACTTAAGCTCTAATTAGTTGAGGAATGCTCAATTCAGTTCTCTTATATCGAGGCAGAGTTGCTTTGATGACTGGTCGAGGGATTTGGTAGCAACAACATTGAGTCACCATCAGTCGGTTCTTGTAAAAATGGAAGAAGCCCGTGTTTGTATTCAATAAAAGTTTGTATTAAAAGAGTGAATTTCAGGCCTCCCGGGTGGCGCAGTGGTCTAGGGCACTGCATCGCAGCGCTAGCTGTGCCACCAGAGTCTCTGGGTTCGCGCCCAGGCTCTGTCGCAGCCGGCCGCGACCGGGGGGTCCATGGGGCGACGCACAATTGGCCAGCGTCGTCCGGGTTAGGGAGGGTTTGGCCGGTAGGGATATCCTTGTCTCATCGCGCTCCAGTGACTCCTGTGGCGGGCCGGGCGCAGTGCGTGCTAACCAAGGGGGGCGGGTGCACGGTGTTTCCTCCGACACATTGGTGCGGCTGGCTTCCGGGTTGGAGGCGCGCTGTGTTAAGAAGCAGTGCGGCTTGGTTGGGTTGTGCTTCGGAGGACGCATGACTTTCGACCTTGCCCGTACGGGAGTTGTAGCGATGAGACAAGATAGTAATTACTAGCGATTGGATACCACGAAAATTGGGGAGAAAAGGGGGTAAAAAAAAAAAAATCAAAAGAAGAAGAAAAAAAAAAAGAGTGAATTTCAGCAACCCGCTGAAGGACCAACGTTGTTTTGGACAAACATATGTGATCAACAAAGGAGATGATTGTGGACAACAGGAAAAGGAGGACCGAGCACGCCCCCATTCTCATCGATGGGCTATAGTGGAGCAGGTTGAGAGCTTCAAGTTCCTTGGCGTCCACATCACCAACAAACTAACATGGTCCAAGCACACTAAGACAGTCGTGAAGAGGGCACAACAAAACCTATTCCCCCTCAGGAGATTGAAAAGATTTGGCATGGATCCTCAAAAGGTTCAACAACTGCACCATCGAGAGCATCCTGACGGGTTGCATCACTGCCTGGTATGGTAACTGCTCGGCCTCCGACCGCAAGGCACTACAGAGGGTAGTGTGTACGGCCCAGTACATCACCGGTGCTAAGCTTCTTGCCATCCAGAACCTCTATACCAGGCTGTGACTATAATCGAAGAGAATTGTCTTGGTAGATAATGTGGTCTGCATTTGATTGTAAGGAATTCTAGGTCAGGTGAACAAAAGGACTTAAGTTCCTGTATGTTGTTATGGTCACACCATGAGTCGTTAATCATAAGGCATACACCACCGCCCTTCTTACCAGAGAGTTGTTTGTTTCTGTTGGCACGATGCGTGAAGAAACCGGGTGGCTGTACCGACTCTGACAACGTATCCCGAGTGAGCCATGTTTTCATAAAACAGAAAATGTTACAATCTCTGATGACTCTCCGGAAGGCAACTCGTGCCCTAATTTCGTCCACCTTGTTGTCTAGAGATTGGACATTTGCAAGTAATATGCTCGGAAGCGGTGTATGGTGTGCTCGCCTTCTCAGTCTGACCAGTAGGCCGCTCCGTCTGCCTCTCCTGCGGCGACCGCGTTGTTTTGGGTTGGCCTCTGGGATAAGATCCCACGTCCAGGGTGGAGGTCCGAACAAAGGATCTGCTTCGGGAAAGTCGTATTCCTAGTCGTAATGTTGGTAAGTTGACGTCGCTTTTATATCCAATAGTTCTTCCCGGCTGTATGTAATAACACTTGAGATATTCTGGGCTAACAACGTGAGAAATAATACATAAAAAAACAAATTACTGCATAGTTTCCTAAGGACCTGAAGCAAGCTGTAACGATGTTCCTCCTCCTCTTCATACGAAGAGGAGGAGTGGTGATTCGACCAAGGCGCAGCGTTGTGATATGACATGATATTTATTTAAACAAGACGAAAACAAACTATACTTGACTAACTAACAAAACAATAAACGATGTAGACTGACCTGAACGAAAGAACTTACATGTAACACGAAGAACGCACGAACCGGGAAAACAGACTACACAAAACCCGAACGAACAAATGTGGCGCAACATACACAGACACGGAAGACAATCACCCACAAACTAACAGTGTAAAACAGCCTACCTATATATGATTCTCAATCAGAGGAAATGAATAACACCTGTCCCTGATTGAGAACCATATAAGGCTAATTAACCAACACACTCCCACATAGAACAAACACAGACTGCCCATCCCAACTCACGCCCTGACCAACTAAACACATACAAAACAGGTCAGGAACGTGACACAAGCCGACTATCTCTGTCGGCGCCATCAGCCCTTGTATGATGGCACCAACAGAGATGGCCGGCTTGCTTCAGAGGTCTTGTAAGTAAGCATTTCACTGTAAGGTCTTCACCTGTTGTACTCGGCGCATGTGACAAACAAAATTTGATTTGATAAAACCAAGATTGAACTCTTTGGCCTGAATGCCAAGCGTCACGTCTGGAGGAATGCTTCACCTGGCACCGGTGAAGCATGGTGGTGGCAGCATCATGCTGTGGGGATGTTTTTCAGTGGCAGGGACTGGGAGACTAGTCAGGATCGAGGGAAAGATGGTCAGAGCAAAGTACAGAGAGATTCTTGATGAAAACCTTCTCCAGAGCGCTCAGGACCTGAACTGGAGAGACTTGAAAATGGCTGTGCAATGACACTCCCCATCCAACCTGACAGAGCTTGAGAGGATCTGCAGAGAAGAATGGGAGAAACTCCCCAAATATAGGTGTGCCAAGCTTGTAGCATCATACCCAAGAAGACTCGAGGCTGTAATCGCTTCCAAAGGTGCTTCAGCAAAGTACTGAGTAAAGGGTCTGAATACAGTTTATTTGTAATTATTTCTAATAACCTGTTTCTGCTTTGTCATTATTATAAAAATAAAAATAAATTATTCAACTTTATTTAACATGGCAAGTCAGTTAAGAACACATTCTTATTTACAATGACTGCCTACCGGGGAACAGTGGGTTAACTGCCTTGTTCAGGGGCAGAACGACAGATTTTTACCTTGTCAGATCGGGGATTCGATCCAGCAACCTTTCGGTTACTTGCCCAACGCTCTGACCACAATGCTACCTGCCGCCCCATTTTGGGGTAGATTGATGAGGGAAAAAAACAATTTAATCCATTATAGTATAAGGCTGTAACGTAACAAAATGTGGAAAAAGTCAAGCGGTTTGAATACTTTCCAAATGCACTGTACATTTACCGAATTGTTGAACAATGTGAATTTCCCCTGTCAAATAAACATAATAAAAAGTGAAGAAATGTTGTTTATTCTCTTGTTCTCTCCCACTACAGTTGCATCCTGGGCTTTGTGAGTAAGGAGAGGGAGAAGGCCATGCTGACTGGGAAGTGTCCAGGCACGTTCCTGCTGCGCTTCAGTGAGAGTAGCAGAGACGGAGCCATCACATTCACTTGGGTGGAACACGACCTATACGGTGAGTCTGTGAAAACACACACACACAGCGGCCCTGTAGGCAATTACAATTAAAAGGTTGATATATTTTGAGGTGTGTGTGTATCGCAGATAAGCCTGTATTCCATGCAGTGGAGCCCTACACCAAGAAGAAGCTGTCTGCCGTCTCTCTGCCTGACATCATCCGAACCTACAAGGTGATGGCAGCTGAGAACATCCCAGAGAACCCACTCCGCTTCCTCTACCCAGACATCCCCAAAGACAAGTCCTTCGGAAAGTACTACACCAGGGCCTCCGAGGGTAAGCAGCCAGCGACCTCTTTGTTTCAATCCTCTGAATATTAAAATAAATAATATATGCCATTTAGCTTTTATCCAAAGCGACTTTCTCATACGTGTATACATTGTATGTATGGGTGGTCCCGGAATAAAGAAGCATTACTGAAATCTACTTCCATTGTCCCACAAAGAGTGGCGGAAAATTCTTCTCTCTTCAGTTTGCTCCTGAATCATTCACCTTGGTAGCAATAGTGTTATTTTTGATTTACACAAAGCCACTGTAAGGACCCGGATGTCTGTTTGGTAGTCCATTGTGGTTGCGTTTTATGACCAACCTCTGAATCACTTTTCTCTGTATAGCATTGAACGACCATAGGAGTTGGCTATAAATCACAAACAGATCCGGGACAAGTGGTCTTATATCGCTGGTCCACCATTTTTATTTTTCAGCATCGGAGCCCATGGATGTGGAGGGTTCCAGCGTCACAGGATACATGAAGACAGAACTCATATCAGTGTCAGAAGTGTAAGTCTAGAGTATCCCTCATCATGCTCATTATTAATTTCGTTAAAGGTGAAGATGCCATAAATACTGTATTTGTATTTTCGACTGTAGTCTGGTTTGGGTATGATTGATAATCTGACTTAACTGTTATTTTCACAATGCGTTTTAGTCACCCATCTAGACTGCAAGACAACATGATGCCCATGTCGCCAGACGTGTTCGGAGAGCTGAAGAGGACTGTTGCACCAGTGCTCCAGTGCTGGAGTAGTCCTAAGGACATTGACGCTGTGGTGAGTAAAACTTCCCCTCTGGTGTTTAAAAAAACGTTTATTCAATTCAATTCAATTGCGGTCTGATGCCAAACACTAAGAATTGATGAACAATGCCATCATTTGCGAATATGTCTCTTGCATTTCTCGTCCATTATTGTTCTTTATCATACTACTTGCCTCAGGCGTCTGATCTCAGAGAGTTTTTACCTGAAGACTTTCAGGTATTGTCAATGGTGCCCCTTTCTCCGAATAAGCATGTCTTTGCTAGTAATAACAGGCTGTGGGTGACGTTTCAATTTTGCAAAATAATCACCGCTGCTGGCAAACCGTACCTACTGTAGTAGCTTATAGTAGTACCTGCAGTACAACTGTTTTGTGTTTTCAGCTAGAGGCTCATGTATGCATGATTGTCTGTAGTCTGCTACATTTCCTGACCGGTAGGCAACATCCTCTAAAAATGCTTCAATCCCTTGAGATTGAATTTGTAATACGCACATTCATGGCATTTATTTTGTCCCTCTGACCAATGGTAGCTTTGTATCCATTAAAGACATTTTGCTCATGTTGACCTTTTTATCATCCTCTGTAGATGACACCTGACTTGGACTGCAACTGAGCCAACAGACATGTGTGACCTGATCTTTTAGTCCAGGAAATGCTTCAGTATAAAACATTTCATTTTTATCCTTTACTCTCCTTGAGCTTCGGTAGTCACGTTTCAGAACAAATACTTTTGTACCGAGTCAGTTTAGAAATATACATTATATATTACACTTTACTGAACTGGAAACAATTCATAATTTTGTGATTTGTATAAACTTAAAGCACTTAACAACATTGCCTTTAGAAGGTATTCCCATATTTTGTTACAGCCTGAATATAAAATGTATTAAAGCTTTACACACCCTATAATCTCAAAGTGGAATTGTTTTTACAAATGAATAAAAAATGTAAAACTGAAATGTCTTGAGTCAATAAGGATTCAACCCTTTTGTTTTGGCAAGCCTAAATAAATTCAGGAGTAAAAATGTGCATAATAAGTTGCATGGACTCACTGTGTTTAACTGTGTTAAAGTAGTGTTTAACATTCATTTTGAATGACTACCGCATGTCTGTGTCTGTAAGGTCTTTCAGTTGAGAGGTGAATATCAAACAGATTCAACCACAAATGTAACGATGTATGCTGAGAGTCGGGGAAGCAAGTTCAGGGAGTGAATACATTTGAATAAATAAATGAACAAAACAAGGTACACGAACAGCGCACCGACATGAAACAGCAACAATGACGACTGGGGAAGAAACCAAAGGGAGTGACATATAAAGGGCAGGTAATCAAGGAGGTGATGGAGTCCAGGTGAGTGTCGTTATGCATGTAACACTGGTGACAGGTGTGCGCCATAACGAGCAGCCTGGTGACCTAGAGGCCGGAAAGGGAGCACACGTGACAACGAAGACCAGAGAGATTTTCCAATGCCTTGCAAAGAAGGGCAACCTATTGGTAGATAAGTTTTAAAAATGACATTTGAATATCCCTTTGAGCATATTAATTACACTTTGGATGGCATATCAATACACCCAGTCACTACAAAGATACAGAAGTCCTTCCTAACTCGGAGAGGAAGGAAACTGCTCAGGGATTTCATTGTGAGGGCAATGGGGATTTTAAAACAGAATTTAATGGCTGTGATAGGAGAACTGAATATGGATCGACACCATTGTAGTTACTCTACTATACTAATCTAAATGACAGCCAAAAGAAGGAAGCTTGTACAGAATAAAAAATATTCCTGTTTGCAATAAAGTAAAACTGCAAAGAAAATGGCAAAGAAATGAACTTTTTGTCCTGAATACAAAGTGTTATGTTTGGGGCGAATCCAACACAACACATCACTGAGTACCACTCTTCATATTTTCAAGCATGGTGATGGCTGCATCATGTGATGGGTGTGCTTGTCATCGGCAAGGAGTAGGGAGTTTTATCAAGACAGCATTGAATGTTCCTGAGTGGTCTAGTTACAGTTTAGACTGAAAATAATTAGGTTGACCTGCACCTACACAGATAAACAATATAAACACTCATACATATTATGCTTCTTGTGCAACAGGGACTGGGGAGACAAATCCGATGAAAGCAACACGGAACACTTGAGATGAGTTATTCAATAGCAATATCATATTCATTCATCAAATCACAAGTATGTTGCCTTTAATACTGGAAGCATTAACTAACAATGACCAAGAATGCAACTAGAGGGAGGCACAGATCACGAGTGGTACCAATTGCTTATGTCCCTATACAACAAGCCAGAGCAGTGGTCACCATCGAAAGTCTCTGCCAATTCTGTAGTTCTAGTTTAAACCAAACACCATGCAACTGTATCAAACCAAAACATTTTTGGAAATGGTTTAATTTCCTTTTTCCACAAACCAATAAACTACCTCAATATGATTTCCTTTCTTCCAATCTTTCATGTTTGGCCCCAAGGACAGACGTAGTCGGCGGCTCTCATATCTTTTTCATTGACTGTGAGAGAAAGTTTTGTCTTCTCACCTGTATAACGGGGATCACCTTGTCATTGTGGGTGTTTACTGTGCTATGAAACCTAGCCTTTGTTGCCATCAAAACAAGTCCCTCAGGGTATTGTTTGGACTGAGGGTTATGTCAATGTTAGCTCCATGGCTACTGAGTAAATAAGGGTAGCGCACAATATTTTGACCATAAGATAAAGTTCCTTGTTTGTGTTACCATAATTTTTGTAAATCTTCAAAGGAAAACTTAATTTGCCCAACAGTTTGCTTCAATGGATTATTATCAGTTTTACAGATGATTAAAATACAATTGAAAGCAAGTTTATTCAATGGGTTTATACACATTACAATGTAAAATACATGAATGATGTAGATTGTTATTGGGTCAAGGTAATTCAGAAAATCATGGCTGAATTTCCCTTTGAGAGTAAAGTGTATTACTCTTACTCTTCAGTGCCTCTTGTGGCGATGCCCATGGCCTTCTCCATGACCACTACCACTACCATGACCATGGTGGTCTCTACCACCAGGGCTGTGTCTGCCTCCATGGTCACCACTGCCTCTGTGGTCTGGGGGGGTAGCAACCCTCTGGAAGACCATGGTCCCCCCCCCCCCCCAGAGTGGTGGTCTTTATCCCCAGGAGGACAGCCCCCTGGTCCCTTGGTCCCCCTGATCTACTTCATACCCTGGGGGGTGACGACCACCTAGGAGAGAGAATCAGTCAAAAGGAGAATTATCATTTAAACACTGCTAGGCAAAATATGTTCATAAAATGTTGAATGCAGTGCAGACAAAACAATGAGGATATCTTACCTGAGCTGCTGCCAAACATTTTCAAGTCCCGGCGATGAAATTTGTTACTTTGGTAAGAAAATTGCAACAAAGGATTCCGTTTTATAATATAATGTTTGATCATATTAATATAAGGCTATAAAACAGATTAACCTGCCCAAAAGTTCCTTGTTCGAAATCTAAAGTTATTCCAATACATTACATGTAATCAAAAGAATAATGAATACTCATTTGAGATATACAAATACTGAATATATGCCAGAAAGCAAAAATAAATAATGCATGTATTTTAGTTTTAACATAGAACGTAGATTAAATGAAGAGTGTACACGCCTGTAACTGGTTGGTAAGCAGCTCTCGATTCTGTCCTTTGTCTTGTGTGAGGGATGTTCTTATTTATAGGAACTGGATAAACTACACCCTTTTATTGCCGTCATGTCATCCTGGCTGTTGTACTACACAGGTGGAGCTGAGGTATGGACGGGGTTCATATCCCGAAACGCATCACTTTGTCATTCAGAAGCAAATAATACTACTCTATCATTTTAGCTTCATGTCGAAGTGGAAGAGAGAAGAAGAAACCTTGTAGTACTATTCTATTTCGTGTGATTCAGGGCGGCAGGTAGCCTAGAGGTTAAGAGGTTGGGCCAGTAACCGAAAGGATGCTGGTTTGAATCCCCGAGCTAAGTAGGTGAACAATCTGCCGATGTGCCCTTGAGCAAGGCACTTAACCCTAATTGCGCCTGTAAGTCGCTGTGGATAAGAACACTGTGACATCCTGGCTTGGTGTAGGCTGCTGCTATACAGTACATTACGTAAGTATTTAGTGAATTCCTAACAAAGCAAAGGAGCACCATTGAGGAGTATTGATAAAGCATGTATTTATGTGAACCCAGTTTATTTGCAATAGAATTGATGGTTGTGAAAGCCTGGTTTGAGGCCTAGGCAGGCAGCGGGTGATGCTTTGGTAATGTGGTAACTTCTTCACTTTTTTCTCTCTGCAGTATCCAGGACTGCATTAGCACTCTCCCTGGCCTCAGTAAGCAGAGCTGATGCTCTCTGTTGAGTCTGCAAAACACAAAACACGATTGTATGAGTATAACTATGTAATAAGCCACTGACTCTCACCAAAATCTGGTTTTCCAGTATTGAAAGATTACCTACGTAATCCTTTTGGAGTCAGAAAGACCTACAGGCTACATTGTAACTTACAGTCACTTTGAAGGACTCATCTGTGATATCCTTGAGGTTGATCACAACGTTGTAGTAGGCTCCAAACACTGCTGTTTCCAGGGCTTTAGCTGCTACCTGCAACGCCACGAAAAAGAACCATATAAGGAAGATGTTTTTGTAGGCTGTCTACAGTATAATGCATGTCATAGCTCTGGGGCATCTGTCAGAAAACGTTTTGCAACCATACTTCATGGAGACACTTATGGGTGTCCTGGTGTGATGAAATGCTGTTTTACAGTATGCCAGTAGGGTGGTATGTGAGTATAAGCAGTTGGCACTTTCACGTCTGCTCCCGCTCTTCCCCCCCCTGGCGCTTGAGGGCGCCAGGCTGCCCTGCATCACGCACTCCTTCCATCTACTACGCACACCTGCCTCCCCTCGTCACGCGCATCAGCGATATTGGACTCACCTGGACTCAGCCATCACCTGTTTATTTCCTCCCTTATATTTATCAGTTCCCCAGCTCTGTTCCCCGCTGCAGCATTAATTGTTTTTTTTGTCAGGGTTACCTGTTTGCTAACGCTGTTACTGTCTCGTTCCATGTCCGTTATTTATTTATTATTTTACTCCCCGTACCTGCTTCGTCTCTCCAGCGTCATCCATGTGACAGGCACAAAACAAAATGTTCCACAGTCATTTATGTATGTCGGTGTTTCCCCTCAAGCAAATAAGCAACTGCATAGAAGTCACTCAGGTATGCTTGCAAAGTTGCAATGCAAAGTCCATAGACAGGGACTCTGTTCATGGTTTCAGTCACTGTAAAACCGTCTCTCATACAGTACCTGGAGGTCAGACTTGCAGGCCACGTTTCCGTAGATCACCATTTCCTTTAGACAAGGCCACAGCAGGTTGACTCGTTCAGCCAGAGACAGTGGGACCGCCACGGCCTGCTTCAGACCCTCCTGCATGGCAGCTTCCCTCCTGCGGCAGGAACAGGGGTAGGGTTAATGGGAAGGCAGGAGTAGGTAGGAATAGGCGAAGAGGCAGGTCAGAAGCAAGACCAGGGTAGGGTCAGAGGCAGGATTAGGCGTGGGGATAGGTATAAGGTATAGGAAAGAGGAAGAGCAGAGAGGTGAGATAGATTTGGAGCATGACAAGACTACACCATGACTACAAGACTACACCTTACTTACTGTTAGACCAGATGAGCTGACCGTAAAGGAACTACAGTAAACCATTCTTCTTTGGGAAAGCCTGCTTTATGTGTTTACAGGGATGGGCCAGGTTGCTTGCCAGGTAAAAGGAGGTGACGTGTGAAGACAGGTGAGGATGGGATACAGGAGAATGTACAGTAATGAGTTTCCATAGATGTCAATCTGAAGTAAAGATGGTTTGAAATAGTTCCAACGTGCTGTGCTGTTTGTGTGTGTGCGTAATTACACATCTACTTTAATGACATGCTTCTCTGACATCTTGGATTCGACAGAACTGCCATATATTGTAGCATGGCAATCACCTTTTAACTTCATCTGTTGTGTTCCTTGGCATCTTCAATGCAGCCTGAAAACGAGAAAGTTAAACCTTATAAAACAGGAGTAAAAGAGAACTGCATACAGTGTCAGCAAAGCCTATACAAGCCACATTTATTCTCACATCACAATTAAACGCGTCGTGCAATACCATCAGCTTTCAACTAAATTCAACAATGGCACCACCACACCCTGTGGTGAAAATGCAACAGCCGTTTGACATGAGACCGGCTATAAACTATGACTAGTATGTTAGATGGAAGTGATTCATTGACAGGTTCATTGACAGAGTCAAAAAGATCTAGATAGTTGTACTAAACTCTTCCCTGTTCCCTGAAGGTTATATCAACACTCCTTTTCCACTAAAAGATTACATTCCACTACATTTTCATAGCAAAGCCACAAGACAGCAAACATCAAGATCATACCTTGGTTCGAACCTTCAAAGTAAGCATTTACAAGAAACAAAAACAGCTTTTATCACTCGTTCTTCACCTGAACTTTTATCATCAGAAGAAATATTCATCATATTTTGTATGACTCTCTGCTTAGCTAAAAGGCTGGGCAGGGTCGCATCAGGTTGTGTCGCATCGAGCGGCAGGTAGCCCAGCAGTTAGCACGTTGGGGCAGTTAGCGCGTTGAGCAAAGGCACTTAACCCTAATTTGTTCCAGGGGCTCCGTACTACTATGGCTGACCCTGTAAAACAACACATTTCACTGCACCGGATAATAAAACTTTTTTTTTTAAATTCAAAGCATAAGTTTAGCTAAGTCTTTTTTTCTTAGCCTGGAATCCAATCTGAATATGCTCTGAAACCGAATAAAGTGAAACAATAGTGAAAAATATTCAGTTAGGATTTCAGTCTAGTTTTTCCCGGTATAGTTCCTGCTTTCCCTAGCCCGGTTAACCCAGACTGAAGGCTTCAATCTGGTTTAACCATGATATGTTTTCCTCTCACCATGTAGCGACTGAATGCCTTGGAGTCTGCGTCCACCATGACCAGCAGTTCATTCATGGCCTGATGGAAGGGAGGGATGAGTCTCCTCATGATGCTGTCCAGGCTATCAAACTGCCTCTTGCCATAGGTCATCTGACCCACCATGGCTCCCAGAGCAGCCCCCTGAAATGCACACACACACACACACACACACACACACACACACACACACACACACACACACACACACACACACACACACACACACACACACACACACACACACACACACACACACACACACACACACACACACACACACACACACACACACACACACACACACACACACACACACACACACACACACACACACACACCTTTGACTCCTCCTTGTATTGTACATACTTTATATTGGTTTATTCCTATGTCCTGGGCAAGGTCATACGGGGAATATAGTCATCTACATGATATTAAAGATGGTTGTACCATTGCAGCGACGGCAGCAGAGACTGACCCTCCTCCTGGAGCAGCGGTTCTGGCTCCCACGCTGCGGACAAACTGCTGCAGAGACAGAGACACCAGACGCTTGTCCTCCTCAGTCCTCTCCACCATGTACCTAGAGTCACAACCATAGAAATTGATTTGAATGACTAGAATGGAAAAGTCCCATAGGCCATGGAAATAGTGCACTCATTGGTACTCACTCTATGATTCTCTCTTTGGGGACGAAAGGCCCAAGTGAATCAAGCCCAAGTTTACTGATGACCAGACGGACTTTGTGCTCCTCCTCCACAATGAAGAGCCTGTCTCTCTGGATGTAGAAATCAGCACAGTCCAGCATGGCTCTCAGAGGCATGAGGCCTACAATCTGAGAGCCCACCACTGGCAGGTTCAGGTCCTGGGGAGAAGAGGAAGGAAGGAGAGGTGTCAAATTGGCTCAACTTTTTGACATTATTAGTTGCCCTTATGTCACTGGTTCAAACCACCAGATCAATGAGAGGGTTTTGCACAATAATGCTGTACTGTTTTCAGCTGCGGTTGTTGTTGTGGTTGTGGTAGCTCCTTACCTTGGCCGCACTGCAGATCTCTTCGTAAACAGTGTGGACGGGCGTCAGCTCAAAGTCCAGGATGTTGGTGGACACCTGGGCTATGTTCGCCTCTTCCAGGTACCATCCCATTCCCTGCACCTTCTTCATCAGACCCGGCTACAATACAAAATCAATAATGTTACTGCCTTTGGAAGCAGACAAGGCATATGACTCAAAAATAGACTTTTATTAGTTCAGCGTCAGTTATAAAGAAGAGGAAAACAATAATGTCTTGTAAAAATGAGAGGAATCTCTTCCAAAGCCAAAGTAGCTGTGTGTCATTCATCTCTGACATTGGGCGATCAAGATGTACAGTAGCGAGCCTACCCTACCTGGTCTTTGCTTCTGCCTTGTTCCCGGATATCTAGTGCGATCCGATGGGCTTGTTCCTTGGTGCTGAGGAGGTTTATGTTGTAGGCAACCAGGAATTTGCGAGCCCCTGCTACTGTAGCTCCCCAGGAGGCCACGAAGGTGGCAGGGCCATAGTCAGGAGCCCACTCTGTCCTCTTCAACTGAGGACAATAGACACATCGGCATCATTTAGTGCTTCCAACCCCTCTTAAACATTGTGTGTTTGAGCTACAGACTTTGTTTTTTTACATTGGATTCGTCTGTTTCTTCTGCATCAGCCGATACCAAACATTAGCCTGGGGGTTGAACCATTAGCCTGGGGGTTGAGCAGTGTTAATGAGACAAAGGCGGATCCAGAAAATGGTTATTCTCACAAAAACATCTGTAAAGTCTGAACGGTTTGAGCTAGAAACTATTATGACCCCAGTATGAAAAGCTAAGACTCTCATGAGCTTTGCTCTATGGCGCTCACAAGCCACACTAGAGTCATTAGAAAGGTAAGGGATCTTCTACATAGAAAATCATACACAATTATTGCACATTGTGTGTGACACTGTAATAAGCTCACATAGTTGCTGTCACAAACACCAAACTCCACATAGTTGTCACTGACTAATTATTAATTTCCCACTGAGCAAACAATCTACTTACAGCATTCTTATAAATAAAATTTGTATCACGTTTTTGCTTGGCGGACCTTATTTTTTATTGACATTTATTGACAATAAAACTCATGAATGCAACTGTTTATGTCAACCTGTTTTGTGTTCCACGTGTGTCCCTGGTTGTCTTGAAAACAAAATGGTAAAACACTTCAATGTGAGGATATAGAGTTGAAGTCGGAAGTTTACATACAGTTAGGTTGGAGTCATTGAAACTCGTTTTTCAACCACTCCACACATTTCTAGTTAACAAACTGTCGTTTTGGCAAGTCGGTTAGAACATCTACTTTGTGCATGACACAAGTAAATTTTACAACAATTGTTTACAGACAGATTATTTCACTTATAATTCACTGTATCACAATTCCAGTGGGTCAGAAGTTTACATACACTAAGTTGACTGTGCCTTTAAACAGCTTGAAAAATTCCAGACAATGATGTCATGGCTTTAGAAGCTTCTGATAGGCTAATTGACATCATTTGAGTCAATTGGAGGTGTACCTGTGGATGTATTTCAAGGCCTACCTTCAAACTCAATGCATCTTTGCTTGACATCATAGGAAAATCAAAAGAAATCAGCCAAGACCTCAGAAAAACAATTGTAGACCTCCACAAGTCTGGTTCATCCTTGGGAGCAATTTCCAAACGCCTGAAGGTACCACGTTCATCTGTACAACCAATAGTACGCAAGTATAAACACCATGGGACCACGCAGCTGTCATACCGCTCAGGAAGGAGACGCGTTCTGTCTCCTAGAGATGAATGTACTTTGGTGCGAAAAGTGCAAATCAATGCCAGAACAACAGCAAAGAACCTTGTGAAGATGCTGGAGGAAACAGGTACAAAAGTATCTATAGCCACAGTAAAATGAGTCCTATATCGACATAACCTGAAAGGCCGCTCAGCAAGGAAGAAGCCACTGCTCCAAAACTGCCATAAAAAAGACAGACTACGGTTTGCAACTGCACATGGGGACAAAGATCGTACTTTTTGGAGAAATGTCCTCTGGTCTGCTGAGACAAAAATAGAACTGTTTGGCCATAATGACCATCGTTATGTTTGAAGGAAAAAGTGCGAGGCTTGCAAGCCGAAGAACACCATCCCAACCGTGAAGCACGGGGGTGGCAGCATCATGTTGTGGGGGCGCTTTGCTGCAGGAGGGACTTGTGCACTTCAGAAATCGATGGCATCATGAGGAAAGAAAATTATGTGGATATATTGAAGCAACATCTCAAGACATCAGTCAGGAAATTAAAGCTTGGTCGCAAATGCGTCTTCCAAATGGACAATGACTCCAAGAATACTTCCAAAGTTGTGGCAAAATGGCTTAAGGACAACAAAGTCAAGGTATTGGAGTGGCCATCAGAAAGCCCTGACCTCAATCCTATAGAAAATGTGTGGGCAGAACTGAAAAAGCGCGTGTGAGCAAGGAGGCCTACAAACCTGACTCAGTTACACATGCACTGTCAAGAGGAATGGGCCAAAATTCACCCAACTTATTGTGGCAAACTTGTGGAAGGCATTTGACCCAAGTTAAACAATTTAAAGGCAATGGTAACAAATACTAATTGAGTGTATGTAAACTTCTGACCCACTGGGAATGTGATGAAATAAATAAAAGCTGAAATAAATCTTTCAGTCTACTATTATTCTGACATTTCACATTCTTAAAATAAAGTGGTGAGTGACCTAAGACAGGGATTTTTACTAGGATTACATGTCAGGAATTGTGAAAAACTGAGTTTAAATGTATTTGGCTAAGGTGTATGTAAACTTCTGACTTCAACTGTATATGAGGGCAGAGCAATCAGATCACTGAAAGTAGTGAAAGTACTGCCTTTGATTTTTAGCTTATTTTTCGCTGATCTATGCTCTTCTACAATGAGGAAAATGTTGCCCATTGGGTATGAATACAATGAAGTTAGGTCAAACTCACTTTCTCAGACAAGGCCTCATACTCTCCTGCCCGGACAGAGGGAAGAGATCTCCTGTTCTCCTTCCTCGCTGCTTCTCCATAAAGATACACTATGGAGAAACGACAACGTGTCTTATTCACCTGTTTGTGGCTTTTTGAGAGCAATACCATATGGGAAAGAATACACAGAACCAAGGGGCACTGCACTGAAACTGACCTTGTGGCTTTGTCTACAGCAAAGTAAATGGCCAATATGTTAACTATAGGTCAATGGATCAGAGAGGAAAACCTACCAGGTACATGCAGCACATCTGTTAAGTGCTGGGCAAAAATGTTGGCACAGTTGACACAGTCCTCCATAGTGACATTCTGGACAGGGATGAAGGGACACACGTCCATGGCGCCCATCCGTGGATGCTCCCCTACAACAAACGCACATATTGTTCCACTAAACAACTTATCAACAGTACTTAGCCACACCTTATTTGCACTTAAAGTGAGGTGGAGTCACCCCTTATTTGCACTTAAAGTGAGGTGGAGAGGAGTCATGGTATTTCTGAACTATGGCCTTTGAACATACACTGCCCTTCAAAATTTTGGGGTCACTTTGAAATGTCCTTGTTTTTGAAAGTAAAGCACATTTTTTTGTCCATTAAAATAACATCAAATTGCTCAGAAATACAGTGTAGACATTGTTAATGTTGTTAATGACTATTGTAGCTGGAAACGGCAGATTTTTTATGGAATATCTACATAGGCGTACTGAGGCCCATTATCAACAACCATCACTCTTGTGTTCCAATGGCACGTTGTGTTAGCTAGTCCAAGTTTATAATTTTAAAAGGCTAATTGATCATTGGAAAACCCTTTTGCAATTATGTTAGCACAGCTGAAAACTGTTGTGCTAATTAAAGAAGCCACTGGCCTTCTTTAGACTAGTTGGCAGAGTTGCAAAGAAAAAGCCTATCTCAGACTGGCCAATAAGAAGAAAAGATTAAAATGGGCAAAATAACACAGACACTGGACAGAGGAACTCTGTCTAGAAGGCCAGCATCCCAGAGTTGCCTCTTCACTGTTGACGTTGAGACTGTTGTTTTGCGAGCACTATTTAATGAAGCTGCCAGTTGAGGACTTGTGAGGCGTCTGTTTTTCAAACTAGACACTCTAATGTACTTGTCCTCTTGCTCAGTTGTGCACCGGGGCCTCCCACTCCTCTTTCTATTCTGGTTAGAGCCAGTTTGCGCTGTTCTGTGAAGGGAGTAGTACACAGAGTTGTACAAGATCTTCAGTTTCTTGGCAATTTCTCGCATGGAATAGCCTTCATTTTTCAGAACAAGAATAGTCTGACAGGTTTCAGAAGAAAGTTCTTTGTTTCTGGCCATTTTGAGCTTGTAATTGAACCCACAAATGCTGATGCTCCAGATACTCAACTAGTCTAAAGAAGGCCAATTCTATTGCTTCTTTAATCAGCACAACAGTTTTCAGCTGTGCTAACATAATTGCAAAAGGGTTTTCCAATGATCAATTAGTGATAAACTTGGATTAGCTATGATAAAATTGGATTAGTTAACACAACCTGCCATTGGAACACAGGAGTGATGGTTGCTGATAATGGGCCTCAGTACGCCTATGTAGATATTCCATAGAAAATCTGCCGTTTCCAGCTACAATAGTCATTTACGACATTATCAATGTCTACACTGTATTTCTGATCAATTTGATGTTATTTTAACGGACGGAAAAATGTGCTTTTCTTTTAAAAACAAGGATATTTCTAAGTGACCCCAAACTTTGAACGGTAGTGTAACTGTTTCACTAAGTCATGTGAGGAGTCAGCAGTTTCTGTCTCTCTTTTTAGCTCTTACTCTCTATCTCCTACCTGAGTGTTTGGTCATATCAATGAGTGGGAAGGCAGTGCGTGCAGCGTTCAATGCACCCTCCACCACAGCCTGTGGCGAGCCTACGAAGGTGTAGACTGTACGGTTGGTGGAGGATCCAGGGTCCACGTCGAGCAGACTGCATCCCTCCGTGCTGGAAATGGCCTCTGCTATGGCATCAATCACCTGGAAGCAAGTCACATTGACTCTTAAAACATTTTCAGAAAACATTTTGTTGGTACCTCGAGATCATATTCAGGATTGAGATTATACTGTAAAATTGTTTGGAATTGGCTTGTTTGTTTGCTTAGGTATTCACAGTCATCATGAGGCCCCCTTGATTCAGAAATATAAATATGTAAATACAGAAAAATGTTAAATAAAAATGTTCTTGGTAATCAGACAGAAAGTCTTCTTACATGACCAATATAAAGCGATCATGTGTATTGTGTTAATCACACCACAGACTACTACTAACAGCTTCCTTCTGCTGTGCCAACAGGTAATCCACTTTCTGTATCTCCCATGCCTACTCACCTTTTTGTTCCGGCCCTCTGAGAAGTTTGGCACACACTCCACCAGCTTAGCCATGATGCGTAATAATCACAAAGTCGGGTAATCCGAGACAAGGAATCAGACCAATTTAAGGCAAAAGTGTATTCCCCCTTTCTCTCTGCTCCACGAGCACACACCAACCCATCCAGTCTGTCTCTTCATCCCCAAATGGGACATTTAAGCAGTCTGTCCATCTGTAACGCTGGTTGAATCATTAACTTGCTCCATTGTCCTCTTATCTAGGGCAGCTGGCAGTGATTCCCAGGCTGCTCTAGTCTAATATTTACCAGGACCTGGCGCGGATGGTGCCAGCCTCACATGCAACATTCACAGACACAAATCCCTGTTTCGCCATAGGTTAGACTTAAATACTGGAGCACCGGATGCGAAGGGTGAAGGAATAAATTCAGTATGATCAAAGGAAGTATCCAGGCTGACAGACGGATAGCTGGTGAACTCTCCACTCTAGCTGTTACCTCTGCTTTCTCACCACAGCCATAGTAAACACGGCTAAGTCCTATTGGATGATATCTCAGGATCAGAGATGGCAATTTCAATAATTATGATTGAAATGTGAAGTGGTGCACAGATCTAGACCCACCGCTGCATTATCATATTGCATTCATTGTGTATTCATCTCCTGTATTTATGGTATACAGTTTTTTAACTTTTTCGTACCAGTAACACTGTTTCCTAAATAGTACACAAAATATGCACCATCACCAATAGGATTTCTTAAATCTGAATCAAAGAGCTTTGTGTTGGTTATTATTAGCTATGGCAGTAGTGACTCTATTATAGCCTCTGTGACCTTTGATCCAAAGGATTAAACATCCTCAGCAGTCAGCATTGATCTAGGTCACAGGTGTCAAACTCATTCCACGGGGGGCCGAGTGTCTGCGGGTTTTCGCTCCTCCCTTGTACTTGATTGATGAATTAACATCACCAATTAGTTAGGAACTCCCCACACCTGGTTGTCTAGGGCTTTATTGAAAGGAAAAACCAAAAACCTGCAGACACTAGGCCCTCCGTGGAATGAGTTTGACACCCCTGATCTAGGTGATCAAAGCATTACTCAGCTAAGTAGCAGTCAAGCAGGCCGATTCTTACTATCCACATTGACAGGTCAACTAGTTTGTTTTTATATAAAATGTATCCTACTGCTTTGGTCTTGTTACGCTGAAGATGCAACCACTGAGGCTATAGGCTGTGCTATCCAGCCCAGTGTTTCTGAAACCTTTTCTGTGCTAGGGACTGTGTTCTAGCCAACTGTTGAAGGATTAACTAACATCAATTAATGAACACCTGTCTATGGTTGCATCACATGATCCGCCCCCAAAACAAACAAATACAGTTGGCTGGACTGGTTAATGAGTAATGCTACAAAGGGGATCTGGATGGACTGAGCTGCTTTATTAGAACTGGGCACTAAACAGACAATTATTTGAGCGCTTATTAGTGCAGTGGAACACTCCTCCTACTACCTGGTCCGATTGACATACATTAACTTCAATGCCTATGAATAAAAACAGATAATTGTTGAAATAAAATTGTTTCACTCTGTGATCAACTCAAACTTTAGTTGCTCAATATGTAGGATGCAGATCATCAGAAAAGGGTGTTCATGTTATGTACACACGTCACAATTGTAAGTATAATGAAAAAGAATTGTATCAAAAACTACCACTCTGTTATTATCAATGTAACTAAGGTTTATATTTATGCATGTAGCAATGGGAGTGTGGCTCAGTTGAGAGAATGTGGATCAACGCCCTTTTTTTATGGGCCTCAAAGTCAAAACGCACAAAAATGACAACCATGATATACACCAGTAGATGTAAAGTACTCCACAAATACCTATATATATAGATAAGAGGTAGCGTATCGAAAATATGAATTTCATTATTTTGGCCGTGTTGGAGAGCTTCAAATCCATGATGCATTGTAGGTAAATTGTGACTTTAAAAAAAATGTAACCTTTATTTAACTAGGCAAGTCAGTTAATTTTAAGAACAAATTCTTATTTACAATGACGGCCTATACCAGCCAAACCTTAACCAGGACAACTCTGGGACAATTGTGCGCCACCATATGGGACTCCCAATCACGGCCGCTTGTGATACAGCCTGGAGTCGAAACAGGGTCTGTGGTGACGCCACTATCATTGAGATGTAGTGCCTTAGACCGCTGCGCCACTCGGGAGCCCGACTGATTGAATTATCTACAAATAATAATCATAATAATCATTAGTTGTAGATCTGTCATTCGGGAGTCGCCCACTGTCGGCTGCAATATCGAACAAGTGCATAATATTGAAGTCTGGTCCAAAACAGAAAAAGGCGGAAATAGTCACGACACTTTCCCAGCGGATCACTTGAGCCACGTCTGAGTTGAAAGGTTAAACGCAGTTGCGCTCTCGCGAGATTCGTTGTATGTTTTCACAACAGAACATATTTTTATATTTTACGAAACGTTTTTCTAAAATATCCAAGCGCTGCATAGAATGCTGGCTACAGGAGCAGTAAGTACACAAACGATATTGCTAGCGTTATCTAGCTAGGTTAACAAGAGCTAACACAAGGCTTTTTTGCTAGCACAAGGCCTGACTTTGGCCAGTAGATTTGCTATTAGCTACCTAATGCTAAACTTGTTACAAAGATGTTTCGAACCCCTCTTGTGGCGAACTGTTTGGATAATACTTGCATTTGAATGAGCTAGTTATGGTAGCTAACTATGGTAGCGAACTATTTGTGGGAAAGTTACTGTATCCATGAAAGTAACGTGAATTTACATATTGTTGTTGACACTTGTTAGCTAGCGTTCGGTAGCCAGCTAGCTACCTAGCTAACTCATTCATTCATGAAGGTGGCTAGAAACGCATTGCTAACCCTGTTGTTAACTGCATAATTCAAACACAATGTCAGTTTAGCTCAATGTGTCCACCTCTCCTGTAAAACAGGCTGTAACCACGGCTCTGGCTCAAGTGGATAGGGAAAAGATCTACCAGTGGATCAACGAGCTGTCCAGCCCAGAGACCCGCGAGAATGCCCTGCTTGAGCTCAGTAAAAAACGGGAGTCCGTGCCAGATTTGGCTCCAATGCTATGGCACTCCTGTGGGACTATAGCTGCTCTCCTGCAGGTAAGATTGTGGACAACACTCACTGGCTAGTCTCCAGCAGGATGGAGCATGGTTTTCCTCTGTGAGTGTGGCTCTAAACTTGATGATGACCCGCTTCATACTCTTTCAAAAATAGGAAATTGTCAACATCTACCCCTCAATAAACCCCCCAACCCTCACCGCTCACCAGTCCAACAGAGTATGCAACGCATTAGCACTTCTGCAGTGCGTGGCCTCTCATCCAGAGACAAGGTGGGTCCCTTGATTCCTCTCTCATCATGATTGAATTGTACAGTGCACTTAACCAAAACAGTCAGTGTATTTTCTTCTATATCATGTGAAATGTGTAACTTAAGTACGGTTGTTTATCACAGATCGGCATTTCTGGCAGCACACATTCCTCTATTCCTGTACCCCTTCTTACACACTGTCAGCAAAACACGACCATTTGAGTACCTCCGACTCACCAGCCTAGGAGTCATCGGTAAATATCCTTTATATCATTTTTGTGGTTCTATTGCTATGATGCCTTCTCTGTCTTTTCTTCTCTATCTCACTCTCTGATGTTGTCATTGCCTAAGTAATGAAATGATCCAATTACTTTGACAATACAGTATGTTTCTCTATAACTTGTTCCTGTTTGATTGGCAGGTGCCTTGGTCAAAACAGATGAGCAGGAAGTGATCAATTTCCTGTTGACGACAGAAATCATTCCCCTGTGCCTTCGCATAATGGAGTCTGGCAGTGAGCTTTCCAAAACGGTATCTCTCGCTCTGTAGCGCTCTCTCTCTCTCTCTGTGTAGCTCTCTCTCTCTCTCTGTAGATCTCTCTGTTAGAGGTCAATCGATTATGATTTTTCAATGCCGATACCGATTTATTGGAGGACCAAAAAAAAGCCTATACCGATTAATCGGGCGATTTTTATTTTATTTATTTATTTGTAATAATGATAATTACAACACTACTGAATGAACACTTATATTTTAACTTAATATAATACATCAATAAAATCAATTTATCCTCAAATAAATAATGAAACATGTTCAATTTGGTTTAAATAATGCAAAAACAAAGTGTTGGAGAAGAAAATAAAAGTGCAATATGTGCCATGTAAACATGCTAACGTTTAAGTTCCTTGCTCAGAACATGAGAACATATGAAAGCTGGTGGTTCCTTTTAACATGAGTCTTCAATATTCCCAGGTAAGAAGTTTTAGGTTGTGGTTATTATAGGACTATTTCTCTCTATACCATTTGTATTTCATATACCTTTGACTATTGGATGTTCTTATAGGCACTATAGTATTGCCAGTGTAACAGTATAGCTTCCGTCCCTCTCCTCTCCCCTACCTGGGCTCGAACCAGGAACACATCGACAACAGCCACCCTCGAAGCATTGTTACCCATCGCTCCACAAAAGCCGTGGCCCTTGCAGAGCAAGGGGTACAACTACTTCAAGGTCTCAGAGCGAGTGACGTCACCCATTGAAACGCTATTAGCGCGCACCCCGCTAACTAGCTAGCCATTTCACATCGGTTACACCAGCCTAATCTCGGGAGTTGATAGGCTTGAAGTCATAAACAGCTCAATGCTTGAAGCACAGCGAAGAGCTGCTGGCAAACGCACGAAAGTGCTTATGAGCCTGCTGCTGCCGACCAACGCTCAGTCAAGATTGCTCTATCAAATATCAAATCATAGACTTAATTATAACATAATAACACACAGAAATACGAGCCTTAGGTCATTAATATGGTCAAATCCGGAAACTATCATTTCGAAAACAAAATGTTTATTCTTTCAGTGAAATACGGAATCGTTACGTATTTTATCTAACGGGTGGCATCACTAAGTCTAAATATTGCTGTTATATTATGTACAATTCTGGCAAATTAATTACGGTCTTTGTTAGGAATAAATGGTCTTCACGCAGTTCTCAACGAGCCAGGCGGCCCAAACTGCTGCATATATCTTGCACGGAACGCAAGAGAAGTGACACAATTTCCCTAGTTAAAATAAATTCATGTTAGCAGGCAATATTAACTAAATATGCAGGTTTAAAAATATATACTTGTGTATTGATTTTAAAGAAAGGCATTGATGTTTATGGTTAGGTACACATTGGTGCAACGACAGTGCTTTTTTTGCGAATGCGCTTGTTAAATCATCACAGCCTACTTTTGGCGAAGTAGGCTGTGATTCGATGATAAATTAACAGGCACCGCATTCATTATATGCAACGCAGGACAAGCTAGCTAAACTAGTAATATCATCAACCATGTGTAGTTCACTAGTGATTATGTTAAGATTGATTGTTTTTATAAGATAAGTTTAATGCTAGCTAGCAGCTTACCGTTGCTTCTTGCTGCACTCGCATAACAGGTAGTCAGCCTGCCACGCAGTCTCCTCATGGAGTGCAATGTAATCGGCCATAATCGGTGTCCAAAAATGCCGATTACCGATTTTGTTATGAAAACGTGAAATCGGCCCTAATTAATCGGCCATTCCGATTAATCAGTCAACCTCTACTCTCTGTAGCTCTCTCACTTTCTATTTCAATTCAAGGGGCTTTATTGGCATGGGAAACATATGTTAACATTGCCAAAGCAAGTGAAATAGATTATATACAAAGTGAAATAATCAATAAAAATGAACAGTAAACATTGCACTCATAGAAGTTCCAAAACAATGAAGACATTACAAATGTCATATTATGTGTATATATACAGTGTTGTAACGATGTGCAAATAGTTGAAGTACAAAATGGAAAATAAATAAACATAAATATGGGTTGTATTTACAATGGTGTTTGTTCTTCACTGGTTGCCCTTTTCTTGTGGCAACAGGTCACAAATCTTGCTGCTGTGATGGCACACTGTGGTATTTCACCCAGTAGATATGGGAGTTTATCAGAATCGGGTTTGTTTTCAAATTATTGGTGGATCTGTGTAAACTGTGGGAAATATGTGTCTCTAATATTGTCATATGTTTGGCAGGAGGTTAGGAAGTGCAGCTCAGTTTCCACCTCATTTTGTAAGCAATGTGCACATAGCCTGTCTTCTCTTGAGCCAGGTCTGCCTACGGCGTCCTTTCTCAATAGCAAGGCTCTGCTCACTGAGTCTGTATATAGTCAAAGCTTTCCTTAAGTTTGGGTCAGTCACAGTGGTCAGGTATTCTGCCACTGTGTACTCTCTTTTTAGGGCCAAATAGCATTCTAGTTTGCTCAGTTTCTTTGTTAATTACTTGACACATTGGAAAGAATTCTCTTTGTTTTCTCATGATTTGGTTGGGTCTAATTGTGTTGCTGGCCTGGGGCTCTGTGGGGTCTGTTTGTGTTTGTGAACAGAGCCCCAGGACCAGCTTGCTTAGGGGACTCTTCTCCAGGTTAATCTCTCTATAGGTAATGGCTTTGTTATGGAAGGTTTGGGAATCGCTTCCTTTTAGGTGGTTGTAGAATTGAACAGCTCTTTTCTGGATTTTGATAATTAGTGGGTATTGGCCTAAATCTGCTCTGAATGCATTATTTGGTGTTTTACATTGTACAAGGAGGATATTTTTGCAGAATTCTGCATGCAGCCTCAATTTGGTGTTTGTCCCATTTTGTGAATTCTTGGTTGGTGAGCGGACCCCAGACCTCACAACCATAAAGGGCAATGGGTTCTATAACTGATTCAAGTATTTTTAGCCAGATCCTAATTGGTATGTCAAATTTTACTTTCCTTTTGATGGCATACAATGCCCTTCTTGCCTTGTCTCTCAGATCGTTCACAGCTTTGTGAAAGTTACCTGTGGTGCTGATGTTTAGGCCAAGGTATGTATAGTTTTTTTGTGTGCTCTAGGGCAACTGTGTCTAGATGGAATTTGTATTGTGGTCCTGTCGGCTGGACCTTTTTTGGAACACCATTATTTTGGTCTTACTGAGATTTACTGTCATGGCCCAGGTCTGGCAGAATCTGTGCAGAAGATCTACGTGCTGCTGTAGGCCCTCCTTGGTTGGTGACAGAAGCACCAGATCATCACCAAACAGTAGAAATTTGACTTCAGATTCTAGTAGGATGAGGCCGGGTGCTGCAGACTGTTCTAGTGCCCTCGCCAATTCGTTGATAAATATGTTGAAAATGGTGGGGCTTAAGCTGCATCCCTGTCTCACCCCACGTCCCTGTTGGAAGAAATTGTATTTTTTTTGCCTATTTTTACTGCACACTTGTTGTTTGTGTACATGGATTTTATAATGTATGTTTTTCCCACAACACCACTTTCCATCAATGGGTATAGCAGACCCTCATGCCAAGTTGAGTCGAAGGCAACAAAGCATGTGAAGACTTTGCCTTTTTTGGTTTGTTTGTTTGTTTGTGGATTAGGGTGATCAGTCCTTGGTTCCAAATATTGGGGAAGATGTCAGAGCTAAGGATGATGTTAGAGTTTTAGTATAGCCAATTGGAATTTGTTGTCTGTATATTTTATCATTTCATTGAGGATACTATCAACACCACAGGCCTTTATGGGTTGGAGTTTTATTTTATTTTGTCCTGTAGTTCATTCAAGGTAATTGGAGAATCCAGTGGGTTCTGGTAGTCTTTTAATAGTTGATTATAAGATTTGTATTTTATAATGTCTATGTTTTTGCTGTTCTTTGTTATAGAGCCAAATAGATTGTAGAAGGGTTTTACCCATACATCTCCATTTTGATAAGATAATTGTTTGTTTAGCGTTTTCCAATTTTCTCAGAAGTGGTTAGAGTCTTCAATTACGTTGAGCTGATTTCTGACGTGCTGTTCCTTCTTTTTCCGTAGTGTATTGCTGTATTGTTTTAGTGATTCACCATAGTGAAGGTGTAGACTCAGGTTTTCTGGGTCTCTATGTTTTTGGTTGGACAGGTTTCTCAATTTCTTTTAGGTTTTTGCATTCTTCATCAAACCATTTATCATTTTTAATTTTCTTAGGTTTTCTGTTTGAAATGTTTAGATTTGATAGGGAAGTTGAGAGGTCAAATATACTGTTTAGGTTTTCTACTGCCAGGTTTACACCTTCACTTTTCCAGTGAAACATTTTGTCCAGGAAATTGTCTAGAAGGGATTGAATTTGTTGTTGCCTAATTGTTTTTTGGTAGATCTCCACACTACTCTCCTTCCATCTATATAATTTCTTAATATTATTCAGCTCCTTTGGCTTTGATGCCTCATGATTGAGCAAAGCTCTGTTCAAGTAGAGTATGATTTTGCTGTGATCTGTTAGGGGTGTCAGTGGACTGACTGTGAACGCTCTAAGAGACTCTGGGTTGAGGTCAGTGATAAAGTAGTTTACAGTACTACTGCCAAGAGATGAGCTATATGTGTACATACCATAGGAGTCCCCTCAAAGCCTACCATTGACTATGTACGTACCCAGAGTCCAACAGAGCTGCAGAAGTTGTGACCCATTATTGTTGGTTATGTTGTCATAGTTGTTCCTAGGGGGGCATATGGGAGAGAGAATGCTGTCCTCTCCAGGTAGGTGTTTGTCCCCCTGTGTGCTGAGGGTGTCAGGTTCTTGTCCAGTTCTGGCATTTAGGTCATCACAGACTAGTACATGTCCCTGGGCCTGGAAATTGTTGATCTCCCCCTCTAAGATGGAGAAGCTGTCATCGTTAAAGTATGGGGATTCTATTGGGGGTATATAGGAAGCACACAGGACATTTTATTAATTTCTAGCCAGATGTAAAATGTTCCTGTTTTGACTAGTTTAATAGAGAGGGTTAGGTGTGCTCTATACCCAATTAGCATACCCCCTGAGTTTCTTCCCTGTTTCACACCTGGTTGTTTGGTGGATGGACCTTTCAGCTCTCCGTAGCCTAGAGGGCAACCAGTGGGTCCGTCTCCTTTATACAATGTTTCTTGTATGATGACAGACTCTCTCGCGCGCTCTCTCTCTGTCGCTCTTGCGCTCTCTCTCTCTGTGTCTCTCTAAAGATAAGTGTATTTCAACTGGGGAAGTACGATAAATCGGTGAACATGTCGGAATCGGCCAATATTAGTTAAAATGCCAACATCGGCATCGGCCCGATGTCTAGTTTAACATCGACGTTAAAAACTGATGTCAAAGCTACCGTGCACACCTATATAACGTAGGTACATGACGTAATAACACCACGTAAAATGTTGCGCTACACGGGCAACACAGCATTCCTAATCTAGCCCGCAATGTCTGCTGTGTGGATTGAGCAGTCAATTGAAAGAGTAAGACAATTTCAGCGAGACAACTCAAAGGCGAAATCCATTAAAGCCAAGATAATGGAATTCATTGCCCTTGACAATCAACCGTTCCCTGCCGTGGGTGATGTTCGCCGACTGGTCGAGCACTGGTACACACTACCAAGTGCACTATTTTTCAGATGTTGCCTTACCAGAGTTGCACAGCAATAGTGTCACTGCTATTAGCCTCACGACATACATACTATGGAACGCCGTTTGGGTCTTTGCGTGTGAAAAAAGATACAGTAGCACTGTCAAAGCTGTACAAAAAAAGTCTGCAAACACCGGCCACGAACGATGTGTTTACAATAGTGCGTTGGTAATAAAGCATAATTTGTTCGACCGCAACTTCTGGGGTAGCTAGCTTTAGCTTGGTACCTAGCTAGCACCAATACAACCAGCCTGAAAACAATGACCAGTAGAAACTACAGTCATTTTCATTTTCCTTAGCAATGATTTAGGAATCCTTGTGAGTAAGTATTAGCTAGGTTGCCACTTGTTGAACGCCTATTGAAATTGAACTTCAGTTCATGAAAATAAATAGCTAGCCAGCTACTTAACCCAGTTTCCAAAAGTTAACGTTATAAGCAGCCAGCTCGCTTCATCTGGCTAGTGACGCTCGACCGGACCGGGTTATGTGTTGTGAAGCTAGCCACAATAAGGATTAGGCACAATAGTGGAATTTGCAGTTTGCCTTCAAAATAAAAGTATGACATTGGCAGTGATGCAAATTAATATAAATAGTATTATGCCATACTTTTGTTTTGAAGGCTAACCGCAAAGTCTACTATTGTGGCTAATCCTTATTGTGGTTGGCTTCACATAGATGGGTCCGATCACCATTAATCAAATAAGAACTGTCTCATTAATTATTTTAACTATAGCTACTGAAACAGATTATGTCATGCTATTTGACACGTCGAATAGTGTTATTTGACGTGTATCTTTTTTGACGCGCAAAGACCCAAACAGCGTTCCATAGAAATCCTGGTTGAGAATGAAACAAGTCAACAACGAAACAGCACAGCAGGTAAGTGAAAGAAATAGGTTTTGTTTATGTTTTACTGGTAATAGGGATCTACGTAAATGCCACCAAAATAACTTTTTGGTCAGTGTGTGTGTGTAACCTTTTATTTAACTAGGCAAGTCCGTTAAGAACAAATTATTATTTACAATGACGGCCTACCCTGGCCAAACCCGGACGACGCTGGGCCAATTGTGCGCCGCCCTATGGAACTCCCAATCGCGGTCGGATGTGATACAGCCTGGCTTCGAACCAGGGATTGTAGTGACACCTCTTGCACTGAGATGCAGTGGCTTAGACTGCTGCGTCCATGTATATATGTGTGTGTGTGTGTTAACTATTTAATTGTACTAGAATGCTTAAAAGGCCGTAACAATTTTTAATATCGGTTATCGGTATCGTTTTTTTTTGTTGCATGGAATATATCAGATATCGGTATCGGCCAAAAATGTCATATCGGTGCATCACTAATTTCAACCCTCATTTTTTTTGTTCGACAGGTAGCAACTTTTATACTACAGAAAATCCTACTTGATGACACAGGGCTGGCATACATTTGCCAAACGTATGAACGCTTCTCCCATGTGGCCATGATACTTGTAAGTTCAAGGTTAACCAATATTCAAAATATTATACTTTTCCAGACATTGGTTGCATCCTGAATATTTTTTTAAATAATAAAAAAAAAAGTTTATTTTTGTTCTCTCTTTCAGGGCAAAATGGTTCTTCAGCTCTCCAAAGAGCCCTCTGCTCGTCTTTTGAAACATGTTGTCCGCTGTTACCTACGCCTGTCAGACAACTCCAGGTATTGAAATCAACTCTTCGACCCGCTGTTGCTTGTCTCATTTAGCCTGCGTTCATTCCTTCAGTGTTTTTGAAGCAATTTTCCAGGAATTACTAAAAAAACATATTGGGGAAATGATATTGGGAACTGAAAACAGTGGATGTGGTCATGGTCTTATCTTGATAGATAATAGATTCTGCTGATAGTGACTTACTCACTATCATAACTAACATGACTTTGTTTTTCTCACCTCTGCCCCCACACCAGAGCCCGAGAGGCCCTCCGTCAGTGTCTACCAGACCAGCTTAAAGACACCACGTTTGCCCAGGTCCTGAAGGACGACACCACCACCAAACGCTGGTTGGCACAGCTGGTGAAGAACCTACAGGAAGGGCAAGTCACAGACCCCAGGGGGATCCCTCTGCCCGCACAGTAGCTCTCCTCACTTCTACAGCAGGGTTGCACAATTATGGTAACTTTCCCATGATTCCCAGGTTTACGAAGACTTTCCTGGAATCCGTATGAAATAATCAGGAAATCTGGGAATTTTCCAAAATGGGATTTATGTAAAACCTGGGTATCTTGCCAATTTTGCAACCCTACTTACCATGCAGCTGCACTGAGTGATACTCACCAGCAAGGACCCAGCTTCCAGAAACAGGAAAAAGGCACCAGTTTGAATGACGGACGGACTCATAAAGGGCTGCATATTTTGTGACGAAAGACTGTATTGAATGAAAGACCTCTACTCAGCCGTTTTCTTACAGTATCTTTCATTCAGATCAAACTGTCTGCCCTATCTCCAGAAGTATATGGATGCCTTTTCACTTGTCCTCCAAACTATTAGTTCTATATTTTTTCTCAAGGACATTTTGGAGTCTTCACTAAGTGTTCTGAAGTTGAAGTACACGACAGAATAAAATGTTACACCTTGACATACGCGATACTGTTTATGTGGCATATTTTCTCTTGTGTAATAACATATTACCAAGTAACTGCTTTGTAGTTACACGCATGTGTTATAGATATACACATCTCAAATAGGCTAGTGTATGGAAATCAACTGAAATCAAGCTGCTTCTGTGTTGTGTATATTACAGAGGTTGCTGCAAGGTAAACGTGTTGGCGTGCTTCAGTGTTAACAGATAAGGGACCCCCCCATTTGAGCCTTGGCCCTGTCTATCTATGTGAAACCTGAGCTGCTGCAGTGTATTATTGATGCTCTGGAACCTGAGTGGAGACTCGGTCAGAAAAACAAGTTAATGTTCTCAGTGCTAAACTGTAGAGGTAACTCCGGCCTCAACACAGCCTTGTTCTCTGTCAGTGGTAAAGCAGGTAGCCTAGTTGTTAGAGCGTTGGGCCAGTAACCGAAAGGTTGCTGGATTGAATCCCTGAGCTGACAAGGTATAAGTCTCTCATTCTGCCCGTGAACAAGGCAGTTAACCCACTGTTCCCTGGTAGGCTGTCATTGTAAATAAGAATTTGTTCTTTACTGACTTGCCTAGTTAAATAAAGGTTACAAAAAACATTGAGAAATGCCTCTTCTCTTTAAACTCTCCTCCTCTGACCTGGCTTATTCATCATTATAAAAACACTAACCTGATGTGCCAAGTGTGAGTGTACTGCATCTTTGATGAGTAAGGTGTCTCCCTTTAGGTAATTGCCCCCTGTCTTTTGATAGCTTGAAGTTTCTTCGTGTGTGTTCACTTGGGCTCATTGCAGCAGGTTGTCTTTATCTTGAACAAATCTCAAATAATTTCAATGCGTTAACATGTTTAAGTTCAGTTTTATAAGTCCTTACAATGATGTGTGGTAGACTATATACAGTAGAGTAATGCTGTTAACATGGGGTTAGTCATTTATGGAAAAGTATGACCCCAGTTGTTCAGTTTGGGGCACCTACATAACCTTTCACCTCGTTTATGAATGAATAGTGCCTTTTTATATTTATCAAAAGAAGACCTAAAATGTGTAGCTGAAGCTTAAAGTAATAACATACTTTTTGATCTGGGCTGTTGGCTCAGGATCTTTGTACAGCTCATTACATTTCAAACTGACTGCCCATTTAACACTCCCTTTTGAATGGAAAAAAAACCTCAACAAAGACGAGGTTGGATGAATGGAGGGGGGAGAGAGTGGAGGATGGGAAGGGTGTGTCAGAGTGTTGTTGGCGACTGTTGACTCAGTAAGGATCAGCTATCCCTGCCTGCCTCTCTCTCAGCTCTCTACAGTGGCATGCAGAGCCAGAGCTGACCCAGCCAGATAGACAGGGCCAGCTCCCCTCCCTGTCTCAAGCTCCGGAACCACAACAGGCACAGGACGCACCTGGACCCAGCTGAGATGCCCCTCCATCGGGTGAGTCAGTAGCTATCCTCTCTCCAGCCTGCTGTCCCTTCATTTTATGTCTGTCAATACATTCATTCCTCCATGTTTGCTAGCCTATTGACTGTTGTATGTAGAGAGAAACTTGACCAGCTTCAATTAGTAACATTTAAATCTGTTGCAGGGTTCTTGGTGAGGATGAATTCAATTATTTGGGAGACATGTTTTTATTTCTGAACCCAGTGAAATGATGTGGTCAGACGGTATGACAGAGATTTAGAAGAGGTAGAGGAAATGGAATCAGTGGAGAAGATAGTTTGGACTACAAAATGTGTGTGTGTGTGTGTATATATATATATATATATATATATATATATATATATATATATATATATATATACATACATACATACACACAGTACCAGTCAAAAGTTTGGACACACATACTCATTCAAGAGTTTTTCTTTCTTTACTATTTTCTATATTTTCTACAGGGTAGGCCGTCATTGTAAATAATAATAATACCTTCTTTAAGTCTGCTGTCCTCTTCTCATACTGACAGCAGTTATACACATGTATAACACACTGTGTGTATATACAGTACCAGTCAAGAGTTTGGAAACACATACTCATTGAAGGGTTTTTCTTAATTTTTACTATTTTCTACATTGTAGAATAATAGTGAAGACATCAAAACTATGAAATAACACATGGAATCGTGTAGTAACCAAAAAAGTGTTAAACAAATCGAAATATGTTTTATATTTTCAAAGTAGCTACCCTTTGCCTTGATGACAGCTTTGCACACTCTTAGCATTCTCTCAACCAGCTTCATGTGGTAGTCACCTGTAATGCGTTTCAATTAACAGGTGTGCCTTGTTAAAAGTTAATTTGGGGAATTTCTTTCCTTAATGCGTTTGAGCCAAACAGTTGTGTTGTGACAAGGTAGGGGTGGTATATAGAAGAAAATACAAAGTCCATATTATGGCAAGAACAGCTCAAATAAGCAAAGAGAAATGTCAGTCCATCATTACTTTAAGACATGAAGGTCAGTCAATCTGGAAAATTTCAAGAACTTTGAAAGTTTCTTCAAGTGCAGTTGCAAAAACCATCAAGCGCTATGATGAAACTGACTCTCATGAGGACCGCCACAGGAAAAAAAGACCCAGAGTTACCTCTGCTGCAGAGGATAAGTTCATTAGAGTTACCAGCCTCAGAAAATGCGGCCCAAATAAATGCTTCACAGAGTTCAAGTAACAGACACATCTCAACATCAACCATTCAGAGGAGACTGCGTGAATCAGGGTTCATGGTCGAATTGATGAAAAGAAACCACTACTAAAGGACACCAATAATAAGAAGAGACTTGCTTGGGCCAAGAAACACGAGCAATGGACATTAGACCGTCGGAAATCTCTCCTTTGATCTGATGAGTGCAAATTTGAGATTTTTGGTTCCAACCGCCGTGTCTTTGTGAGACACAGAGTAGGTGAACGGATGATCTACGCATGTGTAGTTCCCACCGTGAAGCATGGAGGAGGTGGTGTGTGGGTGCCTTCCTGGTGACACTGTCTGTGATGTATTTAGAATTTAAGCCACACTTAACCAGCATGGCTACCACAGAATTCTGCAGCGATACGTCATCTCATCTGGTTTGCACTTAGTGGGACTATCATTTGTTTTTCAACAGGACAATGACCCAGCACACACTGTAAGGGCTATTTGACCAAGAAGGAGAGTGATGGAGTGCTGCATCAGATGATCTGGCCTCCACAATCACCCTACCTCAAACCAATTGAGATGATTTGAGGTCGTGCTCAGCATATGTGGGAACTCCTTCAAGACTGTTGGAAAAGCATTCCTCATGAAGCTGGTTGAGAGAATGCCAAGAGTGTGCAAAGCTGTCATCATGGTGGCTACTTTGAAGAATCTCAAATATAAAATATATTTCGATTTGTTTAACACTTATTTTGGTTACTACATGATTCAATATGTGTTATTTCATAGTTTTGATGTCTTCACTGTTATTCTGCAATGTAAAAAATTAAGAAAAATCCTTGAATGAGTATGTTTGTCAACTTTTGACTGGGACTGTATGTACACACAGTATGTTATACATGTGTGTAACTGGTGTCAGTATGAGAAGAGGACAGGCAGACTTAAAGAAGGTATTTTATTAGCAATAGCCGACATGAATAATGAACCTCAATTGCTAAACATACTGCAAATAGAACAGCATAGCATAAGTGATGCGTGAGTGTTGTGATGGTGCGGTGTGTCATCGATCACAATAACTATAGTTTTACAAGGAATCATTCAAATTAGATTAAGTAAATGGAATTGCTTTGCATTAACGTTTTATTGCTTTTTGCTCTGGAAGTTCAAAGGCTTGATAGGTGTGTTTTAATATGCAAACCAACCATATACTGCACATTTGTTTAACAAACGTTTCTCAGTGAGGATGCTATCAGACGTGTTTCCATTCATTTCTGGGTGTGGTGATGTCAGCAGTCATGAACATGGCCAAGTGTGAGATCATTTCCTGGGACAGGGATTAACTTCTGGTCCCACCAGACATTATTTTAGATGGGTTTGAGTTCCACTGCGAAGGTTGATAAGCGGATTATTAACTATTTTTATACCTTGTTCATAAATCTACCTAGATAGGATTGCTATGATGAGTGAATGGAATGCCATTCCAAACAATGGCAGAGATTTAAAAAAAAAAAAAAAAAAAAAACATGAGTGTCTGCTGCCCTCAGAATTCCACCTCTCAAAACAAGAGGACAAAGTCATAGACTGGACTACTCAGTGAAAACATGACACAGCAAAACAGAGCCGGTGCTTTCCACCCGGCTGGTACAGGCTGAATGGACGAAGATAGGAGGATGAGGGTTGGACAAAGAGGCTGCTGATCCTGGACTTAAAAAGTGCTGTGCTATGCAGCATTGGGGTGATTCTCATGAAACCAGTTTTAAGCATGTCTGTTTCAAATTGTTACAAAACCATGATGCATCTGCAAAAATCACCTATAATTCTGAAGACTAAGATGTCTAGTTTTTGGCAGTTTCTTATTTTAAATCAATCTAAAAAATGTGCCTGAATTTTGTACATTTTCACCCCAAATTCTCATTACCGAGATTCTCGGGTAATTTTATAAAATTGTACTTTAGAAAAACCTTATTTTAATAAAACACAAAATATGATGCTGTAGTTTGTCCATCAATGCTAACAATTGTATACTAGTTGAAGTTTACATACACCTTAGCCAAATACATTTAAACTCAGTTTTTCACAATTCCTGACATTTAATCCTTGTAAAAATTCCATGTTTTAGGTCAGTTAGGACCCCCACTTTATTTTAAGACAGTGAAATGTCAGAATGATTTATTTCAGCTTTTATTTCTTACATCACATTCCCAGTGTGTCAGAAGTTTACATACACTCAATTAGTATTTGGTAGCATTACCTTTAAATAGTTTAAATTGGGTCAAACGTTTTGGGTAGTCTTCTACAAGCTTCCCAAGTTGGGTGAATTTTGGCCCATTCCTCCTGACAGAGCTGGTGTAACTGAGTCAGGTTTGTTGTTTGGCCTATTATTCTGACATTTCACATTCTTAAAATAAAGTGGTGATCCTAACTGACCTAAAACGGGGAATTTTTACTAGGATTAAATGTCAGGAATTGTGAAAAACGGAGTTTAAATGTATTTGGCGTATGTAAACTTCCGACTTCAACGGTAGATACTTTATAGTCTTATTGTGTTATACCATCCCATTCAATCCAGAAATGTATCTATAGTACCTTTAATCACTAATTTCCACATCCTAATACACCAATATTACCTGTAAAGACCTTGGATACATTATTTTTCTTGTCTCTTTGTTACTTTTTTTTTTATATACATGCATGTAATTACAGTACTTACAGGGCAGTCAGCAAGTATTCACATCCGTTGACTTTTTCAATATGTTGTTACAAAGTGGGTTAAAGGGATTTAATTGTAATTTTTTGTCAAAATAGTTTTGTCAAAGTGGAAGTATTCAACCCCCTGAGTCAATACATGTTAGAATAACCTCTGGTTGTTGATCATTGCTAGACACTCATTCAGGTCTTGCCATAGATTTTCAAGCAGATTTAAGTCAAAACTTTAACTTGGCCACTCAGGAACATTCACTGTCTTCTTGGTAAGAAACTCCAGTGTAGATTTGGCCTTGTGTTTGTTTTAGGTTATTGTCCTGCTGAAAGGTGAATTGATCTTTTCCTCTAGGATTTTGCCTGTGCTTAGCTCCATTCTGTTTATTTTTTATCCTGAATAACTCCCCAGTCCTTAATGATTACAAGCATACCCATAACATGATGCAGCCACCACTATGCTTGAAAATAGGAGTACTCAGTAATGTGTTGTATTGGATTTGCCCCAAATATAACACTTTGTATTCAGGACAAAAAGTGAATTGCTTTGCCACATTTTTTTTGCAGTATTACTTCAGTGCCTTGTTGCAAACAGGATGCATGTTTTGGAATATTTGAATTCTGTACAAGCTTCCTTCTTTTCCCTCTGTCAATTAGGTTAGTATTGTGGAGTAACTACAATGTTGTTGATCCATCCTCAGTTTTCTCCTATCACAGCTATTAAATTCTCTGTTTTAAAGTCACCATTGTCCTCATGGTGAAATCCCTGTGTAGTTTCCTTCCTCTAAGGAAACTAAGTCCAGAAGGATGCCTGTAGTGACTGGGTGTATTGATACACCATCCGAAGTTGAATTCATAAATTCACCATGCTCAAAGGAATATTCAATGTCTGCTTTTTTTTTTTTTTTAATTTTTTTTTACCCATCTACCAATAGGTGACCTTCTTTGTGAGTCAATGGAAAACCTCCCTGGTCTTTGTTGTTGAATCTGTTTGAAATTCACTGTTCGACTGAGGGACCTTACAGATAATTGTATGTGTGGGGTACAGAGATGAGGTAGTCATTCAAAAATCGTGTTAAACACTATTATTTCACACAAAGTGAGTCCATGCAAAACTGTTGCGGCAATTACAATTGTTACATTGGTAGTTGTGGAAATTGTTATAAAATGCATAATATCAGAAAAAAATAATTATGATGAAATAGATAGAAGTAAAGATCCTAATCAAATCCAATTTTATTTGTCGCGTGTAGACCTTACCATGAAATGCTTACTTACAATCCCTTAACCAACAATACAGTTTTAAGAAAATCTCAGTGATCCAAGATTCAAGAGAATCTCCGTGATCTCAGTGATCCAAGAGAAAATTGTTTGAAAAATGACGCTTGAGAATTTGTGGGTCAAATGCCAGTTTTGTGAGAATGGCCATAAAATTGGGGTCAATTCCATTTTAATTCAGTCAATTAAAGAAATGCAATTGAACCCAACAGGGCACACATCACAGGTTGAGAGTCAAATCCAAAAACTGCTCTGGCAAAGTCAGGGAGTGTTACAAAATATGTATTTGTTTATATCAAGTCTGCTGTAGTTTGAATATGACATTCTAAGTATTGACTTTACAGCATTGTGAACTATCATTTGGTTGTAAAATATTACAACTTTGCTTTCATCCTGTCTCATAGCACCTATCCTCTCTTCACACGTTCTGATGACTTACCATACATTTAATTGTCAACCTTTTTGCTGTGCAGCAGGTGGAAAAAGCGTAAAACAACCATCGATGGCTTCTACGGGAAGTGGCCTGCGTAAGTTTACTCTTGAGATATAAATATGCATATTGATCAAAACAATACCCACTGGGCACACACTGGTTGAATCAACGTTGTTTCAATGTAATTTGTCACGTGGAATTAACATGAAAATACATTGGATTTGAAAAAAGTCATCTAATTTCAACCAGCTTTGTAAGCATAAAAATTAGGGTAAAATTTAAAGTGAAATACATTGACTTAACCTGATTAACAGGTTGTTACATCAATCTAATTTCAACATAATCATCAGAACTATGTATACGTTGAAACTGCGTTGAAAATTCCACAGAAATGTAAAACATATTTTTGATTGTATATTCAATTGGGTGGTTGAAATTATGCTGAAATTTAGATTTGATTAGACATATTTTATTTGACCTTGTTTCAATGTTGTAGTAAAATGGTATGTTTGAATCAGTGTCATTGTTTCAACGTCATGCTACTGTATCAACTGAAATAAAGTGGTATATTGAAGTAACATGTGAAGACAAAGTCCAACGATTTCTGCCTGAACAGTGACTCCTACTGGTTTATGAGGGGTAATACATTTCAGTGAGAACAAGTCTACCATCCAGATGCCTACCTCTATATACCCTGTTTAGCTTTGGAAGCTGTGTTCGTTTTAGCTGAGCTATCATCTCAATACATTTTGACCTTGATCAACTTCCATACTCATTTGAGTTGACTAACAAAATAACGTTAAATCGTTTTTAAAGTAACTCTAACTTTTCTAACACAAGCTGTATGTGAAAGTCAATTCGGAGTGAGGCTGAGTTTATGTAGGCTACATTGACATCTGATGTGCCCAACAAAGGACACTTTGGCTGCATTTACACAAGCAGACCAATTCTGATATTGTTTTCCCACTAATTGGTCTTTTTACTCTGAAAAGGAGCTGATGTGATTGGTAAAAAGACCAATTAGTTGAAACAATATCAGAATTGGTCTGCCTGTGTAAATGCAGCCCATCATTTCAACATGTAGTTAGTATACTATCATTCATCCATGGTTGATTGGATCTTTGGAAGTTTAGAAGTAGTTACCATTAGCCCTATAAATAGGATGCAAAATTCATGATATTAATAATAATGGATATTGTCTTTTATATGAAGGATGGTTGATGGATTTCTAATTCAATCTACAAATTATTAATATGTAGGATTTATGTCACCATCTCAACCAGAAATCTAAGTTGAAGAATAGGACTAAATCAAACTTTATTTCAAGTTAATTTAAAGTTTGATTTGATTTAGTGCTATTCTTGAACTTAGATTTTTGGTTGAGATGGAGACGTGAATCCAACATATCAATTGCGTTCACAATTCAATATCCAGTTTGTCTACAAATGAATGATTGATATGTTAGGGTTATTTAGGTAGCCTACGCAAATGAGTATGGAAGCTGATCAGTGTCAATCTGTGTTGACATAATAGCTCAGCTGAAACGAACACAGCTTGTTTTCAAAGCTAAGTTTGGTACATAGAGGTAGGCGTCTGGATGGTAGACTTGTTCTCACTGAAGTGCATTTCCCCCTCATATACCAGTAGGAGTCACTGTTCAGGCAAGAATTGTTGGACTGTGCCATCACATTTTATTTCAATACCTCGTTATTTAGGTTGATGGCATGACGTTGAAACAATGACGTTGATTTAAAAAAAAAAATGGTACTATCAACATTGAAACAAGGTCAAATAAAATATGTCTATCATATATGAAATTCAACATCATTTCAACCCACCAATATACACTGCTCAAAAAAATAAAGGGAACACTTAAACAACACAATGTAACTCCAAGTCAATCACACTTCTGTGAAATCAAACTGTCCACTTAGGAAGCAACACTGATTGACAATAAATTCCACATGCTGTTGTGCAAATGGAATAGACAAGAGGTGGAAATTATAGGCAATTAGCAAGACACCCCAAAAAAGGAGTGATTCTGCAGGTGGTGACCACAGACCACTTCTCAGTTCCTATGCTTCCTGGCTGATGTTTTGGTCACTTTTGAATGCTGGCGGTGCTTTCACTCTAGTGGTAGCATGAGACGGAGTCTACAACCCACACAAGTGGCTTAGGTAGTGCAGCTCATCCAGGATGGCACATCAATGCGAGCTGTGGCAAAAAGGTTTGCTGTGTCTGTCAGCGTAGTGTCCAGAGCATGGAGGCGCTACCAGGAGACAGGCCAGTACATCAGGAGACGTGGAGGAGGCCGTAGGAGGGCAGCAACCCAGCAGCAGGACCGCTACCTCCGCCTTTGTGCAAGGAGGAGCACTGCCAGAGCCCTGCAAAATGACCTCCAGCAGGCCACAAATGTGCATCTGCTCAAACGGTCAGAAACAGACTCCATGAGGGTGGTATGAGGGCCCGACGTCCACAGGTGGGGGTTGTGCTTACAGCCCAACACCGTGCAGGACGTTTGGCATTTGCCAGAGAACACCAAGATCGGCAAATTCGCCACTGGCGCCCTGTGCTCTTCACAGATGAAAGCAGGTTCACACTGAGCACATGAGCACATGTGACAGAGTCTGGAGACGCCGTGGAGAACGTTCTGCTGCCTGCAACATCCTCCAGCATGACCGGTTTGGCGGTAGGTCAGTCATGGTGTGGGGTGGCATTTCTTTGTGGGGCCGCACAGCCCTCCATGTGCTCGCCAGAGGTAGCCTGACTGCCATTAGGTACCGAGATGAGATCCTCAGACCCTTTGTGAGACCATATGCTGACACATGCACATTTGTGGCCTGCTGGAGGTCATTTTGCAGGGCTCTGGCAGTGCTCCTCCTTGCACAAAGGCGGAGGTAGCGGTCCTGCTGCTGGGTTGCTCCCCTCCTACGGCCTCCTCCACGTCTCCTGATGTACTGGCCTGTCTCCTGGTAGCGCCTCCATGCTCTGGACACTATGCTGACAGACACAGCAAACCTTCTTGCCACAGCTCGCATTGATGTGCCATCCTGGATGAGCTGCACTACTTGAGCCACTTGTGTGGGTTGTAGACTCCGTCTCATGCTACCACTAGAGTGAAAGCACCGCCAGCATTCAAAAGTGACCAAAACATCAGCCAGGAAGCATAGGAACTGAGAAGTGGTCTGTGGTCACCACCTGCAGAACCATTCCTTTATTGGGGGTGTCTTGCTAATTGCCTATAATTTCCACCTTTTGTCTATTCCATTTGCACAACAGCATGTGAGATTTATTGTCAATCAGTGTTGCTTCCTAAGTGGACAGTTTGATTTCACAGAAGTGTGATTGACTTGGAGTTACATTGTGTTGTTTAAGTGTTCCCTTTATTTTTTTGAGCAGTGTATATTGAATATAGGATGAAAATGATTTTTAATGTTTCTACGTTTTCCATGTTGATTCTACGTCATATGTAGACATGACATTCAAACAACGTTGATTCAACCAGTGTGTACCCAGTGCGTATGACTTTATGGGTCTGTGCAAGACGGAGATGAATGTCCCGTTCACTTAGACTGATCCCAGATCTGTACGAGTTGACAAGACAGCACAAACAGATCTGAGACCAGGCTGACTGATATTGAGCAGTTGCCATAATGTATGTCAGGACAGGACAGTTATCGGGGCCTTGACACCTACTTTCCCTAATGTGTCTGATCAGGTATCCAGGGGGACGACAACCTCCAGTCCATGATTGTTGGCACGGTGATGAGGAAGATTAAGTCTCGCACCTGGAAGAAGCAGCGCTACTTCAAGCTGCAGGAGGACTGCATGACCATCTGGTACAAGTCCAAGAAGGCCGGGAACGCCCACTCCACATGTGAGTAGTGACATTTACATGCCTAGACAATGTTTAGGCAACATCACCTACTGACACACATTTTGTCACATATGATACTTATATGATTGTCCACAAGATTATGTTCGGCAGCAGGCTATACACTGAGTGGACAAAACATTCCGAATATTGAGTTGCACCCCCTTTCGCCCTCAGAACAGTCTCGATTCGTTGTGGCATGCACTCTACAAGGTGTCAATTGTTCCACAGGGATGCTGGCCCATGTTGACTCCAGTGCTTTGCAAGGTTGTGTCAAGTTGGCTGGATGTTCTTTGGGTGGTGGACCACTCTTGATACACACAGGAAGCTGTTGAGCGTGAAAAACCCAGCAATGTTGTAGATCTTGACGCACTCAAACCAGTGCGCCTGGCACCTACTACCATTCTCCGTTCAAAGGCTCTTAAATCTTTTGTCTTGCTCATTCCCCCTCTGAATGGCACACATACACAATCCATGTCTCAATTGTCTCAAGGCTTAAAAATCCTGTCTCCCCCCTTCATCTACACTGATTGAAGTGGATTTAACAAGTGATACCTGGTCAGTGACACCTGGATTCAGCTGGTCAGTCTATGTCATGGAAAAAGCAGGTGTTCCTAATTACATTTACATTTAAGTCATTTAGCAGACGCTCTTATCCAGAGCGACTTACAAATTGGTGCATTCACCTCATGATATCCAGTGGAACAGCCACTTTACAATAGTGCATCTAAATCTTTTAAGGGGGGGGGGGGGTTAGAAGGATTACTTTATCCTATCCTAGGTATTCCTTGAAGAGGTGGGGTTTCAGGTGTCTCCGGAAGGTGGTGATTGACTCCGCTGTCCTGGCGTCGTGAGGGAGTTTGTTCCACCATTGGGGTGCCAGAGCAGCGAACAGTTTTGACTGGGCTGAGCGGGAACTGTACTTCCTCAGAGGTAGGGAGGCGAGCAGGCCAGAGGTGGATGAACGCAGTGCCCTTGTTTGGGTGTAGGGCCTGATCAGAGCCTGAAGGTACGGAGGTGCCGTTCCCCTCACAGCTCCGTAGGCAAGCACCATGGTCTTGTAGAAGGCTAATGTTTTGTACACTCATTTGAGTAATTTTGTTGTAGCAGGGGTCTAGTTTTATCATCACTGAAGTGAGTGATAATATTGGGCTATAGGGTTCACCATGTACCTAAAGACTTGACTTATTCCCTTTAGCCACGAGTGGAGCAAAGGGCCTAAAGAAAACCCAAGGAGATAAATACCTAAAGAGATACCTAAGTAGATAGTATTCAGCTTCTCTTCTCCCTTTCAACAGTCTCTGTGAGTGACATGGAGACGGTGCGTGAGGGCCACCAGTCAGAGGTTCTGCTAAGCATCGCAGACGAGTTTCCCCCGGACCGCTGCTTCACCCTGGTGTTCCGTGGTCGCCGTGGCAACCTGGACCTGGTGGCAGACTCGGCGGATGAGGCCCAGTCCTGGATCAAAGGCATGAGGAAGCTGATCGAGAACCTGGAGAACATGGGCGAGAGTGAGAAGCTTGACCAGTATCCTTTCTGACAAGCTAAACCAATCAATCAAATGTATTTACAAAGCCCTGTATATATCAACAGTTGTCACAAAGTGCTTAACAGGAACCTGGCCAAATACGATACATAGTCCTAGCTAGTTTGCTTAATGAAGTTAACAAGTGCGCTATACACGTGTATAGCAGAGTATCGTTTGTGTTATAGCTTCTATAGTTTCGCTGTAGCATGATGACGTTTCCCTTAAGCGACATTTCCAGGTGGATCTGTGAATGGTTTAAGAAGGCTGATAAGAACAACGACGGCAGAATGAACTTCCGGGAGATCAGGGTCCTGCTGAAGATGATGAACGTGGACATGAACGAACATCACGCTCACCGACTCTTCATGGTAAAAGCCCTGAGATCATCTTAATAAGGCCATCTATCTTTGATTCTTGTACATTGCCGGTGTCTGTTGAGGCCTGAAGACCTTTCTCCATTTCATCCACAGACGGCAGACAAGTCTCAGACGGGGACTCTGGAGGATGATGAGTTTGTCCTGTTCTACAAGATGCTGACCCAGAGAGAGGACGTTCTCAGGGTGTTCCAGGACTACTCTGGTGACGGACAGAAGCTGTCTCTGCGGGACCTGGAGGAGTTCCTGAGAGATGAACAACTGGAGGAGGTGGACGGGGTTCAGCAGCTGGCCACGGAGCTCATCGAGCGCTACGAACCCTCCGACACAGGTAGTACTGACCTCTGACCCTGGCATGATTTGTGGCTACAGCTGGCCAATCACACCCTACGAATAATCAGGTCAATAACCATATCATCAGGTCAACATCATGGTCAAGCAGTTCTTGTTATTTCAACCAAGAATCAATATGTTTTAATGAATATCATGATGGTTGTAATGAAAAATATAAATATAATAGTTTGAACTGACTTTGTTTGTTGTTCCACAGCCAAGATGCTGAAGGCCATGTCTATCGACGGTTTCCTGATGTACCTAGCGTCGGCTGAGGGCTCCATCTTCCACCCCCGACAGCAGAGTCTGTACCAGGACATGACCCAGCCCCTCAACCACTACTTCATCTCCTCTTCACACAACACATACCTGATGGAGGACCAGCTTCGAGGACACAGCAGTGTCGAGGGATACATACGGTATGTGCGCTACGCCAGTGGTGGCTGATGGGAAGGCTTAGTAGTCCGTTCTTGAGAGTGGTTTATCCTTTGTATTGGGAGATGGTTTTGATCTCTGTCTTGAGGTGAATTACGACACAACTTGTAGAAGACAGAATCAGAGGGATTGATCGTTGTCCATTAAAAATGGATATACTCTGGGACAAAGTCCAAAAATGCTAACTTGTTTCTTCCTCGTTAGGGCTTTGAAGCGAGGCTGTCGGTGTGTAGAAGTAGACTGTTGGGACGGTCCCAATGGAGAGCCTATCGTCTACCACGGACACACCTTCACCTCCAAGATCCTCTTCAAAGATGTTGTGAACGCACTGGGGAACTATGCCTTCAAGGTATTTATTTATTCCGAAAAAATTGTAATGACAAGATTAAACCTCTTTGTATGGTATGCTTCACAGGTATTCTCTGCGGTATCGTGACATAATGTTTACATATCAGTGCAGAATACAGGGGTGTTTTTAACTCTTCAGATCCAATCATTGTTTAGCATTTTCATGGTCCATTTACCAGTGCAGTACTTTGCACACAGGAATCCAAGAACTTGCAGTACCTTGCAGTATCAACACACTCCTCACTCAGCACCTCATTATATGTGTATGAGTCAGGAGGGGGATCATTCCATCATGATATCCCAAAGCCACGGCCCTTTCAGAAAGCCGAGCCCTCACACAGTAAAACCAGCATATGACCTGCCTGTCAAAGACTTATCCAATTCTGTGCCAAAACTGTCCTCCGTGCCGCCAGGTTCATGTTGTGTGTCAGGGTTTCAGGGCCCTGGTCAAAAGTAGTGCACTGCATAGGGAATAAGTTGCCATTTGGGATGCAGCCACTCATACAGGACAGCCCAGAATGTAGTGGATGGACTACATAGAGGGTGCCGTCTGTCTGCAACTGGGTGGTGGCCTGGGCTGCTCCATGCGACCTCTATCCTGTCTGCCACAGTGGAGAAGCCGCTGGTGTATATAAACTGGTAGCAGGTATAGCCTTTCTCCTCACACTGAGAATGCTGCAGTCCAGTGTTGAATTATTCACTCCCCCCTTCCTCCCCTCCCAGGTATCAGAGTACCCGGTCATCCTGTCCACCGAGAACCACTGCGGTGTTGAACAGCAGCGAGTCATGGCCCAACACCTCAACACCATCCTTGGGGACAAGCTGCTGAAAAGTACCCTGGATGGAAAGATACCCGTCAGCTTTCCTTCTCCTGAGGTGAGGCAGGCACCAGGAACAGTAGCCAGGTAATCTGCTCTGATCTGACTCTCACCACGTCATGGCAAGGGCAAACGTAGCGGGATGGTGGTGGTGATGGTGATAGGACAGAATTGTCCCACAGAAATGCAATTACTACAACGGACATTACTATTCCAATTCAAGCCAGCGTTCTGCAATGCGTGGACCGGCGGCCATATTGAGTTTACCCATGTCAAATTGCCATGGGCTGCAGTCCAAACACATTCTTTTTACCTCCTCATTCCTTGCGATATCCACTTTCCCTCGGGGGAATCCCCGTCGAAACCGGATGCAGTTTGATTGCCATCTTAAGTGGAGATCCAATTCACTAACGTTGCCCCCTCGGTCCTCAATTTAGCTCGAGGGAGCGAGTGAACAACTTTGGACCAAGTTTGGGAAACCCTGCTCAGGCTACCTGCCGCCCTCTAGGCTACCCGCTGCCCTCAACAAAACACTTTAGGGTGGAGTCAGTGTACAGAATGTACATTATTAAACCAGTTTATCTTGTTGATAGAATGCCTCAAAGACATTCATTAAAATTCACACACAATTTCAGATTCACTTTTTATAATCACTGTTTGATCATATTAATATAAGGCTATAAAACAGATTAAAACTGCCCAAAAGTTCCTTGTACAAAATCTAAATGTATTCCAATACAATACGTGTAATCAAAAGAATAATGAATACTCATTTGAGATATGCAAATACTGAATATGTGGCAGAAAGCAAAAATAAATAATGCATATATTTGACAGTTAACATAGAACCCAGATTAAAGGAAAAGTGGGGGGCCCCCGGACCGAGTTTGGGAAACCACGCTGTAGAGTGATCTGTCGGTTCACCTTCACTTTCTACTACCTGTCTTGCTACCTACCTTTCTATCAGTGCCTCCCGGGCCATATGATCTGTGCTGTAAGATGCAACACTGGCACCGTGAATTATTAAAAAGACACAACATTGTTCCCTCAGCACTGAATAGAATATGATTGATTGTTCTCTCAGTCTTTCAACATTGTATTGGGCGTGACCTGCAGGTCCATATAGGACAATGAAGGCAAATACTTTATATGCCCTGCATCTCAACGCAAAAACTATTGTCTTTCTGTGCATGATGTATATTTGTTCTGCCTCAATGATTGTAGTATACTGTGCCCACAGTCATCAAGTATGCAGGTGACTCTAAATATCTATCTTTGTTACATTACCAATATGCAATAGAGAGAGGTTGAGAGAGACGTGCTGTCGAGAGGCTTTCTGTAACATGCCCTGGTACAGAAGCATGATATCTATTCCCTGGTGATGAAACGATCTAGATCAATTGTTCTGACTGACAGGAGCTGAAGGGGAAGATTCTTCTCAAGGGGAAGAAGATCGGAAGTCTGGAGGAGAGTCTGAACGGGCCGGTGGAGCCGGAGGACTCCCAGACAGGAGAGGTGAGCGACGAGGACGAGGCGGCTGACATCGATGAGGACAGCCTCCACAGCAACAGCCTCCGACGCACGGCCAAGGTAGGCTACTGGTGTGTGTGTGTCTGTGTGTGTGGGTTGGTGGGTGGGTGTGTGTGGGGGCTGTGTGCCTGTGTGGGAGGGTGTGTGCCTGTGTGTGCAATTGTGCATGCGACATTGACGAGGATAACCTCTGCAGTGACAGCCAAGGTGGGCTACTGATCCTCGGCTGGAGCTGTCCGACCTCTCACCACTTCCTCTAGGGATCGAACTGCGAGACGTTTGTCTGTGTGTCTTGTCTAGGGTTTCAAAGGGAGGGTATATTACTGGACACTTTAGAAGTTTACCAGTAAACTACAAGAATGTTGGTATCTTTCACCCTTTTGGGTACTTCAGATTATCACAGGTGTCTGTAATTATCTCTGTCCCTCTGTGTGGCCTATCACATGTAAAATATAGGAAATAATTCAATAAGATCATAGAATGACAAAGCTGTAAAACATTATCCTAAATATAAACCGTCAACTTAGTGAATACCATTGGTATTTAACATGAGTGTTTCAGCCTGAAATATCCTTTTTATTTATTTCTTTACACACTTTTAGTTATTTTACTATGTCAATATTTGTTGTTAATGTTTTGCCAGTTGTAGAAAATGTCAATAGATGGAAGAGTTGCAGAGTTCATTGAAAATAATGCCATTGTTGAGTAATGTTTTTTTTCATTACTTAGGCTATTTTCTCTATATGGACACAGATATAAAAAATGAATACTATATATGAATACATTTTTTTAAAGTTATTCAAGTATAAATTACCAAAGTTAGACTGCCATAGATGTTCTGTTAATTATAAAATGACTGAGGATTCCGGTAACTTTGGTAAACTACCGGTAGCTTTGCAACCCTAGTCCTGTCACTGTCACTCTGGGCCTGCCTGGATGTAGTCCTATATATTTCACTGTCACACCTTCTCAACCCCATCTCCCGCTCTCATATCAACTTAGCAGAAGACGTCAGTCACTCACTCCTCCATTGTTCCTCAATTCCATCAGGGCAAAAGTGTATCATCTTTGTCTGAATCTGCTGTGTTGACTCAACACTATAACACTGTTATAGGACTGATATTGTCCAAGGGTTGCGTTCAACTCTGACATCGCTCATGAAAGATATAGAGGCTAAAGCCAGGGGCTAGACCAAGTGAGCCTCCTAACGGTGCCATACGAACACCAGAGATAGCCATAGAGAGAGAGAGAGGATGGTACCAACACTCTCTCAAGACTGTACTACTGTCTTGAGAGAGAAGACTGACTGACTGACTGACTGTAGGGTAGAGGTAGAGAGCCCTCTAAAATGAGACACTTAATTGAAGTCAGGGATCACCTATGTAGCTAAACACTGAAGCACCTTTGACTTTATTCTTGGTTCTTTCATGCTATCGCTCAATAACAAGCAGTGCCCATTAACAGATTAGATGGAGTCCATGGATCTAATACATCATTTAACATTGATACTCTATGTTTAATGAAAGCCATAGATTAGAATGCCATACTAGGGTTGACATGGTTTGATCAATATGGTAATCGGGGGTAAAAGCCAGTAGTCTACAGGAGCAGTGAGCTCTGGGATGCCCTTGGCCCTGGTGTAACTGACTTTGATGATGGCTGTCCTGTCCTAAAGACAGACTGTAGCTCAGAGTCTCTGTTTGTGTTCGGCTCCGGATCTGCTTTCATATAGAGGGAGACCTGGTTGCATTGCTAATTAGTCTGGCCTTGTGCCCGCCTGCATACCTCAACCTTTCGGTCATCGAAGCCTGATTGGCACTGGCAGACCTACTGTGGTTGGCTTCATATTGGGGTTGTCTCGGTCCACTTGCTGCTTTCCCCCAGGGCTAGCTACACTCCACTCCTCCTCTCAAACTGTACGAGTGCCACGTTGCTCTCAAAACTAGGGTTTTTACTGTATATATCCAATCCTCCTAGTGCAGTATTGTCCAAGCCATTGCCCAATTTATATGTAGTTGAATTGAATGTAGCTTGGTAAGGTCAACACTCCAATTTCCCAGCTGTGGATCAATAGAGTTTATTCAATTCACTCTCCTTCTTTTCTTCAGAAATCGAAGCAGCGTCTGTCAAAGGAGCTGTCGGACTGCGTGGTTTACTGCAAGAGTGTCCACTTCAGCAGCTTCAAGCACTCCCGCATTCACTCCAAGTTCTACGAGATATCCTCCTTCACAGAGTCCAAAGCCCGCAAACACTTGAGAGAGGCAGGTGGGGCCTGAATCTCTACTGTAACTCATGACATCATCAGTCAGGGTCAACCAGTCACTTACTCACTCAGGACAGTTTGTGTCGTTCTGTTTGGACCTCAAAACAGAAGCCAAAAGTTGTTGATTTACTAAAAGGAAATGTTGTCTGATTAGTGAGATTTAGTCAGTTATTCATTCAGAGGTAAGGGCCATAAACAGAGGCAGAATGACTAGAAGACACAGTGCTTTGTATGTGTACTGTTCAATTGCATGGTTCCTCAAGCTCATCTCATGTATGGTTTAACTGCCTTTCTCTTCCAGGGGCAGAGTTTGTGCATCACAATGCCAGGCAACTGACCAGGGTTTATCCCAGTGGCCTCAGAACAGACTCCTCCAACTTCAACCCACAGGAAATGTGGAACACAGGGACTCAAATCGGTGAGGGGCGTTTTAGGTCATTCTAAGGCACGACACAATGATTAAACAAAATATAAATTTCCAATTTCCAAACATGACTTTGTGAAGCTAGTTAAGCTTATACTTCTGTTCGGATCAGTTGGTTAATTTCTCTGTTTTCCTTGCTTCCTCAGTTGCGTTGAATTTCCAGACGGCAGGGGTTGAGATGGACCTCAACGATGGACTGTTTAGTCAAAATGGCCGCTGTGGCTACGTCCTCAAACCTGACTTCATGAGGATGTCAGAGAGGAGGTTCGATCCTGAGGTTCCACATAACCGGGAAGGCTACCGACCCCTCAGTCTCTGCATTCAGGTACAAATAACAAACACCTACCTAAGACACAACCTGAGCCACAACAGAAAAACTACAGAAACCAAGTGGAACGCTAACCTTCCGATCTGACCTAAAGCGCTCTCATTGTGTGTGTATATATTTGTGTGTGTTTTCAAGGTGATCAGTGGACAGCAGCTTCCCAAAGTGAATATCAAGGAGAGCTCTGTTGTGGACCCGTTTGTGAGAGTGGAGATTCATGGAGTTCCTCTAGACCAGGCCAAGCAGGAGACCAGATACATAGACAACAATGGTAATATACACACCCATTAAATCCCAATCACATAGATGCTTATAATGTGACTTTTTACAGAAATGCTGATACAAAAAAGCAGTATATTACAGTATTATATTCTATATTTATGAATTGTGTTTGCTCAGGATTCAATCCAGTGTGGTATGACACTTTGCGGTTCACCATCCATGCACCTGAACTGGCCCTGGTACGCTTTGTGGTGGAGGACTACGACAAGGCGTCAAGGAATGATTTTGTCGGACAGTATACCTTGCCTTTCTCATGTATTCAGCAAGGTGAGGCTCATCCATGTATTTAAGCATTTCGTACAAACTCATTATATAACCTCCTAATATGACAGTCACATGTAATAGCATTTAATAAGATGGGATGAATGGTCTACTACAGCTGTATTACTCCCTTTTCCAGGATACCGTCACATCCACCTCCTGTCTAAGGACGGAACCAGTATTCCTCCCGCTTCCTTATTTGTACATGTTAGAATCACTAACCTTGTATGAGCTGAACATTAGAGATTCCCAGTCGCTGCTGTCCTCTCTGCAAGACTTGTAGATGGGACACATGGAAGGTGGAAGACGCTGAAGGTGAAAGACGCGACTAAAAGAGAACAAACCATTGCTCATAGTTTTCACCAGGCAGTTTTGACATTCAAGAGCTAGTTTCACAAACTATCTAATGAATACTTCCTGTAACTACTTCCTCAAAATAGTACGCAATGGTGTGCATATACTAAGCCAAATGTTTTTTGTAGGTATTAATGTGCTGTTAGAAAGTATGATTGGTGTGGTTTTCACTTGTGATCTTACAATTCTATATTTATAGTGTGTATTCTCAATCGGATGTATTACTGAAGAACTGGCTCTGGCATGATTCTGTTTTTCCAACTCTATGTCATCAAATGCTAGTCAACTACACAACTGTACGATGATTTTTTGTTTTGTTGCAATGATATGTAGCGGAGAAATGTGCCACCACTGGTCAAGAGTAATGACACATTTCAACATCATTTCAGTCAGTCTTCTTATCCACACCACAGTATTTTCTATGAACCAAGCTCCTCGAGAACGTAACATTGATGAGACTGTTTGGCTAGAGTTGCCTAGGCTTACTGTAGGACACATTTCCTCCCTCTTTTGCCTATTGGCAAGTTTTGGTTTAAAATGGGTTATGATGCCAATGAAACCTAATATACTCCAGTCCTCATCTCTCTCACTCTCTAATGCATATTATCATTTCCATGAACAATATTCTGAACAATTCGTTTAGTATAAACAGCAATTATAGCGGAACTCAAAAATGCCTCAACTTGTGTCATCTGTTTTGGATCATTTTATAGAAGATGTAAATATTTGCTGCTGGGATAATAGTTGTATATTGTTGTACACACACTGTGTGTGTCCGTGATGTATAGCAGGGGTCTCCAACTCTGTTCCTAGAGAGCTACCCTACTGTAGATTTTCGCTCCAATCCCAGTTGTAACTAACAACCAGCTTTATCAACCAGCTGATTATTAGAATCAGCTGTGCTAGATTAGGGTTTGGAGTGAAAATCTACAGGACGGTCGCTTTCCCGGAACAGGGTTGGAGATCCCTGATACATAGCCTATTGTATTGTGTTATAGCATATCTATTAACTCTTTTGTATTATTGTCCAGTTCAGACTTCACAGACCTGTATTATTTGTATATGTATTTAACTATGTATGCATGTACTACAGTAGTTAGTTATTTGCCATATCCATTTGCAAATAAAGATGCTTTTCAATTATCTAAAGAGTTCAGAGACTGGTGAGATTCGATCATGGATGTATATATACAAAGATGACATGCATATGACATTTTATAATCTTAATAATTTAGATACACGGTCTTGATTTACTTAACCCATTTTGTTTTCTTGTAGGCCTATTTTTTTGCCCACTCCATCAGTCACTGCGGGACTTTGTGAGGAAGAGGCAGAACTATAGTTTGCACAAAATTGTTTCCCCCGGGCAGCATATCACAGAGACGCACATTTTGTTGTCAAAAGACTTTCCACGTTGTTAGCTAGCTCGAGCATGAATGTGGCTTCAGAGACAGATTGTATCTTTATTTAACTCAGTAACTAAAAGGCAGTATGGTTGGAAAGATAAAGCGGGTCCGCGAAAAGCTTCATCAGGCTGCGGTTAAACTTGACAGTCCACCGTTCGGTGGCGCAAGATCCACAGATTTAGAAAAGGCACCGATTCCAAGTGGTTCATTCATCTTCGATGTAAACAAAACAAACAATGCACAGTTGCACATAAAGAAGGATGAAAACGCGAAGGTATTTTATCAACACATAATTTAACGTTCGCTTGCCAACTGCGTCTCTTCTAGATGGTTTAGCTAACGTTGTAGCTAAAATTTGTTAAACAGTTAACGTTAGCTAGCTAACAGTTAGCTATTTCACTAGCTAGCTAGTTGTCAGCTAGCTAGGGTCATAATGTATACATGTTCATGGGATCAACCTAGCTGACTATAGAGAGATTACTTTGAAGTGTTTTTTTCCCCTCCAATATATTTATGTTGGGTGTCAATGTGGATGTTCTCTTCCAACAGACCCCACTGAGTTCCTTTCCAAGTGGAATCTTTGCTGGAACACAAATCAGCCCTGAAGCCCTCGTGCAAACTCTGAAGTTTGAAGAACCATCCAATGACACTGTTACACCTGCGCAGAAAGGTAAAGACACTTTGATTATCAACCAAATGTTTAGCTACTTAATCAGTGGAAATCTGCACGAGAGTACTTGTCTGTGTGTCTCAATAACGAATCATATTCTACCTTCAAGTACACGCATTTCATCTTCGTGACGTTTTAGCTCCCCCAAACGTCCTGGAGACATTGTTTATTTCCAGCAACATCAACCAGGCACATAGTATTTTTCTGAACACAATATGTTATTCTCTCCTACCACAAGAGGGCAGAAAATACAAAGGAATCACTCGACAACAATTGACTTGTGATGTGACGATGACAACAGCTCAGTCTATGCAGTATATTGCTTAGCATTGGTATAAAATTTGTAATGAAGAAAAGTAAGTAGGATGGTAACCTATAGATAAGAAACGATGCCCCCGCCAACCTCTTCCCTCTTGAGACCTAGGCTCTTTTGAATAAGCTTAAGCCCAATGTAAGTAAGTCAGAGCAGCTACTCCAGCTGCAGTGGCAGAGCAGCTACTCCAGCTGCAGTGGCAGAGCTGCAGCAAGAAGCCCGTCTTCCTTGTTAGACAACAGAGGACTGGTTCTATTTATAGCCTCTCTGCAGCATAAATAGTTCATGCATGAAATCAAGGTTCTGTTCAGTTGCCTAGCTCCCCTGCATCAGTGTTCCTCCCTGACTAGATGAGTCGTGGCACCACTGGCGCATAGAGGAGGCTGGTGCTGCAGGGTGTAGTTCTCTTGGTAGGGTACCTCGCTGCAGCCCGGTGGGAAAGCATCAGGTGTTCCTGTCCCTTGTGTATTACAGTGTAGCAGTGATGATGTTGATACACAGCGTGTATTAGTCTGCCCTGACTCTTTGTTAGAAAGGCTGTTAGAGAGCTGTATTGAGTGTCACTTTTACTGTTTGGCTTTCTCATCAAGGTTGTTCCAATGTCTTGTTGTCTCTTGCTTGTTTAGGCTTTTGTCTGTAGTGCATGGTGGGAGGGGTGCCAGGTCCCTGGCTGGCTCGCTCGATCTCTGGAGATGGTGTCTGGCTGTTCCCTGTAGCTAGTGAGCAAGGATTTAAATGGCTTCAGTTTCTGCATTCTGCTGTTTCTTTCCTCTTCTTTCTCTCGTCCTCGATTGCAGACTCACACACACTGCTAACGAGTACTCCGTCTTCAGCCTTTTCTTGCGTCAAAACTAACAGGGTGTTTTAATACGTTGGATGTGTGTGATCTAATAACGACGGGTATATTTAGCTGTGTCTATTGATTAGGCTAACTAATTAAAGCAAGTGCTTTCCTGGCTGCTGACAAATGTATGAGATTTTTTTTTTTTTTAAAGGACAGGGCAATGAGATGCAGTATTCCATCTGTTGCCATGGTGAAATGTTTGTCAGTGTGCTCTTGTTTTCCCAAAACAGTGTCTGTATATTGGCCTCTTTGTGAAATGGTAACTTGGTTCTGGAAAGCAAAATCTAATTTGACAGTACATTAGTGGGAAAAGAAAATTGAGGCGATATAAGTAAGGGTTTATTAAGAATGCTGTTTTTAATTCCTGTCCACGGAAATGGTATGAATTGGATTTTTACCATCTCGTCTAAGCAGACAGACATTGCGAACTGTGGGCTCTTCTAGCTGTGAAAGCTGCTGTGATTAAAGCACTGCCTCCTTCTACACATTAACAATGAGGGAACGGAAGGGAGCCGGCGTTATAGAGAGCAATTATTTTAGCCTACAGCTTCTCACTTCAGCTAAACGCTGTCACGTTGTCGTGTTTAATAGGGGTATTTCACCTGAAGGATCCCAAATTCACTTTCACTGACTCTACTACATTAATATTACTTTTATTTTGGTTCGTCTTCGCCACCACCCCGTCCTCGGCGGTGTCTGTCTCTGCCCACAGGGATTAAAGCCCTCTGGTTTCTGTTCGGGCATCTGTCCAGCTAGCCACTCTACTTTGCTACGCTGTCAATTATAAAATACTCTGTTCTCTCTGGCAGAGCAGAAAGAAGCAAGCAAATGCTGTGTGTGTGTCATGTCTTTTCATCCGATGCCTGTTGTAGGTCCCCCTGGGGGCTTGTATCCGAGCAGATATAAACTCTTATCTGCCACTTTTAATTCGATTGATTTAATTAGTATTATTATGCACACTTACTGTTGGTGCTTGGCATATTCGTTGGCACTTTGTGTGTGCATGTTTGTGCGTGCCTTTTGCCTAGTTAAATAAAGGTTAGATAAAAAATAAATAATTTTCCATCCTCCTGACTATCAGTCTCTGCAGTTGATTTTCTCTTAGGCCTATTCAATTGACTTAGTTCAGAGTCTTCACCAGGGCTCTACGCTGACATTTTTTACATTATTTTTTACAAGGAGCATGTGTACACCTAAGTTAAACAATTTAGGAGCACAATTAAAAATATTTAAGGCAACAAGCTGTTTTCTTTGTAGTAATGTTGCAAGCATGAATCTTTCAGGATGCCAGGTCCAGGTCGCACAGCAAAATATTTAGGCTCATATGCGAGTAAAACTGTCGCACTGTAGAGCCCTGTTCGCTTCCATGTGTTCTGTGCTACGTGTGTCTTGAACAGAACAATCTCTGTTTCAAAGAGCAGAACTCCTTGCTGCCGTACCACGGCGTGATGTTAAATGACTGCGGCAGTTGATCATTCAGTGACCACCTCTGTTTTGACAAAGAGCCCTCATTGCACTTAATAGGGGATATCAGTATCTGAGCCGGGACCCGGTGAAACCACCTCTTTATCTTGTTGTCAGCTCCCCAAAGGCACTACCCCTCCTCTCCTCCACCTAACAGAGAGCTGCCTGTCAATTATGCCAGAGAAAAGGGGGAAAGCGGAGAGGCTGAGCGGGGGCAAACCCAAGCAGGAAAGGAAATATGGAATTCTCCCGATCACTCATAATAAAGCCTAATCAAGTTTCACGTTTTTGTCACGTGCACTAGTACAGTGAAATGCCTTTCTTGCGATCTAATCGGTGCTATCTATTTCACTGTGTACTGAGAACCCAATCCTCTCTGGGGGTACAGGGAGGACCAGGGAGGTGGTAAGTAAGGCTCTCTTCCCCCACCACAAATGGCCCCAGGTCGGGTTGGGTTTCACCCATCAGCAGTCCAGGACCAGGGCTGTCAGGGACGGGGATGCAGCAGAAGTAGAGATGCCTATCTGGCCCCTGTACCTCTTCTGCTACAGCAGGACAACACATTTGTTGTCGACACTGCGGTGGCAGATTAAAGATTGGACCAGGCAGGAAGGAACTGGCCTGGGATGAAAGTTGGTGTGTGTGTTGCTGCTGGAAGAGCTGTATCTGAGCATGGGCTGAAGATGCATGTAGAAATTAAAAGAGAAAGATAAATTATTTTGCTTGGTTTGATAGTTAATTTTACGCCACCATGTTTTGGCTTGAGATAAACTCTGTGATATTGAAGCAGTTTCCGATATAAGGTGAGAGATTTTCGGCGAGGATTTATTAGTTGCAGTGGTATACCCCGGGGGTTAAGAATGACCCTGATTTGTGATGTGGGGGCTGGGTCTTGTCCTGACAATCGCCATGGCAGCAACAGCAGTGTGGGTGGCTGGGAATTGGTGATGTCGGCCAGAAGGGAGTGAGTAACTTCAGTAGATCTAGGTTGTGGTTAGGTGTGGCCCAGTTGGTAGAGCATGGCGCTTGGACCGCCAATTATCGTTGGTTCCATTCCCGCTGGGGCCTCCCATATGGAAAATATATGCGAACCTGACTGTAAGTCGTGGGATAAAAGCATCTGCTAAATGGCATATATACAGTATATGAGGTTAGTTGGTTAGTCAGTGTCACACTTTGTCTTCTGTAGTAGTGATGGGGGGAAAAAATCGATACAGTTACATATCGCATGTGTATATTATTTTGGATGATATTGTATCGATACTTTGACTCGAAAGTATCAATTTATGATAACTATTTTGCTAGGTAGAGTTACCCACATGAAAAAATACTATAGTATACAATGGTATAAATACTGTAGTATTACTACATTTATATATTATTGTAATCACTATAGTGTTTTTTGGTCTTCGGTCCCCAAAACACTACAGTGAATACTGTAGTATTTACTATAGTGTTTTTGTTTTATCTTTGACGTAGCCCACCACTTCTTTCTCCTTGACGAAACCTAGACAAATACTAAACGAGCACATTTTTCAGAACCTATAAGTAGGTGGGACTGGAGTCTGAATGGATAGTTCAGAGCTTCTGCTCTTCTATAACCTGTAGGGAACACAACCTGTGGTCTATACTTGGCATGTAGGTTTCTCACTCATGGTGGCACACACTGGGGAGGGGAATAGGTGGGGTATATGCAAAGTTAATACTGCATTTGTATTACTATAGTTAAGAAAGTGTTGTTTTCGTGGAAATTACTGTAGTATTTACTACAGTTTTTTTTGTGGATAATACTGTAGTAGTTACTATAGTATACTACGCAATTCTATAGTAAGCATTACAGATTTGACGGATACTACAGTGTATAGTATTCTACAGTATACTACAAAATGATATAGTAAGTACTACACATGATCAAGGCATACTACAGTGTGGAATATAGGGCGGCAGGCCCAGTAACCGAAATGTTGCTGGTTCGAATTCCCGAGCCGACTAGGTGAAAAAATCTGCCGGTGTGCCCTTGAGCAAGGCACTTAACCCTAATTGCTCCTGTAAGTCACTCTGGATAAGATATTTAGTATTAAATGGCCCTTTTAAAGTGCTTTGGTGTGCTTGTCAATGCACGAGTCCCTTTTCCCCCCTATTGATTTAAGCCACTTTTGCTACGCGTGAAGTTTCAAATTCATCCTCGATTTACTAAATAAAAGTGTCATGTATTTTATTTATTTTTATTTTTTTACACAAGAACATTAGATTAATAAAATATTCAATCAGTCTAATGAATAAAAGGGAAAGGGGGATACCTAGTTAGTTGTACAACGGAATGCCTTCAACTGAAATGTGTCTTCTGCATTTAACCCAACCCCTCTGAATCAGAGATGTGCGGGGGGCTGCCTTAATCGACATCCACGTCTTGAAGGGATGACGACGATGCGCTCTTTGCGAGAGGGAATCTAATTTGATTGGTCCTCAACTCACGGCTCGAACACTTCATTCAGGGTAAGTGGAGTTAGCCTTACCCACAGCCGGTTAGTTCTGAAGGATTCGTTGCCATAGAAATGTACCTGGCTTAAAGGTGACCCATTTTCATGTATCTGGTTAGGCTATCCCGAGTTGAACTCAAGAGTTGACCAGAGTTAGCTCTCTAACTCCTCAATCTAGATTCGTAGTACACAACTCCGATCTCTTTGTGAACTAGTTGCTGCTCTTATCTAAGGATGAGCTCTGGTCGGGATCCTTCACTATTTGCTTCCCGGTTAAAGAAGCAATGAGAGCAGAGTACAAATCTGTTGCCTGCCAGGCCCAATGGTTTTGTCCATATTGCTCATCAACCGTGCTGTGGTCATTAAAATGACTGGAATTCTATTTGTTGGCTGACTGTTGTTTAACCTTTCAACCTTGTGGCTGGGGCAGCAGGAGGACAGCAGGACAGAGTAGAAAGCAGGCCAATGCAGCAGCACACTCACCCACCATGAGCACCTTTCACCATGTTAGCTAGAGCATGACTCAGATATGGAGGACATTACCTCAATGTAGATGATTTGTCAAAGTGAATCATTCCCCTGGGCATAATTTCAATGTTGAATACTATTGTGAAAGGTATTATTGGGACAGTCCATACTAGAGGTCGACCGATTAATCGGAATGGCCGATTAATCGGGGCCGATTTCAAGTTTTCATAACAATCGGAAATCGGTATTTTTGGGCGACGATTTTTTTTAATTTTTTTTTTACACCTTTATTTAATCTTTATTTAACTAGGCAAGTCAGTTAAGAACACATTCTTATTTTCAATGACGACAGATTTTTAACCTTGTCAGCTCGGGGGATCCAATCTTGCAACCTTACAGTTAACTAGTCCAATGCTCTAACACCTGATTACATTGCACTCCACAAGGAGCCTGCCTGTTGGCGAATGCAGTAAGCTAAGGTAAGTTGCTAGCTAGCATTAAACTTATCTTATAAAAAAACAATCAATCAACGACTGTCATTGCTCCAATGTGTACTTAACCATAAACATCAATGCCTTTCTTAAAATCAATACACAAGTATATATTTTTAAACCTGCATATTTAGCTAATAGAAATCCAGGTTAGCAGGCAATATTAACCAGGTGAAATTGTGTCATTTCTCTTGCGTTCATTGCATGCAGAGTCAGGGTATATGCAACAGTTTGGACCGCCTGGCTCTTTGCGAACTAATTTGCCAGAATTTTACGTAATTATGACAACATTGAAGATTGTGCAATGTAACAGGAATATTTAGACTCATGGATGCCACCCGTTAGATAAAATAGGGAACGGAATAAACGTTTTGTTTTCGAGGTGATAGTTTCCGGATTAGTCAAAGGTATATGGTTTAGAGAGAAATAGTCGACGTGTTATAATTCCTGTAATAACTTGCGGCTGAATTTGAAAGGGGTTCCTTCGTTATTTTATCGTTCATGTCTTCCATAGAGAATGTCTTGATCTACTTCAAATAAGGTCTGTGTTTCGTGCAGGCTTAAACCGCCTCGACGTTTTGATACCCGTGTAAATCTCACTAGGATAAGGTAACGTTTGTCAACATATTTTCATAAATCCACTCTACAATTTTTTTAATCTTCGCTTATATTTAGCCAATATTGATCAGAGTTACCTTGTCCTATGGATATCTACACAGTTATAAAATTGGCACGGTGATGTAAGCCTACACGAAACACAGACCTTATTTTAAGTGAATCTAAAAATATCCTATGCAATAAATGAAGGAACCGCTTTTCAGATTTTGCTAGGTGTCAATTATGACTCGCACTTTGGTTGTCAATTCTTACCATGCCCATTATTAAAATAGGATTTCCTGTATATAGAAATTAAGGTTTTTGTTTTCAACATTCATCACAGGTAACTTAAACTCTATTTTTATTCAAACAGTTGAGAGCAGACCCTAAGCAGACTCTTCAGTATCATTGTCACTTCAGAGCTGTGTGTATGTATTTATGTATTATATTAAGTTAAAATAAGTGTTCATTGTTCATTCAGTATTGTTGCAATTGTCATTATTACAAAAATGTGTGTGTGTGTGTGTGTGTGTATGATATATATTTATATATATATATATATATATATATATATAAGTTCTTTTTTTTATTTTTTATAAATCGGCCGATTAATCGCTATCCTCTTTTTTGTCCTCCAATAATCGGTATCGGCATTGAAAAATCATAATCGGTCGACCTCTAGTCCATACCAGTGTTGGGGTCCATTTCAATTGAAACCACAATTCAAATTTTTCCCAGTGCGTTTCAATGAAAAAAAATGTGTGATCTGAATTTGCTTTACTTTCTAAATTGACTGGAAATGAAATTGAGCCCAACCCCGGTCTATACCATAATGTCTGTTTGCGTAAAGAGAGAAGCTGTAGGATGTTTTTAATAGCAGTGGATTGGCGAGGAGGTGGCAGGATAAACAAACACTATGAGTTCCCTCATGTGTGACTGACTCCCACTGTCCCACACTGACAGTTTCATTGCCGCAGAATGACATTAGCTACCACCACACAACCCGGACATCCCTGCCAGCTCCCCCTGCCAACCGCGCTGCCCACTCCTCTCCTTTTAGTTTTTCCCTTCCTGCTATCATTAGTGGAGAGTCATTCCCCAACAAATGTAGGCTGAAGAATTGATTTGCCTTTACAGCGTGGGCACTGTATTGTATTATCATAACATGATTGGAAATAGTTCTTTCCTGCCTTTCCTCCTCACTTTTCTTGATAAGTCAAATCCATTTCTAACACATTACAGTGCCTATTCAAATACATTCTACAAGGCAGCTGGATTCAGAGATGGACAGGCACAGTACAGATGATTCATAGGACATATGAACCCACCTAATTACTATTTCACACATGTACAAGTGTGTGTTATACGCATGTGTGAATTGGACATAATTATAATTTTTTTTGTATAACCGAACTCCCCCTGAGACACCCTCTGAGAGTGGGGTCGTAGCCAGTAACGTAGTATAGCTACACTCAACCCAGTACAGTGATTAGGACCCCAAGGCCAATTCCAGCACACACGCACTTTCCCATGTGTTTTTAATGTCTGTCTGTTGTACTAAATGTCTGTTTTTCGAAATGCAACGTGAGGACTGTGTTTTCAAAGCTTACATTTCAACTGGAAGTACCTTAAAGCTAGAATCCTTAATTGCTACTTCCATTTTTGGACTTAATATAACTAATGACATACCCGTTGAAGAATATAACTTATGCATGCCTCGTGAGCTTAGTTCAACTATCATACCCCAAAATATAAGCTTGTTTACTCCAATGTTTGTAAAGAATGTAAATGTAAACAAACACTGGATTGCCTGAAAGCATTGTTAAAACAAACCAATAGAAATGATCATGGATGGCCAGGCCTTGCATCCCTAGCTCTGTCTATGAATTTGAGAGTGGTTGCATTTCTCCAGGCCCATCCCTCAGCGTTTTACAAAAACAGAGGCGGGGTGCAACCCATGTCACTGCCTCGTACCACCTGTCTGTAGGCTATATCCAACATTTAACAGAAGCTCATCTGTGTCTTTAAATGAGATGCTATTGATCGGGGAGGTGAAGGGAGTGGTGCCCCATTAAACAACATCTCTAGGCTCTCTGTCTCTGCTCTGCACAATGCTGTAACCTCAAGCTGCCATTCAATGATTGGAAGTTTCTAATTGAACACTAATGGTAGATACTACATCTACAATGTCATGGTAATGATGATGATGTAATTCATCTGAAAAGGTCTGGATGAATAGACCTAGTTATTGGTCCATCATCGTGGTTATTGTCAATGGCAGACTAAAACAACATCTATCAAACTAAACAGATCGCCTTGTTCAGTTTGACAGGAATAACATATTATCGCTGAATAGGCAACGACAAAAGTGCTGTAGGAACCTCTTTAAAATTAGATCCCAGGTAACAATGTAGCCTTTTCAGAGAAAATACATTGTGGGACTGTGTGTTGACATAAGGAAGTTGAGAGTAAGAAAGGTCCTTACTAGAGATGCTGCGGCGTGTAGCATTTGGGTCCCATTGAGTTCCACTTTACCGTTCTCTCAGACATGTCAGTCAAGGACTGCGGCATTGCTAATTACAAAGCCAATTCCATCAGTAGGCTCTACTAGCTATATACAGTTGAAGTCGGAAGTTTACATACACCTTGGCCAAATACATTCAAACTCAGTTTTTCACAATTCCTAATATTTAATCCCAGTAAAAATTCCCTGTCTTAGGTCAGTTAGAATCACCACTTTATTTTAAGAATGTGAAATTTCAGAATGATAGTAGAGAGAATGATTTATTTCTTTCATCACATTCTCAGTGGGTCAGAAGTTTACATACACTCAATTAGTATTCGGTAGCATTGGCTTTAAATTGTTTAACTTGGGTCAAATGTTTTGGGTAGCCTTTCACAAGCTTCCCACAATAAGTTGGGTGAATTTTGGCCCATTCCTCCTGACAGAGCTGGTGTAACTGAGTCAGGTTTGTAGGCCTCCTTGTTCACACACGCTTTTTCAGTTCTGCCCACAAATTCTTTCTAGGATTGAGGTCAGCGCTTTGTGATGGCCACTATAATACCTTGATTTTGTTGTCCTTAAGCCATTTTGCCACGACTTTGGACGTATGCTTGTGGTCATTGTCCATTTGGAAGACCCATTTGCGACCAAGCTTTAACTTCCTGACTGATGTCTTGAGATGTTGCTTCAATATATCCACATAATTTTCTATCCTCATGATGCCATCTATTTTGTGAAGTGCACAAGTCCCTCTTGCAGCAAAGCACTCCCACAACATGATGCTGCCACCCCTGTGCTTCACAGTTGGGATGGTGTTCTTCGGCTTGCAAGTCTCCCCCTTTATCCTCCAAACATAACGATGGTCATTATGGCCAAACAGTTCTATTTTTGTTTCATCAGACCAGAGGACATTTCTCCAAAAAGTACGGTCTTTGTCCCCATGTGCAGTTGCAAACCGTAGTCTGGCTTTTTTATGGCGGTTTTAGAGCAGTGGCTTCTTCCTTGCTGAGCGACCTTTCAGGTTATGTCGATATAGGACTCGTTTTACTGTGGATATAGATACTTTTGTACCTGTTTCCTCCAGCATCTTCACAAGGTCCTTTGCTGTTGTTCTGGGATTGATTTGCACTTTGCGCACCAAAGTATGTTCATCTCTAGGAGACAGAACGCGTCTCCTTCCTGAGTGGTATGACGGCTGCTTGGTCCCATGGTGTTTATATTTGCGTACTATTGTTTGTACAGATGAGCGTGGTACCTTCAGGCATTTGTAAATTGCTCTCAAGGATGAACCAGACTTGTGGAGGTGTACAATTCTTTTCCTGAGGTCTTGGCTGATTTATTTTGATTTTCCTTCGATGTCAAGCAAAGAGGCACTGAGTTTGAAGGTAGGCCTTGAAATACATCCACAGGTACACCTCCAATTGACTCAAATGATGTCAATTAGCCTATCAGAAGCTTCTAAAGCCATGACATCATTGTCTGGAATTTTCCAAGCTGTTTTAAAGGCACAGTCAACTTAGTGTATGTAAAGTTCTGACACACTTGAATTATGATACAGTGAATTATAGGTGAAATAATCTGTAAACAATTGTTGGAAAAATGACTTGTGTCTTGCACAAAGTAGATGTTCTATTCAACTTGGCAAAACTATATTTTGATAACACGAAATTTGTGGAATGGTTGAAAAATTAGTTTTAATGACTCCAACCTAAGTGTATGTAAACTTCTGACTTCAACTGTATAGGGCCAGGCTGCAACACGGACACTTAATTTTCCCAAAGTCACAGCGCATCGATCCTGTTTCTCTCTATTTTGTCAAAAGAGCGTGAAATCACAGGGATGGATAAACATTTTTTTTTTTAAACAAACCACAAAATACTGTCACCTGCCCTGTCAGATATCAAGGTCATGTTTTGTGTTCAAAACAATTCAACCGTTGTACTTCCGTTTAAATGAGTGATTTGCTTTTCTTTACCAACTCCATCTCATTTTCTCTCTCTAAAATGTGTCCGTTTTCCACGAGACACTCCGGTGATCTGGTAGACAGTGACAATATGCATACTGCCCAGCATCTGTTGTTGTCATTGCGCTACAGGAAGCAACTGTCTGTGTGATAACCTCTGCTCTTATCGCCCAGTGTCAGTGATAACTCTTTCTTTGTCAGGAAGGGCAGAGATGGGACCAAATGGTCACACACACACACCACAGACACACACACCACTGGGGCTACCCTATGCACAGGGGGACGCAACGTGGTTGTCCCAATTACTGAAAACATTCCATCCCAGGACAGGATGTTTTTCTAAAGAGGGAGAAATAGATAGATCTAGTAGGTAGTGTATTCTGTTCTCAACCCCTTCCCTCCGACGGTATCTCTCCCCATTCTCCATGCCTTTGAACCGGGAAAGACGAGCCACATGTCCTGATCGAGCCATATCTTCTTCTGAGGCGCTCGCAACAATACTGTGATTACTTTCTCCCTTTGGGCTTCAAGTTTTTCAGCCGTGGTTTGTTTTAATGACATGTTACAGGCTTTTCTTTTTCCTGTCAAATCAAGCTCTCGCTGGGAAATTTCCATTTTTATACCCCAAACTCAAATCTGTTATTATAATTCTATTCAACTGTGAATTATTTATTTGGCAATGGGAACATTTTACTGGTTCCATTTATCTTGTGGAAAAAGATCTGGCACGTTTCAATTTCCAAAGCATTTTAGAAAGTCCCCTCTCTTCCTTTATCGTTGATGAATTGCTTTGAATGTTGATGAATTGCTTTGAATGTTGGTGAATTGATTTGCTTTGAACGTTGGTGAATTGAATTGCTTTGAATGTTATTTTCTATTGTTGATGATGACCTCTTCACATACCCACGAGGGTACCTATGTTCTCTCTACTGAATGTGTGAAGTACCAGTGTAACATTGTGGATGCTCACTCACTCCGTCTCTGTTCACAGCCCCTGAGGAGAAGAAGAAGCAGCAGACGAAGAAAGAGAAGATGAAGGAGAGGCGAGACAGGTGGCTAAACAGTGAGTATTATCATAACGTAACATACATCTGACTCGTACTCTTTCTATGAGGGAGACCCTCCTATTTCACTGGTCTGTTAGGCACCCTCACAGAGAGTTACACAGAATCGGGAACTTTATTGGCAGGAACAAATGTGACTAATGTGGTTCTGTACAAAGAGAGATGATGAATGAATATACTGTATATAATAGACATATCATGATAGTGAATGGCTCAGCAGATACAAAAGCAATACTAATATGGGCCGAATAGTGGTACTCACTTCTGCCCACACACCATCACACATGTCCACTTGAAGGGAGACTGAGTAGGCTCTGAGCAGGCAAGAGGACTGTGTCCGGTTCCCCAGCAACCACCAGACCCTAGCAACCAGTGGCCTGGTCACAAAGGTCAATAGGAGATTGGGGAGCCAGTTCATGACCCTCTGATCTCTCTCTGGCACTGTTTGGGCCTGGGTGGAGTGCACTTCATTAAGTGATAAGACTCACAGGCAGGGGACTCCGTAACAAATCAAATGTTATTTGTCACACGCTTAGTCTACACCCGTTGTTTACAAACAGTCCTTCCCAACAATGCAAAATAGAAATAGCATAAGAAATTGAAATAAAATAACACAAGGAAAAAATACACAATGAGTAACAATAACTTGGCTATATACACAGGGTACCAGTACAGGGTCAATGTGCAGGGGTACGAGGTCATTGAGGTAGATATGTACATATAGGTAGGGATAAAGTGACTAGGTAACAGGATAGATAATAAACAGCAACAGTAGCTTATGTGATGAGTCAAAAGAGGTTAGTGCAAAAAGGGTCAATGCAGATAGTCCGGGTAGCAATTGGTTAACTATTTAACTAACTATTTAGCCGTCTTATAGCTTGGGTGGTAGACTCTGTTCAGGGTCCTTTTGGTTCCACACATGGTGCATCGGTTCTGCTTGCCGTGGAGAACCAGTCTATGACTTGGGTGGCTGGTGTCTGATCATTTCAACGTTCACGTTTTTATCTTTCTACACTCCTTAATGCTGACATTGGGGCTCTCTCCCAAAAGTTTGAATTTATAAAATGTAGGATTTTTCCTTTTGTGTTCAAAAATCTAATGTTTGAAAGGCAAGATAAAGAGATACCTTCAGGACATAACAGAATTAGTTTGGTGCGATGAGGAGCTCCATCCCCACTGATCTCTACTGAGAAGCTGAGGTTTCTGCGACGCGCCAGCCCGCGACAGAGCTAGCTGTGTCTGTATAATTACAACCCCTTTTTAAAGCTACAGTCTGGCAAATCAGCAGCCCTCTGAAATGACCATTGAACAGATTCCCAGATTGAGCTTTTAACAGCACCACCTACTTTTCTAGAATTGTGATCACTTAGTAACCCAATCTGCTGATCCAATCAATTCTCTGTGTAACACAAGATGTCTCCTCTGTGCATATCATTAGACTCCAATGGTTCTTTTGACTCTGTCGGAAATTAGAGACAGGCTGTGAGCCTCAGACCTCTGCAGTTTTCGTGAAATTAACAAGGAGAAAGAAAAAAGAAGAGAAAAAATCGGATAATTGCTTTTCTGTCGTAGACCAACTGTATCTTAGGAAGAGGCGGGGCTGTCTGCATCTGCAGCGTGGGGGTCCTCTGGATCTGTACTGATGAGGATGTGCAAAATATGTGTTGACGAATAAGGGTTATTATTCCGACTGTATATTCCACAGAGGGGATTTAATGCCCCATGTGTTCCTTCATTTAGCCTAAATAAGAGACGGAGGTGGCAATTCAATCAAAGCCACAGTTCTACACAATCTGGAAATACCCTGAGGATTAGCCTAAATGACATGAACGGTGAATAATTTTTCCGCTGACATTTTAATACCTTCAACACGGCCTGTCTATGATCTGGTCGTATCCACCAAAGTCAGAATTTCTACTTGAAGCCATAAAGTTTAATGCACCTCCATTTTCACCTGTTCACGAACTGTACCGATGACATCTGGTTTGAATATTCCTCCCTGGCTCTGATCACAGTATTTGTTCAAGTCTGTGGTGATGTAGGGTTTAGTGTTTTGCCGCTGATATGGTCACAGTTGATTACATGGGCAAGTCGGCACGTAAGAAACCATATGGCTCATAGTCATCATAACTCATGGCTGGGATCAACACCACTCTATGATGAAAGCCAAAAGGCCCAAACCACAATGATTTTAACCAAATGTTTTACATCTCAAGAGAAAGAGATTCTCCTCATACACTATATAGTGTATACAAAAGTATGTGGACACCCCTTCAAATTAGTGGATTCGGCTATTTCAGCCAAACCTGTTGCTGACCGGTGTATAAAATCGAGCACACAGCCATGTAATCTCCATAGACAAACATTGGCAGTAGCATAGCCTTACTGAAGAGCTCAGTGACTTTCAACTTGGCGCCGTCATAGGATGCCACCTTTCCAACAAGTCAGTTCATCAAATTTCTGCTCTGCTAGAACTGCCCCGGTCAACTGTAAATGCTGTTCTTGTGAAGTGGTAACATCTGGGAGCAACAAGTTCCAAACTGCCTCTAGAAGCAACGTCCGCACAATAACTTTTCATCGGGAGGTTCATGAACTGGGTTTCCATCCGAGCAGCTGTATACAAGCCAAAGATCACCATGCGCAATGCCAGGCGTCGGCAGAAACGCGTTCTCTTGAGTGATGAATCACGCTTCACCATCTGCCAGTCCGACGGACAAATCTAGATTTGGCGGATGCTTTGGAGAACGCTAACTCTGACTGCGAGCCAGGCCTAATTGTCCAACCTCAGTGCCCGACCTCTCTAATGCCCTTGTGATGAATGGTCCCCACAGCAATGTTCCAACATCTAGTGGAAGGCCTTCCCAGAAGAGTGGAGGCTGTTTATAGCAGCAATGAGGGACCAACCCCATATAATGCCCATGATTTTGGAATGAGATGTTCGACGAGCAGGTGTCCACATACTTTTGCTCATGTAGTGTATAAATGCCACTCTACAAAGGGTTGTAGGTAATCTTGGTAAGGCTACTGATTGTTGTGGAGGCACGTCTTTGACATACAGTAAGTCTCTGCTGCTTGTGCCATGATGGAAACATTGTAACGTTCCTGAACAATCAAACAAGAAAAGCGTCAATACAGGATTAAGATTGAATCCTACTACACCGGCTCTGATGCTCGTCGGATGTGGCAGTGCTTGAAAACTATTATGGACTACAAAGGGAAACCCAGGCGCAAGCTGCCCAGTGACGCGAGCCTACCAGAAGAGCTAAAAGCAACACTGAAGCATGCATGAGAGCACCAGCTGTTCTGGATGACTGTGTGATACCGCTCTCGGTAGCCGATGTGAGCAAGACCTTTTAAACAGGTCAACATTCAGATGGATTACCAGGACGTGTACTCAAAGCATGCGGGGACTAATTGGCATGTGTCTTCACTGACACTTTCAACCTCTTCCTGACTGAGTCTGTGATACCTACGTGTTTCAAGCAGACCACCATAGTCCCTGTGCCCAAGGAAGCGAAGGTAACATGCCTAAATGATTACCGCCCCGTAGCACTCACGTCGGTAGCCATGAAGTGCTCTGAAAGGCTGGTCATGGCTCCCATGAACAGCATCCTCCCAGACACCCTAAACCCACTCAAATTCGAAGACCGCCCCAACAGATCCACAGATGACAATGAAACAGGTGTCATGACGTTGCCTGTTTAGGTACATAAAGCCCATTCCCCTCTCCCTGCCACTCCCTGCCTCCCCCTTTCCTCCTTCAACCCATGCTGTGATCACAGAGAGACGTCGTAAATTCCTGAGAATCTCCTCATGGCCAAACAGTATTAGAGAGAGGGTAAACTTGAGGTACGAACAGATTTCATGTTCCTGAAAAAGTATTAAAGATCGGTGAAGATCCCAGCTATTAACATGTCCGTTTGTCCCAATGTGGGAAACTCATGGGAGACGGGGTGGCTACATTACCATACCGCTGTTTATATAATAACCTCAGATATGAGGTTTACATCTGTTTGTTGTATAAAATGAATGAGTGAGTATGATACTGTTTGTATAATTGTGTAATATGATTTTGGACTGTTTAATGAAGAAAAATACACATCCCTTTTGATTTGAACTAAATCCAAGGACCGCCCCTGAGCCCAGTTAGGGTCAGACATCCTGGGACAGCCCCTTTCTGCTATCTGAATAAAAGCCCAACTCTGAGAAATTATCAATAGACCATGTTTTTCTCCATAGGAGGAGAACGAAGGTTAAGTACCATTGCTGAATCTTTAACCATACCACGTGGTTAAACTCTTAGACGAATAAGAACAAGTCTTTGATATTGACTACTAGTCTGCAGCTAGGAATTCGGTATCATTGAACGCGAAGAAAGACAACTGCCGAAACATATATTCTATAACGAATGTCACTCTGAACTATCCACAATAACCAGGACAGAGACAGAAGGAACTCCAACAGAAACTAACTTTTCTCCAGCGGTGAAGACGACACACCGAGCGTAAATATATATATATATATATTGCAGTTGTTCCCGAATGAGTGAGCGTTCATGTGTAAGGATTAGCATGTCAATTGTTATAATTATGGACTCTGTAGTGACTTCTTAGTCGAACGCAATTTTCCCTTTGTCTAACAAGCCGCATGCCGGTTCAGCCCACTAGGGCATATTTCTCCCATTTCATGTAACCATTTTAAGTTTGTTTGTTTGTTTGCATTTCTGTGAATTACTTAGTTAGTAATAAATAAATTATTTAAGACAATTGATGTATGGATGACTCATAGTGAAGACTGGGTTCGTGCAGATAACCAATAATTTACGACGTTTGGATTGAGACTAACGTGAGGTAAAATAAATAAATCATTAATCAGAAGACTATTGATCAGATAGGAAAATATCTGAAAGGTTATATTGGGAAATTATAACTTTGTAATCTGACTACTTTCCCTGGTGCCCTCGAATTCATAGTTAATTAGTTACGTTATTAATCAGTTGATCGCGTAATAACTAATTACAGGAATCTTTGATGTAAACTATAAGTCTTCAATTTAATGATAGCAAAGACACGACACAGGCTATAGGGAGGAGGTCAGAGAACTAGCAGTGTGGTGCCAGGACAACAACCTCTCCCTCAATGTGAGCTAGACAAAGTAGCTGATCGTGGACTGCAGGAAAAAGTGGGCCGAACTGGCCCCCATTAACATCAACGGGGCTGTAGTGGAGCGGGTCGAGAGTTTCAAGCTCCTTGGTCTCCACATCACCAATGAACTAGCATGGTCCAAACACACCAAGACGGTTGTGAAGTTGGCACGACAAAACCGTTTCCCCCGCAGGAGACTGAAAAGATTTGGCATGGGTCCCCAAATCCTCAAAATGTTCTACAGCTGCACCATCGAGAGCATCCTGACCAGTTGTATCACCGCCTGTAATGGCATCTGACCCGACCATAAGGCACTACAGAGGGTAGTGAGTACGGCCCAGTACATCACTGGGGCCAAGCTTCCTGCCATCCAGGACCTATATAATAGGCGGTGTCAGAGGAAAGACCATAAAATTGTCAGAGACTCCAGTCACCCAAGTCAAAGACTGTTTTCTCTGCTACCACACGACAAGCAGCACCAGAGCGCCAAGCCTAGGACCAAAAGGCTCCTCAACAGCTTCTACCCCCAAGCCATAAGACTGCTGAACAATTAATCAAATGGCCACTGGACTATTTACATTGACCCCCCCCCCCCCCCCTATTTGTTTTGTACACTGCTGCTACTCACTGTTTATTATCTATGCATAGTCACTTCACCCCTACCTACACAGGAGAAATGACCTTAACTAACCTGTACCCCCGCAAATTGACTCGGTACAGGTACCCACTGTATATAGCCTCATTATTGTGTTACTTTTTATAATTTTTTACTTTAGTATATTTTTACTTTAGTAAATATTTTGTTAACACTTCTTGAACTGCGCTATTGGTTAAGGGCTTGTAAGTAAGCATTTCACGGTAAGGTCTACACCTGTTGTATTTGGCGCATGTGGCAATTTTAAAGTTTGATTTAAATGCTTTTTTTGTGTGATATTTAGAGATCAGCTCCATCAAGCTGGCCAAGGAGCAACAAGTGGCCCAGGCTAAGAGGGCGGCCATGCCCGTTGTGGGTGACATGAGGCCGCTGGCAGACGCCCTGCCAGAACTCTGCCAGCTCATCCCCTCCACCACCAAGACCTCCAGAAAGGCCTCCAGAAAGAACAGTGTGTAAGTACACATCCCTGGGGAACACCCCAACAATGCTATGATTTCACACCATCCTCTTTTTCCTCACACCCACTGACTGTTCTTACAGCTGTTGGTTTGTCTCGCAGGCCTTGTTTCATCCATGAAATGGGTCATCATGTTCTTCACCACCACGTCATGTCATAGGTTACATTTTCGTCTCCTCACACTGTCCAACCCTTTGTCTGCCTTTGTCAAGTTGAGTTTATCCAAGTCAATTTCAAACCTCTGTTTTAGGTCTTTCTTAGCATTTTTGTCACAGGAATCCATGAGCTCATAATGTCCCAGTGTTTGGTTGGTCTCAGGGGCACCTGGTAGCAGGGGCCAGCCCAGCAGCAGTGCTTCAGGACGCTGTCACTGGGTTTAATGAGCCATGTTACAGGACAGACCTGGATGGACATTCCCATATTTTCCACACAGTACATTATGACAGAACCAGACTGCCACAGCACACAATACTCCCCTACCTCTACAGTATGGCCTTCAGCACAGAATTAGCCAGGTGTTAGTAAGTCGTTTTGAGGTGTAGAGGACGGATGTGGCAGGGTTGCAAGATAATAAGGGAGCAATGGACTTCCGTTCAAAACAGAGGAAGAAGGAAGAGAACTGGGGTGTATTCATTAGTCGGATTCCATTGCAAAACTTTTGGTCTTTCGCAAAACGTTTTGCGACAGAAACCGTTTACGCCAAACGTTTTGCAACAAAACCTTTTCTATTAGACAAATGCAGGTAGGTCCCTCCCCGTTTCATTCCCTTTGGTTCCTAGAGTAAATGGTAAACACACCAAACGTTTTGCAATGGAATTCGACTAATGAATACACCTATGGTGAGATTATGCCGTAAAATGCACTAAATAAGAGGGGAAGAAATCACCTCCAACTGCAATCTTGCAAGTGAATGAAGTCTGATCTAGTTCTGAGGACATTTCAATTGTGCATTATACCATTCCTCTTTGGTTTCTGGATGCTTCCAGGGTTATTTATTGCAGTCAAATTCAGCTCGGGAAAGCCTCAGTGGAGCTTGTTTATTGTGATGGGCAGTTTTTCAACTAGTCATAAATGTCTGTATGACTTAATGCCTTGGAGCCAATGCCTTGCGTTTGTTTTTTAATGTGCTGCAGTTCTCTTTCTCTCGCTCGCTCTTTTTTTTCTCTCTCTCTCTCGCTCCTGTCTGTTTCTATCTGTGTCCCTCTCTCTCTCTCTTCAGCTTAAAGATAAAGTATACCAAGATGGCGAGCTCAGCGGAGCACACACAGGCCTACCTCCTAATTGTAACTATCAGACTCAAAAAAGCAATGCACCATATAGGTTGTATAAAAGGGCCCTTTAGACTGTTCCAATGCATGCAATTAGCCTTGTGGCTCTTACAAAGCCTTCCATCGGAGTCCATGGAGACATGGTTGCTAGGCAGTGGCGAGGTTAGCTCACTTCTCACAAGATAATTCTTCCAGGAGCCCGAAGTAGCAGGCACTATAGAGAAGATCGAGGACAGGTCTTGGAGAAAAGTTATTTGTTGATGAAAGGCAGTCTTTTGATGAAGACCAGGAGATGGATGTAGCGTATTGCTTTTGAACCAGTTTTTGATATGCCTGTTGCATATTCATACAAGGAAATCATGTAAAGCCTAATACTGGTCTCTCAGGCTGACTTATGGATGTATTTGAAGTGTGAAACAGGGATCCAAACATAAGCCAAAGGCCAGAGATGTCAGCAATGACTCTAAGTGTGTGTGAAGTGTGAACAAGACAGGCTTATTACCACCAGCTGTGTGACACTGGAATTCCTCCCTGACTGAAGTTAGAATTCTCTAGAGAGTAGATCAAACAGGATCAGGCAGATCGTGTTAAAGGAATGGAATGTTTGTCAGATACATTTTCCTTCAATTCCACCTTTATCAAAATCCTAAAACGTCTTCGTTATCTTTTTGATGTTTGTTTTTTATGGAATAAGGGGAACTGTACCTGAACGTTCACCCCCAGAGGAAGGTTGTTCTTCTTGACACTGACAGACACCTCTAGAAGAAGATGGGGGTTGTGTGGTTCCGTATAGAACTCAACCATTGTAAGAGTGCAGACGGCGCCTATATTACATGCTGGCCTACCTATGACAACTTAGACCCTCTTGCCGTGTATGTGGTAGGTAGAATGTTTGTTAGGGAAAAGATGTGTGTGCAGTTGAGTCTGAAATTATTGACACCCTTGATAAAGATGAGCAAAAATGGTTGTGTCACAACCAGCCGTGACCGGGAGTCCCATAGGGTGGCGCACAATTGACCCAGCGTCATCCGGGTTGGGGAATGGTTTGGCCGGGGGGGGCTTTACTTGGCTCGTCACGCTCTAGCGAATCTTTGGCGTGCCGGGCGCCTGCAGGCTGACTTTGGTCGTCAGTTGAATGGTGTTTCCTCCAACACATTGGTGCAGCTGGTTTTCCGGGTTAAGCGGGCAGGTGTTGAGTGCGGTTTGGCGGGTCATGTTTCAGAGGACGCATGTCCAGACCTTCGCCTCTCCCTAGTCCGTTTTGGAGTTGCTTTGATAAGACAAGATCGTAATTGAAATTGGGGTAAAAAATAAATAAATAAAACATTTCTCCAGAAGGTAGGGGTCAAAATGATTGACACTCCTTTTTTCAATACCCCACCTTGCGAGGATAATGGCACTGAGCCTTTTTCTAAAATATTTTATGAGTTGGAGAACACATTGGGAGGGATCTTAGACCATTCCTCCATACAGAGTTCTTCCAGATCCTTGATATTATAACGTGTGCGCTGGGAGTCGGGAAGCAAGTTCAGGGAGTGAATATAGAAAAAAAAAAAAAATAACATGGTTCTTTTTTTTTGGGGGGGGAAGTGGTACACCGTTAAAGCGACTGTCCGCTATATATATATATATATATATATATATATAATGAATAAACGAAACACGAACAACGCACAGACATGAAACAATGACACATGGGGAAGGAACCAAAGGGTATGTATGTATAAACTGCAAAAAAATGAACGTCCCTTTTTCAGGACCCAGTCTTTCATAGATAATTTGTAAAAATCCAAATAACTTCACAGATCTTCATTGTAAAGGATTTAAACACCGTTTCCCATGCTTGTTCAGTGAACCATAAACAATTAATGAACATGCACCTGTGGAACGGTCGTTAAGACACTAACAGCTTACAGACGGTAGGCAATTAAGGTCACAGTTATGAAAACTTTCTACTGACTCTGAAAAACACCAAAAGAAAGATGCCCAGGGTGTCTGCTCATCTGCGTGAACGTGCCTTAGGCATGCTGCAAGGAGGCATGAGGACTGCAGATGTGGCCAGGGCAATAAATTGCAATGTCCGTACAGTGAGACGCCTAAGACAGCCGATCGTCCTTGCAGTGGCAGACCACGTGTAACAACACCTGCACAAGATCGGTACATCTGAACATCACACCTGCGGGACAGGTACAGGATGGCAACAACAACTGCCCGAGTTACACCAGGAACGCACAATCCCTCCATCAGTGCTCAGACTGTCCGCAATAGGTTGAGAGAGGCTGGACTGAGGGCTTGTAGGCCTGTTGTAAGGCAGGTCCTCACCAGACATCACCGGCAACAATGTAGCCTATGTGCACAAACCCACCGTCGCTGGACCAGACAGGACTGGCAAAAAGTGCTCTTTGACGAGTCGCGGTTTTGTCTCACCGGGGGCGATGGTCGGATTTGCGTTTATCGCCGAAGGAATGAGCGTTACACCGAGGCCTGTACTCTGGAGCAGGATCGATTTGGAGGTGGAGGGTCCGTCATGGTCTGGGGGCGGTGTGTCACAGCATCATCGGTCGCATCATCGGACTGAGCTTGTTGTCATTGCAGGCAATCTCACCGCTGTGCGTTGCAGGGAAGACATCCTCCTCCCTCATGTGGTACCCTTCCTGCTCATCCTGACATGACCCTCCATCATGACAATGCCACCAGCCATACTGCTCGTTCTGTGCTTGATTTCCTGCAAGACAGGAATGTCATTGTTCTGCCATGGAAAGCGAAGAGACCGGATCTTAATCCCATTGAGCACGTCTGGGACCTGTTGGATCGGAGGGTGAGGGCTAGGGCCATTCCCCCCCAGAAATGTCAGGGAACTTGCAGGTGCCTTGGTGGAAGAGTGGGGTAACATCTCACAGCAAGAACTGGCAAATCTGGTGCAGTCCATGAGGAGGAGATGCACTGCAGTACTTAATGCAGCTGGTGGCCACACCAGATACTGACTTACTTTTGAATTTGACCCCCCTTTGGTCAGAGACACATTATTCCATTTCTGTTAGTCACATGTCTGTGGAACTAGTTCAGTTTATGTCTCAGTTGTTGAATCTTGTTATGTTCATACAAATATTTACACATGAAAATAAACGCAGTTGACAGTGAGAGGACATTTATTTTTTTGCTGAGTTTATAGGGCAGGTAATCAAGGAGGTGATGGAGACCCGGTGAGTATTGACACACAGGTGCGTGTAACGATGGTGACAGGTGTGCGCCATAACGAGCGGCCTGGTGTCCTAGAGACCGGAGAGGGAGCACACGTGACAGATATCCTTTGTTTGCGCTTATGGACTTCCCTCTTCAATTCAAAGCACAAGATTTCAGTGGGTGTCAAGTCTGGAGACTGAGATGGCCTTTGCAAAATGTTGATTTTGTGGTCAATTAAAAATGTCTTTGTGGATTTTGACGTATGCTTGGTTATTGTCTTGCTGGAATATCCACTTGCGGCCAATTTTCAAGCTCCTGGCAGAGGCAACCAGGTATTTGGTAAAAAATGTCCTGGTACTGGGTAAAGGGCATGATGCCGTTGAGCTTAACAAGGGCCCCAGGACCAGTGGAAGCAAAATAGCCCCATAACATCAAAGATCCACCACCATATTTTACAGTAGGTATGGGGTTCTTTTCTGCTCATGCGTTCTCATTTCGAAGCCAAACCTACCACGGGTGTGTGTGGCCCAAGAGCTATATTTTCATGTCATCCAGCAAATGTAAACACCTAGAGGTTGCTAAATGGCATTGGCACCTGGATTGGAACCGGTGATTTGGTCAGATGACATGACAATCAAGCTCTTTGGCCACGCACACTAGGGGTGGGTTTTGAAATGAGAACGCATGAGCAGAAAAGAACCCCATACCTACTGTAAAATATGCTGGTGGATCTTTGATGTTATGGGCTATTTTCTTCCACTGGTTCTGGGGTATTACTCGTTAAACCAAATCTATTTCCACTGAGTTTTTTTGGGTTTAAATTGGTCCGCAGGCCTACAAAAGGGGTACGGCCCATGGGCCGTCAGTTGCCAAAGCCTTCAGGCATTATTGACTAACTAGCTATTCAGCCAACACAGTCTCTCTTCAGTTGCCAAAGATATCAAGTTCTCTGTTGTGTTCCATCTGTGTTATTATGGGAAGAGTTGATATTTATGATGATAATATTTGATTAATTCCCGAGTTGAACTCTTGTCGCTGTCCTGTCCTGGATGGACCTTTTAGACTAGACTGTGTGTTTACTGTAGCTCCACAAGGCTGTTTTCACCTTTGGCCTTTGGCTTCCCCACTGCCTCCAACCTAGCTGCAGTTCCCATGACCTCTCTGCTGAAAAACACATTTATTTGGATTGAAATAGTTTTAATTCGCAAGCAAGTTCGTGTCTACCCTTTTCACTCTTGTCTGTCAAACTTGTCACAACTCGCAAGAGCATATGTTTTGTCCCGTCATGCCCTTTTGTTATATCTTTGCTGATGCGTTTGGGTAAACTCAACATCTATTTTGCCATAGAAAACAAGGTTTTTCTGTACGTCACAACTTGGCATGGTCAATTGTTGGACAAGGCCAGAATGGATCGTTGGTGGATCAGCTCAGTTGGCCGGCCTCCATCTCTGTCTGTTATTAGTAAATTAAGTACTTGTCTGTCTGGCCCCAGTCCTAAATAACTAAACACATACAGGAAAGTCCTAACTATGGCACTGCCTGGAACGATCGCACATGGATAGCACATTGTGGTCCTAACTACCTTTTTTTTGTGTTACCTGTTTCTTGTTTTTAACCATAATCATTCCATATGAAATCGATCACTTTTTGACCATCTTTGTCACTTTGTCTCTCCCTCTCAGGCCAGTGAAGAAGAAGCCAGAACCAACAGACTTCAGCCTGATGAAGCCAGCACAAAAACGCAAACTCCTGTAAGACCTCACATTAACCTGTACCCGACCCTGGCCAAACCACCACTGATGATCACATGTCCAACTTATTATTCTCCATGAGAAAATGGCATGAAGCTTAAATGTAAATGTTATCCTGCTTATTATCAGAGCAACCAAGATAATAAACTGCCCATCTGCTATTTACTTTTATCGTTATTACGTCTCTTTATTTTATATTTTTTATTACCATACAACCTACGTGTTTTGTTTTGATCTCAGGGAGAGTGAGACCAGTCGGTTTAGTGAAGCCGTGAAGAACCTGGCACACAGCAAGACTAACCCTCTGGCAGCTATTGGTGAGCATCTGAGGAAGAGACTGAAGCAGGAAGAGGAACAGGGGCCTAGCTAACGTGTTCGACTGGAGACGTCATTTGGATCTGCAGTTGAGCAGAGACAGGGGTCGTGTTTGAGATTGACTACGCTGCAGTCGGCAACTGCAAGACTGACTGACTGATCTAGAAATAACCTTGCATCCTAAACAACTACTTATTATTATTTGTAGATCAGTCATAAATTGATGCTTTCGAACACGGCCATGACACAAGAAAGCCCCTGCCTTTATTTAAGGGTGATGTCTGCATCCCTGTTCCCTGTGCCCAAACCTGCCAAAATCGATGAGCTCTTTTGATTTGAAGTGGTTTTGGTCATTGTGCACTATACCTGTAAAACATCAGAGGACAGGTTGTCTGAGTAACGGCAAAGTTTACGACACCTAATTAGATCATGCCCCCAGTTCTAGAGAAGTTGAACATGAATAGTTAACGTTTGTGGATGAGGGAAAACAAACTGATGTTGTAAATGTTGAGAATCGATCTGTCATCAAAACGTCTCCTTTCAATTTGTGTACAGTATCTCTTCCACATTTCTTTTAAGCAATATTAAAAATGCAATACAGTACATTCAAACTTGCCTTCCATTTTGTATAACACTATGTATGTATCACGTCTTTGTGATATTGATGAATATGAATTTAGATCAGATTGTGATGGATATGGAACATGGAAGGTTCCAGTTTGGAAGTCGTGTTCCGAATACATTACATTCAAACTGCGATCTGTAATCCTGAGGCTCAGAACAGCAGCATATCCATGGAAACCAACCGGTCATATCAATGAGCATAAGTAGCAACGGCGGTGTGCTACGCAGGTCCAGAAATAGAAAGGAAACATCTTCAGCCTAGAACTGATGATAAACATGGATGTAGATGGACACTTCAGACTGTTAGAGCCACAGAGGTTATGGACCTCTATTCCCCATTGTGCTACTTTAGGCCCAGAACAAGAATAGTGCATTATAGCAAACAGGACGCTATTTGGTACACAGTCAGAGGGTACAAGAAAAAGGGAATGGAGAAGGATATCAGATATGGGCATTGGGCTAGTTGGGGGGGGCTAGAGGTTCATTGTCATTCAGGCACCAATCTGATTACATTTGAGAGAAGAAATAGCCAATTAATAGAAGGTATGTTTATTGCTGGCACAGGCCATTACCACTCGTTAGTAATGCATGATATGATTGGAGGGATTTCTGTAGACCATAGTGCTGGTTGAGTCCTAATCAGAGTTGTGTAGCCGATACGTGCTGAGTACTCTGCATGTAACAGGGACATTCTGTCCTTCATATCAACACAGGATGAAGACTGGTAGCCAGTGAACCTACAGTAGATTGATCCTGTGGTCCTCTGTAGCTCAGTTGGTAGAGCATGGCACTTGCAATGCCAGGAAAGTGGGTTTGATTCCCGAGACCACCGGTATCTAAAATGTATGCACGCATGACTCTTAAGTCTCTTTGGATATAATCGTCTGCTAAATAACATATTATTATATTTTGTTGAATCATGTCGGCCTCTGTGGCGTTCAATTGCGCGTTATTGCATTACACGGGCTTATGGCAATTTTATAGTGCAAATACCAGTCCGCCATTAACGTTTTAATCATTACAGTACAGGCAATTGCACTGCCATTCAGCACCACCTATCCATCTTGCTTTAATTTTAAATATTCGGGAACGGGCATGACTTTGTAACAAGAAGCAAAGCAGTTCAGTTCCCACTGCCTATTTCAAAATGATACATGGGATTTTTGTCCTGTATATGTCAGTAGGATTACATTAGTCTCTTGTAAAAGAGGTTCTGGGTGTGAGGTCAGGGTTACTCGGACTGCCTTGTGAGTGATCGCTCTAGTCTCCTGTCCAGTATAGGGGCTTTAAATGAGCAGAGCTTCCACTGGTATTCTGGGTAGCAGGGTGTCGCGTTGTGCTGTTGTTACTGTGAGGGCCAGTGGGACAGCACGGTGTGTGATATGTTTTTCAACTAAACTGCAAATAATGATCCTTTGCTCTCCACTCTACATGAGCGATGTGTTGCCTTGTCTATTCATTTTCATGAACACATATCCTTGGATGGTTTGTCGATGTTTTTCTAGGATGTTTTCATGTCTGTCTGTTGTGTATTCTGTCTGTTTGGTCTGTTTCTGTTCCTCAAGCCCAGCTGTCATATTCCTCATTCATGACTCATAATGTAGTTTTATGTACCATCTTGGGTAGGCTTAGCTAAAATAACAACACCCTCCATGACTTTCATTAGGGTATTGTACAACACAGTCATCTGCTAGCAACCTACTCATTAATGAGTAAATGGTGCATTATAGAATACAGTACTATGCAGAATTACTCCATCAATGTTAAAGAAACTACAGATTCCCATATCCCCATGTCTTTAGTGGATCTGATGGTTAACTAACTAGAAGTGACTGTTAGCCACAATGCTCTATTGTCGGCTGCAGCCTTCAGGACATTGGGGAGTGACTCACCATCCACCAGAGTGCAGCTATTATGTGATTCATACATGAAGCCAGCGGTGGTGTGTGTGTGGTTTGAACACATTTTCCTTGCTCATCAATGTTTTGGCTGGCTGGCTCCTGTGGAACGTCTTCAGACGTGACTAGTCGCTAAGTCGTTCTCCCTCCAGGCAGGTGCGGTGAGTCAGTGAATCTTTGACACACATATACACACACACAGGCGCACACACACACTTATTCTGTAGTCTTCATTTATCTGCCCTTTATTTAGTGATTTAATGTAAATATTGAAACATACTAATCGGCCTGCTGCTTTTCGTAACAGGATTCACCGAGTACATTCACCGTTCAGAGCAGTGCACTGAAGGCCTGTCAATAATGAATGACATAGCAGAGCTAGAAAAGTAGCACATTTAAGGTATATTATGTGTTCTATTTGTTTGCAAATTTGGCCATGACAGCGTATTTACATATATTCAAAATAATTGATTGATGTGCAATGCTATGATCAATGAGCATACTGTAGTTATTGATTAAGTATCATCCTGTTCAGCTCCAAATTGAATATTCAAATATGCCTACATTTTACACTGAACCAAAATATAAACGCAACATGTAAAGCGTTGGTCCCATGTTTCATGACCTGAAATAAAAGATCCCAGAAATGTTCCAAACGCACAAAAAGCTTATTTCTCTCAAATTCTCTGGAAAAATGTGTTTACATCCCTGTTAGTGAGCATTTCTCCTTTGCCGAGATAATCCATCCACTTGACAGGTGTGACATATCAAAAAGCTGATTAAACTGCATGATCATTAAACAGGTGCATCTTGTGCTGGGGACAATAAAAGGCCACTCTAAAATGTGCGGTTTTGTCACACAACACAATGGCTCAAGTTTTGAGGGAGTGTGCAATTGCCATGCTGACTGCAGGAACGTCCACCAGAGCTGTTGCCAGATCATTTAATGTTAATTTCTCTACCATAAGCCTCCTCCAAAGCCATTTTAGAGAATTTGTCAGTACGGTATGCCCAACCGGCCTCACAAACCGCAGACGTTGTGTGGGCGAGCGGTTTGCTGATGTCAACGTTGTGAACAGAGTGCTCCATGTTGGCGGTGGGGTTATGTTATGGGCAGGCATAAGCTACGGACAACAAACACAATTTGAATGCACAGAGATACCGTGACGAGATCCTGAAGCCCCATTGTTGTGCCATTCATCCACCGACATCACCTCATGTTTCAGTATGATAATGCACGGCCTCATGTTGCAAGTTTGTCATGGTTCCACCTGTCACCAGAGGGCAGCAGAGACCGTCCTAGAGACATTAATGACACTCAGGTGTGTCCTATTAGTCATTATGATTTCCCAGTTTAAATAGGTGTGTTTTCTGTTGTCCTTTGCAAAAGCTTGAATTGTTTTCCCTGTGCGTTTTTTCTCCTAAGTGGGTTTTCGAGACTTAGTGTGTGTTGTTTTTCTCGTGTTACTGTGATCCTTCGGTTACCGTTTTTCAGTAAAGTATTATGTTTATCCTTAACCACTGATTCCTCATCTGGTCTTTTCTCTGCACCTGGGTCAAACCTCACCACGTCACAAAGGATCTGTACACAATTCCTGGAAGCTGAAAATGTCCCAGTACTTCCATGGCCTGCATACTCACCAGACATGTCACCCATTGAGCATGTTTGGGATGCTCTGGATCGACATGTACGACAGCGAGTTCCAGTTCCCGCCAAAATCCAGCAACTTCGCAAGCCAATGAAGAGAAGTGGATCAACATTCCACAGGCCATAATCAACAGCCTGATCAACTCTATACGAAGGAAATGTGTCGTGCTGCAAGAGGAAAATAGCGGTCACACCAGATACTGACTAGTTTTCTGATCCATGTCCCTACCTTTTTTTTAAGGTATCTTTGACCAACAGATGCATATCTGTATTCCCAGTCATGAGAAATCTATAGATAACTTTTTTTTTTTAATTGACTGATTTCCTTATATGAACTGTAACTCAGTAAAATCTTTCAAATTGTTGCATGTTGCCTTTATATTTTTGTTCAGTATGCAACAATTTATGCCTGATCTCTTCAAAGATAGTCATTTATTATAATGAAATGTGGAGTTTCACTTAAGTTAAACTGAAACAAATTAAATAAATTAAAAAATGAAAGATTATGAGGAGGGAAGGGAACTTTGCCATTTTGTGCATGTGCCTACATGATTGAGAGGACGCGTCACTTAAGAATGATGATGAACCATAATTAAGATAAACACAGCCATGGCAATGGAATAAATATTTGTGCTCTGTAAGTTCTTGACATTGAAGGACTTCAAACAGAAGTTCAGTGTGTTGACTATTAACTATGTAACAGTCTGTTACCACTTTTTTCACACCAGGAATAATGGCCCCAATTAATGAAGCATTCATAAACCCTTTATAACCTTTTATGAGGCCCTGGGCAAATTTGCTCTGATAAGGCATATAATGCCTCCGAATATACATAGGTAATTGTCTATGCTGTTATGGATGCTTTATATATGATGACTTTGCTGATAAATTATTGGTGAAGCATCTATGTATAGTGCATAAAGCCTTTATCAATGATCTATAAAGACATTTAATATCAGAATAATATAAATTACACGTTTGAAAACAGTCAATGATGAGGATGATTGCGTCCAATCGTCGTGCGCAATTCACTTGTCAAAATTCACCAATCTCGTCCAATTTATTCGTATCCACCTATTTTTTTTCCTATCCAATCGGGACAGGCATCGTCTGACTAGTGTCCAATAAGGAAGCAACAGCATCGCTCCAACATTTCCTTATCCAATGAAGTCAGTGCTTCTCTTCATTTTTCATTCTGGCTGCGTAGATTTTTTTTTTTTGCCTGCCAAGTTTCGCTGCGGTTCATCACTATTGTTGTGCTCGGTGGTATTCAGCGTAAGCGCGTCTGAACACACATCACCCGTCAAGTGTCTAGTGAGCGGGTTTTGACAGAGGACGAGAAACTGTAGATTGATCAAGCTGTGAGAAGCACAATTCCTTTTTGGTTGCCCCAGATACTGTAAGTACCGGCATCTTATATTATGTATTGTATACGAGATCAGTCATGTTTTATTCTATTATCCTACGTAGGCTATAGTTTACCGTCTACATATCTATTCAAATAGCCATTCTGGTTAATTGCAGTAGCCTAGGCTACACGCTTTGTTTATATTAATGCCCTTTAATAAATTGCATAACCCCCCCAAAACCTTCTGAGTGTATTTTGGATTTCACATCGCATGCAGTGTTAAGGTAGCTATTCCCATCACGACAGAGATAGCATCCCCTAGCATCACCATGGGGATCATTCGGCCTATATTCCAAATAAAACAACTGTTAGGCCTATTAGAAACTTTCAGTCAAATCTCTGTGATCATGGGATGGATAAAATGTTATTTGAAAGGAACCTTGCTACAGCTCTTCATCACACAACAGTTCTCTGATACCAGAAGAGGTCCCAATTATTAGGCTAAATGGCAATTGCATCTGTAGTTTGACTTTCCATAAGGGCATTCTATACATGGTACAGCAGGTGTGGACAAGGGCATACAAGTTCACATTTCCCTAAATAGGCTACAGTCCTGTATACAACCATGACTAGGATGCTAAGTTATTGGGGGAAAAAACTCCCAAGTTATTGGGGGAAAAATGTTTTATTGTCACATACACCAGATAGGTGCAGTAAAATGTGTTGTTTTAGGTCAGCCATAGTAGTATGGCGCCCCTGGAGCAAATTACGATGAAGTGCCTTGCTCAAGGGCACAGCGACAGATTTTTCACCTTGTAGCATGGGGATTCAAATCAGCAACCTTTCTGTTACTGGCCCAACGCTCTACTGCTAGGCTACAATCCACTCTGTAGTCTAAAAGTGATTGCTGTCCCTTAGAAAGAAACCTCTCCCACATGTGTTTGTCATAACCACATGTTTTATCAGTAAACATAGGTAAAATGTGTTATTACTAATGTAGGCTATAGCATGTATAACTGCTGAATGCCTATTCTCTTTGGTCCAGGAGCATTTTATTTTATTCAAACACTTTTTTTCTCTGTTATTTAAACACTTTTTGGTTTCATTCCCTATTAAGTTCAATGTGTAGTACATTGAAATGAATCTATTACACTTTCTCCATTTCCCTATAACCAAAAACATGATTGGCTTAGATTGGTTTAAAGTAGGAAATTAAGACATCACAATACGGCAAATAGTTTCACAAAGCACCATTGGACAAAAATGTATGTCCTCTCAGTCAGTCAACCTATTGGCCTTTTGACGGTTAGTGGTTGGTGCCTAGGGCTCCAAACATCCTCAATTGACTTATTGGGTGTTTCAATGTGTTACCAAGGTCAGTGCTCTATGCAACTGTGTGCGTTTATAAACTTGGTTGAGTCTCTGGTTGTTGTGTAGAATAGTTCAATTGCTTTTATTCTTGCTTTTATTAAATTGCATCTTTTATTATTTATCGTTTCAGGAATGAGATTTATCTTTGTTGTTTTACGTCAATAGATCTTTGATGAGGTATTCACTTTGAGCATAAATATGATATTTTGATGAATAATACTGGGATCACAGATCACTGGAAACAATGCCATTAAAGATGTTTGTGATAAAAAAATAGTTAATTGATCAAATTCTTTAATTTATTCATCTTTGTTTATTGTAGATTGAAATTGTATTTCATTTTTTTTGTTGATAGGGAGTAATGCTGAGACCAAGGTCTCTTTTACAGCTGAGCCCTGTATACACAGCAATATACACATCAATATACACTATACACATCAATATTCACATCAATGCACGAAAAGCAAAACACAAATCATAGAAAACAAAAAAATTATTCAATAAAAAGGTCCACAATTGGGCCTCCCGGGTGGCGCAGTGGTCTAGGGCACTGCATCGCAGTGCTAACTGCGCCACCAGAGTCTCTGGGTTCGCGCCCAGGCTCTGTCGCAGCCGGCCGCGACCGGGAGGTCCGTGGGGCGACACACAATTGGCATAGCGTCGTCCGGGTTAGGGAGGGTTTGGCCGGTAGGGATATCCTTGTCTCATCGCGCTCCAGCGACTCCTGTGGCGGGCCGGGCGCAGTGCGCGCTAACCAAGGGGGCCAGGTACACAGTGTTTCCTCCGACACATTGGTGCAGCTGGCTTCCGGGTTGGAGGCGCGCTGTGTTAAGAAGCAGTGCGGCTTGGTTGGGTTGTGCTTCGGAGGACGCATGGCTTTCGACCTTCGTCTCTCCCGAGCCCGTACGGGAGTTGTAGCGATGAGACAAGATAGTAATTACTAGCGATTGGATACCACGAAAATTGGGGAGAAAATGGGATAAAATTTATTTAAAAAAAAAAATAATAATAAAAAAGGTCCACAATTAGCCTTTTGAATTACACTAGAGGCACAAATTCATAACATTTTGGAGAGCCTTGGAGATTTGAACGTTTGATAAAAATAATAATATATATATTAGAGACTATAGACTACCTATTTTAGTTCGAAAACATGTTTTGAAAAGTGCTCAAGCTCTCCATCGATAGGCACGGAGATGGCCAGCGAAAAAGTCCCCTCCACCTACATTCGAGAGGCCTTTTCTGTGATTCTATAAGCCCCTTTAAAGCAGACTAGTGGCTTCAAATGAGTGAGCAGAAGGATGCTATGGCTAGTCTGGCTTAGGACAAATAGGGATTAGGGGAGGGGAGAGTGTAGTCAGAACTAGAGGCTATGGATTTAAGGGGAACTTGTTGTGAAGCCTCTCCATCAGTTAATGTGTCTCTCTGACCTTTAACCTCCAGAGTGCGCCATTTCTAGTCCTCATCATTATAATGAGACTATCCCTAATATGGGGACCTGCTACTGTGCTGTATAAAACGTTCTCATGGAACAGACATGGAGGAGAAATTATTATTCACGTTGCTGGACATTTGTGCGATTTTTAGGGAGACAACAATACATTTGTCTTGGATGGTGTTATTAGTTGATGCCCCAATAATGCAGAACACATGTACTGTAGCTATTTACAGCTTAAAGACCATGGCTTTTATACAGTAAATTAATAAAGTCCCCATTAGTGCTGGGAATTTCCAGGGACCTCACGATACGATATTATCACAATATTTACAGTATGTGCCGGTATGATATGTATTGCAATTATCACGATTCTACGTGTTGTAATTTTATTGCAATTCGATGTTCCAGAACATATTGCTCACCATATGTCTGCTACAGAGGGACAAGAGAGACCCACGAGAACATTTGTTTTGATCAATCATGGAAATAAAAGTGCTGAAAACAAATGGGCTCCCTATTTAAAAAGAAGATGGGGAATCAAGCTATACTGGAGATTTGGTGCAGGTACAGCAAACTAGCGTAACACTTATATCGCGATATTGTCACAACGATACGATACATCATCAAAAAGAATATCCCGAAATGTAACCATATCGATTTTTTCTCTCTCCACATCACCCATAACAGTTAGAATAACTGATTATAATGCACCACAGCGTTTGTAATGGTCTGAGCGTAATGTATATTTTCTCTTTATGCCCTGGCATAATGTGCTCTCATGTCAAGTGAATAAAGGTGATATTGTGTGCCTGAGGAAAACATTACGACTGGTCAAATGACTGTAGCATTACGTGAGGACATTGACATGGAGTGATAACAAGTTTTTCATGCTGTTCTTAGGTCCGTTTTGCTGAAGTCACGGATGTATTTATAGCTGTTGAGAGTGAGGCGACTTGGGGCTTTTTATCATAGGCAAGTCAGCCCATTGTAACCTTTCAACAGTCTTGCTGATTTGAGGGTGAGGCCAGGCATGGCACACACACATTAATGGACACACACGCACACACACACACACACACACACAGCAGCGAGCAGTAAAACGTGATGAAGAAGAAAAGCTGTGTTGTTTTCCACTCTGTCACACTCATTGTGACATTTAAATGGCAGGAAATGATTTGTGAGAACAGAACAGTGAATCCTTTGTAATTACTGATAAGAGCCGGGGTTTTTTTTTTTACGAAGGAAAATTCTCTGTCAAACTTGGATCGATTTTTTTTGGGGGGGGGAATGTAGGCCTAGGGCTACGACTATGAATTTCAATGTGGTCATATTTCTTAGCATCAGGCAAGAGTGTTATAGGCTTCTTCCAATTATTTCTCCTAGTCTTTTATAGGGATATAAGGCAACTTTCGCACTTTCAGTGTTGTACGCTGTTAATAATATAATATATAATAGTACTATAATCAAGGTGACTTGTTTTCTCTCCATTTAATTGTAATTGGGGATTTGTGGGTGTGAGTTAGTGCTGGTGACAACAACAGAACTGTTGTTAAGGAATCAATTTAAGCCTCATAGAGATTAGTGTCGCTTGTTAGCATATTAGCCTGTCTGCCTTGTTTTACAGCCGTAATAATGTACAAATAGAGTTGCTTATCTGCAGGGCTGTACTGTGCGGTTCCACTGCATGGCTCACTACCTCTTTCTATAACGATTCAAATGGGCCTCCATTATACCGTCTCTTAAATTCAATTTATTGGCTTTATTGGCATGGGAAACATATGTCTACATTGCCAAAGCAAGTGAAATAGATAATAAACAATAAAAAAATGTACTGTAAACATTTCACTTACAAAAGTTCCAAAAGAATAAAGACATTTCAAATGTCATATTATGTATATATACAGTGTTGTAATGAGGTACAATTAGTTAAAGTACAAAAGGGAAAATAAATAAACATAAATATGGGTTGTGTTTACAATGGTGTTTGTTCTTCACTGGTTTCCCTTTTCTTGTGGCAACAGGTCACACATCTTGCTGCTGTGATGGCACACTGTGGTATTTCACCCTGTAGATATGGGAGTTTATCAAAATCTGATTTGTTTTCGAATTCTTTGTGGGTCTGTGTAATCTGCGGGAAATATGTGTCTCTAATATGGTCATACATTTGGCAGGAGGTTAGGAAGTGCAGCTCAGTTTCCACCTCATTTTGTGGGCAGTGTGCACATAGCCTGTCTTCTCTTGAGAGCCAGGTCTGCTTTTGGCGGCCTTTCTCAATAGCAAGGCTATGCTCACTGAGTCTGCACATAATTTTGGGTCAGTCACAGTGGTCAGGTATTCTGCCACTGTGCACTCTCTGTTTAGGGCCAAATAGCATTCTAGTTTGCTCTGTTTTTTTGTAAATTCTTTCCAATGTGTCAAGTAATTTTATTTTTGTTTTCTCATGATTTGGTTGGATCTAATTGTGTTGCTGTCCTGGAGCTCTGTGGGGTCTATTTGTGTTTGTGAACTGAGCCCCAGGACCAGCTTGCTCAGGGGACTCTTCTCCAGGTTCATTTCTCCATCTATCCTCCCCTCTCTCTCTCTTTCCTCTTTTTTTATCTATCCTCCCCTCTATTTATCCTTCCCTCTACCTTTCTCCCTCTACCTTTCTCCATCTTTCCTCCTCTCTCTCTCTCTCTCTCTCTCTCTCTCTCTCTCTCTCTCTCTCTCTCTCTCTCTCTCTCTCTCTCTCTCTCTCTCTCTCTCTCTCTCTCTCTCTCTCTCTCTCTCTCTCTCTCTCTCTCTCTCTCTCTCTCTCTCTCTCTCTCTCTCTCTCTCTCTCTCTCTCTCTCTATGGCTCTGTCTCCCTTCCCCCCTCTCTCTATATATCTATCCTCTGTCTGTCTGTCTCTCTCTCCTCCCCCCCTCTCTATCTCTCTCTCTAGCTAGCTATATATCCCCTCTCTCGCTCCCTCTCTCTGTCTATCTATCTCCCCTTTCTCTCTCTTTCTCTCGCTCTCTCTATCTATCATCCCCTCTCTCTCTCTCTCTACGCTTGTCTCTATCTATCGTTACCTCTCTCTCTCTCGCTCAATCTGTCCTCTCCTCTCTCTCTCGCTATCTATCCTCCTCTCCTTTTTCTCAGATAAACACCATCACTGCCACTGCAAAGAGAGAATGCCATCACTTCACTTATTCAAAGTGATAGTAGCCACTTTGTTCTATTGCTATCTGTGGAATATCTATGATCGTATATGGCTGTCATGTTAACAGGTTATGAGAGGAAGGTACAGATGTCCATTGGTCTGTGACATTTTAGTAGGGTTTTTCTAAGATGACCAACTGGCTAGTATAACAAAGTATCATCAGTGCTGTGGACGGTGGTCGAGACAGAACTTAAGACAGTGTGATTACGTAACCCTCTAAGGACACGAGCAGTGTAGACCTCCCAACCTCTTGCCCTTCACCAGAGAGTTTCTCTCCACTGCAGCAAAGAAAAGAGCGGTGCTTTTGTCCCTTCCCAGCCCTTGGACTCTCAGCCTTGTCATCAATATAACACAGCCTCTCTCTTTTATCCCTCCCTGAGCTTCTGTCCAGTGTCCTCTCTCACCTTTCTACTCAAGTCCCTCTTTATACTCATGTAGGCCTAGCTATGGGTACTAGCTACGGTACTAGCTACGTGTACTAGCTATGGTACTAGCTATGGGTACTAGCTACTGGTACTAGCTATGGGTACTAGCTACGGTACTAGCTATTGGTACTAGCTACGGGTACTAGCTACGGGTACTAGCTACTGGTACTAGCTATGGGTACTAGCTACAGTACTAGCTATTGGTACTAGCTACGGGTACTAGCTATGGGTACTAGCTATGGGTACTAGCTATGGGTACTAGCTATGGGTACTAGCTACGGGTACTAGCTACGGGTACTAGCTATGGGTACTAGCTATGGGTGCTCGATGGGCAAAACGTTTCAAATCAAATGTTATTGGTCACATACACATATTTAGCAGATGTTATTGCTGGTGTAGTGAAATGCTTGTTTTTTTCCATGCCATCTAGATTACTGAAAGGCAAAATTATTCTGTTATATATTCTAAACAAACTGCTTCGCTATTCCGGTCCCCTTGACTTCATTAACTAACGCGAGAGAGGGCTCTCCTCTATTTGAGGCTATCACATAGGCTAATATTAGTTCTCTGTAGTAACACACACGTAGGCGCAGAGCTACCGAATGACTGACTGACTGACTGACTGACGGACGGCTGAGTTGATCCTGTAATTCTCTGCCAGGCTACACAGCCCGTGGGTCTTTTAAAAAGACGTTGAATTTCAAGTAACCTTGGAAATATTACACTGGAAATGATTGGAAAACACCTCGATCCACAGGGGCTATTGTTCGTTGTGTGAGTGAATAATAGAAGTGACTGTGTAGTACGTTTTGCCCACTGTTCTCCTCTTGGTTGAGGACTGGAGTACTGCAGACAGTCACAAGTTCATTTGGGTTTGAGAGGCCTCTCTCCCCGAAGGCTGGTTGTGGTCCCACTCTTCCCTCCCTGTCGATCTCTCCATTCCGCCTTCATCGCTCTCCAACACTCTAATCAACTGGGGTACAAAGGACACTGGTTCATTACTAGATTCCTAAATGTTGTCCCTGCCTGCTGGAGATGCATGGCCAGAGCCAAGAAACCACAGGATGCCTTTTATGCTGTTTCAATAGACAGGATCTCCCTGTATCTCTCATTTGACCACCACTGTTATTACCAAACCAGCACCAGCTACAGACAACAAATATCATGCCATCAGTACGTCATTACAGTCGTTCAGTGGGTAAACATAGGCTAGACATTATCCCCTTCGCATCGTTGTTATTTTTGGCTAGGGGGAACTAATATGTTCAGTTTCGATATCATGCATGCATAATCTGATCTCCTTCACATAATGAGACAAGCAAAGGAGTGTCCAAATGAGTGTCCCGCGTCACCTCTTCCCTCCTCCCCCCCTGTAACACGGAGCCAGTGCTCTTCACTTCCCGTCTGTCCCCTGTGTTATTATTCTAACACAGGGGTCGTGCCCGCGTTGGTAATATGGTGCTGTGGTCCTTTAATGATTCATAACCGGTCTCTTTAATAGAGATAGTGAACAGGCCGGAAGACTGTGTGTTCGTGCGTACGAGCGAGCGAACAGGCCAGGAGACACGGGGCTCATTAAACAGGTCCGACACACACCTCTCAGATCAACACTGTGTGATTCCCTAGCATCTCAGCAGGTGTTCCTCACACTGTTTGTGTATGTGCGTGCATGCCATTGTGTTTGTTTGTGATGGGAGTGTGAATAAGAATAAACAGTGCAAGACATGCATGTGAAAAGTCCTGCTATCTGTATACTGTATATCACGTGTGGTGTGAAGCTGTTAGCAAATGATCCGCAGTATGGTCTCCCTACAATTCAGTCTCAGCAGTCTGGTCTGGCCTCTCTCTCTCTCTTTTTCTCTCTCTCTCTCTCTCTCTCCCTCCCTCTCTCGCTCCTGTCTCCACCCCTGTCTTTTCCTCCCTCTCTCTCTCCCTCCCTCCCTCTCTCTCTCTCTCTGTCTCTCTTTACCCCTCCGCAGCGCTGACTGAGAAGATGAAGTATTATAGGCTAGGCCAGCCGGATCCTCTGTGACAGGGGGAGAGCGATGCCCCCCTGTTCTGTACAGCTCGCGCCCCTGCACTTGTAGCCATTCAGCCTCAATGAATTATATATGATGTTGGGGTGGTATTAATAAGGCCTTTGAGTCTGTGGCAGGCAGCTTGTCTGGCCCTCCTGTTTCAAACAGACAGCGTATGGTATCAGAGGACATGTTGGTTGATGTATCCCCATTACAGGGAGATGAATGGCTGATAAGACACCACCATCTACACTCTTAGATAAAAGGGTTCCAAAAGGGTTCTTCGGCTGTCCCCATAGGGTAACCCTTTTTGGTTCCAGGGAGAACCCGTTTGGGTTCCACCTAGAAGCTTCTGTTCAAAGGGTCCTACATACCCAAAAGGGTTCTACCTGGAACCAAAAGGGTTATTCAAATGGTTCTCCTTTGGGGACACCCGAAGAACCCTTTTTAGGTTCCAGATAGCACCTTTTGTTCTAAGAGTGAACCTCTGAGACTGGTTCCGCTCGAGGTTTCTTCCTTCCTTGCCGCTGTGCTAGCGCAGGGCTACATCCATCATGCTCAGTTAGAGAGCGGTGGAGGGATGTAGGTCACCGTGACCGGGACTGTACCGTGGGACTGGTGCAGTGTCGTCACCGCTGCAGGTCAGGTTGAGTGCTCAGCTGGCGTATCCGTTTCCTGGGAGGGAATCAGCCAGGAAACCCCCTACCTCCACCATAGAGCCACGGAAGGTGATTGACTGACACAGTAGCACTACCAGAAAAGTTAGGCAACACCCTCTCATTGGCTCCAATGCAATACATGTAATAAATAACAATCAACGTTTGGACAGCGAAGCTGCCTTCATCAGGGCTTCATCACGGTCCCATCACCAGCCAGTCTGATTGGGCTTGCTGCTCAACAAGGTAGAACATTGGTATTTTGTTTGTCACTAGTCTGACCCGTCAGCGCTGTACTGGTGCTGGGCATCACGTGGGCAAAGAGAGTAGTAGACCCACTGGACTTGGCGATTGTGTGTCTGTCTTTCTGGTTGTTGTATGTCCATCAAATCCTAATCTGGACCTGGAAGTCAGTTCCACTGCTTTTTTTCATTCTTCCCCTCTAATCAGGGACTCATTTAGACCTGGGACACCAGGTGGGTGCAATTAATGATCAGGTAGAACAGAAAGCCAGCCGTACTTCGGTCCTCCAGGGTACGATGTGAATACACCTGCAGTAGGTCTTCTATGTGGTGATGAGCAATGTTCCCTCTAAAGTGCTCGCAGTAGCCCCGAGACTGCCCTGCAGTAGAAATATCAGCAGCAGGAGATTGAACTTTTACCCTGTGACATGCTGACCACACGACGCGAGCGTCGCAAAAGGAATGTACACGTACATGTTATGCGCTTGTTTTGAGATCGGAGCGAGAGCTGCATGTAGCCACGTGCACATTTAGTTTATCCTATGCTAGTTAGTGAGTGATTAGCCCAGTTATGGATCATTTGTAGTCAGCAATAGAGGAGTGATTGCTTTCCTACAAGAGCACAAAATGTGTACAGTGCTAGACATTTTTGAAAACAGCTTATATTTGTCTTAAAAGGGGGTAGTGTTGTATTTTGAGGCAGGCTAGAATAAGCTAAGAGGGTAGCATCATTTGTCTGATTCTCTGTAATAACGGTCAAGTGGTTTGTTGCATCAAACGACACAACAACATTTTCAGTCACCTCCTTGTCTGAAGGACAAATGGATAAACAGGTTCATGTCAAAGCCCAGCATGTTTTTTTCCCCCAAAGCCTCATGGAATGTAGGCCCACATTGAACACCACACGTTGGTTGCTACTGTAGTCTGAATGATAGAACAGCTATTTCCAAGTTATGGGAAGCATTTTCTCCATTGTTTTTGATGGTAGGCCACTCTGGTAGGCCTACATTATGATCAAGTAGCCACAGTAGCCTACTTGGCCACTGTCAAAACTGTAACTTAAAGCGGTTACAGCCTCAGTGTTCACAGTAAACACACACTGGAATTTGCACAGAATTTTCACAACGTTCAAGTTTGCGCTCAGCAGACCTGAAATATGCTCAGTGCCGGGAAAAATTTGAGGGAACATTGGTGATGAGAGTGTCCATCCTGTCCGAAGTGGTTATTTTAGTCCCACTCTACAGACCTGCACTCTCCCTAGTCCCTCTGTCGAGGGGGACGTGAAGTGGCCAGCAGAGTTATCAGAGTATTAGCCTGGCACTATTATCTCATTACCATGCCCCACTTTACCAATCTGTATTAAAACCCTCTTTGACAAACTGAGCTGAGTGAGCCTGGCCACCATGCTTCAGGGCACTACAGACGACCGAGGTTATACCCAGGATTCCCATTGATCTTTGAGTTCTCGTACAGATGTAGGATCTTAATTTGATCCCTCTTTTGTTGCTGAGTATTTTCCTGCAGCAGGAAATGCAAACTTGCCCTAACAAAAAATTGATCAACCCCTACAATAAATGTCAATTCATTATAATTCACATAATAATTCACAGTTCCTGTTGCTGCAGGATTATTTTCCTGCTGTAGCAAACTGGCTCAAATTAAGATCCTACATTTGTATAGGTCAGTGGCTCTAGTTTAGTTGGCTACTAATGCCGTTTACTTAACATTGCTGTGTTGCTCTTTTACAGGGATGAACTGAACTGGCAGAACAGTGCGTAAACTGATTGATGACCCTTGACCCTGATCTACTTCCTGCTTCTCTTCTCCAAGATACTGTGAGTAACTAAGATACCATCTGTGGCTTTATGAAGGCTTTTCAGGCCATCAAAATAGAATTCATAACAGTTATTTTCTCTGGTTCAGACTGTAGCAGTAAGATGGAATGGTGTTTGGTTGGAGATGCTTAGTTCTAGTTACATAATGTCTGTGGCAAGTGCGTACATTTCAGAATGGAGTTCTGTAATTCCATTGTAACTCAACACTCATTGAATAATTGTTGAGGATCTGTTGAAGAGATCGTTTTCCTGTGATGAACTGAAGAAATCCCTGCTTTTTTGGTTGATGAGAATGTGCCGTCACACAGGGGTTACTTTGATGATGGCCCCCCACGTGACCAGGGTTCCTCTACTCACACACAGGGGCCTTGAGGGCTACCAGTGGTCAGAGAAGCCTCGTATCCCTGTCTCCTTAGTCAGACCAGTGGGACTCAGATGAGAGGGGGAATAGGACACATGGCAGTGTAGCGTGCAGCGCTGCTCAGCCCTGTGGGAGAAGGCTAGACTTGCTGAGTCAAACCCCCGTCCCCCTGTCCTCTACCTCCCTTCCCCGATTTGGATGGCGCTGAATCATTGCGCCGCACCCCTAGCCCTCTGGAGGGAAGGAGAAAGGGACGGAGGACAGGAGTTTTCGTGTGTGTGTGTGTGTGTGTGTGTGTGTGTGTGCGCTGTGTTATGTTACTCGGTGGTGGCCTGAGTCATTATTCTCCACCAACACGCTAACCTGACCGGTCACATTCTCTGGCCGGCTCTGACCTCCAGCTGAAAACGTCGCAGTACAACAAAGGGACCTCGCCTCATGACGTGGCTGTGAGTTATCAGTCATTTTGGGTAAAGCATCCAGCTAAAACGAATAACCAAATTCTATAGTACGGTAACGTAACCGAAGTTGCGAAGACAAACTGTTTACAAAAGTAGCAATTTGCTTACCGCACATGTCAGTGTCCCGTACAATCATCCTCGAAGAGTGTTGATAGCTTTCTTTTACTGAATGAGGCTAGAAATCTGAGCAAGTCACCACCCATCCATACCAGGTGTTGCTTAAATGCATGTTTTTCTTCCTTCCTGGTGAGAATTGTGATGAGTGTAGAACACCCTCTGCAGCTTAAGTGCTGTGCTTAACTGCCTATGAAACGTATTTCATCTTCCGAGGGGTGGGTTCTCATTTTCATTTGGCTACTGCCAGATAACTCAAGGCCATTGGGTGTAAGAACAGGAAGTGCCTCAGGTATCCTCGTGTCGAAGCCACTGATTGGCTAACTGATATCCCTCTCTGTGTAATATAGGCCTGCACAGTCGTTAGTAATAAAGCTCTCTACTGTCTACAATCGTTAGTTCAACGTTCTAATCACGTTGGTTATTGAAAAAACGACTAGCTGGAGCTCATCTGAGCGGTTGGCTTCGGACGCCGTCACCCACTAGTACTTAATGCTGATTGTTACGGTTCCGACTCACTACAGGCTGTCTGGCGCGAACAGTACGGATGCTTCTCAGTTTTATCTTCGTCACCATCACACATAGTATTAACACACACACACACACACACACACACACACACACACACACACACTCTTTAGTTATTTAGGATTCAACTGGTGATACTCAGAATGTCTTGTGTTTTTTCTTGGATGCACGCACAATGTTCCTAGAGTAAATAGTAAACTTGGTCGTCAGCCAAAACGTGCGTCTTCTTCTTGGAACAACACTCTGAGCTAGAGTGGGCGAAGCCATTGTCCAAATGTCCATTCAAGCACTCTGATTGGCTGTAAGGAAGGGCCTTTTTTTTTTTTTTTTTATACTGTTATACACAAATAAAGCCCTTTTCCAGGTAAACAAACACAGAACAGGGATCAATAAATCCAAGCCCTCTCACATCAGCACAGTCGTGAAGAAGGCACGGCAGTGCCTCTTCCCCCTTAGATCCTTAGGAACTTTTACAGCTGCACCATCGAGAGCATCCTGACTGGTTATATCACTATCTGGTATGACAACTGCGCCGCCCTCGACCGGAAGACCCTACAGAGGGTGGTGCGGACAGCCCAGCGCATCACTGGGGGTGAGCTCCCAGCCATCCAGGACGTACATGTCAGGTGGTGTCTGAGATAGGCCTGAAAAATTGCAAAAGATTCCAGCCACCAGAGACATGGACTGTTCTCCATGCTCCTGTCCGGCAGGCGGTACCGGTGCATCAAGGCTCTAAACATCTTCTATCTCCTGGTCATCGGCTAACAACTACTGCTCCCCCTCACACCTAAGCTGCTGCTAAAATGATTATTGATTACATTTATTCCTACCGCTACGCTGCTGTTCATTGATTATTGATTGACATTACCATTAGTATCTATCTATTTATCCTGCTTCTGGTCACTATTACTACTGTTTACATGTATATATTACCATTAATATAGTACCATCAGTATTTATATATTCCTGCTACAAGTAACTTTTCAGCCCTGTTTACATGTATATATTACCATTAATATATTACCATCAGTATTAATATATTCCTGCTACCAGTCACTTTTCAGCCCTGTTTACATGTATATATTACCATTAATATATTATCATTAGTATTTATATATTCCTGCTACCAGTCACTTTTCAGCCCTGTTTACATGTATATCCACATATCACGTCTACACTCACATTCTTGCACACACACACACACTAACACCACAGATTAAACAATGAGCCAGATATTTCACCAGATGTACAGTACCAGTCAAAAGTTTGGACACACCTACTCATTCCAGGGTTTTTCTTTATTTTTTGCTATTTTCTACGTTGTAGAATAATAGTGAAGACATCAGCACTATGAAATAACACATATGGAATCATGTAGTAACCAAAAAAGTGTTAAACAAATATAAATATATTTGAGATTTGAGATTCTTCAAAGTAGCCACCGTTTGCCTTGATGTCAGCTTTGTACACTCTTGGCATTCTCTCAACCAGCTTCATGAGGTAGTCACCTGGAATGCATTTCAATTAACAGGTGTGCCTTGTTAAAAGTGACTTTGTGAAATTTCTTTCCTTAATGCCTTTGAGCCAATCAGTTGTGTTGTGACAAGGTAATGGTGCTATACAGAAGATATAAAGACCAAGTCCATATTATGGCAAGAACAGCTCAAATAAGCAAAGAGAAACGACAGTCCATCATTACTTTAAGACATGAAGATCAGTCAATCCGGAAAATTTCATGAACTTTGAATGTTTCTTCAAGTGCAGTTGCAAAAACCATCAAGCGCTATGATGAAACTGACTCTCATGAGGACCGCCACAGGAAAAAAAGACCCAAAGTTACCTCGGCTGCAGAGAATAAGAGTTCAAGTAACAGACAAATCTCAACATCAACTGTTCAGAGGCGACTGCGTGAATCAGGCCTTCATGGTCGAATTGCTGCAAAGAAACCACTACTAAAGAACACCAATAATAATAAGAGACTTGCTTGGGCCAAGAAACTCGAGCAATGGACATTAGACCGGTGGAAATCTGTCCTTTGGTCTAATGAGTCCAAATTTGAGATTTTTGGTTCCAACCACTGTGTCTTTGTGAGACGCAGAGTAGGTGTATGGATGATCTCCGCATGTGTGGTTCCCACCGTGAAGCATGGAGGAGGAGGTGTGATGGAGTGGGGGTGCTTTTCTGGTGACACTGTCTGTGATTTATTTAGAATTCAAGGCACACTTAACCAGCATGGCTACCACAGCATTCTGCAGCGATGCGCCATCCCATCTGGTTTGCCCATTTGGTTTGCTCTTAGTGGGACTATCATTTGTTTTTCAACATGACAATGACCCAAAACACACCTCCAGGCTGTGTAAGGGCTATTTGACCAAGAAAGAGAATGATGGATTGCTGCATCAGATGACCTGGCCTCCACAATCACCCAACCTCAACCCAATTAAGATGGTTTGGGATGAGTTGGGCAGCCAACAAGTGCTCAGCGTATGTAGGAAGTCCTTCAAGACTGTTGGAAAAGCATTCCAGGTGAAGCTGGTTGAGAGAATGCCAAGAGTGTGCAAAGCTGTCATCAAGGCAAAGGGTGGCTACTTTGAATAATCTCAAATCTCAAATATATTTTGATTTGTTTAACACTTTTTATTGTCACTACATGATGTGTTATTTTATAGTTTTGATATCTTCACTATTATTCTACAATGTAGAAAATAGTAAAATAAAGAAAAACCCTTGAATGAGTAGTTCTGTCCAAACTTTTGACTGGTACAGTGTAGATGTGAAGCATCCGGTTGGCGTTTCCTCTCACTACCATATATGGCAGTGAGAGGAAACCCAGTGCCCGGCCGTGGGAGAAGATGGAACGAGATGGATTTTGACATTCTGTTCATTTACTCATCGATGAAACATTTGATCTCAATACAATTTTCTCTTCCCACAACTACAATCTGTTACAAACAGAGTGAACAAAGTTTTAAGTTACCCTTTGCCAAAGTTTCCAAAAATTGCAAAGGCAAATTGAGTTATTGCACACGTGCACTTCCTATATTCCCCAATGGAAATATGTAAATACACGCTAGAACACGCCAATATGATACCCACCTCTTTGCTTGTTCTGCCTACTATGGCTCATTTGTTCCCATTTGAAACGACAGGCTGTGGTCTATCTTGGTTTAGTTATAAAAAAATATTTGCTAACACCCACCACGTACACTTCCATACATACAGACACTCACCACCACGCACACACCCACACCCACCACTTATGCTACTGTCATACTGTTTACTATTATTATTATTATGAGTGTTATTATTATTATCATTTATTCTGCTACCAGTCACTTTCTCCTAATCCCTACCTACAGTTGAAGTCGGAAGTTTACACACACTTAGGTTGGAGTCATTAAAACTCGTTTTTCAACCACTCCACACATTTCTTGTTCACAAACTATAGTTTTGGCAAGTCGGTTAGGACATCTACTTTGTGCATGACACAAGACATTTTTCCAACAATTGTTTACAGACAGATTATTTCACTTATAATTCACTGTATCACAATTCCAGTGGGTCAGAAGTTTACATACACTACGTTGACTGTGCCTTTAAACAGCTTGGAAAATTCCAGAAATGATGTCATGGTTTTAGAAGCTTCTGATAGGCTAATTGACATCATTTGAGTCAATTGGAGGTGTACCTGTGGATGTATTTCAAGGCCAACCTTCAAACTCAGTGCCTCTTTGCTTGACATCATGGGAAAATCAAAAGAAATCAGCCAAGACCTCAGAAAAAAAATAATTTTACACCTCCGGTCTGGTTCATCCTTGGGAGCAATTTACAAATGCCTGAAGGTACCACGCTCATCTGTACAAACAATAGTACGCAAATATATACACCATGGGACCAAGCAGCCGTCATACCGCTCAGGAAGGAGACGCGTTCTGTCTCCTAGAGATGAATGTACTTTGGTGCGAAAAGTGCAAATCAATCCCAGAACAACAGCAAAGGACCTTGTGAAGATGCTGGAGGAAACAGGTACAAAAGTATCTATATCCACAGTAAAACGAGTCCTATATCGACATAACCTGAAAGGCCCCTCAGCAAGGAAGAAGCCACTGCTCCAAAACCGCCATAAAAAAGCCAGACTACGGTTTGCAACTGCACGTGGGGACAAAGATCATACTTTTTGGAGAAATGTCCTCTGGTCTGATGAAACAAAAATAGAACTGTTTGGCCATAATGACCATCATTATGTTTGGAGGAAAAAGTGGGACGCTTGCAAGCCGAAGAACACCATCCCAACCGTGAAGCACAGGGGTTGCAGCATCATGTTGTGGGTGTGCTTTGCTGCAGGAGGGGCTGGTGCACTTCACAAAATAGATGGCATCAAGAGGGAGGAAAATTATGTGGATATATTGAAGCAACATCTCAAGACATCAGTCAGGAAGTTAAAGCTTGGTCACAAATGGGTCTTCCAAATGGACAATGACCCCAAGCATACTTCCAAAGTTGCGGCAAAATGGCTTAAGGACAACAAAGTCAAGGTATTGGAGTGGCCATCACAAAGCGCTGACCTCAATCCTATAGACAATTTGTGGGCAGATTCTGAAAAAGCATGTGCGAGCAAGCTCTCTCAGGAGGAATGGGACAAAATTCACCCAACTTATTGTGGGAAGCTTGTGGAAGGCTACCCAAAACATTTGACCCAAGTTAAACAATTTAAAGGCAATGCTACCAAATACTAATTCAGTGTATGTATACTTCTAAATAAAAGCTGAAATAAATCATTCTCTCTCCTATTATTCTGACATTTCACATTCTTAAAATAAAGTGGTCATCATAACTGACCTAAGACAGGGAATTTTTACTAGGATTAAATGTCAGGAATTGTGAAAAAATGAGTTTAAATGTATTTGGCTAAGGTATACGTAAACTTCCAACTTCAACTGTACTGTAGTGGAGGTGAGCTTTACACCACTCCAGCCGACTGATCTTAGGCTTGTGTGCGGCTGCTCGGCCATGGAAAGCCATTTCATGAAGCTCCCGACTAACAGTTCTTGTGCTGACGAAGCTTCCAGAAGCAGTTTGGAACTTGGTGAGTGTTGCAACTGAGGACAGACGATTTTTACGCGCTATGAGGTTCAGCACTCGGCTGTCCCGTTCTGTGAGTTTGTGTGGGCTACCACTTCGCGGCTGAGTCGTTGTCGCTCCTAGACGTTTCCACTTCACAATAACAGCACTTACAGTTGACCGTTACAGCTCTAGCAGGGCAGAAATGTGATGAACTGACTTTGATTTGATTTGTTGGAAAAGGTGTAATTCTATGACTGTGCCACGATGAAAGTCACTGAGCTCTTCAGTAAGGCCATTCTACTGCCAATGTTTCCCTATGGAGATTGCATGGGTGTGTGCTCGATTTTATACACCTGCCAGCAACGGGTGTGGCTGAAATAGCCGAATCCACTAATTTGAAGGTGTGTCGACATACTTTCGTATATACTGTATAGTGTATTTATCGTGTTTTTTATTTATAAAAATGTTCTTATAAGTTATACCTTTTGGATATTGAATACTGCACTGTTGGGTCTGGTTTGCAAGTTAGGCATTTTACTGTACTTGTGCATGTGACAAATAACACTTTTTCCCCAGCGTTTTATTTACTGCTCTGTCGGCTTTCATTTGTCCAGTAGCATGCTGGACTGGACAGGGCTGGACTGCTTTGACAGAACAGATTGAATCCTCACAAACATAACTCTCCTGTCCCTCAGGGATTGACGGTGGATCTACTTCACTGATGGGAGAGCCATTCTCCGTCTCGCTCCTCTCCCTCTCCGTCAGTGTGTCAGAGGCCTGTTTGTCTGCTGCCTCCGTTGGCACGGCCAGCCCATCCAGTGTGTATGTATGTGAAATACAGTGCAGATGTGGGCCATGGCAGCAGACAGACAGATGAAATAAATAGTAAATAGTGTCCAGAGCAGTACATTAGCAGATGTTAGCCCCTTCTTCCAGCCTGAGCTGATTCGTGTCGGGTGTGAATGCTGGCCAGACATCTGTCTGTCCCCCAGGGATTCTGCTGCTCCATTCAACCCCCTTTTCTGATTTATAACACACCACACATGGTATCTGTTCTTCATGATTTCACACTCACTCTTTATGTTTCTGCATGGTGTGTATTTTTATTAAGTGCTATTTGCACAGCTGTAGGACATTTGGGACTCCAGGTGACCCTTGGAGATGTGGTGGTGTCACCCTGGGGGTCTTTCCTGACCTGCTTGGTAGCCTAATGTACTGCCTGCTTCTACACGCGTGTCCTTGAGAGAGTGTTTCGCAGCTGTTAAGTCTGTCCAGAAGAACATTGAATTCTGCCTGCTAGAAAAGCAAAATCAAAAAGGGATACGGTCTTTATGTTTTATGGTTCTTGGTCCAGGGCCATGTTTGCATGATTGCTTAACACTCCCAGCAATGGGAGCACATCCTTTTCTAGGATTATATTCTATTGTAAATCACTTTGGATTGAAAAAAAAGGTATCTGCTAAGTGGCAAATATTTTTCTAAGTTTGGCCTCCCAGGTGGCGCAGTGGTCTAAGGCACTGCATCGCAGTGCTAGCTGTGCCACCAGAGACTCTGGGTTCGAGCCCAGGCTCTGTCGCAGCCGGCCGCGACCGGGAGGTCCATGGGGCGACGCACAATTGGCCAAGCGTCGTCCAGGTTAGGGAGGGTTTGGCTCGCAGGGAAATCCTTGTCTCATCGCGCACTAGCGACTCCTGTGGCGGGCCGGGCACAGTGCGCGCTGACCAGGTCGTCAGGTGTACGGTGTTTCCTCCGACACATTGGTGCGGCTGGCTTCTGGGTTGGATGCGCGCTGTGTTAAGAAGCAGTGCGGCTTAGTTGGGTTGTGTTTCGGAGGACGCTTGGCTCTCAACCTTCGTCTCTCCTGAGCCCGTACGGGAGTTGTAGCGATAAGACGAGACAGTAACTACTAACAATTGGATACCACGAAATTGGTATATATATATATTTTTTTTTAAGTTAAAGGCTCTATTTGTTTGTGTACTTAATTTGATCTCTCTGTTGTTGCTGAGAATTTTCCCGCACAGCAGAAAATGCAAATTTGTAGTGTGTTAGAGTTTTAAAAAGGCTTCTAAAGTTTGTAATTTCCACTTTGAAATTTCAGATTTGATTTGCTCTAAAGGAAAATGTATCAACCCCTTACAAAAATGTCCGTTAATTATAATCCACATAATAATTCACATTTCCTGTTGCTGCAGGATTATTTTCCCACTGTAGCAAACTGGCTCAAATTAAGACCCTACATCTGTAGCAAAGCAGATTTCATGACCTGGCTCTCTGACAGGGTGAAACCTCCCTTTAATTTCTCTGAGCTTTTCTCTTTACGGCCACTACGGTGAATGAGTCCCCAGAGTACGGTAGAGTTACATGGAGACCGGGACTGCTCGATGCATTGTGTCTCTTACTGCATTAGAAACCATCTGTCTCGGTGGAAGCACTGTTGTTTGTATTGACAGAAGTGAGTCAAATGACTCCAAAGGGACACTTGCCTTTTGATTTTGGTTTTGAGGAGGAGCACAAGTCAGAAGGTATTTATAAAGTGTCTCAGCGTAGGAGTGGTGCCTTTTTAGATCATAATGAATAAGATTATCTGAACAGGGGAAACCTGATCTACATCAGCAATACTCGTAGGCTGCGTTTACAAAGACAGCCCAATTCTGATTTTCTTTTTTTACACTAACCGCACTTTTGACCAATCACATCAGATCTTTTCACATCAGATCTTTTTCACAGCTGATCTGATTGGTCAAAAGACCAATTACTGAAAAAAAATAAGAATCGGGCTGCCTTTGTAAACGCAGCCTTAGACAGCGTGAATTCAGACCAAGAACTCAGACCTCCCATACTACGTAATGTTTGTCAGAAGACATTTGTCAAGAGGTCAGGTCAATAGCAGTACCTTGTCTCTCCAAGTAGCCCTATCCTGCAGTCAACTTACCAAATCACCCTCAAGTGGCCTCATAGGTGGAATGTCATTCATATTTTTCATAATTAATAAACAAAACAAAAAAATGTAACGCAGAAAATCCGGTGTTTCTAAGTCAAACAGTTTTGTTATATTTCAGTCTTCCGTGATGTATATAAAGTGTAATATGGGGATGCAAACTCAAAATGTAATACATTTCAACTCTATATCTGACATGGTACAGGCTTTTAAACCCATAACCATGTGTGCGAGGTGTATACTTTTGTTTCAAAGTAGATTTGTTTAAGACTACCAAGAATCACTCTGTGTGACCCTGATTTAGCCCACTGCAGTAAAAGGATAAAGGTAAAACATCTCCACCAGCTGTGAGGTGAAGAAGAATGTGTACTGTGCTCCCTGCCCCTGCAGGACTTGTTTATCCCTGACGGTTGGTGAACTCAGAGAGGAAAGATCACAAGAATACAGAAAGGATATAACACAGAAAGGTGACATTAACATTCTGGTGTTGTGTAAAATAGCTCTGGGAAGTTGAATAAAAAGGTTTACCATGCTTCAGTTCCCACTGTATTCATTATTCCTGGTATCACAGATTAGGAGTGATGGCTATTAGCCACACCGTTTCCCACCTAATCATTTAAATATGAGCAACCAGGGTGTTAAGGCATTCTGGTGCAGTGGGGCGAGCATCCTCTCTCTTGGATCTCCTCTATCATATCTTTAGGGCAGATTATTTCTTTCTGTGTGGATTATTTTCTTTTTGCCATCCCCCACTGCAGGTGCTCATCCTTCATACAGTAATGTAATCCCCGGAATCTTAATCTCCTCTCTTGGAAATGATTTTGGGAAACAGATTAAATGCAGAGAAACCAGGAGAGGCACCATCTGACCTTGTGGGCCCCACCCTGATAGGAACATGCTGATCTGTGCAATATGGAGATATAGTGTGCAGGGCAGGCATCGCCCTTACTGTGTTGCCTTGAATCGGTTATGTATGTATCCCTACACTAAAGGGGTTACCATGATTTTCACAGTAGCTTACAGGCAGCTAGGTGGCATTTAAAATGATGTATTTCATATTACAGTACACCTTCTGTAATATAAATATGGTATCAAAGCAAGTACTGTGTAATGACACACAGTTCAATACTGTGTAATGACACACAGTACAATACTGTAAAATTGACTGTATTATACTGTAAAAAAGTAAACTCTACCTTAATCGGAATGAATGAATGAAATTCATTAAGGGAAAGGGTTTGTATTTCACAGTATTTTACTGTAATTACAAGCGATTGGTGCAAGCAGGTTGGCTGCTAGGTAAAGTGTTTACACATTACACCATATTCAAGAATATTTGGTGGCACGTCTAGAGGCCTTAATGAAGGCTTCGAAACTTGCAGCAACTACAGGGCAAAATAGAACAAAAGGACATGGGAAAATGCTCAAACATTTAAGGTTTAAGACTTGCTGCCACTCCATTATGTCCCCTATACAAACTGATGGGGCACTATAACTACATAGGAGTTAAATTGGTACAGCATTCTCACTCACGGGTGCAACAAATATGGCCTCTTACAAGGCACACCTCAACATATGTTAATAATGAGCCAGAAACAACAAACCATGCACCTACTAGTGGTCAAAAGGCTTTTGGGCCTCCCGGGTGGCGCAGTGGTCTAGGGCACTGCATTGCAGTGCTAGCTGCGCCACCAGAGTCTCTGGGTTCGCGCCCAGGCTCTGTCGCAGCCGGCCGCGACCGGGAGGTCCGTGGGGTGACGCACAATTGGCATAGCGTCGTCCGGGTTAGGGAGGGTTTGGCCGGTAGGGATATCCTTGTCTCATCGCGCTCCAGCGACTCCTGTGGCGGGCCGGGCGCAGTGCGCGCTAACCAAGGGGGCCAGGTACACGGTGTTTCCTCCGACACATTGGTGCGGCTGGCTTCCGGGTTGGAGGCGCGCTGTGTTAAGAAGCAGTGCGGCTTGGTTGGGTTGTGCTTCGGAGGATGGCATGGCTTTCGACCTTCGTCTCTCCCGAGCCCGTACGGGAGTTGTAGCGATGAGACAAGATAGTAATTACTAGCGATTGGATACCACGAAAATTGGGGAGAAAATGGGATAAAATTTAAAGGCTTTTGCCGCTACAAAGATACCGTACGGCACTGGGGGGTGTGAGGTTGATTACAGTGCCATTGGAAATACAGCCAGTCTTTCCCCGCCCACAACATTTTCCCACAATGCACCATAATTTACAGTATGCTGCAGTAAAACATTTCAGAGGTTTTTACTGTTGATAATACTCAAAAGGACTGTATAAATGACAGATTTCTGTTACAGTGTATGAACAACCGATTAGGCATGTATCGTATGTACAGTTGGATATGTATGTAGGCCTGTCCTATGATCATTCCACCAGACATAGTGGGAGTGTATTATCAATGACAATATAATGTTATAGTGTTATAGAAGCTTTAGAGCGTTGGGATAGTAACCGAAACATCGCTGGTTTGAATACCCGAGCCGACAAGGTGAAAAATCTGTCGTTGTTGTCACGCCCTGACCTGAGATATCTCTGTTTTCTTTATATTTTGGTTAGGTCAGGGTGTGACTAGGGTGGGTATGCTAGTTTTGTATTGTCTAGGGGTTTTTGTAGGTCTAGGTGATTTGTATGTCTATGGTGGCCTGATATGGTTCCCAATCAGAGGCAGCTGTTTATCGTTGTCTCTGATTGGGGATCATATTTAGGTAGCCATTTTCCTTTTGGTGTTTGTGGGTTCTTGTTCTATGTTTAGTTGCCTGTCTGCACTACTCATATTAGCTTCACGGTTCGTTTTGTTATTTTGTTCAGTGTTCGTTCTTATAATAAAGAAGAATTTACGCTTACCACGCTGCGCCTTGGGCTCCTCCTTACAACGGCCCTTTAGCAAGGAACTTAACCCTAATTTTCTCCAGAGGCGCTGTACTACTATGGCTGACCCTATAAAACAACACATTTCACCTGATCTATCCAGTGTATGTGACAATAAAACATAGAAATATTTAGTTTTTTACTGTTGCAGCAATGCAGTATTTCAGATGTAGCTATGCAGAATATACAGTTGAAGTCGGAAGTTTACATACACTTAGGTTGGAGTCATTAAAACTCGTTTTTCAACCACTCCACAAATGTCTTGTTAACAAACTATAGTTTTGGCAAGTCGGTTAGGACATCTACTTTGTGCATGACACAAGACATTTTTCCAACAATTGTTTACAGACAGATTATTTCACTTATAATTCACTGTATCACAATTCCAGTGGGTCAGAAGTTTACATACACTAAGTTGACTGTGCCTTTAAACAGCGTGGAAAATTCCAGAAAATGATATCATGGCTTTAGAAGCTTCTGATAGGCTAATTGACATAATTTGAGTCAATTAGAGGTGTACCTGTGGATGTATTTCAAGGCCTACCTTCAAACTCAGTGCCTCTTTGCTTGACATCATGGGAAAATCAAAAATAAATCAGCCAAGACCTCAGAAAAAATGTGTTTACCTTCACAAGTCTGGTTCATCCTTGGGAGCAATTTCCAAACACCTGAAGGTACCATATTCATCTGTACAAACAATAGTACGCAAGTATAAACACCATGGGACCACGCAGCCATCATACCGCTCAGGAAGGAGACACGTTCTGTCTCCTAGAGATGAACGTGATTTGGTGCAAAAAGTGCAAATCAATCCCAGAACAACAGCAAAGGACCTTGTGAAGATGCTGGAGGAAACAGGTACAAAAGTATCTATATCCACAGTAAAACGAGTCCTATATCGATATAACCTGAAAGGCCGCTCAGCAAGGAAGAAACCACTGCTCCAAAACAGCCATAAAAAAGCCAGACTACGGTTTGCAACTGCACATGGGGACAAAGATCGTACTTTTTGGAGAAATGTTCTCTGGTCTGATGAAACAAAAATAGAACTGTTTGGCCATAATGACCATCGTTATGTTTGGAGGAAAAAGGGGGATGCTTGCAAGCCGAAGAACACCATCCCAACCGTGAAGCACGGGGGTGGCAGCATCATGTTGTGGGTGTGCTTTGCTGCAGGAGGGACTGGTGCACTTCACAAAATAAATGGCCTCATGAGGGAGGAAAATTATGTGGATATATTGAAGCAACATCTCAAGACATCAGTCAGGAAGGTGAAGCTTGGTTGCAAATGGGTCTTCCAAATGGACAATGACCCCAAGCATACTTCCAAGCATACTTCCAAAGTTGTGGCAAAATGGCTTAAGGACAACAAAGGCAAGGTATTGTAATGGCCATCACAAAGCCCCGACCTCAATCCTATAGAAAATGTGTGGGCAGAACTTAAAAAGCATGTGCGAACAAGGAGGCCTACAAACCTGACTCAGTTACACCAGCTCTGTTACACCACTTATTGTGGGAAGCTTGTGGAAGGCTACCCGAAACGTTTGACCCAAGTTAAACAATTTAAAGGCAATGCTACCAAATACTAATTGAGTGTATGTAAACTTCTAACCCACTGGGAATGTGATGAAATAAATAAAAGCTGAAATAAATGCTATTATTCTGACATTTCACATTCTTAAAATAAAGTGGTGATCCTAACTGACCTAAGACAGGGAAGTTTTACTAGGATTATATGTCAGGAATTGTGAAAAACTGAGTTTAAATGTATTTGTGTCATGCCCTGACCTTAGAGAGCCTTTTTATGTCTCTAGTTGGTTTGGTCAGGGTGTGATTTGGGGTGGGCATTCTATGTTTTGTTTTCTATGTTTCTTTATTTCTATGTTTTGGCCAGGTATGGTTCTCAATCAGGGACAGCTGTCTATCGTTGTCTCTGATTGGGAATCATATTTAGGTAGCCCTTTTTCCCTCCTTTCAGTGTGGGTAGTTATCTTTGTTAGTGGAACTTTGCCCTGTAAGCTTCACGGTTGTTTTTCGTTTGTTGGCGACATTTTAAATAAAAAGATAAATGTACGCTCACCACGCTGCACTTTGGTCCACTTCTTTTGACGGCCGTGACAATTTGGCTAAGGTGTTTGTAGACTTCCGACTTCAACTGTATATAGCCATGCATCTCCATCAGTATGCCATCATCATTTAAAAGGGATGTTACCAGCGGTGAATAGATGAATAGTGATTTTACTCTTGTGCATGAAATAAATCCATAATATTCAGTCATACTTTTCACTGCTGAGTGCAGTAAAACTGGTTTGATGGTCACAATGGAATCATTCTCTGTAGAGTGATTTAATGGAGCCTGTGCATCAGCTCAATATCGTAAACCAGATTGTTAAAGGTGCAATCTGTGATTGCGGCAAACATTTTTTGACTTTTAAATTCACTATATTTTTGAATAGATTTTTGAAGAATATAACTTATAAATTCCTCATGAGCCTAGTTCAATTGTCTTACCCAATCAGAACGCAAAATAAAAGCTTGTTTTATTCCTTTGTTTGTAAACAATGTAATTGAAAACAAACACTGTATTTAAAAAAAACATTTATATATATTTTACCTTTATTTAACTAAGCAAGTCAGTTAAGAACAAATTCTTATTTACAATGACGGCCTACACCAGCCAAATCCGGACAACACTGGGCCAATTGTGCACCGCCCTATGGGACTCCCAATCACGGCCGGTTGTGATGCAGCCTGGATTCGAACCAGGGTGTCTGTAGTGACACCTCTAGGACTGAGATGCAGTGCCTTAGACCACTGCGCCAGTGTATAGCCTTAAAACATGGTTTAAACTATCATTTTGATCACAGATGGGCATAGCTGTCTATGAATTTTAGAGGGGTAACATTTTTCCAGTCCCATCCCTCATCAGAGGTGGGGGGTGACCGCTTAACTGCAGATTGCCCCTTAAAGAGATTCATGTATACTTTTTAGCCAGTAGTTCTGAAAGTAGCACTCACGATCCAAAAGTGGTCCCCGAAAGTTGCGTTCTACATCATATATGTTCACCACATCATTGCTCTCTCTCTCTCTCTCTTTGCTGTGTCCATTGAGTTGTTGGACTTGCCCTGCAACCTCATTGGATAACGCTGGGCAGACCTCTTGCCAGCGGTCACTTAAATGTGATGGGCTGAAGCTCATAGAACTCAAATTGCTAGGGGGCGGGCCAACATGGGGGGAAATGTAGGGAAAATGGCATGGCACAGCTTCAAGAAAACGGTCGCTTTCAAACTAGGGATTTTGTGGCTAATTTAGGTACGACAGTAATTCTGCTCATAGATTATGCATGGATGAAATTTTCAGCCCAAAGCGGGAGGTTTAAAACAATTAATTCTTAGTCGCTAAAGTACCGGAGCATTTCTTTAATGTTTCAACTCTGCTTGTAAATTAACCTAACATTACATAGGCTACAGTATAAGTTTCACACACCAATATTTAACAGTGAAAAGATCGCTCATTACAATACAATGTCAATGTAACGTTAATGTGACGTCAATGTAACGAAATAGAAATAGCCTTATACACTAAATCCCACATGTTTAAAAGAGCCACCCCAGACCCCTCGACACCCTGCTCCCCCTCCAGCCCTGACCCAGCACCTCAACATCAGGACTGTTCGAAAGCAATGCACTCTGACGGTGAGTCAACATCCCCGGTTGCTTACTTCATGCTCCGTCTCACTATTGCACGACAGGAATTTGTTTGGATTCCCATACGTGAGTTGTGTTGATGTGATGATGGGCTTGCCCTGCTCATTCAAGAGGCATACAACTGGAAGAGTTTGGACAAGTGCCCTGGAGCGGGAGGGAGCCGTACAGGCCAAGGGGTCGGAACAGACGAGGAAGTGAACTCCCCTCAGGAAGAAGGGGGAAAATCCATAGGTTCTTCGTCTCACAATACACACACAATGCAATATGTAAGTGCGTTGTTACCAGCAACCTTCTACCTACCAAAATGTTAGTCCTCCTCTCATTCACTCTCATTCTGTGGTCTGGTCGTGGACAATGGTGGCTCTATCAGCCCTTTACGAGGTCCACGCTCAGAAAGAGACTGCGTGTCACGTGCGCTCCCTCTCCGGCCTCTAGGTCACCAGGCTGCTCGTTATGGCGCACACCTGTCCCCATCGTTACGCGCACCTGCGCGCCATCAGACTCACCTGGGCTCCATCACTTCCCTGATTGCCTTCCCTATATATGTCTCTCCCTTAGGTTCCTTCCCCAGGCGTCATTGTTTCTGCTCCTGCGTCATGTCTGTGCGTTGTTCGTGTTTCTTATTTTTGTATTATGTTGTGTTTATTTATTAAAACACGCACTCTCTGAACTTGCTTCCCGACTCTCAGCACGCTCGTTACAGTGTGTGCTCCTCTCAAACATTAGACTGTGGGAATGTTTGTTTTCTCGACATGGTTCAGTGTGGCGATATCCAGTCTTTCTTTTTTTAAATAGAGCTAGAGCAGGAATATTTGCATGTGGCTCCCACAAAATGTGCTTTTATTATTATTCTTGTGTCATATTTCCTTGGCAATTAGAAGCACTACAGACTCTGTAAACTGTACCAATACTCTGTCTAACACCCTGAGTTTTCAAACCATTGTGACTTGTGACCACAGTCTCTCTCTATGCACAGGGAAATTACCCTAAACATCAGGCACCATAAAACATCAAATGGAATCACTGGTGCACCAAATTACCCTCAGCACATGTGGTTCTGCCTGAGTAAGCTGCCCTGGAGCCCTCTGGGCTGTGTCCCAAATGGCACCCTATTCCCTTTGTAGTGCACTACTTTTGACCAGAGCCACTGGTGCAGCTCCTGCACGGCGTGGGGGCCCACGAGCTCCGGGGGCCCATGTGCCTGTCATCGATAGTCACTTTTTTTTTATCCTCAAAAAAGTCATTCATGAACCTTTTTCATTTCCATATGCACAAGGAGGCTAAGTATTTGTTTCTTGGGCGTCAAGAATGTGACTGATCAAAGTGCCTCAGGCCTTGAAATAGAAATCATAGATTGAAAGTAAGGGGATATGGGTGAACAAATGCTGTGGTGACGGCTCCGACGGTGCCAGTGGAATGAGTGGAGCTTACTCGGGGGTTCAAAAGCACAAATCAGACCGAGAGTTTAACGCACTGTTCTTAGGTAGAGTTTTAGTTTAGAAAGCGATCTCTCCGCAGAAGTGACAAAATGGTAAAAACAGCTTGATTGCCGTAGCAACATCAGGGAAACTGGGAAGAAGGGAGTGGCAGTTTTGTAACATCTTTAATTGAGCCTCTCGCGTTCCCCTTATTTTCCGGCCTCAACACGTTACGGAAAGAGATGACCTATCCCAGAGCTTCCTATATAGTTAATCTGGATACTGGACAGGAAATGAATTGGCCGATGCAAACAGATCATCTTTAGTGGATAACAGTTCTTAAGGGCTCAAGCAAATCAAACATATTGGTTGCTGATTAGTATGCTGTTGTATCGACTTTTTTTTTTTACAATCTGCAATGTTTGAATTTCTAACTTGAATTACTGAACAAGTCATTTCATTAAATCTTGGCAGCTTTGCGACACCGTGTATAGCTTTGTGAAATGTTAGGCTTAACTTGAGAAAATAATCCCCAAATAGGCCTGCCAATAAATATTGATCCATGACTTAAAGTACGCACTGACTGCTGTATGGCACTCACTGCTGTAAGTCTCTCTGGATAAGAGCGTCTGCTAAATGACAAAAATGTAAATGTAAAATGCCTAAAGCAAGACTGTAGGCTACATGCCCTGGTACCACAGAAAGACTATCATCGATGTAAGTCTGGCTGACGCATTCCACATTTGTTTTTTATGGAGGAGGGGGACGAACTCTAACCTTGAGGGGGGGTCAAAAAAACTGTGTTACGCCAAAACTAGTGCACTAGGTAGGGAGTAGTATGGGTGCCGTTTGGGACGCAGCCTCGGAGCGGGTTGGATGTTGAATGGGCTGATTACTCCCCTGTCCCCTGTCCCTAGCCCCTAGCATTATGATGTGCAGGGGGAGAGAAATGATGCAGGTGACACCAGTAACTGATTAAGCTGTCAAAGTATAGATGAGACCTGCATGCAGATAGGATAGTGAAGCAGGGGAAAGAGCAGGCAGTTTGCTATAGAGTGCCTTTTCTTCATCACCACTTATCTGCAGATTACTATCTGTGCAATGCATGTGAGAATGCTTCCATGGCTTTGTCATGAATACATGTTTTGAGGAATGACCTGGAATGATCTGTGATGAATCGAGGCAAACGAGATTCAGAGTGAAGCAATTAATACATGTTGACGTTGAAAAGGCCAAGAGAACACGAGAGTGCGTCCTGCTTAACTATCTGAACCATGTGGCACAAGCCATTGTGCTGTAAGTTTAGCTGCCATTTTGGATTGGAGGACCTCGTTAGCATTATTCTGGAGCCGTGAATGCCTACAGCTGTCTGTGGAGGAAGTTGTGATGTGTCAAAGGAAGTGCGTCTCTGTGATGTCCAGCAGGCAGCATCTGTGCCCTTGAATTACATTCAGCTGTTGTGAATAAGACACACACACACTTATTTTGCTTGATTAGCTACTTAACAAGAGCGCGCACTACGTTTGACTTCTTCACAGGACACGAATGAGGGTACCATGTCACCATAACAATACCCATGCTATGTTCAATTGTTCTTGTTTTCTGATGAATATGGCCGGCCCTGGCTCCCTGCACCTACAATTGTCACTTTGACTTTGAGTTCTGTGTGCTGCCAGAGTAGGCTGTAACTGTGTTGTTATTGGATAAGGGGAGAGTATAATTCTGTGCAGTCCTTAGTTCATTTCTGGCCTGTAGTTTCAGGTTGGGGTTAGAGGCAGATCCACTGTCAAGGTTCAGACAGACCCTGTGGCACACTGACAAACCAAGCAGTGAGTGGAGTCCATACACTCACCCTCCTAGTGTGTGCACTTCTGATCGTCATCACACCCCTCATGTGAACTCTGTTTGTTACAGTGCATTCTCAACAGGATAGAGCACTGAATCATCCTACTGTGGTGTGGGGCTATTCAGTGCTGTGTTGTCAGAGGTTGGGATCTAATAGAAAGTGTTTGCTTACTAAAAATGTGAGTAGTTCAAGAGTTCCATCTAGTGGTTGTTTGACGCTACTACATGATCTGTTGATGTGTCCACTGTTACCACAGCCAGAGGACTGCAAAGTCTTGGCAGTTTGAACTATACAGGAGGTTTACATACTGTTTTAATTGTTTTTTCAGATCACTGGATCCACCAAGTACACCCAGAGCGCTCAGCAGGTATAAACCAGGTGGGTGACCTGTTTTGTCATTTGATTTCATTTTCAGGCCCAGGGCCGGCCCGCTCTTTCAGCAGGATTAGGCGGATGCCTATGGCAGGATTTTCTGAGCTAAACTGACCAGGATGCACCCCCATCAACACATAATTCTGCCCCAAAACAATGACAATTTCTCTCAACCAGTGTCATTTGGGCTTTTTAGGTGAGCGCTGATGCCGCCCTGTGATAAGCAGTGCCCGCTTTGCCAAAGTCAGGGACACAAAATATTTATCTTGTCCATTCCCAGCGCGCCTCTCCAGGGTGCTGTTGGCGAGACGCATCGCTGCTGCGCTCCACCAACGTTCCATCATCCAAAAAATGTTACATAAATCATGTGGCAAATAAAGTGAAGAGTATGTGGCCTTTTCTGTAGCCTACAGGCTGGAGATAAAATGGATGACAATGTAATGAGACGGAAACGTTTGCATCATGTAGGTTTCTCAGATCAAATTGCCCAACGTAAATGGCGCCCAGTCAAATAAAAAATGCGCTGACGTGTTAACAAACAGTATATCCTAAAAACAGGACAGGTCAAAGTAAAATGGACAATATGGAATGGACAATCAGGCTACTCACAACTGCTGTTCAGGAGTTTGATCCCATGGGCTTAATTGTCATGATCAGTGGTTTCAAGTTTATATCCGTACTTTTTTTACGAGCTGATCATAGCGAAAAAAGAAAATACGGCTACATTTCCCGCTGTGTAAACACATTGCAAATAGGTTAATGTAGCTGATTTTCAGAGCTTTAATAGCTTTGAATTAATTAATTAGGTCAAAGGAATCAGGACTAATAAAGGCAACGGCCTGTTTTACAAAGTGGGCCTACCAAATGGGTGGGCATTCATAAAATTCCATTGTGGCCAACATGGTAGGCCGTCTTTTTTTGGTCCTGACCGGATCGGCCATACTTTTTTTTGGTGTTTTACAAAAGGTAGGCCTCCCACATAGATGGGCATTCCTAAAATTCCATTTCAGGCGACACTGTAGGCTATACCTCAGTAAGCACGGACTGACACGGATGTCTTTTTTTGGTGCAGTCCAGACCGGCCTTGATTTGCACATCCAAGGACGTTTGTTTTTGGTCCAGTCCGGATCAAATCTGAACCAATCATAGGCGTCTATTTTTGGTTCAGATTTTGTCCGGTCTGGACCAGCCTTGATTTGGCTCAAACATATGTCTATAAATGACGTCTTTTCCATTTCAATCAGAACCAAAAATTAACCTGATTTCAATGCCCGGAAAATACGTATTTTCACCTTTAATTCAGAACCTAAATTGAACCTAACCTCAACATCTAGAAGAATACATATTTTAGACGTCTTTTCAACATAATTTTGCTTCCTAGGACTATTCTAGTAGGGGCGCAGTTTTTTAGTCATGCTAGGGAAGCAGAACGCCCAGGACCGGCCGTGCTCAGGCCACATATCTGTTGTCATTTTCTCTATGGATTAACACAATAGCAATCTTTAAAAAAATATATATAAATACAAAATGGATAATTAAAAAAGTGTTTATGTCCCAACTTTGGCATTGTATAGCCAACCTATATAGAGAAATGTTTTGTTTACAATCAAATGTCATGTTAAGTGATACATACGTGCCCATGCTTGCATCATAAAGCTCTGTAGCAGAATAGCTATACACTGATGTCGGGACCTTGACAAAACTTAGCAGTGAGTGAATGATTGCCATGTGAACACACAAGACTGATTAGCTATTCTCAATAAGTATATTCTTCTTCTGGCTTTATCTAGCTCTATTTGAGATATTTTACCTTGCCTCGCTGGCTTGCTAGGTAATCAATTATCCGTTGACATCTGCAATGTGGGGCGGCAGGGAGCCTAGTGGTTAGAGCATTGGGCCAGTAACCAAAAGGTTGCTAGATCGAATCTCCGAGCTGACAAGGTAAAAACTGTTCCTAGGCCGTAATTGTAAATAAGAATTTGTTCTTAACTGACTTGACTAGTTAAATTAAAAATTAAAAAAATGTTGCAGAGGATGGCCATCTTATTACGTGTTTGTTAACCCTTTAGGTCATTTGGGAATTGTCCTATATGGATAGGAATACATTGAAATGTTTCTTACAGAAGAAATATGAAATGCATATGCATAAGCATGCACGCAATAGAAAGGGAACAGTTTGGAGACTATGGGGAAATGATTAGACCAAAGTTGAGGACACGCATGAGACTGAGTCCGAACGTTACCCTGTCGATTTGATGTGCGTTTTACATTTGCTGTACTTTTTGCCGCATTTGTTGATAACAAAATCTGAAAATACTCTGGATACATTCAGTAACATGATAAGAATATTCCTGGAAAATGTGAGGTAGGTGCAACATAAGACAAACAAATGACAAGAGTTTGAGTAAGAGGACTAAGGGTTTTAGTTAGAGGTGGCCACACACTTCTCCAAAGTGTGCCCGTGTAATTTCAATGCACTTTTATGACTCAAAGAATAGTCTTTAGGTGCTTTTTTTAGCTCTCCTAGCTGTGCCGTTGAGGAACTAGAGCAAGCACACTTGTAGTTGTTTTGTTTGGAACACAACCCTCACCCCCCCATCACACATTTACTGTTGGCTACGCAATCGGAAAAAACGGCCCATTACAAATCGCAATCTGGGTCAGGTGGGCATCATTTGAAAGCTTGTTCTATTGCCAACATGACTAGCTAAGTTATAAAATATAATCTTACAGTGTTAGGCCTTCACAAAGCAATTCAGAGAAACAAATTGTAATTTTGGTGAGCATAGAAATGAGTCATGAGTGCATTCAGGTGTGTGTTCTTCACGATAGACAAACACAGGGCCGTTCTGTTCAGGACAACCCAGGCTATGACACCATGTCATCTGGTAACTGTACATCAATCATACTGATCATGAACGTTGACACTGCATATGACATGAGTATTACGATATGGAAAAGTGAAGTGCACATTTGGACGGGTATTTGGCTCGCTTGTATGACATCAAAGCGGTATTTATTATAATCCTCAACGTCTCATCTTTTAAATGACATCCTATCCTCTTAACCCTCCGGCTGTGTTCCGGTCCAATTGGACCGATTTACAAGTTTTCTCTCTGAAAAATGTAGTTCATTTAATCTGATTGTCATAAGGTTCCATGACTTTGTCCACACAGGGCATCTGAACACACAAAACACATTTTGATGATTTTCATAACATTTTGGGCGTTTTATTTTAACTTTTGTACACCTGTGATGTTCCCGGTCAAAAATGACCGGTCATTAGAAATGAATGGGAGAGACTACAATTAGTGTATACAATTGAGTTCAGGGACATGCCCATTCATCAGATGGACAGACTTCCTCTCTCAGACCCCCACATGCATGTGTGTTTGAACACACACACACACACACACACACACACACACACACACACACACACACACACACACACACACACCTCACTCCCCTTCTTGGCTTCCATGGTAACCCCCACAGGAACCTTTCCCCAATAGAATCCCCCCCCCCCCCACCACACCTGTTGGCATTCTCACAAACAATCGCAACATTGTTTCAATAATATATAGAACTTTTCTCGCAGCTCTGGTATATAAAGCTTTTTTGGGGCCTTGCTCACAATTAATTCTGTGGCAGCACATTGACCAAACGATATACTGTATGTGAGGCTCTTGATCATATCTTTGATCATGACACTGATGAGGAGGAGAGAGTCCTTGTTAAACTTTGACACAAAGTAGTCTGTGATAAATAGCACAATATGTTTCATCTGAGTATTTGTTATAGTCAAAATAATCCATACATTATGCTTTTTTTACTCAAAAACGAGTTGTATGAGCTCAGGTCAATGAGGCCTACAGGCCATAAATAGAAAATAGAAGTTCAAAACTTGTAATCTTCACAAGAACCTAAGTTGATAAAAAGATATAACACATCATTAGGTGATAATATATGTATTATTATGGATTTATAATCAGCTATAATGGGGCGGTCATTTTGGACCGACCCCATTAATGAACATGAAACGAACACAACAGGAGGGTTAATATACAGCATTTCTCTCAGTCAGACAACAAAACACTAGCAAAAGTTGCCCAATTAGTGGAAGGGATGGGGGCAACTTCTTGTTGCATGCGGTGCTCAAGTTCAGAACGTCTGTCGGTCAAAACCCATACAGCGCTGTGATGCGTAGAGCCTGAGCTCTGACGTCATTTATAGCATGTTACTCTACATCCACTGTGTTCCAATTTAGGCGCTTATTAGTGCCCAAATCTGCCATTTCCAAGCCGTATACAAGTACAAGTGTATTAACTTACGTGAGCTGCATCTGAAGTTGGATGTGTTCATAGTCACTTCAATGTAAACAAGCCCCTTTCTGATTCGAAACTGCGTGCAACTTTTCATGACGCGGCCAGGAAATGGGTCTATATTGATGTTGTTCAGATGGGCTTGGTTCACTTGAGATGATACACCACTCCAAGACATGCCACAGGGGGGCAGTGTAGGCGCCGAATTGCGAGTGTGCAGGCCGTCAAATAAAAGGCACTCCTTCGATATAAAGTTATTTTTGTCGAAAATTAAAACTTGTCAGTTTGCCACTTTCATGAGGTTAGAGTAATAACATGTTCAACTACTTAAGACATTGGCTATAATCTAGGTTGTGCCGTTAGATTTCGAGAAAAGTAACAGCTAAGGCAGAATCTTTTGACTTTGAATGAGAGAACCTCCTGGTCCATTTGGTCTGTTTCGCAAGCGTTCCAGGAAGTCTTGCGATGTTGTGCCTCTGGGTTTAGAAACTCTGTGATACTATCTGTCACGTTTTGGATCCAAAATATCTGGATTGCGTTCACTGTTCACTGGGGGGAGACAGAGGTCCAGCAGTAAGTTATACCGTCTGGTATGTGTTTTCACGAGACCCACGATGTACTACTTGTATGTGTTTTCTTACTGTATGTATAATTAATATACAATTACAGCTAATCTCCCCCTCTTTATGAGGGTGAGGAGTTTCATAATAACCCTGGCCAGATTTAGCTGATGCCTGAATGATAGTAGGCATGGACACTAAGTGGTGTGGCGCTTCTACAATACGGAGTGCTAAGTCCCCCAGCCAGGAAGCCACTGGTGCATGTCAGGACAATAATTACCCCCAGGATTAGAGAGGTCTGGATGGGGGACTGGTGGAATGGAGTCTTGGGCTGCTGACACAGGGAAACGTGCACTGAGAGCCAGCTATGTGTCCATAGAGTGTGCCTGTGGAAATTAATTTCCACCTGCCCTGAATACCTGCATGTGACGCTGGGGTAACTGTGACACCGTGACAGCAATGGGACAATATAGATCCTTTGAATCAGTATGAATCGATATGTTTCTATTTCTTAGATGGCATTTGTTGGCCATCTGAAGGTGATCGTCATTGGATGGGGCCAGAAAAGTGTGTGTGTTGTGCACGCATGTGTGTGCGTGTGTATGTGACTGTGACATGTGTCTCCTCAGATCACGAGGGTCTGTAAGGAGAGGGCGAGATTGGCTACCACTGGAGTGACGTTCGTTCATTTTATATCATTCATATAAAAGTACCGGCTGGCAAAGCTCATGACATCTGAGGGTGTGAACGACAGACAGGAGTAGGGAGGGTCTGCGCCTGGCGCCTGTACAGTACTTAGCAGAGTGAGAGAGGGAGGGGAAGTGCAGTGCCTCCTAGACTCTCCAGGCTAAAGAGAGCCTAGGGGCAACAGGGCAGCCTAAGGGGCAAAAGGACTGCCTAGGGGCAACAGAACAGCCCTGTTAGGCATGGCTCTGTTTCTGGGTGGCTCCCAGGCCATGGGGACCGCGGGGGCCTATTACTGCTTGATCCGGAGGAGGTTCAAGAGGAGGCGCAAGAAACGCTCCGAGCGCAAAGGTACTCCGCTCCAGGATAGCTCGGAGGGATAGGCTTTGTGTGTGCGTGGAGGGGAGTGCTCGTGTGGGCTTTGTGTGTGTATCTGTAGGTCTGGGGTTTTTGTGTCACTGTACGTCACATTGATGGATTGGTTGATTGACTAATGCAAGATTTGCTCTGGTGTGCTTGTGTATTTGGTTACAGAGTTGTGAGCGTTATCACTGCGTATGTTGTCTCTGAGAATGATGCAGGCAGTTTTCAGATATTGGAAATATGTCATTGAGTTTGTGATAACAATATGAGAATTCATGCATAGAAATGTACACTGCTGTGTGCTTCAAATGCATGTTAAACGTTTTTGAGGCAAACCTGTATTTGTAGTAGAATAGTACTACTTTATTTTCCACAGAAACATGTATTTGTGATGTCGTATTTGTGTTCGAAGGATCAAGAACTGTGTTTATATCACATGCAATCTTCCAAGAGTTTTCACCCTTTAAACAGACCTATAGATATCATACATTTAACTCTGAAGCCTACTGTCAGTGCCACTCAGACTTCACACACTATATACAGTACGCATGATGTATTCTGTCATTTTCTATGACAGGATACAGGCTCAGTTCCGTGCCCGTTGCTTTGGGTGATGGCAATAGGCAGATATATTCACTTTCAAATTAACTTTCTGCAACGATGGGGGAACCGGTAGTCTATTGCAAGGCGAGCAGATAGGAGTTTCAATTCTGAGAGGTGTCCATGCGGGAAGCATAAACCCTCCTTCCACTCCTGGGCTTTGATCTCTGGAGCGTGGATACAGCATGGCGATAGGCAGTTTTGTCTCTTTGCGTACTGTAACGTGTCCCCGTCATACACAGTCTTTGAGATCCAAAGTTCTACTAGAGAAAAAGGGGAATCTGAAAGGAGATTAGGAATGTGATGGTTAAGTAAAAAATGATCTGATATGTTGATTTATAAAAATACAAATAACAAAAAATCGAATAATATTCCTGAAGTGGATGGACTATGTGTACTTGTTTCTTCAGTTTTCCCCCCCCCTATATAGAGTCTGGAAGGTATAGAAAGAAATAGCAATAGCGTCTCTCCGCCATGCGTCGTTGGTCAAAGCCTATGGGGAAATGAATGGGTTTTATGGAGGATTTAAGGTCTATGGTAAACACAGGCTGAGATCGCATATGTTTTGTTCTATCAGATAATCTTCATCAGCTAACGTCACTTTTTGTGAATTTTTAAGCATTTATGTCGTTTTTTAAAAGCCCGCGAAGAACATAAAGGCTTCGTAATTCATAAAGGTCATGTTAACTGACTGATATTATCTCACAGAACAAAACGTATAAGATCTCCTAAGCCTGTGTTAACCCTCAGACCTTGTTTTTGCCATTTATCCCAAAACCCCATTCTTTCTCCATTCATTTTCCCCATAGGAATGGCTGAACGAACCAGAGGTAACTCATTTCTGTTTTTTAGGAAAGGGAAAGAGGGATACCTAGTCAGTTGTACAACTGAATGCCTTTCTGAATCAGAGAGGTGCGGGGGGCTGCCTTAATCGGCATCCACGTCTTCGGCACCCGGGGAACAGTGGGTTAACTGCCTTGCTCAGGGCTACAAGCTGGCGAGCGCTATAGACAATGTCTAACTTTATAAGAAACAAGATGAATCTAGTTTGCCCCAGTCTTCCAATGATTTCTTGAAGTGCTTGGTCTGACTCCTCAGAGCTACGTAATCTGTTGATGCATTATGAGGAAGGACGCCAGTTGGGATTATAACATTGTTGCTATAATAGTCTGTCAAGAGGTAAACAATGAGCTGCCACCGTGGCATATTAATCATATGAATTAATTAAAGGGAAGTTCAGCAGAACCTTTTAATTATTAGACACGTTTAATATGCTGGCATAAAGCAGCCTCCCGTGACTGAATGAGTAAATCAAATCTATTGTAGTGGAGCATTTAGTAAGTATATTTGGGACTGAAGATATTGTTGTCTCTCAGAGCATTATCTGTAATGTGCTGTGCTGCCTGCTGAAGTCATTTTTGTAATATTCTCGCTTCGTTGGGTTTAGACATGATTGTCAATGGCTGCTAATATTTCAATGGCTAAATAACTCTGAAGCTTACTCAGTCCAACCCTCACATATTTGAATGCGGATTCCCTGTCTTCGGGAAACACAAGCAATTACTTGTCTCATTCTGTCCCAAGTATAAAATACATGAAATTAGCTGTAATCCATTGTAAAAACAACGTAAATAGTTTTTTTAAGTATTGCGAAGATTTTTTTCCAGTTTACACCCTGCACACTGGGAAGTTATACGTACCATCATTTTCTGTAATTTCCGCTGTACCTTCATGCTAACTGGTGTGCTGCGAGGTGAGGTGAGGTGAAGTGTGAGTTTAATCTACTGGGGGAGGAAAGTGAATTCCAGACAAGGTAAACGGATGGATTTGCGCTGTGAGGCGTACACGGCTGCTCTGTGAGACGTACCTGGCTGCTCTGTGAGACGTACCTGGCTGCTCTGTGAGACGTACCTGGCTGCTCTGTGAGACGTACCTGGCTGCCCTGTGACGCTAAAGGATGTGTCTGTCTAGTCTGCCTGAGCCGTACGTCATGAATCTCTGTCAGACATAACAGTATCCTCTTCTCTGATAGGTTGATAGTGATACTTGACGGTGGCTCTGCTGTATCCAGATAATCCTGGTCTCCAGTGAACCCTAAAATAGCTGCGTTCCGTTCTAGGTTGTTCTAGGTATATGATTTAATGAACATATGTTGTATTTGGGCTTTGGTACCACCGCCACTATAATCAGTGGTGTAGCGGTGCCTGGAGAAGTGGGTATAGCCCAATTTTGCACACACAAAAAAAAAATCTATCGGTCCACCCAGCGAAGGAAAGTGTGACAAATTGTGTGAGAAATGGTGACATACACTAAATGACCTAAATTGATCAATCCCATATTGGTCTCTAACAGTCAGGCCAACCCAAGCTGTACTGTGCAAGTAGGCTAATAGTAAGTCTACTATTGAAATAGATAAACGAGGCCGTTAAGTCAGAAATTCACAGGTTTCACACTTTTTTTAATAGAAAAAGTCCACAACAATGCTTAAACCACATCGGGAGACCACCTTTGAGGTCTATGAAATGTCGATTTTTTGGGGGCGCAGTTACCCTTTAATTGAAGTGTGCAGACACCTAGCACTGTTTGGTTAGCGAAAAAACACTGTGGCATATGAGATAGAGTTTGCAAAACAATTGGCCACTGGATTAATGCAAATAATCATGATATCATTCTGCCAGGTAGGCATAGTCTACTTTGTAGTTAACATTTAATTGAGAAGGTTTTTAGGAAACCATTGTCATCTACCAGAAGACGGTTAGGCCTATCATTAGCATCGCTGTTTTTCCTGTTCCTTAATTGTTTCAAACCCGGACGTTTTACTTCGTATTATTTTATAATCTTACCTTGCGTGAAAGTAGCCTATAGCCAAAATCCCACCGTAGAAATGTGGAAGCAATTATTTTATAAAGACTTCCTCATTTGCATTCTCCTGTTCTATTCATTTTCTTTACACTTCCTTTCATTGTCCAGCAGGCATAGTCCTAGACATATTACCGACCCATGATCGTTGTTGCATCTTTAGATCTACCTTCTATCTACATTTCTAACGGATATTTCCATCTCTGTCCATGAAACCACTTGCGTGTGCGGTGTGCATTTTAGAATATGTGTTTCCTGCAAATTGCATTTTGGAACATACTGCCGTGTGCACATTGCTGCGCTTAAAATGTGAAGAAATAATAGTTTATCGACATTTGAAGCTAAACATTCTGATCTGCTCCGTCAGCCTTTATTAATTGATACGGCGTACACCTCCACTACACTACTTTGATGCGCATCATGAGGCTTAAGAAGTGAGCATACACAATGTCCACTGAAAAATACCTGCGTATACCCTCCACTACACCACTAACTATAATGTTACATCCAGCTGACCCTCTCAAACAGGGGCTACCTCTGCCTCCTCATCCCCCTCCTCACCCCTCTCCTGGCTAGTCGGCCTGTCTGTCAACATTACATCCAGACCGGGTTAATCCAGGAGCCGTGAGGTATGAAATTCAACATCTTCCCCTTCCCCTCTCTCTCCATTCCCTCCCTTCTCTCCCAGAGATAGAGGAGCACCTGGCCCGGCCTTGATGGCAGCGGCAGCGGGGGAAGACAGCGATAGTCATCTGTTGTGAGCTACGGGGGTAGTGGTGCGGAGAGAATGGCTGGGGATGGGAAGAGAGTGGCAGAGCTAGGCAGAGCTAGGAACCTGGAATCTCTCATCTGTCGTATACCTACCTCCTGAGCACCTGGGGGTAAAATGGTGTGCCTCCTCAATGTACGGTGTGGGAGAGAGTACAAAATCACCTGCCTGAGTCTAGGAAGGTAGCTGACTACATGTGACACAGTTGGACCGTTACATGAAGGGCATTTGCACAGTAGCAATTTTCAGCACTGAAGGCCAGGGACCACAGGGCAACCTGTGATGGCGTTAAATGGATTTGATCCGACTGGCTGTCAGCCAGCTGGATAGGAAGGAAGAGGGGCTGCTTGGGTGGGTTGCGGCAAGTTTTCAGGACTCGGGGCGGCTAGAAGAATTTAACAGGAATATTGACTTCCAGTCTGACGTGGTATTCTCCGAAAGATCAAATAATATACACTTGTGATAATGATTGTGTGTTCTGCCTTTGTCCTCATCATACCTGCAGACCAGAGACTGAGAGAGATAAGCCTTATACCTGGTTTACCCTTGAGCATGACAGTGGCAGGCCCCTTTGCACTGCCTAGCCCCGCAGAGGGGACTTTGAGAGGTGATAGAATAGTGTGTGTTTGTGCCTGCGTGCGTGAGTTAGAGAGCGAGAGATGACCGAATACTGTGTATGAATGCCAGGCTGTCATCAGCATAGATCTGGAGACTTCGCTTCTGTTGGAGAAGACCCACAGGGGGGCTGACCCCTGACCCTAGCCCGTTTAAGTGACACTGATTAGCGTGTGGAATATATACAGCGTCCTTATCGCCCACTGCGCCATCATAAAGACTGCATTGGTTCCTTTGGGGAAAAGGGTAAAGGGACTGCAGCCACATAATGTCCTTGAAGACCAGGGGAGATTTTATTAGCTGCGCAGCAATGGCAGCACTGACCTATATTACCCAGGGCTAGCATTCCAGGTGACTACCTCATGAAGCTGGTTGAGAGAATGCCAAGAGTGTGCAAAGCTGTTATGAAGGCAAAGGTTGGCTACTTTGAAGAATCTTGAAGAACATTCTTTTGGTTACTGCATGATTCCATATGTGTTATTTCATAGTTTTGACATCTTCACCATTATTCTACAATGTAGAAAATAGTACAAATAAAGAAAACCCCTTGAATGAGTAGGTGTGTCCTAACTTTTGACTGGTACTGTATATCAGACAGATTGATATATACTATAATGCTTTTTGATTTATTGCAATTCAGTTTCAGCCCATATCAAGGTTGTGATAGGTATACTTTCTTCATTTTAGATTTTCATGTGATTTCGCCCTAAATGTCACATTTCCATCGACTACTGCAACAGTTCAGTGATTTTTTCCATTGGAACTTTCAGGCTAATAGCCACACCATTTGTAACTGACAAACTGAAAAAGGTCAACCAATAAGGTTTGGTTGAATTTGCTTGGTAAAATTTCTTCAAATGGTCTTGGTGTTCAAGGCAATATTATGTTCCAATATGACTTACCCAATTGCATTTTAAGGTCAATAATTGTGGGATTTTAATGTCATTGTTAAATCTTCATTTAGCTCCCTCAGTTTGTACACTATTGCTGATGAAGAAAATTAAAGGAAAAGCTATGAACTAGCCTACTGCTCAGTGCCCTCTCGTTCTGGTAGTTTATTGTGATTCATTTTATAACCAATGAGGTACTACGTACAGTAGGAACTCTGATGATTTGGTTGGAGGTTTGGTCTTCTAGTTTGATACATCTTATGTTTGGATTGTCTCTTACAACCTGTTATAGGAAGGCAAATAAAAAGTAGTGAGGTACAGACAGCTCCCGAGTGGCGCAGTCTAAGGCACTGCATCTCAGTGCTAGAGGCGTCACTACAGACCCTGGTTCGATTCTAGGCTGTAATACAACCGGCTGTGACTGGGAGAACCTTAGGGCGGCGTACAACTGGCCCAGCTTCGTCCGGGTTAGGGTTTGGCCGGGGTAGGCCGTCATTGTAAATAAGAATTTGTTTCTAACTGACTTGCCTAGTTAAATAAAGGTTAAATAAAACTAAAAAACAGAGTCTGTTCCCTCTGTCTGTTCCTTTCAGCTCTCACTTGCCTCTGTCTCCCTTCCACCATCTCATCTCATCAGCTCTCCACGGCACATCGATAAGTCACGCCTGTGGCATGACGGGGCCTGGTCGAGGGTCCTGTCCAGTGTGTCTAAAAATGATATTTCACGGTGAGAAAATGGAGGGTGCGAGAGAGAAATATACGCCGCCGCTGCTGCCGCCAATGTTCAAGGAAGCTTTTTGTGCTGGAAGGCACCAACACCTTATTTCTCCCAAGTCCGCCTAAACCCAGTGGATCGATCCATCTGCGTTAGACCACTGAGGGGTGGCTCTGACAGTTGGTTTCAGAATTCCCCTCCAGCTATAGTACTATTCCACTTCTAGAACCTGAACTTTCCCCAACTTCCATTGATCAATGTGTCCACATGGGTTGTCTGGTTAGCTCTGACACCTCTGGCTGGTGTCTCCCTCACAGCGTCTCCCGTCATCAGCATGAGTTCAGCATTGTTTTCCTCTCTGATGGGATTTGAGTCGGTGGTTTATTGAGGGTATTACCAGCTCTTGACAAGGGTTGATGAGGGTTGACTGCTGATTGAGACCAGTGTACCAGATGGTTAAATACATATTGTGGTGAACTTCACAGTAAAGGCACATCATAACATTACATTTCATATTTCCACATTTTCTCTCCCCAAAAAATTTGAATTCTTCTTTTTCATCACCAGAAAGTGTGGAATGGGTTTATCCTATCTTATCAGGGGACAATACCTCAGATTTTATGGAATATCATTTTTATATTTCCATAATAATAATATTCTTATTTTCTCTTATTTTCATAGGTGTCATCAACAAAGCAATGACACAAGGTATGTAGGGTGCTCATGTTGTCTAGTTTTATGCTACTTTAATGAACTTTATTACAGTCCTGCCATTTCACAGCATGTGTGTGCTCACGTGCAAGCCTGCTTGTGTGTACTGTACAGTATAAGTACATAACAAGATTTGTAAGATATCTTCCGCCTGTGTATCTGTGTGCGGTGGTGCATGAATGTCTATGTATGTCTGAGACAGGAGTGTATTATTTAAAAGGTGAAAAACATCGGGAGACATTGTAACTAGGTGTTGGTCTCTGTGGTCCAGGCTGTGTGAGATACTCTCTGTTTCTCCATAGGGCGTGAATGACAGGCTTCTCATGTATCAGACATACACCTCCAGACTCTCCTGGGTTTCCTATTAAACGCATGTTTACACCACGCAGACAGCATACGCTGCTATAGATACAGAAAAGTTCAATCATGTTTTTAATGTGAAACCTTTTAACATGCATGGCTAACAGAGGCTATACGGGCTGTGGATACAATCCGATGTTGATATCTGTGAGCTTTGACAGTGAACAGAATGCCACTCCAAATCCTTGAAGTCTATCTCCCTACTTCCCTTTTCTTCAAACGTGTGTACACAAACTCACTCACAGATAACTGCTTTTGTTGACATTTTCTCATTCCGCCCCAGCTAATTTCTGTCGCCCATTATCTGGTGAGCGAATGGCAACCTAAGCCTCGGTCTCCGTCAATCCAGCACATACAAAGCAAGCAGCCAGCATTCCCAGCGAAGGCGCCAGGGCTCGGCAGCCTGATAACATTGTCAGTGCTAATGTTCGGGAGGAAGGAGTTGAGTGGCGGCGGGGGTACAAGGCCACTTCTTGTCACGCAGAGAGACGAGATTACACTGTTCAGGCTGAGAGAGAGGCTGGTTTGGTTAACACAAAAGCCAGCTCTGATCTTCGTACAACCAAAGCAGCTTAACAACAAGGCTTTCCTGGTTCTACTTGGTTCACTTATGTGATTTACTTACTATGATGTGCACCATTCACTGTTGTGTGTATAATTCTTGTGTGTCCTCCTCCTAAGACTGTCTAAAACCAAGCTCTTAGAAAAACCCCTGGGAAAGCTGGCTGCCATAAAGAATAAAGTAGGCATATGGTTAACAAAAGCACTCTGTATGTAGCACTGTGCAATACCATATGTGTCAAAGAAAGGAAGGTAAAGACCCTCTTCTCAGCCCTGTCCACCAGCTCCTAGCACTAAGAGCAGTATTCATATCCTGCTGATTTCCTTTCCTGGAATGTGCATTGACCACCCTGCTGATTCTGGTTGTTGTTGTTCCCCTACATGGAATATTAGCTCAGCTATGGCCCCTAGCAGTCTACAGCTATGTATGTGGCCTAGGGGAAATATAGCAATAGCCACATTACCACACCATATGCTTATTGCTATGGTTCTGGTTCTGGCCAATTCAGTGGCCTGCTGTGCTGAGAGCTGTGCAGCACTAGTGCTGTCCATGGTGCTGACAAAGAGCTACTCAACAAAAAAAGAAGCGTCCCTTTTTCAGGACCCTGTCTTTCAAAGATCATTCGTAAAAATCCAAATAACTTCACAGATCTTCATTGTAAATGGGTTTAAACACTGTTTCCCATGCTTCAATGAACCATAAACAATGAATGAACATGCACCTGTGGAACGGTCGTTAAGACACTAACAGCTTACAGATGGGAGGCAATTAAGGTCACAGTTATGAAAACTTAGGACACTATAAAGAAGCCTTTCTACTGACTCTAAAAAACACCAAAAGAAAGATGCCCAGGGTCCCTGCTCATCTGCGTGAACGTGCCTTAGGCATGCTGCAAGGAGGCATGATGACTGTAGATGTGGACAGGGCAATAAATTGCAATGTCCGTACTGTGAGACGCCTAAGACAGCGCTACAGGGAGACAAGACGGATAGCCGATCGTCCTCGCAGTGGCAGACCACGTGTAACAATACCTGCACAGGATCGGTACATCCGAACATCACACCTGCGGAACAGGTACAGGATGGCAACAACAACTGCCAAAGTTACACCATGAACGCACAATCCCTCCATCAGTGCTCAGACTGTCCGCAATAGGCTGAGAGAGGCTGGACTGAAGGCTTGTAGGCCTGTTGTAAAGCAGGTCCTCACCAGACATCACCGGCAACAACGTAGCCTATGGGCACAAACCCACCGTTGCTGGACCAGACAGGATTGACAAAAAGTGCTCTTCACTGACGAGTCACGGTTTTGTCTCACCAGGGGCGATGGTCGGATTCGCGTTTATCGTCGAAGGAATGAGCGTTACACCGAGTCCTGTACTCTGGAGCGGGATCGATTTGGAGGGGGAGGGTCCGTCTGGGGCGGTGTGTCACAGCATCATCGGACTGAGCTTGTTGTCATTGCAGGCAATCTCAATGCTGTGCGTTACAGGGAAGACATCCTCCTCCCTCATGTGGTACCCTTCCTGCAGGCTCATTCTGACATGACCCACCAGCATGACAATGCCACAAGCCATACTGCTCATTCTTTGTGTGATTTCGTGCAAGACAGGAATGTCAGTGTTCTGCCATTGCCAGCGAAGAGCCCAGATCTCAATCCCATTGAGCATGTCTGGGACCTGTTGGATCGGAGGGTGAGGGCTAGGGCCATTCCCCCCAGAAATGTCCGGGAACTTGCAGGTGCCTTGGTGGAAGAGTGGGGTAACATCTCACAGCAAGAACTGGCAAATCTGGTGCAGTCCATGAGGAGGAGATGCACTTGTTCAGTTTATGTCTCAGTTGTTGAATCTTGTTATGTTCATATAAATATTTACAGATATTTGTATGACAGTGAGAGGACGTTTCTTTTTTTGCTGAGTTTATATTCCTAATGAAACCTGTTCTGGAGGCTATGGCAGCTACGGCCCCTACCCTTTCTTTAATACCCATCTGGCTCCCTGCGCCTGGCCATTATGACTCTGACACATGTTGAGCCAACAGCCACACAGTTGCCTCCAGCACCATGTTAGTGGAATAGGACGTGGTGCAGCTGGGTGGCTGTAAGGGGTCTGGATGGATGATGCCATTATAGCAAGGTTGGAAATCACTAGCTACAGACACCTTGGTTCAGTGAGAGCTCATTTTGGCGCCGACACATGCTTCATCACTCAGCTAAACTGATCTGTTCATGCAGGGCCAAGGCAATATGAACCATCATAGACCTGGTACTTCATTTAGTATTTGTCCACTTGAAAGTGAGAGCAAACCAAACAAAGATGACATTTAGACAAAGTAATGAGTAAGACTGTAACTTAACCCAGACCTCCATTAATCTTCAGTGATGCAAATATGACGCTTCCTGTCCCTTGACCTCTGACCCCTGTCATGGAAATGCCAGCGATTATCCACAAGGCCACTCTCCAGGAAGTGACCGTTCAGTCACCGCCACCCACAGCCAGGAAAGCAAGGTCCCTAATCCCTAGCTAAGAGTGTTACAGTAAAAACCAGCCCGTCAACGTTCATTTCAGCCCAGAAAGCAGCGATGATAATGATCTGGTAATTCATTAATTATTTCATTTCCTGCCTGGTGGATGACATGTAGAGTGACAGTTTGGGGATTAACCTAACGTGAATAACAGCAGCGTCGCGTCCCTTATCGTCCTGGAAGGCGAGCGCTGCTGTCTCACGGTGAGAGCTACAGTTTAAGACGGGGGGGGGGGGGATGCAAGGGAGGTGATGGCTCTCTGACAGGCAGTCAGGAAGGGGGAGGCAAAAGGGGTATAGGAAGAAATGTGAGTGATGTCATTTAATAGCTTAGACTCAATAAGGTGGCAGTTGCAGAAGCACTGTCTAAATGAATGGTTTCTATTATCTACTCTGCTTTCAGACGACAACAACAAACTTGCCGTTTGCTCCCGATTATTATGGTCTTTTCTCATTGTCATGGAATGAGAAAAGTTGTAAAAAAGCAAAAACTTTTCAGTGTGACATTTTATGTATTCTATATCTAGTGGTGTCAGCACCCTCTCCTTCTTGAAAGTGTCATTACGGAAGTGATATGGAGTCTGTATTCCTCAATCACTCCGTCTGTAGTGGCTGGCTTGATTGGATAGATTCAGCAGGCTGCTTTTCTGTGGGAATGCTTATCAAATGCATCCGCTTCAAAGCAACGGCACCAAAGAAATGCTTCTGCGGCAATCACAGATCACCTCCATTCAATTCCCTCCATTTTCTCTCATCTGCAGGCGGACTTTGCATTTGGTTGCTTTTGAGAGAGAGGACACCAATTATACTGTCCCGGTCTATGTGAAGTATTTATATCAAAATATTATTGTTTCTATTTGAAACCCTCAGTCATTTATTTCCCCCCCCCAAAAATAAATAATGTGTGTCTAGATTACTCCAATAATGTTTTCAAATGGTATGTTTGAGCAATAGGTGCTGCTCTGGTCCTAGTTGGATATATCCACTCTCTGAAACTCTGAAAATGTGCATTCGAAATCTCTGCTTCTTTTCGGCCTATTTACCATAGTCCTTCAAGGGTCTCTCCCCTCTCTTCTGAAAAATAACTGTGTGGATAACACTGAGAGTTTCTGTAACCCGCCAATGCAATTGGTTTATCCCCTCAGTGTCCCTATGAAGTTACTGCATCTCATTCTGTTGACTACTCTTCCCTCTACAGAAGTGCTATGTTGTTATCGCCACACCACAGACCATTGGGGGGGCGGAATACAAATCTAACACCCTATTTAATCCCACAGGGAGAAATAGAGAGAACAGACTACTATCTTTCCACATTTCTTGGCTTTGGTCAAGATAGATTGTGGAGATGAGTATTGGGAAAACGACAGTATGCCCGATACAATACAGCTTGTATTGACTGATGTATAAACTGTAGATTCAATCACTATTTAATTATATGATTTCCCGCAGCAAATGAACATATGCAACAGCTTCCTTAGTGCTCTGTGACTGTGGGGTTGATTGGCTGGAGAAATGACCCGTGTAAAATGGAACAGTAGAGTTAGATTAGCTTGAGGCTGTTTTTCTGTTTTACAATTATTATATTGATTTACTCTTTCTCCTTTCTGCTCCCTCTCTCCCTGACTTTTCGCTCTGTCTGTTTGTGGGTTGATATAGTATCTGAGATTAACACCATGAACGGTAGTTTCCTCCCGATGGCAAGGGTATATCGCTCGGCCCATTGCTTCCTACAGTTGCTATCACTGTCATGCTCATTTGTGCTGTTCACACTTAACTTTACGCTCGGTAGGCTATTTTCAGACATCCGATACACCATTCCATCAGTGTGTTGCAATCTTATATGCTGTCGCGTTGATACTGTATGTTTAACATGGCCGTTTTTTTTCATGACTGTCTGGGGAAATATAATTTAGGTATTATATTTCTGTAGACTTCCTGTGTATTCTCAAATGAACCTCAGAGGCTACTGTACTGTAGAGTGTGTGACCTGCAGCATTTCCCAGAAGTGCTAGTTCAGGGGTTCCCAAACTTTTTTGACCCACGACCCCATTTTCATATCAAAATGTTTTTGCGACCCCACCGAGTTATGTAATCAACGACTAATGTTGACTTTTAAAAATTTGGGCTATGACAGTTTATTACAAATCAGTCCGACAGTACTTTTGACAGTATTTCAATCTGAAGGAAGTATAGTTTCAAGGGACTGAAATGCATCAGAAGGGTATTGAAAAGTTCAGAAGATCATCATGCCATGCCTTTGTATGGTCTTCTGTGTAGAAAATAATGCACCATTCTTTTTCCCCCTGCCTGATTTAGTGTCTGGTCTTGTCCATTCGGAGTCCTGTACGGCTTGTAGAGGGAAACAGAAGACACATACTTGTTCTGAGAGTCTTCTCTTTCAGTGACGGGGCTCATAATATTTTCAAGCTTAAATGGTTTAAAAGTAGAGCCACTTTTGTAGGAAGAAAACAGAAAATTGCTCTGTTTATTACAACAACGTCTACAACCACACCAAGCGTGATTTAATTGATTTCAGTATGGGAAACGCTGAGCTAGTTGAAACCGAGGGATAATGGGACAGATATTAAAGTCACAAAAGACCGCCCAGAACTATATGGTCTGTCGGCATGGACAGGATTAGTCCAGATGCTGAATAAAATCAAAAGTTTGGACACACCAACTCATTTCAGGGTTTTTTTTTATTTTATTTTTTTAATAATTGTAAAGACATCAAAACTATGAAGTAACACGTATGGAATTATGTAGTAACCAAAAAAGTGTTAAACACATCTTGGCCAGGTCGCAGTTGTAAATGAGAACTTGTTCTCAACTGGCCTACCTGGTTAAATAAAGGTGAAATTATTATTATTATTATAATTTTTTTTAAACAAATCCAAATATATTTGAGATTTGAGATTCTTCAAAGTAGCCACCCTTTGCCTTGATGACAGCTTTGCACACTCTTGGCATTCTCTCAACCAGCTTCATGAGGAATGCTTTTCCAACAGTCTTGAAGGAGTATGCTGGGCACTTGTTGGCTGCTTTTCCCACACTCTGTGGTCCAACTCATCCCAAACCATCTCAGTTGGGTTGAGCTGACAGAGCTTGAGTGGATCTGAAGTGAAGAATGGGAAAAACTCCCAAATACAGGTGTGCCAAGCTTGTAGCGTCATACCCAAGAAGACTCGAGGCTGTAATCGCTGCCAAAGCCGCTTCAACAAAGTACTGAGTAAAGGGTCTGAATACTTATGTTAATGTGATATTTCAGTTTTTATTTTTAATACATTTGCAAAAAATTCAAAACACCTGTTTTTGCTATGTCATTATGGGGTATTGTGTGTAGATTGATGAGAGAGAAAAAACGAATTCAATCCATTTTAGAATAAGTCTGGAACGTAACAAAATGTGGAACAAAAAGTCAATTGGTCTGAATACTTTCCGAATGCGCTGTATAGCAGGATACCTCAAGATTCCTTTCGTCTGTCTGTCTGTCTGTCTGTCTGTCTGTCTGTCTGTCTGTCTGTCTGTCTGTCTGTCTGTCTGTCTGTCTGTCTGTCTGTCTGTCTGTCTGTCTGTCTGTCTGTCGGCCCTTCCTTCCTTCCTACAGGTCGAGCTGGTGTGAAGCAGCCCCGTAACCAGCCAAGGTTCTTCACCATGGAGGGAGATGAAGAAGAGAGCATGAGTGAGTCGCCCCCCCCCCACCATTTCACCACTCCGGTCCCTCCACTTGCTGTTATGCTTGTGAAGTGCTTACACACACTAATAATATAATATCCCTAGTAGTGCAAAACTATTTACTTGGTTATATGTTTTCAAATTGAATACTGTTAGCAATAACACAACATTATTGGAAGGAATCCAGAATTGTAGGCCTACAATGTATTAAATCTCCTCTCCCTGATTTGTTTGTGTCGGATTGACCTTGAGAAAGTGTCATCAGACTGTGTTTCCTGGCTCAGGAGGGTAGGATCAGAGTTTAATCTCCCATTCAGGGGGAGATGAGGGGATATCTCCTGCGTTATTTCAGACCATTTTAAGAGACGGATTGTAAGCTTGACCCCCTGCTCCCCTTCTCAAAGCTTCTAAAACCCCACAGAGTACCTCCTCTAGGTTCTGGGAGCAGTTATAGTTCAGCCTTAAACTGCCTGCAACAAGCCTGGGAGGGTTATTGACGAAAGGATTCTCTTTCTATAGTCAAAATACAGGGTTTGGCAACAACAACAACAACAGAATTCCAAGCCCAATGAGGCTGCCTCATGTTGGTAAGGTACAGAGAGAGAGAGAGGGGCTGTATGTATCTATGCCCACAGTATGGAGCAGATGTTGAATTCAGTGCTTTGGCTGGCAGTGCGTTGCCCCAGGACCATCACATAGATCCCATTACACACTTGACAGTTATGATGTTAGGACATGTTATGTGTTAGGACAGCCTTAATCCTCCCGCTTCCCTGTTACACCAAACCCAACCCAGACGGGAGCTCACTTGGATTACTGTGTCGGTCAGGGACGTCCTCGCTGCACAGCACACAGGGAGGGTTGTTGGCAGGCCGACGGGCATACGTTGCCAAGGTTACTCAAGGGCTTTCTGGTGTGTGTGTGTGTGTGTCAGAACTGAGCATGGTTGGCGACGGACAGTGTTGTCATGGCGTGGTCAATCACAACGCTCTGTTGTTCAATAATCTCTCTTTCCCAACAGGGTTGTAATCACAACTCCACTCCTGTTGCGCTGGGCGCTACCAGCATTGTGTTTTTTACACTGTTTATATTTTCTCTTGCATGCTTGTTATTTCCTTTACCGCTATATACTCTGTACACTTTGTTTGATAAAATTATGATATACAGCTTGGTCCAGAGCTAAATTATAATGAAAATAAAATGATTATTTGAATATGTTTTTGACTGCGGTGGTGCATGAAAATCCCAGAAAACACTTGTTTGTTTGTCTCCATTTTGGGAGGTGGCGATATCCTTATTTTGTCCCTCTTCTTTCCAAGCCCAGTTGTCGCTACCTTCTTCTCTCCTGCATTTTGTACAAGGATGTATTTTATCCCTGAGCGCCGAAAGGAGTAACCTATCGAGCTTTTGCTGGAGGATGTTATAAATGAAAATTTACACCACGTTCCATCAGCTTTATAATCAGGACGTGGCGATATGTGTTCCCTCAACCACAGCTACACCTAATTTATTGATACCATGATAAATACAAGCCTTACAGTTAAATTGGTCATGCAGTCCTTCACAGGACGTTTCTAGAAGTTTTGAGAGCCAGTTCTTCAATAACACAGATAATCAGGAGCCGGATGACAATACTGAAATGTTTAGACATTTTTGTGGAGTTACTTTTTTATTTACACTGCCTAGGTCTTTGGTAGTGCTTATTCTGAAAAATACATGAATAAATAAAATCTAAAGATTTTCCTCAGAAATCAGTCCTTTCATCAAGTTTTATTCAGCCCCCCCTTTGATTGTATTGAAGGTTAGTGGTGATACTAATATTACTGTGTATTTAACATACAGTGTTTTCTATAAGGACTACTTATAACTCTTTGAAAATCTAACATACAAAGGAACACACATCACTTGTCCAGTTACAAAGAGAGATAAAGGAATCTCTAAATTTTACATTTACAAGATCCTGCAACGAAGGCGTTGTAAGTTACTCTTTCTGGGCACCGCAGGTTCCAGCAGCACCGACGTTAAGGAAAACCGCAACCTGGACAACGTGGTCTCCTCCTCCAAGGAGGGGTTGGGGGGTGAGGGGGCAGCTCACCTCCCTAATGGGGGCAGTGCAGGTTGTGGAGGGGGCAGAAAGCGTCCCTTAGAAGAGGGTAATAACGGGCATCACAATAACAAGTACAGGCCCAAGAAGCGTAAGAAAATGCCCGGGCCCATTCTGCCCAAAAATGCCCTGATGCAGCTGAATGAGATCAAGCCTGGGCTGCAGTACAAGCTGTTGTCTCAGACCGGTCCGGTCCACGCGCCCGTGTTCGTCATGACTGTCGAGGTCAATGGGCAGCTGTTCGAGGGCTCCGGCCCCACCAAGAAGAAGGCTAAGCTCAACTCGGCTGAGAAGGCTCTGCGGTCGTTCGTTCAGTTCCCCAACGCCTCCGAGGCGCACATGGCAATGGGTCGGACGCTAACAGTCAACACAGACTTTACCTCCGACCAGGCCGACTTCCCGGACATGTTGTTTAATGGGTTTGAAACCCCTGCCCCTACGGAGGAGTCTTTCTACCTGGGCTCTAACGGTACCAATGGCTCCTTCAGCTCCCTGGGACTAGTAGAGTACCCCCTGCTAGCGAACTCTGGTACTACCGGCCTGAGTCAGTCCTCGTTAGGCCTACCACCCACATCCTCCGTCCCAGCCTTCGTCTCCCCCGCTATTGCCAAGAACCCTGTCATGATCCTCAACGAACTACGACCGGGGCTAAAGTACGACTTTGTGTCAGAGAGTGGAGAGAGCCACGCCAAGAACTTTGCCATGTCCGTGGTGGTGGACACACAGACGTTCCAAGGCTCAGGCCGCAATAAGAAGCTGGCCAAGGCCCGGGCGGCGCAGGCTGCTCTCTCTGCCCTCTTTAACATGCAACTGGACCAGACACCGTCCAGACAGCCCATACCCAGAGAGGGCCTGCAACTGCACCTGCCACAGGTAAGAACTACTACTGCCGACAACACGTTCACTCAGAGACTGTTGGATGACATGCTTGTTTCATTTGGTTATTTGAAAAGCTTTACTTTGAATATAAGGCACAGAATAGCACATAGTAAACTCATAACGCAGGACAAACTCCCTCTCCCCATCGGAAATCTTGTGGAGCAGTAGAACAATTGTAGTAGTATGCAGAGACTCGTCTTAACCCTATCTGGGTGGTTTAACCCCATGAAATAAGAGCGCAATGGTCAGATATGTCCGTTTGGTTCATCCTGCATTGCAGGCAGTATTCAGTGTTCACGTCCTATGAACTATTCTCAGTTTAATTGACTTAATGGTTTAACCAGCTCATTATAAGCCTCTGACAGGGCTTGATTGAAAAGTAGACGAGGCTTTGAGAGACAGTGGTGCATTACAGCCTTGAACGTTCCACGTTGCATTGTGTACACTCAAATCTATTTACACATCACTTAATCCCGTACCCCTAATCCCTCCTGCCTGAGATAACGACTGACGAGGCAAGGTCAATGAAACTGCAATCGTAATTAACATCAGCTCCTGAATGCTATTCAAACATACCTATTGATTAGACAAGCTGCCTGCTCCGTTGGCCTGTTTTAGAACAGATCCGTCAATGAAGCGGATGGATGATTTGCGCTGCGGCGTTTAAGCTCCCTGGTGTCTTGTCTGTCACTCATCCCTATCTAAACCCTTTTATCTGCAGTTAGTATGTCTGATCCCTGAAGAAGTAGGCACCTCTAATCTATTATACTGCACTAGCCTGTCTTCTGTTCTGCTACCTGAGCTTCGGTTTGAGAAAGCAGTGTCTCTTAGGGGTACCCTGGGTTGTCATTGCCTCTGTGATTTCTAATGTACACGTTCATGTGGAGGTTTTGGATAGAGTTCCAGTTGATCATAGATCAGAGCTAATATGATAAGCCAGAAAGGTGATCATCATAACGTTTAAACTTCTCCTGGAACTTTCCCCTCTCCTCCCTCCCTGTCTCTGTGTATTGCCTTCTATTCTGTCTGGGTTTAGTCTCTGGTTTTAAGGCCTGGGTTTTTCTTCTGATGTCATGATGCAGAAACCCGGTATCTCATGCTCTGCGTGGTGGTTATTTCAGGTTCTAGCTGATGCTGTGTCCGGTCTGGTAATTGACAAGTTCAGTGAGCTGACGGATAACTTCACATCCCCTCACGCACGACGGAAAGTCCTGGCAGGCATTGTCATGACAACAGGTACTGTTAGAATAACTTTATTTCCCCCCCCCCCAAAGGAACTTTTACTTTAACTTGATTGTTAATCTCTGATTCTCTGTCGAATCGAGAGAGCCCTACTGGTGCTGCATGGATCACAACTGGGGGTTTCATTAGAGACTAATCACAAAATATGTTTGTGTATTTTACATTGTGGAATAGGTATCACTTCACATTTCCTAGTTGATGTTATCACTTCATCATGACACAAGAGAAAAATATGATATACTGTATTCAGTAGACTATGTCGTTCATGTACCATTTTAAACCGTTCTTGTCTCACAATCCACACATCCCACCCAGGCACCGATGTCAAGGAGGCACAAGTGATCTGTGTTACCACGGGGACCAAGTGTATAAACGGCGAGTACATGAGCGACCGCGGCCTGGCTTTGAACGACTGCCATGCTGAGATCATTGCTCGCCGTTCCCTCCTTAGGTACCTGTACACACAGCTGGAGCACTTCCTCAGGTAAGTCACTGTAACCACGGAGACTGGGTTAGTAGAAACTGACTGATCAACAACGCTCCAAGAAAATGCCATTTTACCAGAAGAAACAAATGCCAATGTAGAGAAACGGTTACCCTTTTCTCACCACACATCTGTCTGTCCATTTGTCTGTCTGTCTGCCATAGTAACAACAGAGAGGAGCAGCAGAAGTCGATGTTCACGAGGTGTGAGAACAAGCAGGGCTTCCGTCTGAAGGACAACGTGCAGTTCCACCTGTACATCAGCACGTCGCCCTGCGGAGACGCACGCATCTTCTCCCCCCACGAGGCTGCCTTTGAGGGTGAGACTTCTCCCTAGGTGGCTCTTCTTCTTCTTCTTCTTCTTCTCCATTTTAAAATGCTTCTTCTTCGCCATTTTTAAGGCTTATTTCCTTTCCATGTCATCCACAGATCAGGGAGACAGGCACCCTAACAGGAAGGCTCGTGGTCAGCTGAGGACCAAGATAGAGTCTGGGGAGGGGACCATCCCTGTGAAAGTCAGTAACACCACCCAGACCTGGGACGGGGTGCTGCAGGGAGAGAGGCTGCTCACCATGTCCTGCAGTGATAAGATCGCCAGGTCTGTATCTGTCTTTGACACCACTCCTTGTTACTATGTTTTCATTTTAGCAACCAGTCAAACTATAACCATACAGAAGGTGTCCAGTCATTTTCATGGAATGAAGATTTAAATGTCATATTCAAAAAAACACCAACAATGTAAATCTAGCGTTTCTGCCATTACTGTGAACTTCGTCCCGACTTTTCACAAGTCAGAGATAGCCGCAAAGGCTTTTGCTTGAGCAAGTCGCACGGACAGAAAAAGCCCAGAGAACAAGCCTTGAAGAAACAATCTAACAAACTTTACTGAGATCTAAAGTGTTGTAAATCAACAATATTGTTCATGATTACACACCTGCAGTTTGAGCAGCTGTTACAGTTCCTAGGGCACTCCCAGCAGGGATGCCATTTCCGTGGAGATTAATCAAAGGGCTAATCACGGCTCTAGCATAATCACACCTGTAGCACTGCTCTGTTGGCAGAGTGATTGGGACTTGAGAGAGGGTAGCTAGCCTGAGGAATGCACTAATCAGAATCATTTGAATAGCATCTGACACCAGGCAATAAACACCTTTCATCACTAAAAGTGGAGCTTAGTGTTCGCAAAATAGGAAATGTCCAACTGAGAGGCTATTACATATTATTTTCTTCAACCCAAGTTGCATTATTAGGTGGAGAAAAACAGGGCACAAGAAGACTTTTTCAAATTCAACCTCTGTGTTCAGAATGATCGAAATGTTCAGGGTAAAATCCAAAATGTCAAGAATATTTTTTTACTTAGACTTGGGTCTTATCCGTATCGTGCACTCAGAAATGTCTGTGCTTTGAGGTGGTGAGACTCAAAAGGTCATGTGACTCAAAAGCAGTGGCTCCCTTTGAACACCACCTCTCACTACCGCCCTTCTCTCAGGTGGAACGTAGTAGGGATCCAGGGCTCTCTGATGTGTTACTTCACAGAGCCCATCTACTTCTCCAGCATCATCCTGGGCAGCTTGTACCACGCAGACCACCTCTCCAGAGCCATGTACCAGAGGATCGCTGACATTGAGGACCTGCCTCAGACGTTCAACCTCAACCGGCCACTTCTGAGCGGTAAGGGGTCTGGCTGTCGTCCTACTCATCCTACATCCTGTTCTTACTTAGTTTATGTCAGACACAGCCCCCCCCCCCCCCCCCCCCCCCCCCGATAGTCCTGAAAACATACAGTACCAGTCAAAAGTTTTGGACACACCTACTCATTCAAGGGTTTTTCTTTATTTGTACTATTTTCTGTACATTGTAGAATAATAGTGAAGACATCAAAACTATGAAATAACACACATGGGATCATATAGCCCTGGTCATTGTCCTGTTGAAAAACAAATGATAGTCCCTCTAAGCGCAAACCAGATGGGATGGCATATTGCTGCAGAATGCTGTGGTAGCCATGCTGGTTAAGTCTGCCTTGAATTCTAAATAAATCGCTGACTGTGTCACCAGCAAAGCACCCCCACACCATCATATCTCCTCCATGGTTCATGGTGGGAACCACACATGCGAAGATCATCCGTTCACCTACTCTGTGTCTCACAAAGACATGGCAGTAGGAAACAAAAATCTCAAATTTGGACTCATCAGACTAAAGGACAGATTTCCGCCTGTCTACGGTCCATTGCTTGTGTTTTTGGCCCAAGCAAGTCTCTTCTCCTTTAGTAGTGGTTTCTTTGCAGCAATTTGAACATGAAGGCCTTGATTCACACAGTCTCCTCTGAACAGTTGATGTTGAGATGTGTCTGTTACTTGAACTCTGTGAAGCATTTATGTGGGCTGCAATTTCTGAGGCTGGTAACTCTAATGAACTTATCCTCTGCAGCAGAAGTAACTCTGGGTCTTCCTTTCCTGTGGCGGCCCTCGTGAGAGCCAGTTTCATCATAGCGCTTGATGGTTTTTGCAACTGCACTTGAAGAAACTTTCAAAGTTCTTGAAATGTTCCGCATTGACTGACCTTCATGTCTTAAACTATTGATGGACTGTCGTTTCTCTTTGCTTATTTAACCTGTTCTTTCCATAATATGGACTTGGTCTTTTACCAAATAGGGTTATCTTCTGTATACCACCCCTACCTTGTCACAACACAACTGATTGGCTCAAACACATTAAGAAGGAAAGAAATTCTACAAATTAACTTTTAACAAGGCACACCTGTTAATTGAAATGCATTCCAGGTGACTACTTTAAGAAGCTGGTTGAGAGAATGTCAAGAGTGTGGAAAGCTGTCATCAAGGCAAAGGGTGGCTACTTTGAAGAATCTCAAATATAAAATGACTACATTATTCCATGTGTGTTATTTCATAGTTTTGATGTCTTCACTATTATTTTACAATGTAGAAAATAGTAAAAAATTAAGAAAAACTTTGAATGAGTAGGTGTTTCCAAACTTTTGACTGGTACTGTATATCTCACAAAGGAATCTTTTTATGTCACTTTCTCTTCCCTGCAGGAATAAGCAACACAGAAGCACGGCAACCGGGTAAAGCTCCTAACTTCAGTGTGAACTGGGCTGTGGGAGACCAGGGGTTAGAGGTTATCAACGCGATGACAGGCAAGGACGACTTGGGACGGCCCTCGAGGCTCTGCAAGCACGCCCTCTACAGCCGCTGGGTGCGCCTATACTGCAAGGTAGGATACTTATTAACCCGCACAACAGCTTATATACTCTCAGGTGGCTGTTGCTATGCGTGGCTGGGTAGTTGAGACTTATTATGTTCCAAGAACTCCATTTAAAAGGTTTGACATCGTGTTTGTTCACTTGATTGTTGAATCATTTCTTACCGTGTTTTATTCTTGTCCAATTAAAACCTCGCTCTTCCGGCCTTTAGCTTTCACAGACTCTGAGAATCAAAGGTGCCAAACCCAGCTTGTACCATGACGCCAAACAGGCAGCGATGGAGTACCATGCTGCCAAGCAGACTCTGACCAAGGAATTCCACAAGGCAGGACTGGGCGCCTGGGTCAAGAAGCCTATCGAACAGGACCAGTTCTCACTCCAGTCCTGAGTGGATTGTTTTCATCGAAAGAGAATGACTATGTTGTTCTAAAATGTGTATGGTTGTTGTCACGGGAGGAAGAGGAGGCTCAGATGAAGATACTACTCCTACCAGCTGTTTAGACTTGATTTGTTCTGTGTTTTGGATGATGCTCAGCCAACCCTTGTTTCCTCTCCTGATCACTCCACTTTTGACCGTAAGACATTGAATTTGGTTGAATTTTGTCCGATTGTTTCTCCTCAACGAATCACTGTAAATCTTGTTCTCCGTTATTGTCCGCGTCAACTGAATGATTGTTGTTGACGTTTTGTTAGTTTAATGATGTTTATTCCACTTACACTAGTAACCTAACACGTGACATACGACAGCTGTACAACTGGAAACCTGGGATTTTTTAAACGGATTTTGTTGATACATTTTATAAATCAGTACATGCAAAAATCAACTGAAATCAGTTGGCTATCTACAGACAAACCTTGTCTACACTCACTGTATGATTATGCCAAATATATAGAAGGCTTTCAAGCTCACCTCCCAGTAGTGGTCATAACAATAACTATTTTGCTGTCTTCTTCCTAAGTATTAGTGGTGTGCCCGTGCCTCTTGTCTTGAAGGCTGATGTCCTCTCTTGCACTTTTCATGTGCAGTCTTTTCTTTGTTTCTGCTGTGAGATATAAAGCATTGCACTGTCTGAGGACGATATGTTTGTTTGTTCTTGAATAGTCATAAATACGTGTGCTTTTTGATTCCGAAAATTTGATTGAGAATGCTTTCTATGCTGATAATGACATGTTTTATCCAAGTCTATCTGAAGTAGGCCTAATTAACTTATGAAAAATATTTGATTAATTTTTCCCTTTACAGTGAATGACATAAATTATACTAAAGTACATATGGCCTTTGAAACGTACATTTCTTTGGAAAGATATTCTTGCAGGATGGCTCACACTCTTGTGGTTGCCAGACAGATGCAGTGGACTTTATGTACTGCTTTCTATTTGAACACACAGACAACATTTTGCTATCATCATGTACCATTTGTTGAGAGCTTGACAAAAAAACGACAGAAATTATTTTAGCTTATATTTAGCCATGAGTGTTGAGGTGACTTGAGCTAATTTTCCTTGTCTGTCATCATAAGCCTTCTTACCTCACCAAAGATGATTTCTATTTGCTTTTTGTTTCTTTAATGTGTAATATTTGTTTGTACAAAGGTTCTGGTCACTTCATTTTGATTACTGTGTTGGACTATTTATTTTTAAATGAATTGAAATGGATCTCTGTGTTAATGTAGCAATTTAAAAGTATGAAACTGTAGATAATTTTTGACCTGTTCTGTGTCATTTTTAACCATTAACATCTTACCAAAAAAAGATAATATACCCAAAATGTATTTCTAACAGGCTCGGAAATGTTCATGTACAGTACTTTATCCTAGTATACTCATTGGAATCGGACTTCTCTCGTGAATAAGCCCATTTTGTCATTTTCCCCCTTCTGTGTTGTCACACTTCTCATCCGCACTTGGCATGTTTTCTTATTTGTTTATTTTAAAAAGAGTTGTAAGAATCCACAAGAATCAAGGCAATTGCAGTTTTTGAAAGGGGACCAAGCACAACTTGTGATGTTTAAAAAACAATTTTTTTGAACTGCATCAGTAGTGAATGGCTGGTTAACCGTTGTGAATAACTTTTGATCACTCCGTCCCAACCTTTGGGTGTTCTGAGGGGTCTGCTCTACCTATGTTTGCTTTCTCTGACCAAGTTGTGAGCGTTGACTGTGAACTTTGACCGGGTCTTTTGCCGTCCTGTAATGGTTCATGCACCGTGTGATTGATGTGCCCAGTCCACTGTAGTCTCTAGAATAAGGGCCCTAATGCATGAGCTCTCGCTATAAAGCATGAGGAAAAAATTGAATAAAACAAACCAGATAAACAAAAATCATACATGTCGAAAATGAGAAAATACCTATAAATGAGAAATATAATAAATGGTAACATAGGTAGATGTTGTATATAGTTGTCTTTCTTTATTTCATACACTATTTGCTGCCAAGTTCACTGCATTAAGTAATGTCTAATTTTATACACAAAGCAATTATATTGACAATACAATACTTTAAGAAAAATGTGACAGAAATGTATGAAAAGTAAAAAGTGGCATTATGATGATTTTATAGAAAATAGCGTAATAGCAATGATGTTAACACAATGCTAGGTAGCTGCTCTGTTTGCATTAAAGTAACTGTCCAGTGAAAATCTAAATTTTAGAAGCTTATATTCTGTTTGCTCATACCCAAATAATGTTGTTGACTCGTCCTTTTCTTGTAGTTGTGAACAAATAATACATTAGAGAAAACCCACTCAGTTAAACCCCATCTCAAAAAATGCTTGATATTTGCTTGTAGAATGACATCCTCCTCCTTGGCCAGGACAGGTCTTTCTGTGATTTGTCCAGCAGCTTTTTCCTCCCCCCCCCCCCCCCCCCCCCCAAATTCTCTGGTGGGGAGAAGGAGTCTAAGGGAGACAGGCTCAAGAGGGTGCACAAGCAGCTGGTGTTAACAAACAGGACAAACACCTATATAACAACTATCAAGCCAGTCACTTCTATTTCAAATGTTGTAGTTTGTAAGAGTTGGCCTGCTGGCTGTTTAGAAGCAGTAAGCTAGCATGCTAACATTAGCTATCGAGATTAATTTAGCTAGCTGGCTAGCCAACAAGAAAGCAAGCAAAAGTAGATCCTCCACACAACAACCATCTCACTGTTCCCTTCTATTTTAAATCCTGTGGTTTGTAACTAAAAGTTGGATGTCAAGAGGAAACCTAGTTTGCTGTGATTGACTGATATATGTAGCAGCAGTTAGCTAGCTAACTTGCAGTAGCGCCTAGAAACCACAAACAAAAATACAGGAATAGTGACAAAGCAATGGACAGACAATGGACAACACACACTTGTAAAATAATCGGTCTGCATTAATTGCTGTTATAGTAAAATTCCCTAGGAGCTCCATCATGTTTCCAAATCTTGAACATCCATACTAGCTATTTGCTAGGCTGTGTGCAGCCCTGCCCCATGTGGAGTTGGTAGCTAATTTTTATATCCAAGTGTATGCTTCCCCCCCCCCCCCAAACCCCTCTGTTGTTTCCACTCAGGCCAAGCAGGGACACATAGAAAATCAGCTTTTTAACATCCTTAATTATCATTTTTTGGAAGGACATCTATTTCATTCATATTTTAATTAAAGGTAGACTCAGCGATATGACATAGATGCAGAAAGTAAAGAGCATAGTGGGTCAATTTCTGCAACAACTAAGAGCATTGAAGCGCGAGGCTCAATTTCTCTGCTGTTTTGGTCCTGTGGCTACCACGCTGTACAGTGTACAAGCACAGATACTGTGTGAGAGCGAAGTGTTGCATCTCGCTCATCTCAATATCTCCAGTGCTGCTCGTGGCAACGTCATTTCACTGAGTCTACCTTTAATTTTAGGTAAATATTTCATATAAATCTGGAACGCAGGACAGAGACTTTAAATGTTATCTGGACAATCCCTAACACTATCTCCACATGAGGTGGTGCAGGGATATTACTTTGTGTCATATCAGCCTCTTGCACCTGTTCTACATGAGAGTCAGATCATCTCTGCATGGATTACCTGTCCTTTCTGCCTCCACAGGGAGCAAAACAAACAGAAAATAGAGCGAGAGAGACCTTCTCAATAATCAGGCTGTTTCCATGCCAATTCTAATTGTTGACACCTTCCTAAATTTTTGGACCAAATACCCCCCAAAAAATGGTTTAATGGCAAATATGTTTTTTTGCCCATTACAGGTAATAAATTCATGAAAATTGACAAATGAAAGAATGATGCTGGAAAGTGGCTGTGTGTCAAGGGGAAGTAGGATTAGTGGAGAGAGCTCCTCATGCTTTCCCCACTTTCATGTTTTACCTCCAAATTATGTTTCAGGAAGTTAAGTCTCTAAAAGGTGAAAATAAAACAGTTCTCCCTCCATGACCTTGACAGATGTGGCTGCTGGGAGATTTGTTGTAGCCCTCTCCTGTCTATTTCAGTTCATAGTATTGTAGAGACAATTCTCCAAAGTCCAAAATGATACATCAAGTTATATTATTGTAAAAGACAATGCTCTTAAGTTAACAAATGTAAATATACAGTATTATTTGGTAGTAGAATACAGTCAAAATGGAAATGACTTTCTTGGCTTTCCAATAATATTGTGTCTATTAAATTGCATGACATTTATAATACAACATGGACATAAACTTACGTTCATATAGCTTCAATATATTTTTGTTATACCTTGTGTACACTTTTGTAACATCCTCCCCCCCTTTTTATTTCCCACCTCCTGACTTGGATACAGTAGTGGTCCATCCTTTTGGACATATTTTCATTTGTCACAGCTCATTTGCCCTGACAATGACAATCAACCTCCATTACCCACCTAATGGAGCGGTGGACCCAACGTACATCCAGTACTAGTCCTTAACAGATGGTAAGGATACAGACAGAACTCTACATCAGCAGTGTTTATCCTCCCCTCCTAGCCCCAGCCCCATGCACTGCAAATTAAGACTAAACTTGAGTTCCTAACAACATTCAGTTCCTATAGTAACATTCCTAAAAGCAGAAGGACATCCTCACCAGCTGTATACCACCCACCCTATAACCATGCTGCTGTGTTGGCCTAATGTTCATTTAGGGAGCATCTCATTCTCAACCCCAAATAGTGGCGATATAATGCTGACTTCTATACAGTACATTGGTCCAATTGGTCAGCAAAAGAGAAAGCTACAACAGAATGAACCAGTGTGCCATGCAAATAGCCTTAGAATAGATATCAGACGGCACATTACACGTTGCTTAGTTGTTTATTTCATAGAATAAGTCTCCGGAGACTTGAAGAACCGCAGAACAGAAGCTAATGCCAGGCTTTCTGCTGAGGCTGCAGAAGGAAACACATTTCTGCCATCAGGCCACGTGAAACAGATGCTACAAAACTGTTTCATTTAAAATACAAGGACAGCATTAAAAGCTCTTTACATTAATTCATTTACACAAACTGAAGATAGGCGACTTGCGTTAGAAACAATAAACTACAATAAAAAACCTGCAACATTTTTTAAAAGATTATACAATCCCCAAGTACGTTTTTTTTTTACAAAGAAGGATGCCAAATTCTACGTTGCAGAGCTGACCTTGGCATGAGGTGATGTGAATGTCAGCTCTTGGCATTTGCAATCAGGAGGCAATTGTTTGGCGACATTACGTGGCATTTAACCAAATTTCAGATAACAACATGAGGTTAATTAACTAGTTCTTTGCCAGATATCTTACACTTTTAGAAGTGTAAAAGTAAATATTTAATGAGACATTGTTTTCCTCGAAATTGGAAGACATTTATTTATATGGGCCAATGTCTTCTTATATGGCTGTTGGTAATGGTGGCTATCCAATATCCAGTATCCACTTCGCTCACAGGGATCATTCTATAGGGACCACCCATCTACCATGAATCATTCATCTAAGGATGCGTTTACACAGGCAGCCCAATTCGGATCTAATTCAGATTTGTTTTGACTAATTTGTCTTTTGATCAATCAGATCAGCTCGGTTCTATTCCAGCAATATCAGAATTGGGCTGCCTGTGTAAACACAGCCTTATGTCAACAGGAGTCACACTAGTTCAAGGCTTAAATTTCCATTCAAATGTTCTGCTTGGTGGACTTGATGTACAGTATGTGGGGACAGTGAGTAGCCATGGAGGCTCTTCAGACAGTTCTATTCCAACATGGTATAGGGAAGGAATGACCTTTCCTTATTTTTTATTTATTTGTACCTTTATTTAACTAGGCAAGTCAGTTAAGAACAAATTCTTATTTTCAATGACAGCCTAGGAACAGTGGGTTAACTGCCTTGTTCAGGGGCAGAACAACAGATTTTTAATTTTAACCTTGTCAGCTTGGGGATTCGATCTTGCAACCTTTCGGTTACTAGTCCAATGCTCTAACCACTAGGCTGAATAGGTATAAACTCCAGTCTACCTTCCACAGGGAGGCAGGTGATGCCTAGAATGAATAAGGCCTACAGAAATGTTCTAGCTGAATTTGAAAGCCTGACAGCTTTCACAGGTACTCTAGGGATAACATATGGGATTTCTTAGATGGTTCAGCTATATCCAATAGTCTCAAGTGGTTGCTTACTGTATCTGACCATTGTTTTTTTCATCACCACATTGGCCAATAAGGGAGACATCAGGTAATGTACAATATTCACATGTTTCTGCCTGGTCAAAAGCCTGAAAAGAAGCAGACAGAGTAATTAAAAAACAGACCCTCTATTTATTCCTGAGTATACTGTATGGGTGATAGTGTGGCGGCTAAGATTTGCATTTTGACCTTCTTGAGACAATTACAGGTTTGCCCTTTCTCCAGTGTGGCTGTCCAGTGACAGGAGAAAGACATCAAATGCCACCAGCTTGCACCAGCTCGTGTGTAAGAGGTTGACAGATATCCTTTTAGTCTCTTTCTTACTGACAATATTATCTTAGGGCAGAGTGATTTTCAAATGTCCATACTGTGTTTTAGTCTATGAAATGAAGGGTAAAATTCATACCTAGAAGTCAGTGGAGGCTGCTGAGGGGAGGACGGCTCATAATAATGGCTGGAAAGGAGCGAATGGAATGGCAAAAATATAAACAAAAATATAAATGCAACATGTAAGTGTTGGTACCATGTTTGATGAGCTGAAATAAAAGATCCCAGAAATGTTCCATACGCACAAAAGCTTATTTCTCTCAGATTGTGTGCACAAATTCGTTTGTATCCCTGTTAGTGAGCATTTCTCCTTTGCCAAGATAATCCATTCAACTGACAGGTGTGACATATCAAGAAGCTGATTAAACAGCATGATCATTACACAAGTGCACCTTGCAGTACGTCCAACCGACCTCACAACCACAGACCACGTGTATGGCGTTGTGTGAGTGAGTGGTTTGCTGATGTCAATGTTGTGAACAGAGTGCCCCATGGCTGTGGTGGGGTTATGGTATGGGCAGGCATAAACTACGGACAACGAACACAATTGCATTTTATTGATGGCAATTTGAAGGCAGAGATAGCATGACAAGATCCTGAGGCCCATTGTCTTGCCGTTCACCTGTCGCCATCACCTCATGTTTCAGCATGATAATACACTGCCTCATTTCTCAAGGATCTGTACACAATTCCTGACAGCTGAAAATGTCACAGTTCTTTCACGGCCTGCATACTCACCAGATATGTCATCGATTGAGCATGTTTGGGATGCTCTGGATCGACGTGTACGACAGTGTGTTCCAGTTCCCGCCAATATCCACCAATTCGCACAGCCATTGAAGAGGAGTGGGACAACATTCCATAGGCCACAGTCAACAGCCTGATCAACTCTATGCGAAGGAGATGTGTCATGCTGCATGAGGAAAATAGTGGTCACACCAGATACTGACTGGTTTTCTTATCCACACCCCTACCTTTTTTAAAGGTACAGTATCTGTGACCAACAGATGCATATCTGTATTACCACTCATGTGAAATCAATAGATTAGGGCCTAATGAATTTATTTAAATTTACTGATTTCCTTATATGAACTGCAACTCAGTAAAATCTTTGAAATTGTTGCATGTTGTGTTTATATTGTTGTTCCATAAATTTGATACCATTCCAATAATACCGCTCCAGCCATTACCACAAACCCTTCCTGCACAATTAAGGTACCACCAACCTCCTGTGCAGACGTTCATGATACACTGGTGTCATTTTGAGATTAGGTTATTTTGAGATTTATAGCAGATAGCTATATTCAACTGAAGCAAGTTTGACATATTATGAAACATAATTCCCAAAGTAAACTCAGCAAAAAAAGAAACGTCCCTCTTTGGACCCAGTCTTTCAAAGATAATTCGTAAAAATCCAAATAGATCTTCATTGTAAAGGGTTTAAATACTGTTTCCCATGCTTGTTCAATGAACCATAAACAATGAATGAACATGCACTTGTGGAACAGTCGTCAAGACACTAACAGCTTATAGACGGTAGGCAATTAAGGTCACAGTTATGAAAACTTGGGATACTAAAGAGGCCTTTCTACTGACTCTGAATAACACCAAAAGAAAGATGCCCAGGGTCCCTGCTCATCTGCGTGAACGTGCCTTAGGCATGCTGCAAGGAGGCATGATGACTGTAGATGTGGACAGGGCAATAAATTGCAATGTCCGCACTGTGAGATGCCTAAGACAGGGAGACAGGGCAGACAGCTGATCGTCCTCGCAGTGGCAGACCACGTGTAATAACACCTGCACAGGATCGGTACATCTGAACATCACACCTGCGAGACAGGTACAGGATGGCAACAACAACTGCCCGTGTTACACCAGGAAGGCACAATCCCTCCATCAGTGCTCAGACTGTCCGCAATAGGCTGAGAGAGGCTGGACTGAGGGCCTGTAGGCCTGTTGTAAGGCAGGTCCTCACCAGACATCACAGGCAACAACGTCGCCTATGACCACAAACCCACCGTCTCTGGACCAGACAGGATTGACAAAAAGTGCTCTTCACTGACGAGTCGCGGTTTTGTGTCACCAGGGGTGATGGTCGGATTTGCGTTTATTGTTGAAGGAATGAGCGTTACACCGAGGCCTGTACTCTGGAGCGGGATCAATTTGGAGGGGTAGGGTCCGTCATGGTCTGGGGCGGTGTGTCACAGTATCATCGGACTGAGCTTGTTGTCATTGCAGGCAATCTCAATGCTGTGCGTTACAGGGAAGACATCCTCCTCCCTCATGTGGTACCCATCTTACAGGCTCATCCTGACATGACCCTCCAGCATGGCAATGCCACAAGCCATACTGCTCATTCTGTGCGTGATTTTGTGCAAGACAGGAATGTCAGTGTTCTGCCATTGCCAGCGAAGAGCCCAAATCTCAATCCCATTGAGCATGTCTGGGACCTGTTGGATCGGAGGGTGAGGGCTAGGGCCATTCCCCCCAGAAATGTCCGGGAAGTTGCAGGTGCCTTGGTGGAAGAGTGGGGTAACATCTCACAGCAAGAACTGGCAGATCTGGTGCAGTCCATGAGGAGGAGATGCACTGCAGTCCTTAATGCAGCTGGTGGCCACACCAGATACTGATGTTACTTTTGATTTTGATCCCCCCTTTGTTCAGGGACACATTATTCCATTTCTGTTAGTCACATGTCTGTGGAACTTGTTCAGTTTATTTCTCAGTTGTTGAATCTTGTTATGTTCATATAAATATTTACACATGTTAAGTTTGCTGAAAATAAACGCAGTTGACAGTGAGAGGACGTTTATTTTTTTGCTGAGTTTATTATGTTATATTCGACATCAGTAATTACCTGCACAGCGTGACTGCAATTAAACGATATGGAACATATTTTTAAGGTTGCTTTGTTACGTTAGTGGAACGCAGAAACCAAACTCGCCCATGTCTGAGAAAAATCTAGATTCACCAATCAAAATCCTACATGAACTATCCCCTACATTTTGCTTTGTCTTATTGGTTGAAACGGACCACAATCGTTCCTATTTTACTTCCGCGCTGTTTGTTTGAAATTTGTAAACTGACATTTCTGGAGAAACCAATCATCACATACATGGTGAATATGTTAAGTCCAAACGTTATTGTAGGAAAGGAGTATTCAGAATGTTTTATGAATTATATATTTTGTTTTGTGAAACATGCAATACTTGGCTAACTAGCTAGCAACGTAGATTGCTAGCTAACAGTAGATAGCTAGCCTAAGTTATGTGTTCAACGTCCCCGCTATCTCAGCTAGCTAGTAAACTAACCTATTTTCACCCCTGCAGGTGGAGAAGAGATGGAACAGGTATTATAACTATGTTTGTGTGTTGTCATGGTGGTCTCAAAGGGGGACCAAGTAATTTGATAACCCCATATAACGTTAGGTGTTGACTGGGGGAGGGTACACACTGTCACACACCGACAGCCTCCTGTCAAATAAAAGATGGAACAAGAGGAACGCTTAGAATGTATTTATCTCATCAGGAACAGACATGGTGGTGTGTATAGCCTAAAGTGTATAACATACTGAGGAGAGTCAGCGTTAGCCAGAGAGGAGATGGATAGGAAGAACACAAAAGCTGTGTTTCATTCAAGAGACAAGACATATGTGTTTCTGTGGACCTACAGCCAGTTTCAGGTAGAGCAGAGCTCATATTATGCGTTGTATGCATAAAAAAAATCCTACATCCTTTGTGTGTTGTTTTGTAATGGACCGTGTGATGTGGTGGTTTTGCTGTGTGTTTGGACCTAGCAGCAGGAGCAGACAGAGTGGGATGCTGTGAACAGACTCCTCCAGCACCATGGGTTCAAGCCGGTTCACTTTGCTGATCCTGTCGAGAATAAGAACCTTGCAGGTAATGGTTTAGTATGTTTTTGTATTATCTTCTTGTTGTAACATTCTGAACTGTCATATCTTAGCTAAATGTCTTAACTCACTTCTTGGATCATGTTGAACAAGTCTATAAAGAGGAGTGTTAATGCTTTAGACCGCTCAACATGCTACTGTCTGTCTTGTGTTTCTGTGTGTGCAAATGATTGAATAATTATTGGCTCTGGGTGTGCATTGTCTCGTCTAAGTTAATACTCAAACTCACCCCTCTGTGTGATGAGCCTTTTCCCAAATGGAAACCATTCGGCGCACGCATTGCTCATGTTCTGCTTATTGGCTCTTCTATTTCCAGTAGGCTGCCAGACAGGGTCTGAATGTTTCTGGCTAGTTTTCTCAATGTTATTTAGTGAGGCACTGGTCATGGTACCCAAACAATATAGGTCTATAAGTTAAAAGAACTAGAAGGAAAATGGACAATAAGATATTCTACTTTAATGTGTGTCATCTTGCTCATAGACTTGGTTCTTCTGGAGAAGAAGTCGGCCTGTGACATCAGGACTATGCTGCGGACGATGCTTACAGACTCGGAGAGGAGACAGACCTTGATTCAGGAGCTCATCCAGTCCAACAACCAACTTAAGTAAATAGTTATATACAGTTGAAGTCGGAAGTTTACATACACCTTAGCCAAATACATTTAAACTCATTTTTTTCACAATTCCTGACATTTAATCCTAGTAAAAATTCCCTGTCTTAGGTCAGTTAGGATCACCACTTTATTTTAAGAATGTGAAATGTTAGAATAATAGTAGAGAGAATAATTTATTCCAGTTTTTATTTCTTTCCTCACATTCCCAATGGGTCAGAAGTTTACATACACTCAATTAGTATTTGGTAGCATTGCCTTTGAATTAGTAACTTGGATCAAACGTTTCGGGTAGCCTTCCACAAGCATCCCACAATAAGTTGGGTGAATTTTTGCCCATTCCTCCTGACAGAGCTGGTTTGTAGGCCTCCTTGCTCGCACACGCTTTTTCAGTTCTGCCCACAAATTTTCTATAGGATTGAGGTCAGGGCTTTGTGTTGTCCTTAAGCCATTTTGCCACAACTTTGGAAATATGCTTGGGGTCATTGTCCATTTGGAAGACCAATTTGCGACCAAGCTTTAACTTCCTGACTGATGTCTTGAGATGTTGCTTCAATATATCCACATAATTTTCCTACCTCATGATGCCATCTATTTTGTGAAGTGCGCCAGTCCCTCCTGCAGCAAAGCACCCCCGCAACATGATGCTGCCACCCCTGTGCTTCACGGTTGGGATGGTGTTCTTCGGCTTGCAAGCATCCCCCTTTTTCCTCCAAACATAACGATGGTCATTATGGCCAAACAGTTCTATTTTTGTTTCATCAGAGCAGAGGACATTTCTCCAAAAAGTACGATCTTTGTCCCCATGTGCAGTTGCAACCTGTAGTCTGGCTTTTTTATGGCGGTTTTGGAGCAGTGGCTTCTTCCTGGCTGAGCAGCCTTTCAGGTTATGTCGATATAGGACTCGTTTTACTGTGGATATAGATACTTTCGTACCTGTTTCCTCCAGCATCTTCACAAGGCCCTTTGCTGCTGTTCTGGGATTGATTTGCACTTTTCACACCAAAGTACGTTCATCTCTAGGAGACAGAACACGTCTCCTTCCTGAGCGGTATGATGTCTGCGTGGTCCCATGGTGTTTATACGTGCGTACTATTGTTTGTACAGATGAACGTGGTACCTTCAGACGTTTGGAAATTGCTCCCAAGGATGAACCAGGCTTGTGGAGGTCTACAATTTTTTTTCTGAGGTCTTGGCTGATTTCTTTTGATTTTCCCAAACTTCTGACCCACTGGAATTGTGATACAGTGAATTATAAGTGAAATTATCTGTCTGTAAACAATTGTTGGAAAAATTACTTGTGTCATGCACAAAGTAGATGTCCTAACCAACTTGCCAAAACTATAGGTTGTTAACAAGAAATTTGTGGAGTGGTTGAAAAACTAGTTTTAATGACACCATCCTAAGTGTATGTAAACTTCCGACTTCAACCGTAGTTATAGAATTCATATTAAATAATTATATTTTTGATCATTTGAGACACTCATGGACATGCAGAACATTGCTTTTCCAGTATGTAGGAAATCTTACTTCTTGAAGCCTAATATTTTTGAACCCCCAATTATTTGATCCTGTTTCTCACCTCTTTAAACATTCCTCCATCACCTTATATGATTATTAGAATAATCTCCATGTCAGAAATGTTTTTGGCAGGTCTGTGGTTCATCCATCTACCTAATAATGTAGATCCATGATAATTTTTCAGCCAGCTGTTGTCACACACTAGTCTTGGTGGACATGAGTAGTAAGCCTAATACAGTGAGACAGCGAGGGGTAAGAGGTAGACATGGGGCCGGCTTCCACCAGCTGCTCAGCCAGCAAGTGTTAACCATTGGGGCGTGACAGAGGGAGATCACCTAGCCTGAACATCAATCTATCACCATGTTAAGCCTGTATGTCAGAGACCCTCTATTTAGCCTGGAATTTAATCTGATATGGTATTTTTTCCCAAAACATCAGTTCGGATTCCAGGCTACCTCACTTTAGCTTCTCTCCTGGAAAGATAATTGATGGTTTTTGACTGTTTTTCTAGGACAGGTTATTGATATATCTGACGAATCAATATATGATTGAAATTTGGATTTTATATTTCATATTGCCCAGGTGATCACTTGAATAATTATGTATATCCTCTTAACCATAATTTCCTGCGAAAGATCTTCTGTTTGATATGTACTTACCCCAATTAGTTCAATATGGCCCTCTTCAATTTATATTATCCAATTAAACAGGAGCGCGGCAGGTAGTTAGCGGTTAAGCACGTTGGGCCAGTAACCGAAAAGTCGCTGGTTCAAATCCGGAGCTAACTAGGTGAAAAATCTGTCTGTGCCCTTGAGCAAGGCACTTCACCCTAATTGGTCCTGTAAGTCGCTCTGGATAAGAGCGTCTGCTAAATGACTAATGTAAATGTAGGATTACATAGAATTTAATGATCTTATTGTATATTCAAATGGACTATTATCTAGCATTTAGTAAGGGTTAATTGTGTGTCCCAAAGGAATAGTAGCAATGCTTCAGTGTGACATTTCTGTCTTTGTGTTGCTTTACAATTATTTGTATCATAATCCATTAGACCTGCCAGCTTTAAGTAAAGTGTTACCGATGTTTGTTCCAGAGAGGAGGCTCAGCAGCACGTTAGCCGCGCTGCCCGTCAGTCCCAGAGGGTGTCCGAGTTGGAGGGAGTTCTGGACGGGGTGAAGAGCAAGCTGCAGGACCTGGAAGACAGTTACATTGGCAAGGCCGCGCAGCAGCACAGCAAAGTGCACCAACTTCAGCACGACAAGAGAGATGCACAGGTAGGTGGTGCCCTGGAAATAGCAAGGGCTGGTTTACCGGCAGACAGATTAAGTCTCGTCCTGGACTAAAAAGCGCTTTCAATGAAGATTCTCTATTCACCATGCTTTTTAGTCCAGGTCGAGGCTTAATCTGTGTCTGGGGAACTGGCCACAAGAGTTGGGCACTAATGTTTTTTTCCCCCAACAGCACATGGTATCCCCTGATTATACTGTAACTTTCTTGTTTGTCTTTTCTTGTTGTTTTGTTTGCCTGCTCTGCCGCTGGTAGAAACGCTGCCAGGGCCTGGAGCAGAAGCTGTCTGAGGAGAAAGATGTGGCTTCCCAGCTGCAGCGGAAGCTCTACTTCACCGTGACAGAGGAAGAGAAGCGGGTTGCTAGGCAGAACCAGGTGTTTCAGCAGATCCACAAGAGATCAGCTCGGCCCAACTCACCAGTGGACCAGCAGTAAGATAAACCGCTGCTGTCGTTAAGACCATAGATTAGGATTCATAATACAGCATTTTACCCTTGCTTTAACTAAATTATTACAGATTTATGGCTAGGAGGTTATAGGATTTCAAATGCCTTTCTTTTCTATCAGGGTGTTGGATGTAATTGACATCTATGAGGCCCAAATGGAACAGCTCCGCGATGATATCAAGTAAATATTGTATAGACAATCTTATTTTCAATGTCTTGCTTCATTTTTATGACAACGCCCTTTCTCACTGTAAGACTAAAGAAAAGTAGACGGATGTCACTAACCAACCTTTACTTCTTCCCTCAGGTCCCTCAAAGGAGAGTCTGGGGGATCACAAACATCTGACCAATCGCAGAGCAGCATGAGAAGCACCACCGGGGTCTCCCCCAATCACAAAGCTCTCCTGAAGGTGACTTCCTGTACTTTTCTAACACGATGAACACCAGAACTCTTCGTGGTTCTGGATGACTTGTCTTGAACAGTGTAACGACTGTCCCTCTTCCCCACAGTCCATGATCATGATCTTAGTTCCGAATCTTACTTCTCCCCAATAGTCCTATCAGGAACAGTTAAAGGACAGCAAAGCGCAGAGGGTGGAGCTTAGGAATGAAATTCAGCAGTTGAAGCAAGACTTGGAATCTAGGCCCACAGTGAAAGAGCTGAAGTCCTACAAAGAACAACTGAGACGCATGGACAAACTTATTCAACAGAATAACATGAGGTGGGAAAACATTACGCAACTGTCATTCTTCTTGGATACAATGAGCACCACAGCTTAACCTCCCAGTTAACCCCCTTCCTTACCTTAACCTAGAGCGCTGCCTGTCCTATTGGCAGTCATATCATCTCCTTTAACTCCACCACAGGTCTGCTCGGGAGTTTAAAGAAGAGGAGAGTGCTGCTCTGAGTAACCAGGAGGTGGCGAAGGCAAGGGCCTTGGCTGCCAGACACGAGAAGGTACTCCGTTTATCTCCCCTTGTCTAAAGCGGGAGCGAGTATCAACTCACTTTACTTTGTTTTTGATTCAGACTTTGCTGGACTATTTGCCTTGCCTGACTTTCAGGTTCTGAATGACATCAGAGCGGTTTTGACTACTTCCGGGGCTCCACTGAGGCTCCATAGAGCGAGGCCATCAACCAGCCATACGCTGTCCAACAGGGCCTCGGAGATGGTCGAGTTTGACGAACTCCTCTCCACTCTGGAGATGTGGGCTGAACAACTGGCTTCACTGAAGGTGAGAGCTGACTGACTGTCTATAAAGCGCATCTAACATGTATGCAGCCAGGTCCAATGGTCCAGTGTCAACTTGCCCTGTCACTGAAAGCCAGAGAGTTTAGGAGCTCTTCATATCTTCAACATCTCAGTTTTCTGTGATATGTATGGCTAGAATAGGCTACTTTAACCACGTCTGTTTACCATTGTCTCTAGTCCAGAGACCCATGTCTTTACTTGTCTCTCTCTCTGTGTGCTTAGGACCTGCACTGTGCCCTGAGTAAGTTGATGCTGAGACTGTTACCATGGCAGCCAGCAGGCGCTAATAGTCTTATGGAAAGTGTTCGAGTGGAGGACCTTATGCTATTGGTGGACACTCTGCTAGAGGAGACCAACTCTGGGGAGGATAAGGTTGGTAGTACTGGCTTACAGCAGTGGATGGAGTAACCATGGAAATTACATCTCAACTTTAGATAAGGCAAAACATTATACCTCGGATCATTTCTCATGTACAATGTTTGTGATACAGCGATATTCTCAGAATTCTCCAATTATTTTTCTTAATAAAATAAAAAGTTACGTTATGTGTATTGGTGAAAGCTGAACTCTTTATGTGAAACTAACTCTAACCAGGTGTTGAGGAGCCCCACTAAGAACACTCTCCAGTCCATGGTGTCCCACTTCCAGAAGCTGTTTGATATAACCTCCCTCAGCGGGGTGTATCCACGTATGAACGAGGTCTACACCAGGCTTGGGGAGATGACCAACGCTATGAGGAACCTGAGGGACATCCTGGCCCTGGGTAGGACTGTCTGTCTACAACTCATTTTAGCTATTCTACAGCACAATTAGGGAAAGGGGGATACCTAGTCAGTTGTACAACTGAATGCCTGAGTTACAGTTCATACAAGGAAATCGTTCAATTGAAATAAATTCATTAGGCCCTAATCTATGAATTTCACATGACTGGGAATATAGATATACATCTGTTGGTCACAGATACCTTAACTGCACATTGTACAGTGGTCTTTTAGTGTCCCCAGCACAAGGTGCACCTGTGTAATGATCAGCTTCTTGATATGCCACACCTGCCAGGTGGATGGATTATCTTGGCAAAGGATAAATGCTCACTAACAGGGATGTAAACAAATGTGAGAGAGAAGCTTTTTGTGCGTATGGAACATTTTTGGGTTCTTATTTCAGCTCATGATACCAACACTTGACATGTTGCGTTTATATTTTTGTTCAGTGTACTTGGTCGAGGGATGTTATTCCTTTCCCACTTCAAAATTTAATTTCAGATGACAGAGCGCCCCCTAGTGAAGTGGTAAACCAGGTAGCCAGTCTAGTCAACTCCCCAGAGGCCACGGTTGGCCAAGAGCTCCACGTCCTCCTGGGAACCAGTGATATTGACAGGTACCAGCAGCAATCACCAGAATGTGTTTTATTCTGTGTAACGTTGTCTTAATGTTATAAAATTAGCCTACTGCCTGGGGTTGAATATGTGCTCTTGTCAGTATTATTTTGAAGGTAAAGGAACATGAGGAGTTCTTCCCTGCATTCTACTTTTTGGTTCAGGAGCTGCTCCAGACTCTAGGTGAGGAGACGTTGCCATCCAATAATGCATTTGTTTGAAATCGCTTACTGATCATGTGGTTAGTAAGTCTATTTTGGTTGATCTTTCAGATGTTGACTGTCTGGATGACATCATGCCCGTTCTGAGGTCACTAAAGTCAAGAGCAGAGTAACACTGGTGCTTTGTAATTATGTAACAATGCCTTTGTTTTGTGTATTTGCTGGAGTGATTTTATGGAGTTCTACTTTTGATATGTAAATAAACCAGATTAATTAATACCTCTTCCAACAACAATATCTCTTCAATTTATTAGTACAGTGAAATAACGACATGTTACCGGTATGTATGACAAACGTTTTATTTTTTGGTGATATAAACCCTTCTCCACACCTAAGAACAAACCTCAGTTCATATGAGTTAAGAAAAAAGCTGTGTACAAAAAATATTGCAGAAAAATGCTTAAATTACACAGCCAAGTTATTTTCAAAGCTATCCTTTGAGAGGGAAAATACGTCTGGCAATTATCACAATCATTCCACACACACGACATACTATTTTTAAGCCGTAAGGCCCAAAGAGGTGTGGTATATGGCCAATATACCACGGCTAAGGAATGTTCATATGTACGCTTAGCCGTGGTATATTGGCAATATAGCCCGAGGTGCCTTATGTCGAAACCATTTGACGTAGTGTTCTATTCAGAAAGGTCATTGAGCAAAAAAAAAAAAAACATGGTTTCACTCTTCAGAAATTAATTCCCATGTCAGCAGCTGCTTCATTCTTTAGCATTTGAATAAAATACAAGGAAGGTATCTGTGGCAGTAAGGCACAAAGGCATACAATAAGTGTTTAAAAAGTAATACCTCAGTGATTGGAATGTAACGCATGCGTGGATATAACGTAGCTCTGGTCGTTGGTGCGCGTTCCTCCACTAATGTAACATGAGGTGAGGAACGTCCTGGACCAGTGCTAGGTATTACTATACATGGAATCCATCCAGAAACACATGAGTCTACAATAATAATGCATAGAATAAATATCAAGCTATATAATACACACTAGTGGTGAACAGCATATTTTAAAAAGACATGCAAATATATATTCTATCTGCAGAATTAAAGTTGGAACAAGTTCAAGTCTCCACATTATCTGCTATCCCAGTAAAGTGAATACTCAAGACAACCCGGTAACACAACTAATTCTGAGATTGGACAATTAAATACATCTTGAATGTCAATGTACTGTTGACCATCAAACAAATTGTATTTCTGTTTGGTGTGAAGTACAGTATTTTCAATGATAACCCTAACCAGACCTTGATCATTTGGCACCCTCTAGCTGTAGAAGTGAAAAGTAAAGTAATACAAAGGGTTACCAGTTAAAAAGAGAATTGTCAATACTCTGGCTGGTATTTGACAAACAACATTTGTGAGTTGACTAAGGCAAACAATGACGACTATCGGTGAATGTATTCCATTTTGTATTTATTCGTCTTCTGTCTGATGGGAGGGGGTCTTTGTCCATTTTATTTCTTCACATGAACCCAGAGCTAAAGACCCAATGAAAAAGAGGAAATAATTTAGAGATCTGTGTCACTACATCATAACACACATCTATACTCATTAACTAAGCTTTCCTATCAACTGTCAAATCAATAGTTTCCTCTTATCTAAAAACACAAACTGATGCTTTCTTTATACCCTCCCTATCATCTCACTGACTTCACAGGTTTCTGAAGCAACTGTTGTGGTTTTGGTTAGTAGCCTCATCACAAGTTAACTTAACATCCTTAGCTTCCATCTCTAGGCTCCTGTCAATCAGAAATACAATCACACTGATGAACTAAAATGACTGTTCATCAGTCCAGACAATATACAATTCTGGTATACATTCATTTTTGTTAGTCTCTGCACATGCATCATAAAATTGAGAGGGGGAATAAGTTATGATTGAATTAGGATAGATTAATGTGTAATAGAGCTTTGAGCTGTCCAAAACATTTCAGCAATAAACATCTTGGAAGGGAATTAAGCGGCCGTCCTGAAACTTATTTTACAATAGCATCTTACTTTTTACGGTCTTTGTCCTTCTTGAGGTTGGCGTTAGTGTTGAAGGGCTGGCCTTGGAGCAGCTCGGCAGCTGTTTTCTTCTTGCTGAAGGTGTTGATCTCGTCCTCCAGGGACCTTCTCTTCTCATCCAGCTTGCTCTTCTCCTCAGAGTGCAGTCTCTTCAGCTGCTCAAACTTACCTTGCAACTGAGGGAAAACATCAAAGTCAAGTGTTTTTAATACCTCGAATTTCTAGTGCTTTTCTAAAAACCCAGCAGGAGGAGCACTGCCAGAGCCCTGCAAAATGACCTCCAGCAGGCCACAAATGTGCATGTGTCAGCATATGGTCTCACAAGGGCTCTGAGGATCTCATCTCGGTACCTGATGGCAGTCAGGCTACCTCTGGCGAGCACATGGAGGGCTGTGCGGCCCCACAAAGAAATGCCACCCCACACCATGACTGACCCACCGCCAAACCGGTCATGCTGGAGGATGTTGCAGGCAGCAGAACGTTCTCCACGGCGTCTCCAGACTCTGTCACATGTGCTCATGTGCTCAGTGTGAACCTGCTTTCATCTGTGAAGAGCACAGGGCGCCAGTGGCGAATTTGCCAATCTTGGTGTTCTCTGGCAAATGCCAAACGTCCTGCACGGTGTTGGGCTGTAAGCACAACCCCCACCTGTGGACGTCGGGCCCTCATACCACCCTCATGGAGTCTGTTTCTGACCGTTTGAGCAGACACATTCACATTTGTGGCCTGCTGGATGTCATTTGGTGGGCTCTGGCAGTGCTCCTCCTGCTCAAAGGCGGAGGTAGCGGTCCTGCTGCTGGGTTGTTGCCCTCCTACGGCCTCCTCCACGTCTCCTGATGTACTGGCCTGTCTCCTGGTAGCGCCTCCATGCTCTGGACACTACGCTGACAGACACAGCAAACCTTCTTGCCACAGCTCGCATTGATGTGCCATCCTGGATGAGCTGCACTACCTGAGCCACTTGTGTGGGTTGTAGACTCCGTCTCATGCTACCACTAGAGTGAGAGCACCGCCAACATTCAAAAGTGACCAAAACATCAGCCAGGAAGCATAGGAACTGAGAAGTGGTCTGTGGTCACCACCTGCAGAATCACTCCTTTATTGGGGGTGTCTGGCTAATTGCCTATAATTTCCACCTTTTGTCTATTCCATTTGCACAACAGCATGTGAAATTTATTGTCAATCAGTGTTGCGTCCTAAGTGGACAGTTTGATTTCACAGAAGTGTGATTGACTTGGAGTTACATTGTGTTGTTTAAGTGTTCCCTTTATTTTTTTGAGCACTGTACATTCATGGAATATGAAAGATCATTGAAGATGGGTTTTCTGTGATGATTTCCCCTGCTAATGATTAGTTACAAATCATGAGTCTTTGAAAGCCACGTCTACACCTATAAGTCTCTTGCTGACCTGTATAGCATGCTGTCACAGTAGGACACGGTGTGTGTGTGTCCAGTACCTCTCTCTCAGCTTCCTTCAGCTCAGTCTCCTTCTCCTTGACTCTCTGGACAAACATCTGCCTCATCTCCTCCTCTCTCCGCTGCAAATCTCCCAGGAACTCGTGACGCTTGGCTTCATAGGTCTCCTGCAGGCTGTAGACCCACACGGTTTAAAACTAAGTGTACAGCCTCCTCTCGCTGTGTAATGTTAAATGTTTTTCCACAGACCTTTTAATCTATGCATCTCATCTGGTTATCACAGGCCCAGAATTATGAGAACCGTGCGCGCACACACTGCTCTCTCCGTACCTGACTGGCTTGCTCTCTGGGTTCGTGTCTGTGAATCCCATCTCCTCCAGTTTGCAGCGGCGGTAGAGCTCGTAGTGGCGCGTGTGGGTCTGCTCCCTCAGGTCCTCCATGTTCACACAGATCAGCATCTCCCTCAGCTTCACAAAGTCACAGTGGTTCTCATTCTCCACTGAAACAAGACAGACCTTTACCTCCTGGCATTTGTACTGCAGAGCCATAGACACGTCACTTCAAAGAAAGCTGTAAGCCTGAAGCCTACACGGTAAAACAGGTTTACCTACCTTGCACCACACCCCAGGGATACTGCCGAGCTTTGACCATTTTATTTCCAATCTTCACCTCCTCTGAGCTCCCCACAACAGCAAAAGGCAGGATACCCTGACATTAGCAGATAGATCATAGAAGACACAGAGTACATTTACATGCACATTAAATCAATATTAAAGTGATTTTGGCAGTAGGTTAAGTATGGCATTAGTCATGTAAACACCTTACTCTGCTGATCTTAAAATCAGAGTATGGTCAAAAATCAAAGAAAGCATACGCTAGGGTTGGACGGTATACCGGTATTGATACATGAACTGTTTCTCTTCTTCTATAACGTTATTTCAATGTTTGGTTTGTTAAATGTGATATGTGACTCGTCTCTCTCCCTCCCTTACCAATATGTCGATGATAACGATGCATTTTTCCACTTTGCTTCTTAATATAAATATAAATCAAATATATGTGTATTTGTCACATCCACAAGCGTTCTATAATGACACTATTAGTTTGTGTATATTACTGTCTGCAAACAGAGTTTACCTTTACTTAGCAATTTTTTTTTATTGTTAGCCGCTGGCTAGCTAATAAATTTACTGAGTCAGAGCAAACATAGCTAGCTAATACACCCTGATACCAGTGCTGTTGTAGGCCTAAATCAGCATGTTTTGTATTTATTTAATTGAATATCTGAAACAAACAATATACTTGCAGTGAAGCCGCTCAACAACTACATCATACCGGTCATCCAACAGACTCCCATTCAGAGCGACACACAGAAGCATCCAGGGTCAATGCCCTGCTCAAGGGCACGTTGACAGATCTCCCACCAGGCCAAAAAACGTGAACCCGAACCCTCCAAGATCCCCCCTACAGTTCCCCAATAGCTGTCCCTCAACCATTCGAGACCTCTCCTACAGTCCCCCCCCCCCCCCAAGAAGAGAAATGTAAAATACAATCAATTCCATTCTCCACCCCCAAGAACCCCCCCAATGCACCAACAACCAAGAGAATGAACTAAAGACAAAAAAGACAGAAGAAAACAGCAAACATTTTAAAACACAAAAACAACTAAAATCATAACAGCAATGCCTACTGTATGTTTGTGTGCATGTCTGGCACTATTACATGTATGCGTGTGTTCTTGTATGTGTTTATTTGAATGAGTGTGTGTATATGCATGTGTACAAACACCTGCACGGCATCAGCCTCAGGCAAACCGGCATTAGCTGTAAAAACACTGCCCCTCAGTGTCATTCAAACATACTTTTTATTATGTTTTATTTAGACTTAAAAAAAAAAAAACGTATCTCCCGCGCAACAACTCCAGTCCCGCGCAACAACTCCAGTCCCGCGCAACAACTCCAGTCCCACTTACCTCCAATTCCACATCCCAACCCTCAGTTTCCCTCAGCCCATCCCATCTATCTCTGCTGGCCACCCTCTTCGGGTTTCTACGCAACACATATCTTTCAACTATGCTGTGATGGTTAACGTACAATTTCAATCTATCTAATCGAATAGAATCCAGATTGCGAGTTGAAGATAAATACTTTTACTAAGAGTATTAGTATATTAGTAATTGACTGACCCGGTCTCTCCAGATCTCCTAACAGTACTATTTCTAGGGTCAATTTTAGATCAATGCTATGCATTTTCAGGCATTCCTGAACCGGAGACCAGAAAGAGGCTACCTGAGGGCAATACCAAAACAAAATGGTCTATTGATTCTGTATCCTCACAGCAAAATCTGCAGAGCTTTGATGATTTTATGCCCCAAATATTCAAAATTTCGTTGGTGGCGAGAATTCTATATAATAATTTTGGCTGAAAAGCACCGAAGTCTTGAATCTTGCGTTTTATATATCAACTCATACACCCTGTACCATGGAATCGGTACATCAAAAATCTCTTCCCAACTAATTCGCAATCTGTATGGCACAGTTGTCAACATCCTGGTACTCAAATTAAACTGGTATACTTTCCTATTTATGCTATTTTTATTCCTCCGCCAGTTTTGATCCTTATATTGGGCAGACAGACCAGTTCCCTACCTCCTCCCGCTGCCACCTCCATTTTTGGGGTAATGCTGTAATCAATTGGTTGTACTCTTGGATTGAGCAGACCTTCCCGTACAATTCTGATAACTCCATGAAGGACATAAATCAGCATGTTGTTTGTGCAGCAGTATCTTCTAAATCAGAGAGGAATAGGCGAGGTATGAATGTTATCTGCGCATGTGCTAGCACCAGCCGAGCGAGCCTCCCTACTTAGCGTGAGAAGTGAGATCGGGAAAAATGAAAGTAGGAATATTTGAAGTTGAAGTCCGAACTTTTTCTAAAAAAGAACATGTCGCTGTCGTCGAACATTTATTTTTATTGCATATTTTCTGTATTGATCAAAGTCCCATCAGGTAGCCTGATTTCTGATGTGTCCGTGTAAACGGGATTATTAGGGAAATCGTTCTTCTTCCAAAGCATGTCAATGTTTTCATCAAACTATCCACAATAATCGTGTTACTGTGTGCATGTATCCATACTCACTAAGGTGCACTGTCTAGCACAGTCAAATTCACCACTGTAAGGAATGGAATTGGGCAGAGAGCCTGAAAGACACCAAGGGAATGTTCTACAACTCACATTCATGGCAGTGTTGATCTTGGAGACGGTCTCGTCGTCGGTAGGGAACTGGTAGATCTGGACACCGTTACTGACCAACTCACTCATGATCTTGATCTTAAACTTGTGGAGCTCGCTCTTGGAGATCGTGTCTGCTTTGGCGATGACAGGAATGATGTTGACCTACAAAAAAAATACACAGTTTGTCTAATAAATAATACATTTTCTTTCCGAATTGACATTATTCCCTCAAATCAAACAGGACATATCGTTCATTTTACAAGTAGAAACAAATTCCCTTTTGTGAAAGAACAGTACTGTAAAACATACAACTATGGGGCTCCCAAGTGGCGCAGCGGTCTAAGGCACTGCATCTCAGTGCTAGAGGCGTCACCACAGACCCTGGTTCGATTCCAGGCTGTATCACAACCGGCCGTGATTGGGAGTCCCATAGGGCGGCGCACAATTGGCCCAGCGTCGTTAGTGTTTGGCCGAGGTAGGCCGTCATTGTAAATAAGAATTTGTTCTTATCTGACTTGTTTAGTTAAATAAAAGGTTAAAAAAGAAAAAACATACAACTAAAGCACAGTCAGGACAGACTTCTGTGATTGCCCAGTGGCTGAACTAAGTCAACATTCCGCTTTGTCAGACTTGTTCAGTCCTGTCACAGTAACACAGTAGTAATTACTCATCATGCAACTCCCAGTTTTTACCAACCGCCATGACACTTACTAAACTGCCCAAATACTCTATAACACTAAATAAAATGAAAAACACTCCCTTAATTAATTCTACATTTAAACACAACAACAATTATGAAAAAAAGTTCATATTTATAGACTAATGCTGTAGAACTGTGCCAGAACAAAAAATCAAAAGAGAAAAAAAAATGCAATAGTGACAGCTTCTTTTAGTTTTAGGACCTCACCTTGCTGTCCAGTTTCTTCATGGTGACCAGGTCCAGGGACTTGAGAGAGTGTCCTGAAGGGGCGATGAAGTAGAGACAGGCATGGATACGGGAGTCGTGGTAGTTGTGGAGGGACCGCTTGATCTTCAACTCTTCCTGTAGATACGACTCGAACTGGGTGTCAATGTAGTCCACAACATGCTGGTAGCTGCCGAAGGAAACATTCAGAGAGCAGATATTCCAACAGAAGTTGCGTAGCATATGTAGTAAAACAGGTGATTTTGTGGTGGATCAAAAGACAAAATAATGTGCTTTGTTTTGTCATTCAGCATCAGGGTCATATTCGGTAAAGCATAGGATACGGTAGCAAAACGTTTACGAAACACTAAAACAAAGGGTTTAAGTTATCGGACAAGTTCTGTTAGGTTTGGTGCCTAATGAATACGACCCAGGTATATCACGACTGCACTTCCCTCACCTCTCCTGCTTGTTCATCTGGTCCCCAAAGCCCACTGTGTTGACGATGGTCAGCTTGAGTTGCACGTTGCTCTCCTGCAGGTCATAGGTCTGCGCTCGCAGCTTCACCTTGGGCTCGAAGTGAGACGACTCAAAGTTCTCAAAGTTAGTGTTGAACAGTGTGTCCATTAGGGTGGATTTGCCAATACCCGTTTCGCCTGGATAGTGAGGGGAAATACTATTCGCTAATCTTAGTGATAACATTGCTTGGTACATTTTAGGTCAAACTTGAGGAAAATGAAAAATACATTTTAGACAGTTCCAAAGAATGACATTGAGGATTCTCGGCACAAGTCCAGAATAAATTAATTGAAATGAATTAAGAGGAAATGGGCAATTTCTTTCCCATCTAAAAAGGGGATACTGGTCTGGTGGCTGAACTTTTAATGTAACATCACAACGTTACTTACCAATACAGAGGATATTGAAGCAGAAACCTTGACATGTTGATTTGTTGACCAGCTGGTGAGGTAGGCTGTCGAAGCCAACATGGCCAGACAAGGACAGGGGCCGGGCATTTTTGTCCTGTTATAGGGAGACATAGCCTAACATTAGGCCATCTCAGTATATGACAATATCTGACAACAGCTTGGACTGGTTAACCTAGGTAAATAATCTTATATTTCTATGTTTTCATTGTGTGTACACTACTTACCCATACAAGGCTACATGTTCATTTGTCTACAGTACACGCAAATATGTATCTATGTCTATGAATGACACCCTACCTGACCTGTCCCTTACTTTACTGACACTGATTGTGGATAGACCTGGAGATGGCAGATCAGTTTCAGCAGCATACATTTGGCTAGATGTTGTAGCTAGCACACAAAGTTAACTTTCACTGGCTGCCACATCGGCAAACTAACCCATGCGTTGGCAAACTAGCTAGACAGATCGCGGCTCATTTTGTTCTATGTGCATTTCATATATTAATTCTTGCTCAAAGGGCGTAAACAAGTTCCAGCAGTAAAACCCTGCTTTTTAGAAACTCTGGTTGGAGTTACGCTGTTAGACACATAGCTAGCTGGATAGTGAAAAAGTCCAGGTCGTCTTATTGCAATCCTGCTGTGCAGACGGTCAGATCTCACAACGCCCAGATAAGTGTTTACCTTCCAGGAACACGCAGCGCGACAGCAATAAAGACGAACTGGAACGTAACCATGCTAACTAGCAAGCTAAACGTGCCGTAAGTTTTACAACTGTAGATATACATTATTTAGCGATTGAATTAAACACAACAATTACCCCCTGAGCAACATCCGACGTAGTCATCTCGGAATAAAGCAGCTAATAGCTACAAATACTAACAGGCTGTAAAGAAAATAGGCTCAACTAAAAACGTTGAAAAATCGACTACCTACGTAGCCATGAAAGGAATGTAGGCTTGCACACTTGTTTTCATGGCTGGGGAGACACGAGTGACAGTTATGTTTGTGTTTAACAAAATAAACTATATATATATATATTAAGTACTACATCTTCTGATTTTGTGGTGTGTATTCATCAAATTCTGAGTACAGAGTAGTTATTTTGAACTGCAGGATTGTTAGTTACTATATAGCGACCCCCATAGAACGAATGGTATAAACCACTTTTCCGGAAATTCGTTGGACATACATGGTGTGAAACTAAGTAGACATTTTGGTTCTTTGCGCGACTTTGACTGACCGACCACTAATATAGATTTCAAAATGGCGTTTCAAGGGTCACAGTTTCCCAATGGTGGTTGCTAGGAGGCGTGGACAGAGATACTTTTGAGGAGATGGGGAACGCCATTGGAATCGTATTAACGCTCATTGTGTACGTTGCCCATGCGTCGTCTAAGAGCCACGCCGGCCCACGCGGTGCATTTCTGGGACGAAGGAGTGAATGGGAGTCGACTGGGCGTTAACTCAAAAACACAACATTAGCATGCATTTAGTGAACAATAAGTATTTTCCGAGATGTGAGATAATTAACTTGTTCTCTGAAATCGTGAAATTACGGACTTAAGGGAAATAGGCAGGTTTCTCGACTCATACCCTGATTTTCAGAAGGGATTGTGAGAAGATTAGTTTTGCAACCACGTGAAGCAGCATTACAAGTGAACGCGATCGTTTGACATTCTGCTGTTTGGGGCGTTATGCCACGTTCAAGATAACTCGGAAAGAACGAGCTCCGACTGGGAAAATTGATTTGAACAGCCATCCAATTCGGAATTCCTACTCTTCCTAGAGCTCTGACTTTCCGACCTTAAAATACAGATTCATTATTTGACCTAGTATTTTTCCGAGTTCCCGGGTGTTTTGAACGCTGCATTATACCACAGACATTGAGCCAGATATTAAACCGGATGTATAAATGTGAAGCATCCGGTTGGCGTTTCCACTCACTACCAAATATGGTGATGCGAGGAAGCCCAGTGGCCGGCACGGTGAGAAGATGGAGTGAGATGGATTTTGGCCTACATTCTGCTAATTTTCTAATCGATGAAACATTTGATCCCCATACAGTTTTATGTTTCCAAAACTATAATCTATAACAAACAGAGTGGACTGCGTTTTGCAGACTTTACCCTTTGCCAAAGTAAAAAATAAACGTTGTTTAGGAGTGTGAATTGCGTTATTGCACACGCACCTCATAGTATGCGTTCCCTAACGAAAATATGCAAATAAATGCTAGAACGCGCCAATAAGATCTCACTAGCTCGTGCATGGCTCTTCCCATCTCCTTGCCTGTTCTGCCCACTATGATTCATTTCCTCCCATTGGAAACGACAGGCTCTGGTCTGTCTTGGGTTAGTTATAAAAATCTTTGGTTATACGTTCATTCATTACCCAACGGAATTCCCATCTCCTCCTTTCTCTAATGTCTCTGTAGTGGATCGCTATGACCATAGAAATAAAACGGATAGACAGGTCTGCTAGCAAAAGTGGGTCCTTCCTTACTCAACTCTGGTTGGGGTGACAGTTCTATTAATTTCTATTCTGTATCAAAGAAGCACAACAAGGTCTGAGGATGATGTGATGGGACAACACCAACCAGAGCAGGTGAAAACCGTAATTGTACGGGTTGATTCAACTCTAGCTAATTTATAAACATAAAAAGGAAGATTATTTTTTAGATCTGTAAGTGGTTTGCCGTAGCCTTTTAATTTATTACTTTTTTAATCAGTAATGGCGACCGAGTGCACCCAAGAAGTGGTTGTTCAATTTCTAACCGAGCGAGGAGGGAGAGTGAAAAACCAGATATTCATTGACTATTTCAAAGCTGTTTTCCCAGAAGACCCTGACCAGAAAGCAATTGTTCGGGAGAAATTCAAGGGATACGTGGACAATGTCGCATTTGTAAAATTGGAGAATGGAGTGAAATTTGTATGTTTAAAAAAGAAGTATCGAGTTTCATTGAAGTGTACCGTGGAAAAAGACAGCGAATGCAATGGTAACGGGACAGGCGCCTTATTGGAACAAGAGGACAGCGGTTCTGCTATATCAAAATCATATAAGAACTTGATAGAAGATTGTGCACCACAACTGCATCTGTCAGTATCATCTGCTGTGGATGTGCGCTCTTGGGAAACCACTGCAAACGAAGAGGCACAAGACATTTCACCTGGCTCAGGTTACGGAACTGACAATGCCACGAGAGCGAGACCGCATGACATTTCTGGAATTATTTTGGAAGGTAAAATTGTAGAAAGAGCTGCTTCAACAAGGTCTGTAGTTCAGAATAATAGGTTATCAGACAATATGGGAAATGCGTTAGGCCTTGGTGGCAATGGAGAGCAGACATTGCAACCGCACGACATACCGCAAATTGCAGTGATTGAGGCGTCACCTTTGCCTACATCCGCGGATGGCTCTATGTTCCACTTACCCAGACGTCCATTTCCAACTAATGCACAGGACAGCCTGCTGTCCCGTCACCCTTCATCAGTGGACGGGGCAGACGAAGGCCAGTATTATGATTTTCAACAGAGCATATCTGGGAGTGACAGCAACACAACTAAAGGTAGCCGTAATAACTTTATTGAGCTCATGATGAACAGCTCCCTCCAGGTGCGACGCAGCATGGTGTTGCGGAACTCAGACTCCGCCTCTGTGGTTTCCTCTACTACAGACGAAGACGGTGCTTCAGTCACTCTGGACCCGTTGGAACACGAATGGATGATGTGCGCATCCGACGGCCAATGGGAGAGTCTCCACCGTCTCCTTTCCTGTGAACCGAACCTTGTCATGAAGAAGGATTTTGTGACTGGGTTCACCTGCCTGCACTGGGCCGCCAAGCAGGGCAAACAAGAACTGCTGGCGCTTATCGTAAACTTTGCCAAACAACACACAGTGCCCATCAACATCAACGCCCAGTCAAGTGCTGGCTACACGCCACTACACTTAGCAGCAATGCACAACCAAGTTGAGGTGGTGAAGTTACTGGTAGGAGCCTATGACGCAGACGTAGAGGCCAGAGATTACAATGGGAAAAAGGCGTGTCAGTATCTTACAAACAGTGTGGCCGTTGATATCCGTGACATCATCGGGGCGGGTGGTGACGGCGACTCGGACTCAGAGAGCACGGACTATGGGGATGGGGGGCGTTGGAGGCTGTCTAAAGTTCTCCAGTCTAATCTGATGCCCATCAAACTGCACGGTCACAGTGAGGAGGACACAGGTGATGGAGCAGACCAGGCCAGACAGAAACCCTTGCTGAGGAAATCGTCCTTTAGCAAGATGAGGCCCAAACTTCAGAAGATCCGCTTCAGATCTTCACAGATAGTTCACAGCACACCGTTCCCAGCACATTGTGAGACAGAGGAGCTTAACTGGTCCAGGAAAAGCTCATTTAAATCCAGACCCATGTCAAATCTGTTTGGCTGAAGAATAGCCCCTATGTACACTCGACAAAGAGCAAATAAACTACTACAGTGCAGGATCAAATCAAATCAAATTTTATTTGTCACATACACATGGTTAGCAGATGTTAATGCGAGTGTAGCGAAATGCTTGGATGACTGACACAATGGGGTATAGTTTGATGTTACAAGTTTTATGTTTTTTTGTGGCATAGGCCAAGTCTGGTGTTACAAATAGTTAAAGGTTTTCCCCCAGGCATTATATGAATATACTGAACTAACAGAATATGGTATTACATGATCTATTGAGTAACTGGCCAGATTGCCACCCCTGGTTAGGCTAAATATTTCTGTGTTAATCCTCTTCTCATTCTGAAGTAGCCAAGTAGGTCTTATTGTTCGTCTGCTTGAACCCTTAACGTACATGTAAAGCTGCCTGTAACCCACTGGGCAAAGATGTCATTTTAACGTCTAGTTTTGATTGACATTTTATTGACTTTAACTAATTTGAATTCAATGTGAAATCAACCAAAAATGACACCATGTCATTGGATTTAGGTTAAAAGTTGGGTGATTTAAAAAGATACAATTATCTTACATTGAGTACTTTTTTTTCAAAGCCAATCAGTTTTCCACGTTGATTTGACGTCTTCATATTGACTTTTTTTGGTTGAAATGACATGGAAACCAGGTTGACTCGACCTGTTTTTGCCTAGTGCGAAGTGTTTAAACTTCAAGTTATTTGACCACATGGTAGAAACAATGTCATTGATTTCACAATGCTTGGGAACAATCTTATTACTGTCAGACTGTTATTAATTTATTCTCCCTTGTATATTTACGTTGCTTTAAGCACTTTGATTTTAAACTGTTATTGATCCAGCTTTCCTGCGGTGGATGCCATTCAGTCCACCTGAAAGACTTTGAGATGGGAATTTACTTCCTCTTTGTGTTCAAGTGGACGATTGGAGGCCAATGAAAAGGCCTCTGGTCCTTTAAGTCTGTAATCAGGATCAGTAGGGGAGCTTTATGTGTCACAAGGTACGCTGTTGTTGAGTGCATGGTAGGCCTACTGTGTAAAGTGCTATGATGAAAGATCAGGTCTCATAACTATTCACGTTTAAACGGGTACATTTTTGACCTGATCATAGCTCCTTATTTTGTCTAAGGTTGCAGTTGTCTGGTATCAAGTTGTAGGTTACCCTCTGTTCTGTTTTATATCAACAAGCTCAGGCTTGCTGCCCCAGGAGAGCCTAGCTCAGCTGAGAGCGAGCAAGAGAGACTGTAGTGTACATATAGTGCCTTCAGAAAGTATTCATACTCCTTGACTTATTCCACATTTTGTTGCGTTACAACCTGAATTCAAAATTGATTAAATATATATGTTTTTCTCACCAATCTACAAACAATACCCCATAATGACAATGTGAAAACATGTTTTTAGAAATGTTTGCAAGTGTATTGAAAATTACATACATAAATATCTCAATGACAAAAGTATTCACACCCCTGAGTCAATACTTTGTAGAAGCACCTTTGGCTGCTATTACAGCTGTGAGTCTTTCTGGGTAAATCTCTAAGAGCTTTCCACACCTGGATTGTACAGCATTTGCCCTTTTTTTTAATTTTAATTTTTTATTATTCAAGCTCTGTTCAAATTGGTTGTTGATCCTTGCTAGACAACCATTTTCAGGTATTGCCATAGTTTTTCAAGTAGATTTAAGTCCAAACTGTAACTCGGCCACTCTGGAAAATTCACTGTTATCTTGGTAAGCAACTCCAGTGTAGATTTGGCCTTGTGTTTTAGGTTATTGTCCTGCTGAACTGTGAGTGGAAAGCAGACTAAAGCAGGTTTTCCTCTAGGATTTTGCCTGTGCTTAGCTCCATTCCATAATTTTTTTTATCCTGAAAAAATCCCCAGTCCTTAATGATTACAAGCATACCCATAACATGATGCAGCCACCACTATGTCTGAAAATATGGAGAGTGGTAGTCAATAATGTGTCATGTTTGAGGCAAATCCAATAACACTTTGTATTCAGGACAAAAAGTTAATTGCTCTGCAATTTTTTTTTTTTTTTTTACCCATCTACCAGTAGGTGCCCTCATAGCCGTGGGAAGTAAGGGTGCTGCAGCACCCCCTGAAAAATCATTTAAAAAATATATAATCTTTTGAAAAATAACTTTTTTTTCACAAAAGTGGTGCACTGGGCCTTTAATAGTCCTGTATTAGTGAACTGATATAGCCTGCTATAGCCTTTAGTTTTTGTGCAATGTTGCACTGAATTCTAACAATTATTTTTACTCTGCACTTTTGTTATTTGTTAATATAACTGGAGTGTATTTAAAAAAATTAATAATTCAAATCATTGTCTCACATGTACTAGTTTAATTGTTTGTCTAGATTAGATTTAAGGCCTACTACTTATGGCACTAACTGTTTTTGGGGAATTTAATGTTTTCTCAGTCAATGTTTTGTATTGCTGAATAGCCTACAGTAATGCTACATAGTTTACATCTGATTTTGCTACTTGATTTTATTGTGCAGTTTTGTATTCTTGCAACATTAGCTCTTTTTATTATGCAATTATTATTTTTCTTTTATCAACCACCTGCTGCTAATTATGATATTCAAAGGGCTGCAACCGTGTTTCTCTTGTCTGTCTGTACATTAAATGATATTATTTTATAGTCCTCTTTTCGATTATCAAACAAAAGAATGTTAACATAAAAAAAATCTGACACCTCACTGTCGACAATCATTTAAGATCTATGTTCAATACTCTCTGTCTTCAATAATGTTTTCAAAGCTAGATTGTGGAGTTTGCATTTTTATCATTTGGAAACGTATACCTACATCTTTGTGTTGCTTAACAGAAATATGAACTGTTAGCTCTGCCTTTACACAACCTGATAAATAAACTGTCATACTGTCACTATTGAGATCTGTCTTGTTCTGTTTAATGCAGCAGTCTGTCTGTCAGTAGTAACTAATACACTGTTTCCACAGTAAGGAACATTTCTGCTTAACCAGTAGTGCACACATTTATTTATTTATTTACTTGGATCTGCCAGATGTCTTTTATGTTCTCTTAAAGGCTCTCAAACAAACATTTGTTTTTATTGCCTGTGAATTTCTGTGCCCCAAAATAGGATATAAAATTACACTGTGGGTTCATTGTGGGAAATGAGTATGGCATGTTTTCAATGGTAATTGCTGTATGACTAATCTCAGTCAAATCTCAGCAGGTATTTTATTTTATTCCTCCATTGAGTAATGGAGTGGAATAGCATCGATTATTCAGTGAAATGAAAGAGTACATATGAACCACCTTAGCTCCACTCTACAGAGAGATGTGTTTGTCCTTGACCGGGGCAATACATTACAGTCTGGGACAGATTGATTGAAATTAAATAACTATATAATATATATATACTGTACAGTGCATTCGGAAAGTTTTCAGGGCCCTTGACTTTTTCCACATTTTGTTACGTTACAACCGTATTCTAAAATGGATTTAAAAAAACTTACTAACATAAGTATTCAGACCTTTTGCTATGAGACTCGAAATTAAGCATAGGTGTATCCTGTTTCCATTGATTATCTTTGCGGTGTTTCTACATCTTGAGTGGAGTTCACCTGTGGTAAATTTAATTGATTGAACATCATTTGGAAAGGCACACATCTGTCTATGTATGGTCCCACAGTTGACAGAGCATAAACCAAGGTATTGTCCGTAGAGCTCCCAGACAGGATTGTGTCGAGGCACAGATCTGGGGAAGGGTATCAAAATATTTTAGCAGCATTGAAGGTCCCCAAGAACGCATTGGCCTCCATCATTCTTAAAGGGAAGAAGTCTGGAACCACCAAGACTCTTCCTAGAGCTGGCCAAGAACCCGATGGTCACTCAGAACTCCAGAGTTCCTCTGTCGAGATGGGAGAACCTTCCAGAAGGTCAACCATCTCTGCAGCACTCTGTGGCCAGACGGAAGCCACTCCTCAGTGAAAGGCACATGACAGCCCGCTTGGAGTTTGCCAAAAGGCACCTAAAGGACTCTCAGACCATGAGAAACAAGATTCTCTGGTCTGATGAAACCAAGATTAAACATTTTGGCTTGAATGCCAAGCGTCACATCTGGAGGAAACCAGGCACCGCTCATCACCTGGCCAATTCCATCCCTACGGTGAAGCATGGTGGTGGTAGCATCATGCTGTGGGGATGCTTTTCAGCGGCATGGACTGGGAGACTAGTCAGAATCGAGGGAAAGATGAACGGAGCAAAGTACAGAGATCCTTGTTGAAAACCTGCTCGAGAGCGCTCAGGACCTTAGACTGGGGGGCGAAGGTTCACCTTCGAACAGGACAACGACCCTAAGTACACAGCAAAGACAACGCAGGAGTGGCTTCGGGAAAAGTCGCTGAATGTCCTTGAGTGGCCCAGCCAGAGCCCGGCCTTGAACTCCATTCTTCTCTGGAGAGATCTGAAAATAGCTGTGCAGCGACACTCCCCATCAAACCTGACAGGGCTTGAGAGGATTTGTAGAGAAGAATGGGAGAAACTCCCCAAATACAGGTGTGCCAAGCTTGTAGCGTCATACCCAAGAAGACTCGAGGTTGCAATCACTGCCAAAGGTGCTTCAACAAAGTACTGAGTAAAGGGTCTGAATACTTCTATAAATGTGCTATTTCAGTTTTTAATTTGTAATACATTTGCAAACATTTCTTAAAACCTGTTTTTGCTTTGTCATTATGGGGTATTGTGTGTAGATTGATGAGGGGAAAAAACGATTTAATCCATTTTAGAATAAGGCTGTAATGAACAAAATGTTGAAAAAGTCAAGGGGTCTGAATGCACTCTATATATAAAACCATTTCAGGTCGTCAGTGATGTGCACGTTGCAGAAGTTGAAGCTTTTGACGCTCTCCACTGAGGCCCCGTCGATGTGAATGGGGACGTGCTCTCTCTGCTGTCTCCTGTAGTTCACCATCAGCTCCTTTGTTGACTTTGAAGGAGAGGTTATTTTCCTGGCACCACCCACCAGGGCTCTCAGCCTTGTACTTTGGGGCTTACAGTGCAGCCCGACAACCTAAAGCTCCTAACCAATAGGTACTGCTCATCCCTTAAAAGACAGGAAGTAGAACTTAGCCTTGCATCCCAAATGGGACCCTATTCCTTACATAGTGCACTACTTCTAACCAGAGCACTATGGGCCCTGGTCAAAAGTAGTGCACTATGTAGGGAGTCATGTGGCATTTGGGAAGTATCCCAGGGGATAGAGCCCAGACGGTAGAGTTGGAGGACATCAGAGAACACAGGGCTTTGTGGAATTGCGCACAGTGGGAGTTTGAAATTGAAACGGCTGACGTGGAATCAAAATGAGTCACCAGAGGCACTGCTCCCTTGCTATCTGTATTCCTCTCTCTCTCTTTCTGTCTCTTTCTCTCTCACTATCTATGTCTGTCTGTCAAAGAATGTTCACCTAGCTCAAGAATTATTATCTCACACAGGCCAACCAACAAGGTCAGTGTGACAGTCTCTCGCCACGTATCTGTTTATGATTCAGGTTTTAAGCCATGTCTAACATCTTCCACTGGATCCTGTCAGACTGATAAGAAGGTCTGACAGGATCCAGTAGATCCTTGATATGTTGAACGTCATTTTATGTCTGTTCAAGCCTCAGCCTGCACATCTCCTTTGAATTACCAGTCCAATGCGTTAAATATATTGTTTGGGCGTTACCTTAATAGTCTACTCCACCTACATGACTCAAACCATGTGTTTTGGTTACCTCCAAATACAGACTTCCATCTAGTTTTCCATACCCCTGAAACACTCTTTACCACATAAAGTGGTTCATAAGACCTCATGGCCTTTGTTTTGCACAATCCAAGGTTACTATGCTCAGAGGTTTATATGACCTATTTTACAAATGAAACTGGTATAGTTGACATTTACAGTGAGATATACATCTGACCTTGAGTTGGTACTTTCTGAGTAAGACACTGAACTGCTCTAGCAAGTCCACAAGATGGCACTGAATGGCAAAGCCATTCTCTCTCTCTCGCTCTCTCTGCATCTCTTGCTCTATCCCCTCTCACTCTCGGTCTCTTTCTCCCCACCCCTTCTTTCCTCTCTCTCTTCCCCCTCTCTCTCACTCACTCTCTCTCCCTCTTTCTGTCTGTCTCTCTCCACTCTTTCTCGCTGGTTAATATCATAGATGAGATGGGAGTGTATCATAAATTCAGCCGGAGGTATAATAAATCCTATGTGGCTTAGCCTTCACATTGTCACGGACAGTCGCTAGCTGTGTTAATGAGGACACTTAATCTGACACTGCTGGGGACTGAAATGGGATGTGGGCTACATGAATCAACCGCTCTGACTAGATGACTGTGCATCCCAAATGGCACCCTATTCCGTATATACTGCACTACTTTTGAGGGCTCTGGTCACTATAGGGAATAGGGTGCCATCTGGGATGTTCACTATGACCCTGACTAGACAATGGAGACTAACTGAGCTATATCGTATGTCCTTATTCTATTTAATCTGATTCAAGTCTCTCTGATCTAAAGTAAAAATACAATTTCATTTGATGCCTTCTACCAATGTGTCCCATTCACACTGGCAGGCTTACCATTTGGCAGACGAGGCAATTGCCTCAGGCTACATATCATCAAGGGGCCTCATGAGTTGGACATAAAATAAAATAATTTCTCCGCTTGAGGCTCCCCCATGCTCCACTCGAGACATAATAAAATAATCCCCATCAAAATATGTTCTGTTTATGATAGAGATATTTTTGCATGGGCTGCGTCTCAATCCGCCTATGTCGGCCTTCTGCATCTGCGGTGGAAGGTGGTAGAGCTACAGCGGTGATTGTCAGACACAGGAGGTTGGTGGCACTTTAATTGGGGAGAACGGGCTCGTGGTAATGACTAGAGCAGAATCAGTGGAATGGTATCAAATACATCAAGCACATGGTTTCCAGGTGTTTGATGCCATTCCATTTGCTCCGTTCCAGCCATTATTATGATCCATTCACCCCTCAGCAGCCTCCACTGTTGTCAAACCAGGAGATATCTCGAAAATCGGTCTTCTCACGAAAACGATGGCGTTCTCCGTTTTTCTCTCCAACACCCACAAGTGTCAACCTGGAACTGAGACGAAAAATGAATGGATGTGAAAGGGCATTTCCACGTCAAAGGTATACAGGTAATTCCAGGATAAAAATGATTGTACATTTTTTTCGGAGCGTTCTTATATCTCTCAGATATAGGACAGATACTTCAAAACCTACTTCCTTTTGATTACATGTTTGACTATCTGTTTTTCCATGTATGAATCTGTTACTAAATGCGTTTCTATGGGCTAATAGACGTAAGGCCAAATTCAATGTCTCATCCAATACTTATTTTATATATATATTTTGTTATACCTACAGGGGTCTTAAAATTCTAAATCAAATAGCTAAGTTACCCTTGGTATGACCATCTTAAAGCAATTCCATATGTTACTTTAGTAGGAGTCTCACATTGCCATACCTCCAAAATCACGTCGCTCTCACGACTCCCTTGGAGGTTTGAATGGTACACAGGCTCCCAACAGCAAGATTATGATTGGATGTTACATTTAAAGAACCCTCCCCCCACACGCCCGTTGGTGCTTCGTGATATGTTCGTCATTGTTGTAAGACTGGAAAGGACACATTTTGCAGAGAGTTGGTCCATATGCTAGTGTGCAACATTGCAGAAAATGGAAGAAAATCTGAAGGAAAAACTGAATTGTGTTTCGTCAGACGTGTGCTCTATACCCACATTCGACATACTACATTAACATATTTTGATGGGATTTTAATCAGCAATTTCCCGGTGTCGCATCATTAAAACTGAAGACTTATTTATCAAATAACTCTGTAAATATTATTACGCGATTAAACTGATTAATCATGTAACTGTAATTAACTAGGAAGTCGGGGCACCAAGGAAAATATTCAGATTACAAAGTTATAATTTTCCTAATTTTTCCAATAACTCAATTAGTCTTCAAAATTAATTAATGATTTTTTACCTCACGTTAGTCTCATTCCAAACGTCGTAAATTGTTGGTTATCTACATGAACCCAGTCTTCACTATGAGTCATCCATACATCAATTGTCTTAAAATCATTTATTTACTAAGTACTCACAGAAATGCATAACAAACAAACAAGATATGGTTACAAAGAAATGATAGGGGATGTGCCCTAGTGGGCTAAACCGATATGGCGGCTTGTTAGACAAAAAGGGAAGTGGGGGTCAACTGAGATGAGACACTACAAAGTTGATAATTATAACAATTGAAATGCTAATCCTTTGCACATGAACGCTCACTCATTCGGGAACAATTGCAATCAATATATATATTTACGCTCAGTGTGTCGTCGGGATCTCTGTTGAAAAGTTAGTTTCTGTTGGAGAGTCTGTCCGCCCTCTCTCTCTCTGTCGTGGTTAGAATGGATAGTTCAGAGTGACATTCATTCATGTCGTTATAGAGTAGCTGTTTCAGCGGTTGTCGGTCTTCGCGTTCAATGATACCGAATTCCTAGCTGCAGGCTAGTAATTAATATCAAAGACTTGTTCTTATTCTGTCGGTATCGATAGTCTAAGAGTTTAACCACGTGGTATGGTTAAAAGATTCAGCCATCTACTCAAACCTTAGGTTTATGGTCTCTACTCAAACCTTGGCCCTCTCGTGGTAAGCTGGTCTGCAACCTTTAGCCATCTCGTAATTGAGGTAAGCTCGGTCTCCTCTCAAACCTTGGCCCTCTCGTTATCGAGGTAAGCTGGTCCGGTGATAGAAAACCCGGGTGGGGGTTTTATTCAGAACATCGAAAAGGGCTGTCTCATGAAGCCAGGTCCTGTCTGTGCCCCTGGGGGCGTGCCAATGACTTAGTGAAACTTTTTAGGGAATTGGAGTTTCCTTCATTAAACAGTCCAAAATCACATTACACAATTTCACAAACAGTATCATCCTCACTCATTCATCTTATACAACAATTAGATGTAAGCCTCATAACTGAGGCTATTATATAAACAGCGTTATGGTAGTGGCCGTATTGTCTCCCATGAGTTTCACAAAATTGGACCAAATGGACCAGTTCGTAGCTTCACCGATCTTTTATACCTTCTCCAGAACATAAATGTTGTTCGGACCTCAAGTTCTGTGAGGTGGAAGAAATTCCTTTGTTCTCTCTATGAAAACTCACTCTTTCTCTATACTGTGGCCATGAGGAGATAATCTCCTCCAGGAATTTACGACCTCTCTGACCACAGCAGCCTGGTTGTAGGAGACAGAGAGATAGGGGGATTGTGCATAGAAAAGGGCTGGTGCAGAGGGAGGGGGGGTAGTGCTCGCTGTACCCAAAGAGGGCAACGTCATGACACCGGCCGTCCTCACCATAGACTGTAAAATGAATCGCCACGCACTGTTGCACCTACGACACTAATCTAGTGAGCACTATTGGAGCGGCGGACAAGCAAGGCATTTGATTGGTTTGGCGTGTAGCAAGGCGTCACTGATTTACACCGGGTCTACACCCTTATTTAGCTATTTTTCTGCCATGAACGTCTCCAGGCTTTCCTGTATTAGGGAAGCCTGGCTCTTGACGAGGCTAGCTTAGTAGAAACCCAGCCTCAAGGCCATTAGACTCTAGGGCAGAACCCTGCTGGTGGCCCGCGGGTGATTTTATTTGACGCCCCAAGTCTTCTGAGCAAAAAACAAACAAACTAAAATATATATATATATATATATATATATACAGTGCATTTGGAGAGTATTCAGGCCTCTTGACTTTTCCCACATTTTGTTAACTTACAGCCTTATTCTAAAATGTATGACATTCTTTTTTCACCTCATCAGTCTACACACAATAGCCCATCATGCCAAAGACAGAGGGGAGCTGTTTTGCTCGGATGCTTTCTCGGTGAGATAGTTTCAGCCGCTTGCAAATTGACAGAAATTTGGCGGGTGCATAGTTTGGACGCTGGAATTATTTGGGATGAACGTGCGAACCTAACCTACTTTTTGATGTGATTTGTTTGACAATCAGATGAAATAATCATGACTGGTTGTGTTTATGGTACATTTTACGTATTTTTTTAGGTGGGGGGAGCTCAGATTGGCCCCCCCAAATCACAAAGTCCGCCCCTGCCCATTCATCATAGTATCAATGGGGGTCATAAATGTCTAACCTAGGCTCTGTGTATGTCCATTCTACTCAAACCAGAAATGCACAATACCATATGAAATCCACAATGTGACCAATTCTGTGTCCATGTTCATTAATTATTCTGTATCATCAGAGGCATCATCTGTTGGCTGGCACAGACTTCAATACATCCTTGACTAGCCGGGGGCCCCCGCACATTGACTCTGTAACCCAGTACCCCCTGTACTGTATATAGCCTCGCTATTGTTATTATACTGCTGCTCTTAATTATTTGTTACTTTTATTTCTTATTTTTGTAGGTATTTTTCTTAAAACTGCATTGTTGGTTAAGGGCTTGTAAAGTAAGCATTTCACTACACCTGTTGTATTCGGCGCATGTGACAAATAACATTCGATTTGATCTACTGTTTACCTTACCATGACCTTCCCTTAACCTTAGTTGTGAACATATTGGATTATCTGTGAAATGTTCTCTGACACTGATTTTGGCAGAAACCAGAGCCATGAGAAGGACTGATGCTCCTTTCCTCTAGACTTGAGAAGGTTCTGAGGCTGGTTCTGAAGCTGACTTACGATATAAAGCCCCCAATGTGCCTGTACTGCATGTTCCCTAACAGAGGGTGCTGTGGCTGTCACAGATGATGTGTACATCTATTCCCCGGATAACGACAAATCCTATTTTACAGTCTGGCCATGCCGTATTGAAATATCTGCCTGAGACACAATCCATTTCCTCTGAAAAGGCATCACAAGGGAGAGTGGTGTGTGTGTGGTTGAGGGGATTTCCAATAACAGTCTTTCAGCCACAGGATAGGCTAGACCCATTATCTACATGAGCAGATTCATTATACTGCTATTCCTTGTTGCATTACACATCTAATTAACATTAAATAGGCCCTCTACTCAAGTATGCTAAATTGAATCCTGAGCTGACATGGTTAAGTAAATCTCCAGTGGTTCAAGAGAACATTGCATAAATTGGAAAGAGGATGCATGTGAATGGCTGTGTCAGGATTGTTTAAATTATGGCAGAGTTTGTGTAAGTAATTGTAATAGGAAACAATGTATTGTTGATGTAATTAGTGAGGCAAGAATGCTGTTGGTGTGAGTGTGCTTGTACAGTTTTCTGTTTGAACATAAACACATATATATAAAAGCATAAATGTTCATGCAAAGGCATAACTTCTTACACTATAATTGATGCAGAGGCCTCTTCTATCATGCTCTTCTTTAAACACATTGGGGCCCGATTCCAACCCGAGTTAAGTGCAGGTAAATGGAATGTTTTTTCTCTTTTTATGCACTTGTTAATTCTGACCTTGAACTTAAGCGTGAGAATAGCATGCGTGCTATTCACCTGCTATTCGTTTTGGGTGGGAATTGAATAAATAAATGAAGGTGTGGCAGATTCCCTAATAATTCCACCACCTTTACGCACGAGGAAACCATGAATGAGGTCTAGTTTACCTACCAGTTTCAAGAGAAAAAAGAATGCACTTAATTTTTTCCAATAGAAATAACATAATTCTCCATGCACTGTAATTTACAACTTGATAATAGCTATTAGTTGTAAATTACAGTGCATGGAGAATTATGTTATTTCTATTGGAAAAAATTAAGTGCATTCTTTTTTGATAAGAGCTAGGTAAATTAGTAATCTGTTTGTAGAAGGGAATTGTAAATATATATATAATCGCTGGAGACCAGTCATATGGTAGCAAACTGAAGCATATCAACAAAAAAAATCTTTGTCTAGTTCGAGGTGAATAATTGCTGTTCTGACATCCAGAAGCTCTTTTCGGTCATAAGAGACGGTAGCAGTAACATTATGTATAAAATAAGTTACAATGCAAAAAAACTAACAAAATAGCACAGTTGGTTAGGAGCCTGTAAAACAGCAGCCATCCCCTCCGGCGCCATTATGATATTAGCCATTATCAGTATCAACTGTCAGTAGGCCTAATAACCAAACATATTCAACTGCCAATTTACTGTTAGTTCCCTTCAGTTGGTATAGCCTACATTCATTTGCTTCCTCTGTAAACGCTGTCACTGCCAGTGTGATTGTTGATGTGGATCATTGGTAAAAGTTAATAGTATAAAACAAAAAAAAACATGTAGACTTATGAAAATGAAGCGGAGCGCAGACCAATCCGTGAGAGTTTGAACTCGATGCATGGCGCAATACTTGGCTGTGTCATCACACAGTTCCATGGTTAGTGCAGGCAATAGACGAGGGTGTATTTGTCACGCTCTGACCTTAGATATCTCTGTTTTCTTTATATTTTGGTTAGGTCAGGGTGTGACGAGGGTGGGTCTGCTAGTTTTTGTATTGTATAGGGGTTTTGTAGGTCTAGGTAATTTGTATGTCTATGGTGGCCTGATATGGTTCCCAATCAGAGGCAGCTGTTTATCGTTGTCTCTGATTGGGGATCATATTTAGGTAGCCATTTTCCCTTTGGTGTTCGTGGGTTCTTGTTTATGTGTAGTTGTCTGTCAGCACTCGTTTTGTATAGCTTCACGTGTCGTTTTGTTATTTTGGTTAGTTTGTTCAGTGTTCATTCTTATTATAATAAAGAATGTACGCATACCACGCTGCGCCTTGGTCCGATTCATACGACGAACGTGACAGAAGAACCCACCATAAAAGGACCAAGCAGCGTGTTCAGGAGGAGCAGACATTATGGACATGGGACAAGATTTTGGACGGTAAAGGATCATGGACGTAGGAGGAAATATTGGCAGGAGAGGATCGCCTACCATGGAAGCAGGTGGAGATAGCGCAGGAGGAACGGCGACGATACGAGGGGACACAGCTAGCACGGAAGCCCGAGAGGCAGCTCCCCATTTTTTTTTGGGGGGGGGGGGGGCGCACGAGGAGATTGGCTGAGTCAGGTTGGAGACCTGAGCCAACTCCTCGTGCTTACCGTGGGGAGCGTGTGAATGGTCAGACACTGTGTTACGCAGCGATGCGCACGGTGTCTCCAGTTCGCATTCATAGCCCGGTGCGTTCTATTCCAGCTCCTCGCATTTGCCGGGCTAGAATGGGCATCCAGCCAGGACGGATGGTGCCGGCTCAGCGCTCCTGGTCTCCAGTACACCTCCTTGGACCAGGATATCCTGCGCCGGCTCGGCGTACTGTGTCTCCGGTGTGTCTGCACAGCCCAGTGCGTCCTGTGCTAGCGCCCCGCATTTGCCGGGCTCAAGTGAGCATCCAGCCAGGACGCATTGTGCCAGCTGTAGACTCCAGATCCCCAGTGCGCCTCCACTGTCCAGTACGTCCTATGCCTCCTCTAAAGTACTCGTCCTGAGATGCGTGTCATCAGCCCGGTACCACCAGTTCCGGCACCACGCATCAGGCCTCCAGTGCGCTTCCACAGTCCAGTACGGCCTGTGCCTCTTCCCCGCACTCGCCCTGAGGTGCGTGTCCTCAGCCCGGTACCACCAGTTCCGGCACCACGCATCAGGCTTCCATTGCGCTTTCACAGTCCAGAGCTTCCGGCGACAGTACCCAGTCCAGAGCTTCCGGCAAGAGTACCCAGTCCAGAGCTTCCGGCGACAGTACCCAGTCCAGAGCTTCTGGCGACAATACCCAGTCCAGAGCTTCCGGAGACAGTTCCCAGTCCAGAGCTTCCGGCGACAGTTCCCAGTTCAGAGCTTCCGGCGACAGTTCCCAGTCCAGAGCTTCCGGCGACAGTTCCCAGTCCGGAACCTCCAACGACGGGCCATAGTCCGAAACCTCCAACGACGGGCCACAGTCCGGAACCTCCAACGACGGGCCACAGTCCGGAACCTCCAACGACGGGCCACAGTCCGGAACCTCCAACGACGGTCCCCAGCCCGGGGTCTCCAGCGACGGTCCCCATTCCGGGGTCTCCAGCGACGGTCCCCAGTCCGGGGTCTCCAACGACGGTCCCCAGTCCGGGGCGATGATCCGCAGTCCAGAGCCTCCGGCGATGATCCACGGTCCGGTTCTACAAAGGCGGAGGGATCAGCGTAAGGAGGGGGGGCTGCGTCCAGAACCGGAGCCGCCACCGAGGGTAGATGCCCACCCGGACTCTCCCCTATAGGTTCAGGTTTGCGGCAGGGAGTCCGCACCTCTGGGGGGGGGGGGGGGGGGGTACTGTCACGCTCTGACCTTAGATATCTCTGTTTTCTTTATATTTTGGTTAGGTCAGGGTGTGACAAGGGTGGGTATGTTAGTTTTTGTATTGTCTAGGGTTTTTGTATGTCTAGGGGTTTTGTAGGTCTAGGTAATTTGTATGTCTATGGTGGCCTGATATGGTTCCCAATCAGAGGCAGCTGTTTATCGTTGTCTCTGATTGGGGATCATATTTAGGTAGTCATTTTCCCTTTTGGTTCGTGGGTTCTTGTTTATGTGTAGTTGCCTGTCAACACTCGTTTTGTATAGCTTCATGTGTCGTTTTGTTATTTTGGTTAGTTTGTTCAGTGTTCATTCTTATTACAATAAATAATGTACGCATACCACGCTGCGCCTTGGTCCGATTCATACGACGAACGTGACAGTATTCTTGCTATTATAATTCTATGTACACTAATCTTCCAACATTACCATGGGTTGAAGAATTGAATGTGCCAATTTTCTGAATGAATCAATCCACAAACACTTGTTTTTAATGATTCTTAATTACTTTCCTAAACCTAAATAATATACAAGATAAGAGTATCTTTTTTATCTACCAATTGGTGCTAAAACAGAGACGAATATGCATATATTTAGATAGATTTCTTTCATTGATCCCTAATTTTCTAAACCCATTCTCTCGATATATTCTAGTGAGTCTGTCATCAAAATTCTAGCTAAAAGCTATACCATATTTAAAGGGAGGGCTTCAGATAAATGCACTGAAACCACTATTCAATGAAAACTCCGAGGAAATCTGTTGGCCAGCAAGTCGGAGGGTTTTCAGCAGTTGAATTAAAATTATTCAGAGCACAAGGTAGCCACACCTGCAGAGCGTGTTACTTGGCTGAATACGGTAAGTCTGAATACCAAATACTGAGAAGGGCGTAGGAAAGGCGTACATTTCCTATATCTGAATTGCCCCCCCAGTGACAGACTGTTGCCTATTGGAAACAGGTCACTCTTCATCACTGTCTATTAGCATTTGATCTGAGAGCTCCTCTCCCTCCTTTTTACAGAGAGGAGATGGCGAGAGAAGGAAAGAGAGAAAACGAGAGAGAGGACACGGGGGAGGAGCCCACCGTACAGACCACCCTATTGGTGGAATGACATGAGATGAGATGATGAGATTATTCATTGTTGCAATACTTTCCGATTGACCTTGAAAAGTCTTGTTGGATGTCATTGTCAACACTGTAGATGATAAACATGTTGAGGTCAGGGCTTAATTGTATGGCCTTGAAAATGTCATTAGGCCTACATAGGTTACACCTACCTACCTACCAGCATTTGTCAACATCTAATAGACCACAGGGAGGAAGAGGGTTTTGGTACACTTCAGCTTCATCATTGTGGAATTTAGCATTCACAGCCTGTTCAAAAGGGCCTGTATTCTCTTCCCACGACTCTAGGCTGTCTCCAACACAAGGATGTACTCAGTTGCCCTTTTTAAAAGGGGATTAATTGTAATATAGATACATTAAAGGTTCAGTCCTCAATTGATTGTACCCGTGACTCACACTACGGGCCAGAAATCTGTATCACGGAAGTATTGCGTAAGAGCCGCATTAAAATGTAAAGGTAATTTCCGATGCAACGTTTACTGTGAATGCAGTCTCCGCAAACGCGGGAACATTGCCTTTCAATTTCAATCGAGCGATATTGATTGAATCCGGCCGTAAAACAAGTTAGGGTACTTGCCAGCGATGCAGCTAGCAGATTGTGCATTCTCTTTTTAAATGATGGTTATTTGATTTGGTGTTTTACCATGACAGAAAATATAATCATTGAAGCTTTTAGCACGAGCTCGTTTGAATAATCAGAACGGTAAGGTAGCTTCAAAGCCCACAGGGATCTTTGTCCCGACTCTGCTTCATTTTCTGCTTGATTTTAATCTCACTCTTGCACAAATATGAGGAATGAATCAATAAAATGCCTGAATGAATAGCACCGGGTTTAATCAGCCCTATGCTCTCACTAGGGCTAAAATCCAGCCTTGCTCTTGCTGTTTTGTAATTAAAAACGTTAATTGGAGCAAATCGCCAACATGGCAACATCCACTCACACACAACAGCCATATTAATAATCATTAAACCAACAGCCACAAAATACATCAGTGTCCCTTTCCTGCAGTCAAATGACCTAGGGGTGGAATGTGGAATGTTTATATTTTTCATAATTTGATAATTAATAAACATAAAAATCTAAAAAATTCCCAAAATACAGTGTTTCTATGTCAAATGGTTTTGTTATATTTCAGTCTTCTGTGATGTACATAAAGTGTAATATTGGGATGCAAACTCAAAATTAAATACCTTTCAAATCTGACATGGTACAGCGGTCTTCTTTTATTAAGCCCATAACCATGTGTGTGAGGTGTATACTTCTGTTTCAAAGTAGATTGGTTAAAGACTACCAAGAATCACATCACTCTGTGTGACCCTGATTTAGCCCACTGCAATAGAAGGTTAACAGGTTGAGCAACTCATGATAGAGTCACTACACTCTTTGCAGGTACATTCAACTTAAACCTTAACCCAACCCTAAACTTATCCCTTACCCTAATCTAGCCACAGGATGAACAATCCATCTGGACTTTCCTTGAGCAAGAAACCTCACAGTAGAAGCACAGGGAAATGGAATCCCTCTCCTAACCTAACCTAACCCTAACCCTAGCTTCATGTCAACATCCTGGTTCAACCCTAACCCTAGCTTCATGTTCACATCTCGGTTCAACCCTAACCCTAGCTTCATGTTCACATCTCGGTTCAACCCTAATCCTAGCTTCATGTTCACATCTCGGTTCAACCCTAACCCTAACACTAAGCCTAGCTTCATGTCCACATCCCAGTTCATCCCTAACCCTAGCTTAATGTCCACATCCTGGTTCAACCCTAACCCTAGCTTCATGTCCACATCCTGGTTCAACCCTAACCCTAGCCTAATGTCCACATCCTGGTTGAACCCTAACCCTAGCTTAATGTCCACATCCTGGTTCAACCCTAACCCTAGCTTAATGTCCACATCCTGGTTCAACCCTAACCCTAGCTTAATGTCCACATCCTGGTTCAACCCTAACCCTAGCTTCATGTCCACATCTCGGTTTAACCCTAACCCTAACCCTAGCTTCATGTCCACATCCCAGTTCAACCCTAACCCTAGCTTCATGTCCACATCTCTGTTCAACCCTAACCCTAGCTTCATGTCCACATCCTGGTTCAACCCTAACCCTAGATTCATGTTCACATCTTGGTTCAACCCTAACCCTAGCTTAATGTCCACATCCTGGTTCAACCCTAACCCTAGCTTCATGTCCACATCTCTGTTCAACCCTAACCCTAGCTTCATGTCCACATCTCAGTTCAACCCTAACCCTAGCTTCATGTCCACATCCTGGTTCAACCCTAACCCTAGATTCATGTTCACATCTTGGTTCAACCCTAACCCTAGCTTAATGTCCACATCCTGGTTCAACCCTAACCCTAGCTTCATGTCCACATCTCGGTTTAACCCTAACCCTCAACCTTACCTCTAGCCCTACACCAAAAGTGAAATAAGAAAATAACGGCATTCTTAATAAACATCCGTCTTTCCCCCGCATAATACTCTGGAGTTGGCAGCTATTTCAACCGTGCTGTATGAGTGAAGCTGACAGAGCCAGATGTGCTTCCCTGTGGCTCCGGCTACATTGCTAACGCTAACTAGCCCCCAGTGCCTAAGCCCTGTCACTTACCCCCTTTTTTACTTTTTAAGCACTTCTACTCCTCTACAGTACAGTTCACAGAGGCAAGTTAACTCTGTGACTGCTAAGTAGTTTTTAACTAGCAGACACTCTTTAGGGCCAAATGATTGGCCTCTGTGAATTAGTTTCATACGGATTTTATTGTTATTCAGATATATGCCACATACTGTATGTGTATAATCCCTGCGGGACTTGAACCCACAACCTTTGCGTTGCTAACGCCACACTCTAACTGAGCCCCACGGGACCACATGGAGCTATTACCTAGCTGAGGTGCCCCAGGACCCGGTCTTATCTACGCTGACTAACAGGTCTGCTGGAACGACCCGCAGGGAACAAGGCGATAAGTGCTAGTCTACAGCTCCCCTGCACCACCCTGTGACAGAACAAGAGGATGTCTTTTACATATATAATTAGAGATGGCTGACTTCCCCCAAATCACTACAGTCAAGGAAATACTATTCAGACTCACTATATATCACATAGCACACATAAACATAGAAACACATCTGAACACGGGGTTAGTGATCTTGTGGCTCTACATCTTTAGCTACCTGTTTGAGACTGTAATAAATTGTATCGATGCAAAATAAAAGCGCTAGGAAAAGACGCAACCTGATGCAGAGCTAAGGGTAACACATGCATGGGATCACAATGACTTCCTTTTTGCTCAGACCTGATGCAATTCTTTCTTCTTAAAAATAAAGAGAGGGAGAAAAAGAAAAACATGACGACCAAATAATTGACTCTTTATCCTCTGGCCATTGAGACATGGCTGTGCTGCGGAGGCCGGCCCAGTATAGTTTATAGATTCACACTGATATGCCTCTCCTCTCTCAGCATGGATTTATAGAAGAGTATTACCCAATCTCAGGAATACTATGGAAACAGAGACATGGTAAAAAATCCTTGTGTAACTCGTGAATAAAACATTGGATTCCCCAACGTGTGTGTGTGGCCATTCTACTCATGGTGCCTGAAGAGCACAGTGTTCTAAGCAGTCCTCTTTGACACACATTAGGTATGACGTGCTAGTCTGAAGAATGACAGATTGGTTTGTCAGATGCTTCGAAAAGACTGATGCCCTGCTTGCAAGCTGTAGGGGTATTACTTCCACACAGTAACATAATAAATGTCATGGCCTGTCACACAAACACACACACACAGACACACACACAGACAGACAGACCAGACCAGACCAGACCAGACCAGACCAGACCAGACCAGACAGTCCCTGTGGTTATGAGAGTAATTGGATCCTTCTTACTTACCTTTACACAGAATGAATGTCCTTGAATGAATCATCTCCCATCATTCTGACAGTGCCTGTGTTTGACTTGAACAAGACAAACACAGCACAGCCAGAAGAGGACTGGCCACCCCTCATAGCCTGGTTCCTCTCTAGGTTTCTTCCTAGGTTTTGGCCTTTCTAGGGAGTTTTTCCTAGCCACCGTGCTTCTACACCTGCATTGCTTGCTGTTTGGGGTTTTAGGCTGGGTTTCTGTATAGCACTTTGAGATATCAGCTGATGTAAGAAGGGCTATATAAATACATTTGATTTGACCCCCCCCCCCCCACACACACACACACACACACACACTATTGTCAATATGTTGAAAATGATAATACAATTTCGTCAACCATTATGCATTACTGCACACAGTAGATTTAAGATACAAGGTAAAACAAATCTGGGATAGCAATTCATTTACAATAGATTTTTTATTTAGATTTGTGTCCAATGTGGACATCCTTCTCTATGATATGAGTGAGGACAACACAGTCACATCTAAGAATCACTCAATGACTTGAAACTCAAATGAATAACTACTTAATTAATTAGTACAGTACAACTAAAGAAAACTTGGAAAAGCAAGGCATCGTTCACAGTGATTGTGGTAATACAATGAACAACCGAATGACTTCAGATGAAAATGTCCTTCCGAAATGTTTACATCTTGGATGTATTATATCTAACGTTTATGGTGTTTATTATTTGTTATTCTTCTCTTACTTTTTTTTTGTTGGCATTTTCTTAAAACCGCATTGTTGGTTAAGGGCTTGTAAGTAAGCATTTCACTGTAAGGTCCTGTTGTATTCGGCGCATGTGACAAATACAATTTGATTTGATTTTCATTTGGTGTCTCTTATGTCTGCCTTTATCCAGCATTAGACTCATAACACATTTTGTATTATAACAAAAGCAGATGGAAACTTGGAGGGGAGTCCTCTTCTCTTCAACCTTCCTCATTAGTATTCTAAAGAGCATGTAAGTATTGGCACTGTTGTTATTGAATAACTGTTGTCTTGGGCATGTACAGAACTGAAACTTACACTGCTTAGGCATGCATACACATACAGTACTTGAACACAAAACACCTAAGACAAAACATTGACGATATCCTGTATGAGAATTTTGACACGCATACTTAAAATGGATTGTAGACACCTAGAAGAAGAAGTTAGATAATGAAGATGTGCAGTCCCTATTAACCATCTTAATTAAAAAGACGTCATAGCAAGTGTTTGTAATTCAAGCAGCCATCGAACACGAGCACAAATTACAGGCAGCACCCGAGTTAGAACTCTCCACACTAGAAACCTCTTATCATGAGAACCACTTACAGTAATTTAAAGATTCAGAATCTTCTAGTAAGACTGAAAATGGCGTGTCTGAAAATATGATCCACCAACCATTAACATGTTATTACTGTTTCAGAACATTTAAAGATAAGCATCATTTTGTTAACACAGTATGGCACAGAGACATCAAAAATCACGACAACATTTCACATCAGTCACAGTGAAGTGGAGATAGCAGGGCAGAACATTCCCTCTGGGCACAGGGAGTCAAACAAGGCAAAGGCATCTACTGTACTATGAGGAAGCTCGTTGTCAGTTATTTTCCTGGATGATGACAACAAGGATTGGACACACGCATTAAATGAGGCAAGTGCAAATTAAGCTGGAATAAGGCTAACCAAGTTTGAGTCTCATGGTCGTCATTGTTAGCCCTTCACCAAAGCATATTTGATATGATATTTTTGATCACAGCTATGAGGCGGTACATCTACAGATATTTGGTCCAGTCCTTGATGGGAGTCAGGGGTGGACTAGGACCAGAAATGGCCTCTGGCATTATTGTAACACAACAGACAATTTTTTTCCTTTTCCTTGAGGCCCCCATATTAGCCAGATAATGATAATTTTGTAAAAATAAAAAATAAAAAAAAGAGTTAGGATAAAAATGGACCAGCCCATCTGGCATTTACCCGAAATGCCAGATGGCCAGTCCGCCCCTGATGGGAGTCCAAGTATGAGAAAAAGAATGGACAGAGGGTCCAATTTTAGACCGAAAAAAAGATGGGGCTGTTTCGAAGAGATATTAGTAGCTCCGAGGCACTACTAGCTCCGATGTTGTTCCTTGTGTTCGTTCATGTTTTGTTATCTGCGATTCCAGAAGAGGGAGCTACAGTACCAAAGCTTAATACATTTGGCAGCAGAACTTGTATTGCAATATAAAAAACATCAATTCCATCACTCAATGTGCAGTTCAGCATGTGTTTAATAGAGCTTGTCGCATGGTAGAATGGGTGTCTTCAGAACTGTCTTTGCGGAGGAGGAGATATGTTAGAAGATATGAAATGCTGAAGAGTCGGTTCCATTGCTGATGTGTAACGCAGTACTATGAGGACAGAGGTCAAGAGAGGACAGTTACTGTAGAGGCAACAACCAAGGTTTGTGCTGTAGCTAGATGTTGCTAAGTAATCAAGAAGCCTAAGTCCACAGGCTGTCGCTGTACATAGTGCTGGCTGGGGCTGACTTGGGCTGTATCCCGATACTACTAAAATATGTACTTGTGCTCTCCTCCCCATGAATTTAAAAGCATTGGATTGGTGTCAGCCTAGGCTAGAGGGAGTTGGTACCATATTTCCTATACCAGTGCTTTTAAATCCATGAAGGGAAGGGAACAAGTGCACACTTAGGGCCGAAGGGAAGGCTTGAGAATTGGGGCGCAGCTTGGTTGTTGTTGACGCTGGAGGGAGGTGTCATGCCAACGATCTTGGCATACTTCTAAGATCATGGTTCCTGGTTCCTCCTCTAGGCCTCCCGAAGACCAACCAGCGCACAGCTCTGTTTCCACAGCTCAGCCCTCACGTTGTGATCGTAAGTCATGTCAGCGGATTCAGTTCTCTCCCCGTTATAGAAGTAGCAGCCTCCGACCCCCTCCAGCTGCGACGCAGTGGCAGCCAGGATAGATGTCGACGCTCCCTCGGCTGGGATCTGGAGATGACACAGAAATAACACTTTAAAAAAGAATGGACAGTCAGGGACAGGCTTGTTCTTCAGAAACATAGTGGTCCTCTGTTCCATTTTCCAAAATTGTAAACTGAAGCCCAGTTCTATTATCATTCGAACCGGCGACATCAACGCTTTCATAAACAGGATGTAGTCCTCTGTTCCATTTTTCAAAATGTAAAATAAATTTCACAACTGAATTGCTAAGCAGCTTCAGTTAGTTACACCTTGTCCCCAGGCTCAATTGCTAGAGAGGCGGCTGGGCGGACGAGATTAGAATTAGGCTATTTAGATGTATGACAAAGAGTTGTTACAGCAATCTAAGGCGTCTGTGAGCTCTCAGGTGAACTAACACGTCTGTCTGGCAGCAGCAGCCTGTGGTGAGTGATGTGCAGCAGGCCGGGCAGCAGCAGGCAGGTTAAGTGGAGGAGGTTAGAGAGGAGGAAGCAGAGCCAGACTGATCTATTGCAGGCCATGCCTACTGCTCTGGAAAGCCTGGAGCTTATATAAGGCGCATATGGCGGCTCCTAAATGGGCCCACTGCACTGGAGGAGAAACAAACGCCAACACAGAGCATTGAAACACTACACTCGCTGCCCGTGGGAATCTGAATTCACGTCCCTCGTTTAAACACAAACACAATCAACAACACAGAGTGTGAATGTCTTTGCTGATGGGGACTTTGAAGAGTCAAGAAGAATTTGCTTCCCACAATATATTTGGACTAGAGGTGAGGTTTTAGTAATCCAAATTGTTGTATGGCCAAAAACAGTGATTAACACTGAGGATGTTCCTCGAATGGAAAATGTGAATGAAGACACTGGCAGACAGGCCGGCTTGATTTCCAAACAGCAGATGTGAAATAGCCCCTAATGAAATCCGTCGACAGATGGGCCACAAGACAAGACCACCAGTCCAGAAATGTATATACACGTCTTAGACAGCACACATACATGTCTCACTTATAAAATAAATACTTGTAGAGAAAGGAAAAGTGACAAACATTGAACAAAACAATATTTCATGCAGGTCCATATTTCTTAGGGTGATCATCACTTATAATATGGACATAGGATTGAGCAACCATCTGTGGCCAGTGGGCATCACATAGCTGCCCTCCATACTGCAGTTAGTTGACAAAACAAGTGCTGCAAAACTTGGCAATCCAAACCTCAGTGGATATGAGACATCTTTCCAAACACACAAAACCCGAACGCTCAGACAGATAATGAAATACGATTCGGCGCTAGACCCCAATTCCAAGATTAAAAGCCTCCGAAAGGAAATTATGACGGCGATAAATATCAATATCTGACAATATCAACTCACTATCTTCGTGGAATATGAGTATTGATGAAATTAAATCCAGATGTTTTTCAGGTTATCTTTATATTGTCATCCTTTGAAATACTGTATATATTTTTTTTAAACTCTTAAAGCTGAACTAGGTAAGGCTTAATTTCCCAGCACATTTCTAAAAAGGAAAGTCATCTAAATCTATTCAGGCAAACAAGCAAATTGTCTACACTGTCCCTGTTAGAATGCCCTAATACAGAATGAATCTGTGACCATGCAATGTGACGTTTTAGAAGCAGATTCAAGGGTGATTTAAATAACTAAGAAATAAACAAAATTACCATTACTGCCACATGCATTTTGCTTGCAGCTAAATTGTTGTTTGCCGCTAAATTTTATAAGAGGTTGACGTTTATTGGGATAAGTCTTGTCTTAAAGGCAGAACTGAGCAATTTCCGTAAGATGGGCAAGGTGCAAAGCCAAAATTGGCTTTATTGTAAAAATTCATGAAAACAAAAAGTAAATTTTTGTTCTTAATTTAAGGTTAGGGTTAGACATTAGGTTTTAAATGATTTGATGATTTTGTGCCAGCTAGTGACCACTCTGCAGAGCTGCCTTCAGAACAAGATTCATGACGAAAAATGCTAACCTGCTAATTATAATGGGGATTATTTGCACAGGTTTCTCACAAATTGTGATGTAGTTTTCATGAATACAAACACCCTCTCGCCAGTGGAGGCTGCTGAGGGGGGGACAGCTCATAATAATGTCTGGAACAGAACGAATGGAATGGCATCAAACACATGGCATTAAAAAAACCTGGAAACCATGTTTGATGCATTTGATACCATTCCACCTATTCCGCTACAGTCATTACCACGAGCCCGTCCTCCGCAATTACGGTGCCACCAACCTCCTGTGCCTCTCACTCACCCTGTGGTTCTGAATAAATTGACCACCCCATTTAACACACCCAACCGCAAGAATGCAATTATAATCCTTTTTAAAACACATGGATTCCACGGCAATATGATAAACAGAAAAACTCATTATGAAGCCTGAGCAGTAAAAGGCTGGATCATTCCACATGTGTTGCACCTTATTAGTATTCTCATCAATCACCGCTGTTAAGCTTTGGTCAAGCGTAGAAGCTTCACCTATTACCATATCTATCTTTGGTGCATTTTCTCCTCAAGTATGCCAAATTCCTAAGTAATTGTAAAGGTCGTTCACCGTACCCTTAAACTATGCTGACAGTTCTGTAAGACTGTTATGTTATCCTATAGTGAAGTATAAGACTGTTAGGTGAAATACTATGACACTGTTGTTAGTTTTGAGAAGGAATGTGGCCCATATCTACAGTATATTTGATGCATTTTGTCTCAGGTTCCTAACCCTAAGGTGGCCTTTAAATATTTAAGATAGATTAAGATTCTACTTTACCCTAAACAGCATTTTGGCAACAGGTTTCTTGGCTGCCTGGGCTGGAATGCAGAGGTTGTTGTACAGGTCAGTGTCCACCATGCCCGGGTCTACTGCGTTGGATGTTACTGGGAACCCTCCTGCTGTTAACTTCTCCTGCAGATGGTATGTGAAGAGAACCAGAGCCAGTTTACTCTGAGAGTAGGCACCATGCGCACTGTAGCAGGACCTGGAGGGAGAGAGAGGGATGGGGAGAGAGGGAGAGAGAAACGGAGAAAGAGGGAGAGGACGAGAGAGACTGTTTATCTCGGGGTAAGCCATGCTTTATAATACGATCATTTGGCAGTTTAGTTTGTCCAAAAAAAACTAAACTAATTAACATACTTAACATACTTATTCCGTATGTTGTCTACAACTTTGTTGTTCCCAATCCAATGCCCCCTACTAAGCTGTCTGCATGACTAAACCCAATGTCTATTATACAGTGTCTGTACTGTACTGAATAGATAGACTTATTGTTAACACCAGAAACACTGTCCAAAGCAAACGCAACTTGTCTGTACAAAAGCACTGTGAAGGTCATAAGAGCATCAGACTGTGAAATACCCAATCTATAATGTGTTTCCCCCCCTGTTTCTTTTTCTTACAGCGTGAGATTGTTTCTGGGTAGAGCACCGTTGCAGCTAGCCCTTGTAGCCAGCAGCATCGTCCACTCATTTCTCCCAGATGTGACGAAGCCATTTATCACATCTAAATTCGCAGGCAGGAAAGAGAGAGACACCGCTGGTCTGCCCTTGAGGCAAGGAGCCTCTCAAAACAGACTCTATAATAATGGTTGATCACACAACACTATCTGTCATCAAAACTAATAATGTTGTCCTGGTAAGAACATTTTAGAAAATGTTACGTTTTTTTGTTGCTGAGGTAAAATATTTTACGAGTATCAAAAAAATGTATGGGAAAAAAGGTTATGGGAATCAAGAGGCTTTGTTGGTCAATGAGATTCATTGGATATAGCTTGTATCTTGAATTGAGAATGACATTCACCCATAGCCAACAGATAAATACTACTACCACGGTGGTAATGGTTTTAAATGTGCTACTTGATTGTCCATCAACCATGACTAATACCAAAGAAATGACAATACCACGTTGGGATTTTGATTTCGAGAGATTGATTCAATTTCAGCAATCAATTGGACACCTGAGAACAATGTTGGAAGCCATATACCAAATAACCTGGGTCTGTATTCATGAAGCGTCTCAGGGTAGGAGTGCTGGGATCATGAATACAGACGCAGGTCCTGGTCCCTACCTGCCCTGTAGGTCTTCCATATTGAGTATTCCAACGTAGTGTGTGGCGGAGGACATGGTGACGACGCGGGAGCAGGCGCCGTGTCTCCCAGACCTCTTCAGTTTGTCCAGGAGGAGGTTTGTCAACAGGAAGTGTCCTAGATAGTTCAGACCAAAGTGCAGCTCGAAACCGTCCTCCGTCTTTCCCTCGGGAACCAGCATGATACCGGCTATGAAGGACAAGCAATATGACATTTCAATCAAAGTGCTTTACAGATACCCAGCCTAAAACCCCAAAGAGCAAGCAATGCAGAGGCAGAAGCATAGCGGCTAGAAAAAACACCCTTCAAATATTCAAGCAATATGTCGACAAGATATAACAGCTGTCTATGCTGATACACTGTGACTGACACTTCTGTTGAGTGATTGTGAAAGGAGAAATACATGGTACTGCTAAGGTCGTGGGTTCGATTCTCGTAGAGATCACACACGGTACACATGCTAAAAAAGTACGTACTCACTGTAAGACTGACAGTACAGTGAGTGCATACATTTTTTATTTGTGTAGGCCTAAATTCCTCTGGATAGAACCGTCTGCTATGTGGCATATATTCTTATTACGTTATTATTAAAAGCATTCCCTCTATAGACGCCTGGCCTCTAGGTGTGCTATAACACTTGCAGACGATGGTCAACAAGACTTGTCTGCAGATCAGTCTATCAGTCTATGGTCTCAAGCACACACCTTCCCCTAATGCAGACTGAAACAGCTCATTACTCTAACTTAAACACCATTGACTACATGGTAATGGAGATTACAACGATTAGTTTATCAATAACACTATTCGACATGCAATTAGATGTCTAAAGTGAAAGAGATACAAGGTGTCATTAGGCCTTGCTTAGCTTACTAAAGCATAGGGCATAGACAGAGACAACTCACGGCGTGACGACAACTCTACTGACGGGGGGAATTCAGGGAAATCAGAATGCTACTCGGGGCCTACGTCCCAAACGGCACCCTATTCCGTATTTAGTGCAGATCTTTTGACCAGAGCCCTACGGGTCCTGGTCAAAAGTAGCACACTATATAGAGAATAGGGTGCCGTTTGGGACACATCCGGAGTCTGTATAGCGATGACCTTTCCCTATCATTACTCTCTCAATGGGGTGGCACTAACGTCTGCACTACGTCCTTCCTTCGGCATCTACCATCCATTATCAATCAGCCGGGTGTGATAAGTGATGTTAGCTGCCGAGAGAATCTTGCAGACTGGTGAATTATTCATTCAGCCTGTTTGTGAGCAGATAGTGGCTGACTGTTACCACAGCATGGAGCCCCCCCAAGCCAGTCAGTACCGGAGTCTCCAAAGACCTTCTCTCAATAAAAGCTATTTTGTTCAAACAAACTGCCACGGAGGACTACACAATAGGGCTTCGCCTGAAATGGCACCACATTCCTATGGCAGAGCACTACCTCATAGTGCTATGGATAAAAGCAGTGCACTAAGGAAATAGGGTGCCATTTCAGAGGCCTCCTAGGACCAGGAGACACTGTATTTTCAAAGGTGGACGACAACCAGTGTTTGCTTGATTTTTCAGATGAAATAACGATGCTATGATTCCCTTTAAAGGTGAATGTTGTGGTATATTGAATAACGAGGTTGTTTGGTGTATAAGTACCATTGTTGACAAGGACGTGAAGTGGTAGAGCCCTGGCTTTAAACCTGTGGACAAACTGCCGTACCGACTTCAGGGAACACAGGTCCAGGAACAGAAACTCCACTGTGAACAGAACACAAAACATACAAACAACATTAACATTATTCTATGCCTAAATACAGTTGAAGTCGAAAGTTTACCTACACTTAGGTTGGAGTCATTCAAACTCGTTTTTCAATCACTCCACACATTTCTTGTTAACAGACTATAGTTTTGGCAAGTCGGGTTAGGACATCTACTTTGTGCATGACACAGGTCATTTTTACAACAATTGTTTACAGACAGATTATTTCACGTATAATTCACTGTATCACAATTCCAGTGGGTCAGAAGTTTACATACATCAAGTTGACTGTGCCTTTAAACAGCTTGGAAAATTCCAGAAAATGATGTCATGGTTTCAGAAGCTTCTGATAGGCTAATTGACATCATTTGAGTCAATTGGAGGTGTACCTGTGGATGTATTTCAAGGCCTACCTTCAAACTCAGTGCCTTTTTGCTTGACATCATGGGAAAATCAAAAGAAATCAGTCAAGACCTCAGAAAAATAATTGTAGACCTCCACAAGTCTGGTTCATCCTTGAGAGCAATTTCCAAAAGCCTGAAGGTACCATGTTCATCTGTACAAACAATAGTACGCAAGTATAAACACCATGGGACCACGCAGCCGTCATACCACTCAGGAAGGAGACGTGTTCTGTCTCCTAGAGATGAACGTGCTTTGGTGCGAAAAGTGCAAATCAATCCCAGAACAACAGCAAAGGACCTTGTGAAGATGCTGGAGGAAACAGGTATAAAGGTATCTATATCCACAGTAAAACAAGTCCTAAATTGACATAACCTGAAAGGCCGCTCAGCAAGGAAGAAGCAACAGCTCCAAACCCGCCATAAAAAAGCCAGACTACGGTTTGCAACTGCACATGGGGACCAAGATCGTACTTTTTGGAGAAATGTCCTCTGGTCTGATGAAACAAAAATAGAACTGTTTGGCCATAATGACCATCGTTATGTTTGGAGGAAAAAGGGGGAGGCTTGCAAGCCGAAGAACACCATCCCAACCGTGAAGCACGGGGGTGGCAGCATCATGTTGTGAGGGTGCTTTGCTGCAGGAGGGACTGGTGCACTTCACAAAATAGATGGCATCATGAGGGAGGAAAATTATGTGGATATATTGAAGCAACATTGAATATTGAACAACATCAGTCAGGAAGTTAAACGCTTGGTCGCAAATGGGTCTTTCAAATGGACAATGACCCCAAGCATACTTTCAAAGTTGTGGCAAAATGGCTTAAGGACAAAGTCAAGGTATTAGAGTGGCTATCACAAAGCCCTGAACTCAGTCCCATAGAAAATTTGTGGGCAGAACTGAAAAAGCGTGTGTGAGGAGGCCTACAAACCTGACTCAGTTTCACCAGCTCTGTCAGCAGGAATGGGCCAAAATTCACCCAACTTATTGTGGGAAGCTTGTGGAATGCTACCCAAAACAATTTAAAGGCAATGCTACCAAATACTAATTGAGTGTATGTAAACTTCTGACCCACTGGGAATGTGATGAAAGAAATAAAAGCTGAAATAAATCATTCTCTCTACTATTATTCTGACATTTCACATTCTTAAATAAAGTGGTGATCCTAACTGTTTAAATATATTTGGCTAAGGTGTATGTAAACTTCCGACTTCAACTGTATACAGGCATCAACAAATCACAAACAAACATTACAATTTTCCTATGCTATAATACATTTTTTATTTTTTATTTCACCTTTATTTAACCAGGTAGGCCAGTTGAGAACAAGTTTTCATTTATAATTGCGACCTGGCCAGATAAAGCAAAGCAGTGCGACAAAAAACAACAACACACTTACACATGGAATAAACAAAAGTACAGTCAATAACAATAGAAAAAATCTATATACAGTGTGTGCAAATGTAGTAAGGAGGTAAGGCAATAAATAGGCCATAGTAGCGAAGTAATTACAGTTTAGCAAATTAACACTGGAGTGATAGATGTGCAGATGATGATGTGCAAGTAGAAATACTGGTGTGCAAAAGAGCAAAAAAAGTAAATAAAAACAATATGGGGATGAGGTAGGTAGTTGGATGGGCTATTTACAGATGGGCTGTGTACAGCTGCAGCGATCGGTGAGATGCTCAGATAGCTGATGCTTAAAGTTAGTGAGCGAGACACAACCCTAACCCTTTTTTTGAACCTTTATTTAACTAGGCAAATTTTCAATGACGGTCTTGGAACGGTGGGTTAACTGCCTTGTTCAGGGGCAGAATGAAAGATTTTTACCTTGTCAGCTCGGGGATTCGATCTTGGAACCTTTCGGTTACTAGTCCAACGCTCTAACCACTATAGGCTACCTTCCGCGCCAACCCTAACACTAACATAGACGTCTGCTTAGCTACAGTAGTACTAACACAGGTCAGGACAAGACATCCTCCTTTAATTTAGTTTTACATCAACCATTGACAGACAGTAAAGTGATCATACCAGTCCATAAACGGCAAGACAGATTATTGCAAAGGCTTTCAATGAGTAGAAACTTCTAAGTAAATGTTATATGCATAAAGTCCTCTCTCCTCATAAAGTCCCCTCCTTGCATTTAACATCTCAGGAATCCTAATTATGCAAATCCTAATCTTATACTTCCTTTCCCCCCTGAAGGATAAACAGCTGTATGATAAGCCATGGTCTCATTCAGTAGTACACTATAAACCGTGAGACAAAAACTAAACGCAAGGTAGATTACATTATGGCAATACACTCAGTGACCTGGCATGAATTAAACATTATCTCATCAGCAGTGTGATAAAAGAGCACAAAGCACATGTAGATGTATATCTAACATTCCCTGGTATGGAAACTATAACCGCCGAAACGTTACAAGAAAAGGTGGTGAGTTGATTGTGTACGCAGGAATCATTCTTATGGCCCAAATGATAGCACGTTTATTTCCATCACCACAGGAAGAGACAGTGGACAGAGTTTCACTGAACTTTACTCATCTGCATAACAGTGCAAGGCAAATAAATACAGTTTGTATCTTGATAACGGCTCCCACATAAAAAGGGCCACATGAAATCCTGATTAAATGAAGTCAAAGCATGTTAAAAGTCAACGCTATAATGAGACAGGAACAAGAATGTCATGACTGAAGCTCGCTCCATGGCTGGGAATTCAGGGTTTTATACAATAGTATTGAGTAATGACATTAGCCCCACACACACACACACACACACACACGCACACGCACACGCACACGCACACACACACACGAATCAGAATGTCATATCTCCGAACCAAGTGCTCAAGCACATAATTAAACAAATTATTGTCCCATAATTAGGTACATTACTCTGCATTACACTAATCACAGGACTCTTCCCCACTGAGTGTAAAGAGTGAACAGTGTTTCAAGCCTTGTTGAGCTGACGTATAAATGGCTCCAGAAAATAAGAGTAGAGAAAGCTAGAGAAATCCACAATAAAAGTAGATGTTCTGTTGGAAATGAGTACTACAGATTAAAAGATATTCAGCAACTCTTGGTAGGAAAATGGAAGTTTGCTTCAAAAATCAACCTTTTATTGTTAAAGCCTTTCTGTAAATGGCTTCATAAGGGTACTAGGAAAGACCCATAGGAGATGTGTGTGTGTGTGTGTGTGTGTGTGTGTGTGTGTGTGTGTGTGTGTGTGTGTGTGTATACTAACGACCCATAATTGTACTGAACAAATTTGTGTAAAGCGAGGGGTCAAAGAGGTCAATTGACAGCCATGTAGCTGTAGAGAGGAGAGGACAGAGGACATCTCTCTGTAATAATCAGTGAGTCACAGTCAGTCAACAAAGGCCTTGCTAGCTAACGATCTCGTATCTTAAGTGGGAGATAACAAAACATTCGCCCGGCTAATGGCTTGTATCAGGTCATCCCAAGAGACCGTGATTTACAAAGAGTAGAAATTGGAGAGAGGCGGTTCTTTGTCCCTCGTAAGCTAACTATATGGTGGTTATATGCTTTAGAAATCATTGCAGTGGAACTCATCTAATACCGTACAAATGTCCAAACGAACGCATAAGTATTCCCTTTCTCCTCCTTCCTTTCTTCTTCTCCAACACTTAAACTCTCGCAAATATCAAGCTCTTAGGATTTTACTGTGAATTTATCCTCCGAAAATGAACATATCCATAAAAAATAAAATAACTCCACTGAGAATGTGTGATCCCCAATAAGCTATGTCTATTCTAAATCATGGTCCAATATTGACCAATATCTGCATAGGTTACAATTATTGGAAAAAATATCCATGCTGTAGTAAATATTGTTCCAGTCCATCTCTAGTGCCAGAGCTTTGTCACGGTGCCAGATCTGTCATGAAGGAATGAAGGGTATCCTCCAGACTAGTCACAGTGCCAAATAGCCAGCTGGAGGGCACAGACTAGAAGGCGTCGTGCCATCTGGAAAATCAACAAAGATGTCTCATCCAAAGATGTGTTGAAATAGTGAATTACATTCTCTCCCTGACCAGTTCTGACCGCTGCTGTACATAGACAAACTGACTAGCTGCTGTCCAATAACAGGACAGAGGAAAGGCAACAGGCTGGCTGCTAGTTTGACCATCCAGCTGCAACTCGGATAAGAGATTGATCATCCCCAATTTCTAGGAGCTTATAGGATAGATTGATGCGGCTCAGAAAAAGGAGAAGGCAGATTGGATGGCAAATCAGCAGGATGTCTATTGGCATGAGATTCGTCTCTCACTCTCCGTTGCAGAAAGGTGGTACGGAAGTCAGGAAGTCGTTAAAGGAGATGGACGCAGCCACTGGTGTCGCAAACTAAAACGCTGGGCTTTCTGACACTTAAAAAAAAAATGTCGCCAACTTTTATTGCCGAGACACGGCAATGATCATAGAATACCAGCAGATGCAGTACGTTTCTAGATTACCGTAAATAACAGGTTGACTGTACTGTAGTACAGCGGTTGGGGTCCCACAGTATCACAGCAAAAATGTGTTGGACAAAGGCTCAGACACGGCGACGACAAACAGCTAAAAGCAGCAGTGTCCGTCCAATCTCTTGGCCACGTCGCGGTGTGTTATAGCATTCACCCGCTGGGGTTTCAACCAGATCTGGCTGTTTTTGCCGTTTTGTAGAATCATCGGGGAATTGACTGTTGATATTCTGGTCAATGGCACGCGGCCGTCCATAGTTCTGGGCCCGGATTCCCAAAACCATTTTGAGGTTAAATTCATCGTTAGAACTTTGTCGGATCATCTTTAAATCTCACCACTGTTTTACATAACCGTCGTCACTACAGTTGCCCTTGAAAACGCTTGTTATTTAATGACTGCCTCAGACCATTCGTAGAACAGATAAGCGTGTCGTTTTTTTGCCCCGTCCGCGTCACTTCATACACAGAAGATCTCAGCTAACACAAAATCAACTTGTTTATCTGAGTTTAAAAGTCAAAATAAATTAGATAAAAACAAATACACATCACGACAAGCGAGACAACACAACACTACATAAAGAGAGACCTAACACAACAACATAGCATGGCAGCAACATCTTGACAACACAGCATGGTAGCAAGACAACAACATGGTAGCAACACAACTTAGCAGCAGCACAACATGGTAGCAGCACAAAACAGTGTACAAACATTATTGGGCACAGACAACAGCACAAAGGGCAAGAAGGTAGAGACAACCATTCATCCCGCAAAGCAGTCACAACTGTCAGTAAGAGTGTCCATGATTGAGTCTGTGAATGAAAAGATTGTGATAAAACTGTCCAGTTGAAGTGGTTGTTGCAACTCGTTCCAGTCGCTAGCTGCAGCAAACTGAAAAAACGAGCGACCCAAGGATGTGTGTGCTTTGGGGACCTTTAACAGAATGTGACGGGCAGAACGGGTGTTGTATGTGGAGAATGAGGGCTGCAGTAGATAACTCAGATAGGGGGGAGTGGGGCCTAAGAGGGTTTTATAAATAAGCATCAACCAGTGGGTCTTGCGACGGGTACAGAGATTACCAGTTTACAGAGGAGTATAGAATGCAGTGATGTGTCCTATAAGGAGCATTGGTGGTAAATCTGATGGCCGAATGGTAAAGAACATCTTACCGCTCGAGAGCACCCTTACCTGCCGATCTATAAATTACGTCTCCGTAATCTAGCATGGGTAGGTAGGTCATCTGAATCAGGGTTTGGCAGCTGGGGTGAAAGAGGAGCGATTACGATAGAGGAAACCAAGTCTAGATTTAACCTTAGTCTGCAGCTGAGAGAAGGACAGTGTACCGTCTAGCCATACTCCCAAGTACTTGTATGAGGTGACTACCTCAAGCTCTAAACCCCCAGAGGTAGTAATCACACCTGTGGGGAGAGCAGCATTCTTCTTACCAAACCACATGACCGTTGTTTTGGAGGTGTTCAGAACAAGGTTAAGGGCAGAGAAAGCTTGTTGAACACTAAGAAAGCTTTGTTGTTGAACATTTAACACAAAATCCGGGGAGGGGCCAGCTGAGTATAAGACTATCATCTGCATATAAATGGATGAGAGAGCTTCCTACTGCCTGAGCTATGTTGTTGATGTAAATTGAGAAGAGCATGGGGCCTAGGATCGAGCCTTGGGGTACACCCTTGGTGACAGGCAGTGGCTGAGACAGCAGATGTTCTGACTTTATACACTGCACTCTTTGAGAGAGGTAGTTAGCAAACCATGCCAAAGACCCCTCAGAGACATCAATACTCCTTAGCACACAAGAATGGAATAGTCAACCATATCAAAAGCTTTGGCCAAGTCAATGAAAATAGCAGCACAACATTGCTATGGTGACATCATTGAGGACCTTTAAGGCTGCAGTGAAACCAGATTGCATACCAGAGAGAATACTATAGACATCAAGAAAGCCAGTGAGATGATTATTGACAAGTTTTTCCAACACTTTTGATAAACAGAGCAAAATAGAAATAGCCCTATAACAGTTAGGATCCGCTTGATCTCCCCCTTTAAATAAAGGACGAACCGTGGCTGCCTTCCAAGCAATGGGAACCTCCCCAGAGAGGAGAGACGGGTTAAAGGTCAGAGATAGGCTTGGCGATGATAGGGTCAGCAACCTTAAAGAAGAAAGGGTCTAAACCATCTGACCCAGATGGTTTTTTTGGTTTAAGTTTAAGAAGCTCTTTTAGCACCTCAGACTCAGGTGACCGTCTGCGGGGGAAAACTTTGAAGCGGGGCAGGGGAAAAAGAACCGGGGCTAGTCGCATTAGAAGGGGTGGAAGTTGAGGAAATGTTGGACGGTCAAGGATGCATGGTTGAGTCAAAAAGGAATCCTGACTTAATGAAGTGGGGATTTAAAGAGCTCAGCTATGTGCTTCTTGTTAGTAACCACATCATCAACTTTAAGGGACACGGGCAGCTGTGAGGAGGAGTGTTTATTCTCCAGGCCTTTAACCGTTTTCCAGAACTTCTTGGGGTTAGACCTACAGAGAGAGAACTGCTTCTTAAAGTAACTAACTTTGGCCTTCCGGATAGCCTGAGTGCACTTATTTCTCATTTGCCTGAACGAGAGTCAGTCAGCCTGAGTATGCGTGTGCCGAGCCTTTCGCCAAATGCAATTCTTGAGGTGGAGTAACTCTGCATAGATTACACAGGGTAAGCATTAGAATAAGCCGGCTAAATATTTGTTGCTATAGGTCAGGATTCAACTAGATTTTTTCTTGAGTGGATGGTCGTGGGTCAGAACATAATTACAAATCATTTGAAGGCTGCAAATTGACCGCAAGAAGCCCAAACAGATATATTTGACTAAACATAATCATTTCAAACCTTGCTTACATTTGTATACCATCATGTGTCTCTCTATTGTGAGTGGGAATACTTGGGAACAGATTTTCTTAATTAAAATCCCCTGGAGCTGATTTCCTGGTGTTTTGAGTCATTATTTGTTTGCTCAGAAAACTTGGGGTAAACAAATGAAAGCACCCACTGTGCGAATGGCAGTTGGGGAACCCTGCTATAGGTTATATCTCATAGGCTGTGATCAATTGTCAGTATTGTAGAATAATTCTAAAGTTAAGGTAAGATTTGAAAGGGAGAAAGCTGATCGAAGAGCAGCGATGCCTTTCTTTGGATCCTATCATTATTGACCGTTCTCTCTGCGTGGGGTTTTGGGAAACGCATGTTACATCGAGTGGCGCCGCGGTCTAAGGCACTGCATCTCAGAGCTAGAAGCGTCACTACAGACACCCAGGCTGTATCACAACCGGCCGTGATTGAGAGTCCCATAGGGTGGCGCACAATTGGCCCAGCGTCGTCCAGGTATGGCCGGGGTAGGCCGTCATTGTAAATAAGAATTTGTTCTTAACTGACTCGCCTAGTTTAAATAAAGGTTAAATACATTCCATCTCTATGGGAAACCGGGCCCTGGTTTGTTTCCCCTCTTATGTAGAGACGTCTCTAAAGCGGACAGTCTTGAACAAGGAACAGGGTTAAACTGTTGAGGGAGCAGAATAAATTAGGCTTAATAGGACCTGAAGCTACTGTCTCTAAGCATCGTCTTGCCTGGTTGGTGATTTAGCAAACACATTCTGACAACACACACATCTGTTCTATTGTCTCCGTATGCTGCTGATGAAGCAAGGTTAGACATTCTGGCCCTACTAAGGTCAGAGGAGAATTCCTGGTGACATGCCATACAAACATTCCCTCAACCATCCAATCTTAGACAGCAAACAAACACAGTGATATGGAGTGATTATATGTTGGGTGACGAGGACAAACTCTGACACATAGAGCTAATACCAAACGTGCTCAGATATAGGAGGGCATGAAATACACATACAAAAAATGAGCTCAGAAATGCATCTATGTGGCAGACATTGTTATTGGCTCTCAGGCCGACTAGTACACACTATATAAGACAACCAGATATCCCTGGTCATGTAGGAACTCTTACCGTTTTGCCTCCCACATAACTTGTTAGAGGCTTGCTAAACACTGCTTGCCTGACAGTACATGCCAGGGCTGGGCGGAGAGGGGGAGAAGAGGGGGATTCCAGGCACTAGGGAGACATTTCTTGTTTTTAATACAAACAAACCCATTTCTCATTTCCCACATCTGTCATCATTACTCTGTGGCGCAGGGCGTACATGACAATGATGTTACCCTGGCTGACTGGAGCTGTGCTACGATCATTGTCATCTCAGCACCAGCGAGGAAGGGAAGAGAGAAGCCCTTCTCCTTTCCAAACAGCCTCTTTAAATCACATCTGCATGACAATGAAACTGAGACTGGTTGGCAGCAGTTCGCTTTCCTCCTCGTACTCATCAAACACAAGCACAAACAAACACATCTCCCTCGCCTTTCCCCTGCTCCCACTCGTGTGACACGGCTTTGCTTTTATCAAAATAAATGGAAAAAGTACATTTAAGGGAATTGTTAGAGAAAACCTGCAGCCTTTTGATAATTGCCTTTGGAATGGACTCTGGCGTCCAAGCCGCCTCTGACAAGGTGCAGGTGGACAGACATCATCCCTCGGTTACAAAGCAGGAGAAGTGGTTTACTCTTACCAACATGCACCCACATTTTTACCCCGGGAAACACAGCTAAAAGCCAGGGCACTCATGTACATAGGCCTATGTCTGAATAGCTTTACTGCCTGTGTATAGCAGACCTATTTGAGAGGTAGCCTATTTATTCTGTAATGGCTGTGTGGAAACGATAGAGAGACAGAGGGAGAGAGACAGAGCGGGAGAGAGGTTATAAGGGAAATTGTTATGAGGAAATTACCTTTCACCTCGCTGCCCTCTTCGTGGATCTTCTTCACAGCTTGCAGGCCTTCCTCTTCAGAGTTCCCAGCTGGAGGAGAGAGGAATGATGAGGGGGGGAAAAGAGGATGGATGGAGGGAGGGATGAATGAATGGGGGTACTCTGGAGCAGCAGGTATCCTCCCCTCATCATAGAGACCAGGGAGAGCCAAGTGAAAGACTAAATCTACACTTCTGATTTGGGTTTCATTGATTAATTGAAGCAGTGACACTTACGTTAATAATGATTTCCTTGCAATACCCTATTAAATTTGATTGAAGAGTCAAATTTGATTAGGTTAGGAAATAACTGCCTTAGGCAGGGATGTGTTAGCAACGTATCAAAGATTCCCTTAGATTCCCTACGTACTGTAGTGAAAATCAGTGCAGCAGCATTCCTTAAGCTACAATTCAACAAAACATGAACCTAAGGATGTTAGCACACAGGCTTCAACTATGTTGGATTGAGCATTTTAGAATGATTTGGGAGATTACTGAGTCATGACCAAAAGGGTGAGTGTACAATACCTATAACCACATGCATGCCAAGGCTTGCCAGGTGTCTTGCAGTCTCATAACCCATTCCTCGGGCACCCCCCGTCACTATGGCAACCCTTCCATTTTGTGTGGGCAAAACTGTGTGAGGAAGAAAAAGAAAACTTTGGTCCATACGCTGCCATTACCTTGCAATACAATAGAAAATCTATGGGTTGATACAAACAGGCGTATTTATTCCATCCAGTCCAACATATCACTGAGAACAACTCAATTATGAGCAATACAAAACATAATTCCGCTAACTGACTTCATTTTGTTTTGCCCATTACAAAACACACAGTACTTCCATTCTGGGGCAATTTGTGTTGGGTCAGAGATTACATTGGGTTATAATCTGCAGTTGTTGAAGTGTACAGTGTGGAGTCGGACTGAAGTTGAGTGAGTCACAGGTAAATATGTCCGTAACGACCTCTAGTCCTGAAACACGCAGGGAGGTAGAGCCCTTCAAAATCGATGCCAAATAGATCCATTTTGCTTGACAACAGCAGTTCCTGCCCCTGAAGATAAAACGACCTTGCTCAACAAGCACACAAAGCACAGCCTGCAGCGGCCAGACAGTTTAGCATGACTAAAATTAGAGCCGCAGTGCGTATCTATGCACTGAGGGTAATCAGGATGGTTGAGATTTGAACTCTATTACATTTCTCCCCATCAGATTTGCATCACATTTTCAGTGGCGGCTGGTGGGTGGTTAAATGGGCAGTTCATTGCTGATTTCCTTTCCGAAACAACTGTAACACTGAGGAGAAGCCTATAAATGCAATTTGATACCTTAGTAGTACCATCGGGACTCATCTGAGGAAATTGTATTGGACACATTGAACACAAAATGAACACGAGCAAGCAGAGATTCAAATTATATAGGATATACTTTATGTTCTTCTGAGAGTTCAGTACAGATAACAAAGCTTGGCACATCAAAGCTTATCTCAAACGTATTGTAAAGACATCTTAAACAGTCTAAGGACTTCAAAGAGCAAAGCAAACAATGACTCAGAAATGACTTGAACATTGGGACATTAAAAGACATTTAGCCCTACATCAAATAGTTAATCAAATAAAATTGCAGCATGATCAGAAATAGAAAATTCACCAGATGTTACACTCACATAAACCCTTTTTACTAGTAGACAACATAAGAATATATGCTGAGGACATTTAGCTAAGTATTTCCTTTAGGATTAGGGTATTGGAACTGTTTGGTAGTGGGCAGCGGCCTGCCCAGTTATTCCATGGCCTGACCCAGAGTTCTGCTCCAGTCCCAATCCCCATTCCCCTGAGTCCTCCTCAATAGGTTCAGCCTCATGGCAGCGCCGTGAGTTTTCATAGAGAAACACCTGTTGGTCTACATGTGCCGGGGTGAGGTAGTTCCTCTTACCACAGAAGGAAGTCCCTGAGGAGCTGAACAGTCTGTGGGAGGGGACACTAGTGGCGAGGACACACCAGTACTTCTGGAGCACCTTGGGGAGAGTAGGGAATAAGCCCATACGGTCCGACCACCAATGGAGAGGGTCTTCGTTGAGACGCAGGATCTTCTGGGATTTTAAGTTGCTCAGCTCTTCCTCTTGGTTCTCGTCATTGCCTGACTGGCAAAATATCACAGCCAAAGGGTTGCCTGCATTGCTACATGAAGGAAACGGTTTGTCAAGAGTCTGTTTTTTGTTGGGTGGCTCATCAGAAAGAGGAGCCAAATCATCTGTGACCACATTCTCATTCCTCTGTTCCTCAAGAATGGCTTTGGCCTCCTCAATGACTTCACTCTCCACTTGGGAGCGGTCATGGGGGAACAGGAAAGGAAGCCTCTTGTAACGGGGATCCAGGAAAGTGGTGACGTTGAGAAACATTGCAATCTCAGACATCTGGGAGGGTAGGTGCTGGACAACAACTTGGAGTTGACCTCTTTGGCCATGCCAACCTCTTTTGTGTCCCCTTCTTTGGCCTTGAGGGTTGTGTTCAGCAGCATGTGAAGGACAGGCCTCACCATACTAATGGTCGGATACCTACAGTCTGTTATCATGTCAGCTACCCGTTTGAAAGGTTGCAGAACTCCAATCAAGCCCTCAACCATGTTCCATTCACTGTCCTTGAAACTCAGCTGATGGTTGTCACTGTCCTCCATGAGTACCACACTGATAATGGCCTGCTGCTCTTTCAAGCGCTGGAGCATAGTCAGCGTGGACACCCAGGATCAGACCCTGTCTCTGATGAGGACACACTGGGCTAGGTCTTGCTGCCTCTGCTTCTCTCGCAGCAGATACATAGCCACCACGGACTGTTGGAAATAATCAAAAAGGTTGCGACAACGTCCCAAAAAGCTGTTAACAGCTGAAAGGCCTCATCCATCCATCGATGTATAGTGTGGCAAAGGCAAGGCATCTGCACGGCTTTGCCAAAGGTCAGTTGAGACACCGCAGTTCACCACCCCTGCCACCTCACCCAGCACTGCATCTCGGATCTGATTGTACCTCTGTGGTAGGGCCTTCATTGCCACGTCGATTCTGCTAGGGGGCAAGTACCTTGGATCTGCAGTCCTTAAAAGGGCCTGAAAGGTGGGTTCTTCCACCACAGACACAGGGTACGTCCCTTCACAGACAAAGCTGATGATCGCAGACGTCAGATCATTATGCCGTCGGTTGATATTTTCAAACGCTGGGCTCTACTTCAGGATGGCTCCCTGACATTGCTGCTGCATAGGTTTAGTTTTTATCTTGGAGTAGGCCGTTGCGACTGCCTCACGCATCTGCTCCGTGTTGTTCCTCACAAACTCAGCTGGGTGGTTCTGGGTTCTGGGTGGCTCTGGGTGGTACGAGAGATTGGAGGTGTTGCCGGAATATACTATTTGAGTCATACATATGCGACAGTAGATCCTCCTCCAGTGTAGTATACACCCGTCTGCATCGGTGTCAAAGCCGAAATACCTCCATACTTTACTTTTTGCCCTTGGATGTGCGACAAGGTGGAGATTAGATGATGAAACACCTTTGGCCTCCATTTTGTTCCTTTGACAATGATCTTTTTAGGTGCCTTCACTAATTACTGAGTACCTAACAAAGGCAGTGAGATAAAGGTAGCGTGAGATAAAAGGTCAACAACCGGTTAACAATAGGAAAAGAAAATGTCAGACAGGGGCTTTTAACGCAGTAATTAATAGGCTATAACTACATTCTTTCTTATTTGTAATTCAACCTATTCTCCGAATAAAATATTCTAAGAGCCAGTACAGAATTGAGCTTGCCTCTCCTATGCAGTGGAGAACATTGTGTATAAATCTAGGGGACACAATGCAATCTGCTTTGAGTATTGACAATTTTGTTTGTCCAATCATCTCTCTAATTACTAGCCGGTCTTATCTTGATTGGGATACAAAAAATTGCCTGAACCTGTCTCTCACCATAAAGCATAGGGCCCAATTGCACAAGCATATTTTGCCAAGGCTAAAACTAACTTCAGTACAGCTTAGGCTCTAAATGACATCACTGAATTCTTTGCATGCTTCGGTATGTTTGAGGGGTGGAGGCTAATTGGTATTTTCTATCACGAGACAGAATACAACACTGCTATTATGTCAGTGCATAGGCTATACAAGTTCACATGAGGATTTCGTCATTCAGACGTGAGGTGAATAAAGGGAAATATGGGATAAAGGTAATTGATTACCCCTTACAAGGCATGTTATTATGGCATACTATGAATTCTGAAAATGTGCATAGGAATATATAAAAAAAACATTCCCATTACAGACCTAGGCTGCCCTTTTTGTAGAATCAGTGAGCATACAAACACTATACTCAAATTTTGAGTTAAAGTAGCCTAGATCTGGGTATGGGGTTGTGTGCATTTGTGAAATGGAATGCTGATATTAATTCATATTTTGTGCTTGAAAATACTGGTTATGGAAAGCAGATCATATATCCTAACAACAACACAAAGGCTATAGGTACAGTAGCAGTGGACTACCACATAACACTTGCAGCATGATTTAAGACAGACCGTTATATTAATTCCTCGACAATTTGTTTAACAGTGGTTGCATTTGACATTAATTCGTTAGCTAGTCAATTTCTCTGTCAATTTGGCTATTGTTGTTGAAAGTTTTTATTAGCTAGCTATGTTTAACGTTAACAGGCAGCTCTAGCCAGCAGCTAACGTTATAGGCTAGGAGAAGTGATCACCACTCCTGCTGCATTCAATATCTTTAATGAATACGGGGATGAACAGAAGTCTAACCTGGTAACGTAAAAGACTTGTTGAACAGTTGATACAGAAGAACTTTAACTCCCACTAAATACAACCTCAAAATTGGTAAAATGAAAGACAGTAACCACATCTCTGTGCCAGATCTCTCCGTGTGTTTCAGTCCTTGGATTCCGTGCTACTCTGCACACTAGTGCTTCGCTAAGTTCCTCCTGCTCTGTGAGTGCGCCGAAGGGCGCTCCGCCCCTTGACATTAGTTTTGCCCCCCTCAAATCTGTATCACGAGTAGGGCACGCAACTGGCTGGAGGCGTAGTGATGTGAGGAGAGAAAAAAAGGCCTAATCTTATCCTCATGAATCTCATCTCACCTCACGGTCTGTACAGTGCGTCAAATATAATATTATCAGTTTATTTTATTTGTTTAGACTTCTTACTTCACAAATCCAGTTATAACATTTTAGCCTGATACATTTTTATAAATAATTTCAAATGAAGCATTGGCTTTGATTGTAAGGCTTTGACTAGTCGAAAATAGTTGAGGTTCACTTCTGTTATAGGGGAGAGTGGGGTAAGTTGAGCCAAAGGGGTAAGTTGAGCTACCCTTGTTTCTAGGAAACCATACACAACGTTTATAATTTGACCAAATATTAAGGAAGAGGTCATCATTTCATAGAGTTTGCGAAGGAAGAAACCTCATTAAAAAATATATTTTCTCCAAGTCAAATGAATGTATTGTGTTAGAGGTTTCATGATGCTTGTACTGTATCTAAACCAAATTAGACAATTTTAAAAGATTGTTCTATACATCAGTTGAGACTCTATAAGCTTCGATATGAGGTCCTAAACCTAGCATGAAAGTGCATCATTGTAGCTGTGTGGGCTAATATGTTCAAATTGAGCCAATGGTTGAGCCAATGGCAAGTTGAGCAAATTTAAGTATTTTCTTCCCAAGCGTAATGCAAGGCATTATCGCTGGGATGTGAGGTAATAACAGGGCCTGGCCTAGGTTAAAAGTGTTTTAAAAAGTACAAAGTGTTTGTTAGGTGTTAAGCCTGTGTTAAAAAAATATTTAAATGCTTAAAAGTTAAAAAAGTGATTGTGTTGAATTGTGTTTGGGAAATAAAGATAGACATGGTTTTAAAAAGGTAGTGGTAATATTTAATTCAGTAAAGAAATTTGTAGGCGGATTAATTTATCCTGTCCCTTCAATTTAGGTAAAGTCCCCCCTTATCTCAGCTCGCTGGTCACCATAGCAGCACCCACCTGTAGCACGCGCTCCAGCAGGTATATTTCTCTGGTCACCCCCAAAACCAATTCCTCCTTTGGCCGCCTCTCCTTCCAGTTCTCTGCTGCCAATGAATGGAACGAACTACAAAAATCTCTGAAACTGGAAACACTTATCTCCCTCACTAGCTTTAAGCACCAGCTGTCAGAGCAGCTCACATATTACTGCACCTGTACATAGCCCATCTATAATTTAGCTCAAACAACTACCTCTTCCCCTACTGTATTTATTTATTTATTTTGCTCCTTTGCACCCCATTATTTCTATTTCTACTTTGCACATTCTTCCACTGCAAATCTACCATTCCAGTGTTTTACTTGCTATATTGTATTTACTTCGCCACCATGGCCTTTTTTTGCCTTTACCTCCCTTATCTCACCTCATTTGCTCACATTGTATATAGCCTTATTTTTCTACTGTATTATTGACTGTATGTTTGTTTTTACTCCATGTGTAACTCTGTGTTGTTGTATGTGTCGAAATGCTTTGCTTTATCTTGGCCAGGTCACAATTGTAAATGAGAACTTGTTCTCAACTTGCTTACCTGGTTAAATAAAGGTTAAATAAAAAATAAAAAAATAAAAATATTTTTAAGTTAAGTTGTGCCAAGAGACCACTTATTCTGTACAAGCTATGTTTTCAAAACTGTTGTGTTTACATGAATTCTGATTATTTCCAGTGATACAAACATTCTGAAATATATGTAGATATCTTTGTTAGAAAGAATACTATATTTCCCTTGGCGGAGTGATGCTGAGAAAAAAAAAGCTCAATTTACTCACTATCATCTAAGGAAGGATGAATGTACATAATATTGCCTAAGGCCCACGGGGTTGTGGCAACTCCAAGATTTAGGCTTTTGCTCAGTGCAACAAAGTCTTGAGTGAAGCAAACGACCCGGACTGATAGACCCTGTCGGTTTGCTTACATTGGTGCCGAGATCACACAGGAGCCTATCAGTTTATCCCAGCTTTCCCAAACTAAGGGCCGCGACCTCATGTGGGGTTGCCTTATTTGAAAATGGGGTCACGAGAGAAACTCTGAAATAAGTGTTTTAAACATTGCACATGGTTCATAGAACCGGGGTTACGTCAGTAACCTCTGGTAGCCGCTAGATGCAGTTGTAATTAAACAGAGCGGTTTCTGTTTTCTTGATACAAATGTGTCTATCTTATGTGTCTTCTGTTTCCCTCTACAATGCCAACAAGCCAAGCAGGACTCATTAGAACAGAGTGGACAAGACCAGGCACTAAATCAGACTGGGGGGAAAAAGTACATTATCAATTAAAGTAGGAAGCACCAGTGACTCGGTCTATAAAAAAAGTGGTCAGATGAAGCAGATGCTAAACTACAGTACTGTTTTGCTAGCACAGACTGGAATATGATCCGGGATTCTTCCGATGGCATTGAGGAGAACACCACATCAGTCACTGGCTTTATCAATAAGTGCATCGAGGACGTGACTGTACGTACATACCCCAACCAGAAGCCATGGATTACAGGCAACATTCGCACTGAGCTAAAGGGTAGAGCTGCCGCTTTCAAGGAGCGGAACTCTAACCCAGAAGCTTATAAGAAATCCCACTATGCCCTCTGACGAACCATCAAACAGGCAAAGCATCAATACAGGACGAAGATCGAATCGTACTACACCGGCTCCGATGCTCATTGGATGTGGCAGGGCTTGCAAACTATTACAGACTACAAAGGGAAGCACAGCTGAGAGCTGTCCAGTGACACGAGCCAACCAGACGAGCTAAATAACTTCTATGCTTGCTTTGAGGCAAGTAACACTGAAACATGCATGAGAGCATCAGCTGTTCCGGATGACTGTGTGATCACGCTCTCCGCAGCCAATGTGAGTAAAAACTTTTAGCAGGTCAACACTCACAAGCCCGTTGGGCCAGACGGACTACCAGGACGTGTACTCCGAGCATGCGCTGACCAACTGGCAAGTGTCTTCACTGACATTTTCAACCTCTCCCTGTCTGAGTCTGTAATACCAACATGTTTCAAGCAGACCACCATAGTCCCTGTGCCCAAGAACACTAAGGTAACCTGCCTAAATGACTACCGACCCGTAGCACTCACGTCTGTAGCCAGGAAATGCTTTGAAAGGCTGGTCATGGCTCACATCAACACCATTATCCCAAAAACTCTAGACCCACACCAATTTGCATACTGTACCAACAGATCCACAGATGATGCTATCTCTATTGCACTCCACACTGCCCTTTCCCACCTGGACAAAAGGAACACCTATGTGAGAATGCTATTCATTGACTACAGCTCAGCTTTCAACACCAAAGTGCCCTCAAAGTTCATCACTAAGCTAAGGACCCTGGGACTAAACACCTCCCTCTGCAATTGGATTCTGGACTTCCTGACGGGCCGCCCCCAGGTGGTAAGGGTAGGTAAGAATACATCCGCCACGCTGATCCTCAACACGGGGGCCCCTCAGGGGTGTGTGCTCAGTCCCCTCCTGTACTCCCTGTTCACTCATGACTGCACGGCCAGGCATGACTCCAACACCATCCTTAAGCTTGCTGATGACACAACAGTGTTAGGCCTGATCACCAACAACGATGAGACAGCCTATAGGGAGGTCAGAAACCTGACCGTGTGGTGCAAGAACAACAACCTCTCCCTCAACGTGATCAAGACTATGGAGATGATTGTGGACTACAGGAAAAGGAGGACTGAGCACACCCCCATTCTCATTGACAGGGCTGTAGTGGAGCAGGTTGAGAGCTTCAAGTTCCTTGGCGTCCACATCACCAACAAACTAACATGGTCCAAGCACACCAAGACATTCGTGAAGAGGGCAAGACAAAACCTATTCTCCCTCAGGAGACTGAAAAGATTTGGCATGGGTCATCAGCTCCTCAAAAGGTTTTACAGCTGCACCATCAAGAGCATCCTAACAGGTTGCATCGCTGCCTGGTATGGCATCTGCTCGGCCTCTGACCACAAGGCACTACAGAGGGTAGTACGTAGGGCCCAGTACATCACCGGGGCCAAGCTTCCTGCCATCCAGGACCTCTATACGAGGCGGTGTCAGAGGAAGGCTCTAAAAATTGTCAAATGGCTCCAGCCACCCTAGGCACTGTTCCCCGGGCGCCATGGATGTTGTGGCCTGCACCTCTCTGATTCAGAGGAATTGGGTTAAATGCAGAAGACACATTTCATTTGAATGCATTCAGTTGTACAGCTGACTAGGTATCCCCTTTTCCCAAATTGCATCCTATTCCCTACATAAAAACTCTGGTCAAAAGTAGTGCACTACATAGGGAATAGGGTGCCATTTTGGATGCAACCCAGTTCAGACTGCACTCTTAAAAATAAAGGTGCAACTTGGAACCAAATAAGGTTCTTGAGAGCGATGCCATAAGGAAACCATTTTAGGGTCTCTGAAGAACCATAAATGAGATGGTTCTTTGAAAAGAAAATAGAAATGGCTTGGCCCTCCAGGACCGGAATTGAATAGCCCTACTGTATGGTTTTAAGCCTGACCTGCATATTTCCCAGGGTGCCTTTCAAGTGATTTTTTTGGGCAAGTGACAGAGACATAGGGATTGCATTCTTTCATATTAAGTCCTGTGGCCTTCATAAAGTTCTAAGTGAATATCTTGTCATTAAAATTAAATACTTTAAAGATGCGCTATGCAGAAATGGCCATTTCCTGATTGCTAAAATTCAAATAGGTTGCCTAATTTCAATTTATGTGACAAAACAAGCTAGTATATTGTAGAGAATCATTGTACCATCTAAATCGTTGTGAAATATATTTTCCACAACTAAAAATATTGTATTTTCAGCTGTTTGAAGCTGATGTACAAAACCAAATGTACAATACGCAAAAACGAAACAGAAGTATGGGAAGCATAGAAATAGTGCACATAGAACAGATCAAACTGGAAGAACCATTTCAGTAACAGGTGTAATAATATATATTATTATATTTAAGTAGTATAAGAATAACTAGTTAATCAATGTACATGCAAGAACATAGATATTGAAACAAAGAATTCTAAAACTCAACCAGCAATAGAGCATGCTGGGAAATACACTATGTATACAAAAGTATGTGGACACCCCTTCAAATGAGTGAATTCGGCTATTTCAGCAACACCCGTTGCTGACATGTGTATCAAATCGAGCACAAAGCCATGCGATCTCCATAGACAAACATTGGCAGTAGAACATCGCTACTGAAGAGCTCAGTGACTTTCAATTTGGTACCATCATAGGATGCCCCCTTTCCAACAAGTCTGTTCGTCCAATTTCTGCACCACTAGAGCTACCCCAGTCAACTGTAAGTGCTGTTATTGTGACTTGGAAACATATAGGAGGAACGACGGCTCTGCCACGAAGTGGTAGGCCACATAAACTCACAGAACAGGACCGCCGAATGCTGAAGCGTGTAGCGTGTAGCGTGTAGCGTGCAAAAATCATCTGTCCTCGGTTGCAACACTGGAAGCAACGTCAGCACAATAACTGTTCGTCGCAAGCTTTATGAAATGGGTGTCCATGGACGAGCAGCCGCGCACAAGCCTAAGATCCCCATGCGCAATGTAAGTGGTGTAAAGCTTGCCACCATTGGACTCTGTGGCAGTGGAAAAGCGTTCTCTGGAGTGATGAATTACGTTTCACCATCTGGCAGTCCGACGGACAAATCTGGGTTTGGTGGATGCCAGTAGAACGCTACCTGCCCCAATGCATAGGGCCAACTGTAAAGTTTGGTGGAGGTGGAATAATGGTCTAGGCCCCTTAGTTCCAGTGAAATCTTTATGCTACAACATACAATGACAATCTCGGCGATTCTGTGCTTCCAACTTGGTGGCAACAGTTTGGGGAAGGCCCTTTCCTGTTTCAGCATAACAATGCCTCCGTGCATAAAGAAGAGGTCCATACAGAAATGGTTTGTCGAGATCGATGTGGAAGAACTTGATTAGCCTGCACAGAGCCCTGACCTCCACCCAGTTGAACACCTTTGGGATGAATTGGAATGCCAAGTGCAAGCCAGGCCTAATCGCCGAATGCTCTTGTGACTGATTGGAAGCAAGCGTCCGCAGCAATGTTCCAACATCTAGTGGAAAGACTTCCCAGAAGAGTGGAGGCTGTTATAGCAGCAAAGGGGAGGGGGGGGGCAACTCCATATTAATGACCATGATTTTGGAATGAGATGTTCGACGAGAAGGTGTCCATATACTTTTGGTCCTGTAATGCATGGTTTTGGTTAAACTCGGGTCATTAACACCAACACTGGGGTTCTTTTACACAACTGAGTGTTCATTTAACTCTAATTTAAATGTATGCAGGCTTCCATTTATTTCAAGAAGCTTTTAGAATTCTGAAGAACAGTAGATCCACATCAAGAACCCCACACTTTAGTCAATGTTTCTTTATCCAGGCAAGAGTTATCCAAGGAACCTTAAAAGCTGAGGAAGAACCATTTAAGAACCTTATTCTTAAACGGTTCAGACTGAGTGGGATTGTTAAATAATCATTGTTATTTATTGTAGAATAGACTACTGGGGAAGTAGGCATAAATTATTATCCAACAATATGAATAGGCTATATGCTGAGTATCTGCATCAAAAAGCTTTCTCTTTGAGTTCAATTCAGATATTTATAGAGATGGTTGGGATTTTGTTATAGCAATGTTATTACATTTATTGTTGAATACACAGGACACCGTATAAGGTCAAATGAACTAAAATATCAAATCAGAGCTGTTTTAATTACAGGAAATTCCGCAGAATTGAAACATTCATAGAATGAAATCAGTCCCAGAATCAGAACCAGAATGATTCAATAGAATTTAAATTGTTATTGATGCCTCATCATGTCTCTGAATTGTCAACGGTGTTTTTGTTGGATGACCAGTAACCGTACATTTGCGAGGGGTAATAAGGGTGACACGGATGTTTCAAAAACGTGTAGCCTGAACCTCCTTCCCGCCTTCTTTGTCACACTATAGCAGCTTTCCCACTAATATACGTTTTACTGAATTATAACATATTATTATGACAATTGCCTAGAATGAATGCCAATAGAAATGAAGGGAAACATTTATCCTGATTTGCAATAGCCTACCTCATGCTAACACGAATGTGGCGCAACACGTTGGAGATATAATTGAATAGGCTATTCAGCCTACACGATACACATAAAAGGAACTGCACATATTTTACTCAACATGAGCAACATCTACAAACGAATTCCATGATAACGTTGGTTAAATGATGCACCTTGAGCTCATGGTCAGAGCGGTCAAGACGCGCCGGTGGACTTACCAAAGGGTCACCCTGGCGCGTCTCGGTATAAGCCAAAGTCAGGGTATCGTCTGCTTTTCTCACGACAAGCGTCAGATACCGTGGTCGCAATCCACGTCTCGGCATATATACCATAGTATTACATAAAGAATGAGTAAAATGGCAAAAATAAACAAAGCCACTAAGATCGCCTTGTTAAATGGAGACAAGAAAGACTGCATGTCAGCAGCGAAGCAAAAGAGGAGGAATAAGCGGGCTCTGTTGCTCCGGCTCTTATGAATGAAATGATGGACACGTTCTCTGCACTCTAAAGCACCCGAACTAGTCCTCATTGGCATCTGCATTGATGCGTGCCAACTTGAAGAGTCAGACTGGCTGGCATCCGCTGGCCTGTACATTTGTCCTTAGAGACCTCAACATTCACTGAAGCAACACAAATATGATTATAAATCATTATAGATAGACTGCACTGGCCATGATTCCATAATCCTCAAATGTTGATAAACAGAGAGGACTTCAAATAACAGTTAATCTTTTTTTTATAATAAGGCAAACAATATTTCAATATCGTGCTCTGTTATTCGATGTTGGTTATTTCCCTATTATAGACTATGCATTACATCGATTAGGCCATAGCCTGCTACACACTCTTTCACAAGACGAGATGTTGTAGTATAGCTTCCAACTGCATTATTTCTCATGACCATTTTCGCCATGGCCAGTTGCCACATTTTCTTCGCTTTTACGCGCACCGCACAAAATGGATAGGCACGTTACAAATGAAAGTGAAAACCATGACAAGTCGCTAGATGGCACAATCGCCCAATTCAAATAGCCAACGTGTTATGGGAGGACCACACATTTGGAGCTGCTGAGTAGTATTTGGGAAATGATTAAACGTACGTGTTTGCAGTTTTCTATTATATTACACCATAAACATGAAATTGATGCAAAATATATTTTGTGTAGCCTATTACGCATATGCTGATAAAATAACGATTTCCCTTGAATAGAGACAGTTCATATAGTGATAATTACATTCATTTTCAATCAATTGATGGGCGATAAGGCAACAAGAGTAATGTAAATGTAGGTTTATGCCCCTCACTTCTCTCAGATTGTGACCTGATGCGCTGCCAGGGTTACGCCTTTATTTTACGAAGTTACCACAGCACACCCACTCTGACTGCCAATCTGTAACTGGAGAACACTCGAGTGCTGGTAGACAACGAGGGGACCGCACCGCACATTGACACACCCTAAAGTTACCGATTTAGTTTGACAAAGAACTCCGAGCAAAGAATTAGTTAAAATAACCATATCGATCCAGCATCGGATAATTCAGGGAAACTGTTGTTTTCTTTCCTATTCAGCAGACATGAAATCTTGCTTATGGATTGCCTTGCTTGTAACTCTTGTTATAGGGACGAAAACACAAGGTAAGTTTTTTTCCCCCCCACCCAAGATACATAACTAAGCCATTATTGGGCCTATTATGAATAGCTATTAGGATAATGATAATAATATGATGATAATGATGATCGTTACTATTATTGTTGCTATTTACTTTTTTGTAATTTTTTTATTGATGGTAACGTAGGCCTATTTAAAGTTATACGTCTTGCTTAGGCCTATCCTTTGGACAAGGTACACACAAGATTGGCCTACAAGTTGTAGTAATACGTTTATAGATTTAGGCAAGAAAATAGACGGGGAAACTCCATGTCTGCGTCCCCCTCCCCCATATTATGAGTTATGTCTATTTGTGTTAGGGCACGTGCCTGTTGCATGCATTTGTTTCCCAGCTCCGTCATCTGTGCAGTTTTTAGTTGCACAGCTGAGAATGACATGCAGTTACCTTAACAGCAAGGCAGTTTAACACTGTTAAACACTTGTAGGCTAATACAACACTTGTGTACTTCTTGTACAGTTTTATAATCACTGCTCTCAGAAGAGTTCTGACTCATCTTAGTGTGGTAGTATATGACTCAAGGGTGTGTCTAGTCTGCCCTTTATAATCAGGATAGTGTCTTTGGCTCATAGGGAAGCACATGTGCATGCAATGCTAACTGGCACGACTGGGCACAACTTTGAAAAGCAAGTGTGAAAGGCACAGAGAGAGTGTTTTGTTTTCTAGCAGGTTTTAATTGCTGAAAGGTAAGGGGGGTTTGCAGAACACAGTTCCCTGTACTGCATACTAACAACTCTCTCACTGAAGTGTTTCTTCTTTCAAGACACTTTCAAGCCAAGGCCCCCTCTGCCATCCTTATTTTCTTTGTAGGCTCTCTGTACTTGTGTGTCAGTTGAAAAAGAATACAGATAAAAAGTAGCTCCAACAAATTTAGTTGGCAATACATTTGCTAGTTGATAGATACTAGTTGATAGATACTAGTTGATAGATATTATCAGATACCATTGCCTCAACCGTTGGTTGAAAATAATAATATAGGTTTAGGATCTTAATTAATCTGCAATGCAGGAAATGTTAAAATTGTAGCGTATTTGAGGTTTTAAAAGGCTTCTGAAGCTTGTAATTTCCACTTGAAATTTCAGACTTGATTTTCCTTTACGAAAAATATATCAACCCCTAAAAAAATGCCAATTAATTGTAATCCACATAATAATTCAGATTTCCTGTTGCTGCAGGATTATTTTCCTGCTGTAGAAAACTGGCTCAAATTAAGATCCTACATCTGTAGGCCTATAAGATATTGGACTTTTGAAATACTTTTCAGCCTTATAGCTCCTCTGTGAGTTATACTCAGCACCCATGAGCATAACATTCTAAATATATATCCCATCCTGTGAATGGCTGTGTCTCTTGGCTTCATATGTGAGGCTGCTCCAGGATTGGCTAGAGTTGACCACAGGCATGCAGCCCCAAACCCCTACCCAGATGGGCACACTGTCTTCATGATGACACATATTATGCCTAGATTTAAAAGCCAGACTGAACTGATGAAAGACTGTTTTATACTACCCCATCATTGCCTCAAGTATCCAGTACACAGTGAAAATAATTAGTACGAGTGGGTTATATTTAGTTAGTTGATACAGTTAATAGTTTGTTGGTCTTTCTTCTGAAAGTACACTGTAAAACCATGAAACATGTGACACGTTTTAACCTAAATGTCAGTGTTAAAAACTTAAACATTAGGCATTTAGATTAGCCAATATGGGTTCTCATTTTAAACAAAGGCATTTAGAATGCAAGATTAAACACGATAGTCAGCTTTTTCCAGTCAGTTTCCAACCAGGAGAACGCATACAGTTGAAGTCGGAAGTTTACATACACCTGAGCCAAATACATTTAAACTTTTAAAGTTTTTCACAATTCCTGACATTTAATCCTAGTAAAAATTCCTTGTCGTAGGTCAGTTAGGATCACCACTTTATTTTAAGAATGTGAAATGTCAGAATAATAGTAGAGATAATTATTTCTTTCAGCTTTTATTTCTTTCATCACATTCCCAGTGGGTCAGAAGTTTACATACACTCAATTAGTATTTGGTAGCATTGCCTTTAAGTTGTTTAACTTGGGTCAAACGTTTCTGGTAGCCTTCCACAAGCTTCCCACAATAAGTTGGGTGAATTTTGGCCCATTCCTCCTGACAGAGCTGTCAGGTTTGCAGGCCTCCTTGCTCACACACCTGCTTTTTCAGTTCTGCCCACAAATTTTCTAGAGGATTGAGGTCAGGGCTTTGTGATGGTAACTCCAATACCTTGACTTTGTTGTCCTTAAGCCATTTTGCCACAACTTTGGAAGTATGCTTGGGGTCATTGTCCATTTGGAAGACCCATTTGCGACCAAGCTTTAACTTCCTGACTGATGTCTTGAGATGTTGCTTCAATATATCCACATAATTTTCCTACCTCATGATGCCATCTATTTTGTGAAGTTCACCAGTCCCTCCTGCAGCAATGCACCCCCACAACATGATGCTGCCACCCCCGTGCTTCACGGTTGGGATGGTGTTCTTCGGCTTGCAAGCCTCCCCCTTTTTCCTCAAAACATAACGAGGTTCATTATGGCCAAACAGTTCTATTTTTCTTTCATCAGACCAGAGGATATTTCTCCAAAAAGTGCGATCTTTGTACCCATGTGCAGTTGCAAACCGTACTGGCTTTTTTATGGCGGTTTTGGAGCAGTGGCTTCTTCCTTGTTGAGCAGCCTTTCAGGTTATGTCGATGTCGGACTCGTTTTACTGTGGATATAGATACTTTTGTACCTGTTTCCTCCAGCATCTTTACAAGGTCCTTTGCTGTTGTTCTGGGATTGATTTGCACTTTTCGCACCAAAGTACGTTCATCTCTAGGAGACAGAACGCGTCTCCTTCCTGAGCGGTATGACGGCTGCGTGGTCCCATGGTGTTTATACTTGCGTACTATTGTTTGTACAGATGAACGTGGTACCCTCATGCATTTGGAAATTGTTCCCAAGGATGAACCAGTCTACAATTTTTTGATGAACCAGTCTACAAGTCTTGGCTGATTTCTTTTGATTTTCCCATGATGTCAAGCAAAGAGGCACTGAGTTTGAAGGTAGGCCTTGAAATACATCCACAGGTACACCTCCAATTGACTCAAATGATGTCAATTAGCCTATCAGAAGCTTCTGAAACCATGACATCATTTTCTGGAATTTTCCACGCTGTTTAAAGGCACAGTCAACATAGTGTATGTAAACTTCTGACCCACTGGAATTGTGATACAGTGAATTATAAGTCAAATAATCAATTGTTGTAAAAATTACTTGTGTCATGCACAAAGTAGATGTCCTAACCGACTTGCCAAAACTATAGTTTGTTAACAAGAAATTTGTGGAGTGGTTGAAAAAACAGTTTTAATGACTCCAACCTAACTGTATTTAAACTTCCGACTTCAACTGTATATTTCTTAAGTATTCAGATTTTGAACAATGCTGTTTACTTTCCCATGCATTTCGTCATTAGAAGTTGATGTGACTTTCCATGCCTTATTCAGATCAGTGTTAGTAATGTCTGTCACCTTACTGGACAGGACATTTGATTCAAGAAATCTTTTCAATTGCATGGTGTTGTTGTTACTTGACTGTGTTGAGTTCATTTCTGTTAACTCTCTCAGAGTGAAAAAGACATGAGAGGGGCCTCGTTATCATATTTCCCAGCATGCTTTGTTGCAGGTTGATTTTTAGAATAGGTTGTTTTAAAATCTAAACACATTGATTGATTCATTGATGTTATACTATTCAAAGATAAATAACTTAATTTAAAAAAGAACTAATCCAATCTGTTTGGGGTTGGATTTATTGCACCCGTTACTGAAATGGTTGTTTTAGTTTAGATGGTTTAGGTCAGTGGTTCGCAACCTTTTGCAGTTACTGAATCACTGACAGAATTTGCTCTGCTGGAGAACTCCTGATTTACGCACTCAGGAGTATTTTACCATTATGGTCCCATGAGTCTTCTGAAGTCCCTTTGGATAGTTCAAGTAGTACCCCTGGTTGGGAACCACTGGTTTAGGTTGTCTTGCTTGTTAAGTCCTTCACCAGAGCAGTCATTCAGAGTGCAGGTTGTGGGTGATACAATTTTCAAATTCTTGGATATCCTCCCGCTGGCTGGATTCTGATAGGAATTACTAATCACAGAACAAACCAGCGTACTGTGACTTGCAGGTCTTATGTGGCACATAAGCCAAGATTTTCAGACTACAATGTAGAAGTTAACTAAGCTATAACTAACGGCCTTGTGAAACGTACACTGAGTGTACAAAACATTAGGAGCACCTTCCTACTATTGTGTTGCACCCCCTTTTGCCCTCAGAACAGCCTAAATGTGTTGGGGCATGGACTCTACAAGGTCTCGAAAGCATTCTACAGGGATGCTGGCCCATGTTGACTCCAATGCTTCCCACAGTTGTGTCAAGTTGGCTGGATGTCCTGGACCATTCTTGGTACACACAGGAAACTGTTAAGCGTCAAAAACCCAACAGTGTTGCAGTTCACCTACTACCATACCCCGTTCAAAGGCACTTTAATATTTTATCTTGCCCATTCAACCTCTGAATGGTACACAATCCATGTCTCAATTGTTTCAAGGCTTAAAAACCCTTTTTTAACCGTTCTCCTCCCCTTCGTCTACACTGACTGAAGTGGATTTAACAAGCGACATCACTAAGGGATCATAGCTTTCACCTGGTCGGTCTATGTCATGGAAAGAACATGTGTTCCTCATGTTTTATACACTCAATGTATAGTATGTGATCATAAAGGGTTGAACTTTAATTGAAATACATTAACTTTGGCAGTCACTAGGTGCACGTTTCAGAAAATGAATTTATTGCAACAACCATGTCTCTGTCACTAACAAACACTGTCATGGGTTGGCATTTCTCACGTTCACTCGAGAGGTATGCTTGGAAATATGCAAATACGGCTTTACTCCCTACAGTGTTAAAACAACACCCCCAGTGTTTAGAGTTTAAAACCTAACCGCCTTGTGCTGAATAAACGTGTTCATGTGGTTAACAAGTGTTACAATGAATCAACATGTCCCGGTGTTTACAATCTAAACACTGTGATGTGTTTTCATCGAAATTCTAAATGCCTTGACTCGTGTTAAAAAGTGTCTCAGAAAAGTGTTCGTTTTGTTATGTGTTCAGATCCTAAACACTTGGTTTTACAGTGTCAGAAGCAGCTATCTGACTTTTCTGCTCAGTTTCACTTGAGACCTTATTCTTATACAGTCGAAGGTTCAGACGCAGTAAGCAAATGTATTCAAACTGGGAGGCTGTTATGGTATTTTTATGAATAATGACTAAATAATGTATACATTTGACTTAGTAGTATTCTGTTTAGTTATAATTCTATGTTACTGTATGGATGTATGAATCTTATTATAATCATAATGCTGAATATAATGTGTGTAATTTTAATCAAGAATTAGAACAAGGAATGTCTGTTAGAAACGAATGGAGAAACAAATGGAGTTATCATCAGACAGGCTGGAATGCTGTGTTCCTTACAGGACATTTTGTCTCTACCCAGGGAGGGGAGAGACCTTGGGCTGGTTGTAGATTGTTTAACAGGTGGCAGACAATGTGAGAATGCTAACTGTACTGCCATTGTATCTGAGAGTAGGAAGGACATTTTAAAACCTATGATGTCATTATTTTTATATAACCTGATGTAAATTGTACTATGATCAGTACTCTCGAGAATAAACGCTATTGATTGATTGATTTTGAGACTGGTTTCTGTCCATTTTATGCAAATAAGTATCTTACAAATTCTTATGAATGGGCAGAGTGTTTTAATTGAATTGATTGATGAACATATAGGAATTAAATTCATTTAACAGAGGCCTCTATTTTAAGTGGGTTGGCTAATTAGGTAATTGGTTAATTAGTTAGTGTGCTAGTTCAGTCTTAGCCTGGTTAATTCACAAAGGTTTAACTACAGCCAAGGCAGAGTAGAGAAAGTAGAGTGCTCTAGGATACAGCTCTCCGGTTTCAGCTGCCTATGAGTCATTCAAACCTTCAAACCGCAACTGACAGTAGTGGCAACAGACTGCATGCCAGGCAAGGCCAATTCCCTCATAACAAGACCACACCAGGCAACCAATACAGGATGTACTACCTGCTGTTAAGTTGCACAAACACTGTCACAATATCAAAGTCACGCACGTAGCAACTGGTGGTTCCACGGAACTTCTTTAGCACACAGTTAAAAAAGCTAGTTTGGTTAGTTGAGTAGAAAGTGGTGCTAACTGAGATGCGTAGACAGCCGGTGTTGTGGGTGTGTTGACGTTGTCTTGGACATTGTGGCTGACCAATAGTATTTCATCTTTGTCCCACAGACTTCAATCTTTATGATGGCCTTGATCTTGGTAAGTTTCTCAATCTTTTTTGTTGTTGTTGATAGGTAAGCCTACTGTAGATGTAGTTCCTAATGATGAAACAGGTGTAATGGCTGTTCCTCACAGTATTCAGGTGGTACATCTTCCTCCTCTGCCTATCTGTAGCACTGCTCACAGCGCTGTCTGGCTCTGATCCAGTTGAATGCATATTGCATAATGCAAATTGGTTAATTAGTTATTACTGAACAGGAGTTCCTGTCCAAATATAATGTAGGCCTTCTGAAAATATTTTATATCTGATTAGAAATGACCGTTTGAATTCGTAATACTCATAACACATGATGATCCTGTTATTATAATACCGATTTTTTAAATTTGATATAAATGTGACATCTCCAGCCTTATAGATTAAAATGTGATGAATGATTTTCTGAAAGGCAAAAAACCCCTCTTTGTTTAGATGACCCTACAACTACTATTCCAAAACTGCCAAAGCAACCTGCAACGGATCCCAGTCCAGGTAGGGAAGCCTGTCACATAATATTACACTGACTGTGGGATGAAGCCAACTCTGGAAGTCAACATGAAGCCACTAGCAAGGGAACATAGGCAACTCATTAGTCACAACTCATATGACTCAACATGAACCACATCAATAACCACTTCAAAGAAACAGAATATGAGCCCAGCATGTGACTGCAGGGTGGCCCAGCCCCCGAGGGGACTCTTATGCAAGGATTTCCTTTGTGTTGTCTTCCTCTGTGATCTCTCCGTCCGCATTCTGTCACACTTCTTCAAATACCCCTCTACCTGACCACATTCTTCTGTGTTGACAGTGTTATTATCATGCTATAAGCATAAATACATGTCATTACATTTCTTCATCTCCAGGAGGTGGATTTGATCTATTCGATGCTCTCGGTCCAGAAGGTAAAAGGACACAATAATAGGTGTAGATGACTCCCTCTTTGTCTAAGCTGGTGTTGGTTTTCCTCTTGGAACTTTTCTATATATCAGACTTACATTTGGTTGCCCTTCTCATTCAACAGGTAGCTGTGTTTAAGTCTCTCGTCAGCTCGTTGGTGCTGGGATAATAAGATTGGATCATTCCTTGTCTCGGATTTCTTTTTCACTGATTTGCTTTAAGGGTTCATCCAGTTTGCGATTTGGGTGATAGATTTATAACTGCATCCAATTGTATTGTTATACTGTTGTGGTATTCAGTTATATTCAACCAGTAATACCTGGCTAAATTAAACACTCATCCCTTTCAGCAAATCGCAACCTGGATCACCTTATTCTATTATGCTATATTTCTAATAAAAGTTTTCCTTTCCTGACTTTAAAATGGTAAGACTCAAAGGTGAAAATCCTGGGAATTATGGTTTAAAGTTGAGGCTTTTTTAATCCATCTTCCTTGATTCACCTTTCCTCCCCTTAGAGCCTGAGAAACCAGCTGGGATCCCTCCTAAAGAAGGTGGAACTGGTAAGGCATCTATGGCCGACAAATGTCAAACGAATGGAGAGCTCACATGTATTTCAACTAAGATTTTATTTCTGTTCTCAGATGATTTAGATCTTCTGGATACGTCAATGTGTTTATTTACGTCAATGTGTTCTTAACTAAATATGTTGTCCAATCATTTGCCCAACGTGGAATACAATGCTCTTATAGTTGATATACTTGATGCCCTTTCCAGATCCCAAACCTGCCCCTCCTCCCAAACCTGTAGATCCCAAAAAAACAGCTGAGGGTAAGTAAATTAACTCAACCAGCTGAAGTAACACTAATCACTTGTAATTACAGTTTCCATCCTAGTTGATCAGGATTCTAGCTATCAGATTAAAGAACACAGGAAGACATTCTGATCAGTGCATAAAATGAGCATCCGCCACCCGCCAGATGCGGGTAGATTTAGGTATTGGCGGGTAAGAATGTCTATTTCACCAGCCACGGTGTTCAATTTGCAGGTCTCTACAGTGCGAGCGTTACATTTGTGAATAAAATAGTCAGAAGTGCGAGTTGAAATTTATTGCAGAAAAGTGCTGCAGTAGCTGTTTTCAAAGTATTTCTGCTGTTTTGTTTCATAGCTCCTAATTGCACAATGAAATATGAATCCTATATCCCACGTCACGCAGCAACACTGCCTGGCAGGAGAGCTGTGCGCTCTGTGTAAAGTGCTGATAGATTCATTTTTGGAGGTGCTGCGCACAGGCATAAAAGTTGGTCAAATTTACTCAAAAGTCTACAAAGTGAGACGGTGTCCTTGTGTTTCTTGGCTATTTACATTGTTTAGTTCAGAAGCTCAGTTGTTTTTAAACGTTAGTTTGAGGCTGCTGCTTCAAATGATAGCCCTAGTCAGATTGCAAATCTCACACACACAAAACATGACACAACTCCAGTGTTCCCGTTACCAAGGTAACGTGAAAAATATGTCTGATATCTGATATTTTGGTTAATGTTGTGAAATTGAGAAATATACCACATTACTTCTTACTAATACATTTCTTGTTTTAGAAACATTACAAAGCATGATCATCCGTTTTTTTTTTAATGTTAAATGTTTTGGCTGGTAAAAAATCTGAGTGGCGGGTACCTGCCACAGTGGCTGCAGACCAAACAGTCAATTTTAGGCCCTGGTTCTGATACCTAAAGCAAACCGAATATTGACCTCAAGATGGGAGATGTCATCCATTGTAAATGATACAATCATAGAATCCATATGTTTTCTGTTATATTTTCTCTTCATAGATGGGATGGGTTTTGACCTGTCTGATGCCTTGGGTCCAGGTAAAGTCAGAGTTATTGTTAGGTGCTCAGTCTTGGGAAGAAGTCTTTCTATTTTGTGCAGGTCTATATTGGGGATTCTCTCTTTGTCCCTACCTCCCTGTTTACTTAACCCAATCGATCAATCAATCAAACAAACAATTAATAAATCATTCAAATCAAGCAATCAACCGGGGCGGCAGGTAGCCTAGTGGTTAGAGTGTAGAGGTGGCAGGTAGCCTAGTGGTTAGAGTGTAAAGGTGGCAGGTAGCCTAGTTGTTAGAGCGTTGGACTAGTAACCGAAATGTTGCAAGATTGAATCCCTGAGCTGACAAGGTAAAAATCTGTCGTTCTGCCCCTGAACAAGGCAGTTTAACCGACTGTTCCTAGGTCGTCATTGAAAAAAATAATTTGTTCTTAACTGACTTGCCTAGTTAAATAAAGGTTTAAAAAAAAAAAAAACGGGCTTGTGATGAATCATACCCACTGCTATCTATGATTAAGCGTTTACCTCAGCAGCCTTTACATACCCAGCAAGCACCTTTTGTCTTGAGACGTCTTGAGATGTCTTGAGACATGGTGATGGCTGGGTATGTGAAGGAGGTTCCCTTTGCTTTGCGTCCAGTGACTCTCACACTCTCACCTCTCTTAATAAGAAGCGTGGCCTCTTGAGCTTTCAAAACCTGCTAAACCAGACTGTCACTTTCACTTAAGAGCTTAAGTGATTGTAGGTGCTGATGTTTTCCCATCTAATGTCAGAAGAAATGTTATGAGGGACTAGTGGCATGCTTCCCAGTGTGAAAACATATTATAATGTTATTATAACGTGTTATAATGTAATATAAATAATGGTCCTCTTCCCACTCCTCTCCCTTGTTCTCTAATGTCTATCATCCATAGATCCCGTACCGGGTAAACCAGCTGTTGTTCCACCTAAAGATGGAGGCACCGGTACTAAGCATTGGATATATCCCTTTATTTCCTCTGTTTGATGATCATATACTATGTGTGTGCTACTGTGTATTGTTATAATGGACTCCCAGGACTCTCTGGAAAGCAGTGGTAATTGTTACCGACTCACCTGTTGCTATACTGTTTTCATCTGGAAGGTGGCGGGTCCTTCGGAGACAATGACCTGTTTGATTTGAGCGATAACGATAACTACAAGCCTGATCCCGGCAAGGGAGGTGGAGGAGGAGGTAGGACATTTAAGGCTTTTATTATTGAATAAGTTTAGAAGCAGTGTCACAGGCGAGACAAAGGGTGCTGTTCATACGAATTAGTTAATGGGTTTGACTTCCAACAGTAGGCCTGCAATCTTACTGTTGAGGGAGAGTAATTTCTACCTCGACGAGCATAAGTCAAAATACACACAATAGAGTATGTCGGGGAGGCTGGGGACCCGGCCGAAATTGTCCATTGTTGCCATATTGAAGTTAATTGCAGTGCTAAATTCACTGTGGACTAAAACAGAACCGTTCAGTCTTAAAACTGTATACACATTTCCTTTTTCTTTTTCCTCTTAGCCACTTAGAATGGAAGTAATTACTTGTTCTTTACAAAAGAGAGAAGAAAAGCAAAAATAGGGAAGAGGAAAACCCCTCATGGTTACCAATGTAATTAGTGCCATATGCCTGTTAGTCTGATGCTATCCTGCGTGATACTGTGGAGAGTCCAGAGGAGCTGGAAACAAACTGAAATAACCTGTCATTAAACTCAGTGTAAGGGGAAGGTTTCAACCCTCACAGTTAAAGACGACATGTTTAAAAGGAATCTGGAAATATTTGACCGACTCTATGAAGTCTTTATACGATAAATCTCTGAAGTCTTCATGAACATTTGCACGTACATGTAAATAGAACACACAGGCCTATCTAGCTACTTCTATGTACAGTATGTCTAGAAGTATATACTACAGAGGGAATAGAAGTGTCTCACTTTGTTCTGTTTTTTATTTTTTTTTAAATATATAGCACGTGCAGCTGACCCAGCTCCCTCAGATCCCAATGGTACGCCATTTATAGCACTTCCTGTTTGCTTGAAGTTTGTCTGAAGTTCTTGTGTGCTGCTCGTAAAACTGATTCAAAACAGTAATAATTCAAAATCAAAGTACACAAACTTATGGACTTATTGCTTACTTTCTCACTTATTTTTCCCTCTTCAGGAGGAGGTGGTGCAGATCAACCTCAAGGTAAAACAATCCATTTATTTATTTCTACAATAAATAATGTTAATTATCAAGCGTCTCAGAGGAGGAATTATATGGGGTGCCATTTTGTCAAGTTGAACGCCTGTTTCACACCAGATTTAGGTGGAATCTTTAGTCTGTATTCACCCACTGTACCCACACCAAGTCTTTTCATTTAACTCTCACCACTCATCTTTACCATGATGTCAAAGGCCTGCAGTATGAAGAATCCCAGTGACGGTGAATTCTTCCCACACCTTTTGAGGGACTAAGCTCCGTGCTTTTATATTCATATCCGTTTCCTGTCTTAGAGGAAGTTGGCTGATTGCCCTGGTTTTAGTGGCCAATTGCTGAAGAATATCCAAACATGCCAGAGGGCGTCCATGTTTGGATATCCAACATAAAGCAGGCAGTGGTGCCTCTGTTAGAGAAGGCCATGGAGCTTTTGGATGTGGGCCAATGAAGGAGCCCCCAGTGACTTTCAGGAATCAGAACCTATGTTCTGATTGGTGCTCAGATCTGAGGGAGTGTTCTGATTAGTTGTTTACATGGCGTTAAAAGGTTTGAGGTGCTTTAAAACACCTCTCAGGGCTGATCTTACAAAGCAATGATTTGTACGCTCTTAGAAAAAATGGTTCCAAAAGGTTTATTTGGCTGTCCCTATAGGATAACCCTTTTGGGTTCCACGTAGAACTCTCTTCTACTGGAACCAAACAGGATTCTCCTATAGGACAGCTGAATAACTCTTTTAGGTTCTGGAGAGATCCTTTTTTTTCTGAGTGTAGACTCCAGTTTTCACTGGGTAAAAGCTAGGGTTAGTACAAAGTTCAGAGGTTTTATCCCTTAAGGAGTGGGTGTGTTCTCATCCCCTCTGACACCCCACCCTTCTCTTTGCTTTCTGAAGTCAGTTTCTGAATCATTCCTGTGTGTTGAGCTTATGGGATTCTGTTTTGTAAAATGTTACAGCTATAAGCCTAAAGATAGTGGTTACTGATATTATCAAGGTTATTGTTGTTGTCCTCCCCCGTTTTTGGGCTGCATATTTGGCCACTTGCCGGTGGAAACCACATTTCCCACTGTTAGTATGGTGTTTGAGGCATTCTTATGTGTTGCGTGTAGTTGTTTCATATGTGTGTTCCTTCTTGTGTGATAGTTCCTCTACGTTTTACAATTTTTGACAATTATTGGTCATAGTCCAGATGTAAAACAGATGTCTTGACACTCATGGAAGGTCTTTGTATGAATTTTTTTCCTGTGTCGCATCTTGTCATAGCATGCCCATCGTTACTGTACCCTAAGCCCGTTACTTACTAAGGCTTTTGCAGCCTAGCCCTAACAGCCCCTCACAGAGGCCTAGTCAGCACACATTCCTAGCATAGCCAAACTTCCCAGTACTCGGTTGAAACTCTTGTTTTGTGCTAATGTGTTCTAGAACATCCTGACATGCAGTTCTCTCATATCCCAATATTGACTACGTTAATTACTTATTCTGAAACACTGAAGGATATATGTGCTATGCCAGTAGGGGTTATAAAAAAAATACAAAATCTTGTGCGTTTACAAATGATTTATGTATCGTGGTGAATGTTCCTGTAAGGTTGGAAGTTGTCTTTCATCGGGGTACGTTTGTTTGGCCACTTGCATTCAAATACAAAATCGTGTTTCCATTACAACGTGTCTTACCATGTTAGAAGCGTGCGGCTACTTCTTTTTCTTACGATGTGTGTGTTACAACAGAGAGGTTAGCTATCAACACATTGCTATTGTCGTCTCTTTGTCTGTTGTTGTATTCCTTCAGATGTTAATAAAGCCTGCTGAACAGTGTTCTGATTGATGGTGTTCTGCAGAGGATCTATAACACATAGCGTGGTTTCTGTTGATGGAATCCATGCAACCGGCTCTTGAAGAATGTAGCTTGCATGTGTGACTGTGAGCGAAGGTTATTGGACTGAACTGTACGATTGTAGCCACAGGCGGTAGGTTGCATTCTACAGCAGTAAGTCACCGTTTGTTGGTTTTTCATCCAGTTTTTACCCTGGGCACCGCCCTGTGTCAATGCATGATACACTGTTACTCACAGTGGTTCTCTATGGGAAAATCCAGTTTTTACTTTTAAGGTTTTTTCATCAAAATTCAAGTGTTTGTTCACTGTAATCCCATTGTGTATTTATTTCTTTGTTACTTTCTGTATCCTTGGGAGTTGGGTTCGTGTTATTCCTTCACTGTATCACTTGGTTGTGGCTTTCTCTGAGGTTTCATGGTTTCATGTCTTTTGTCGAGATAGTTTTAAGATGTTTTTAAAGAGAAACTCCTGAATATTTGTGTTTCAGCCCCCATAGTATTCTGTTGTTGCACTATTTTCCACCCAGAAATACTTTGCCAGCACATTACAACCAGACACCGTCATAAAAAGGGCTCTCGACCACCACCTTGTGGAATTGTGATATAGTTCCAAAATGTTTTCCATTGGTGTGCAACTAGACTAGAGCCATGTTTTGGGAAAAAAAGGCACGTTATGCAACATGAATAATAGCCTCACTCACACACACTTTCTTTAATATATTTTTCAAAGAATCACTCAGAGAAAAAAATATCTAGCGTAACCTTATCAACTAAACATTAACAATGGATCTTTTTGTTGTGTAGGTGAAGAAGCTGGATCTGGGCAGATCGCTGGCATAGTGAGTGGAATAGGAGTGGCCCTCCTTGGTGCTGCCTCTAGCTACTTTGCCTACCAGAAGAAGAAACTGTGTTTCAAGGTTCAGGGAGGTGAGTAAATGGGACTGGGATACGTACAGTACAGTATGTGTAGTAGTGGATACAAGGTTGCCCTGACTGTGGACGCCTGTATGGCATCTAATAGAAGTCTACAGCCATGTCTCAGGGCACGATACAAGGGTCTAGAGGTCCCACTATAAAGTTGTCTGTGGCACATAACATGTTCTTAAATGCAAATGCTTATGTATTTCTCTATTCAGGTGAAGACCCAGAAAGTGGAAAGAACGCACATGGAGCTCAGTCTGATCCCCAAGGTAAGCACTAGTTATTACACAATCTCATTAGTCTCTCTCTCTCTCTCTACTACTCCAATATACTACCTACTACTCCAATATACTACCTACTACTCCAATATACTACCTACTACTCCAATATACTACCTACTACTCCAATATTCTACCAACACTATCTACTACCTTACTATATACTGCCTACCTACTTATCTCATTCTAGTATTCCTGTTCTGTTTTCCTGCCTTTTCTCTGGGTGGGTCCTGCTTCTCCTCTGTTTCTTTACTTCTCTCTGTCCTCCTTTTCTTTCCTGCAGATTAGGGCAAGGGAACCCTGGGAAAAAGGTCTGCTGAGTAGGGTTTTAAGTTCTTTTAAATTCCAATGCATTGTTTTTTTCATATCGTTAACATAACCATTATTTCTGTGCTTCCTCTGATTCCAGTGATGAGCAACTTGCTCAGGTCATCCTAACTTCGATCAGGTCATCATAGAGGAACCTCACCTTTAGCAAAGAAACACCTTCTTCCATCAGCAGGTGTCAACTGTCTGTGGGCAAAAAAATACAATAAAAAATATAGATTTTTTTTCATTTGTCTTTCATTTGGAATTTAACTTTTGGAGAATGTTAGTTATATGTTGTTGTTTGTTGTTGTTACCTAATCTAGCTGTGTAAAGACACAGATAGATTTACAACTTGAATACTTGTTTTTTTTTGTTGCCGTGAAGATGTATCGATCATTTTCATTGTTTAATTGTTCAGTATCAAACAATTGTCTTTCAACATGCTGATGTGATTTTTCATCACTTGCCATTTCATTTTCATTTCATACTTTAGTATGCCTAGCTAGTATCTATAACTGCATTGTACATTTGACTGTGTTTACACCTAAACAAGTGCTTACATTGCACATAGCTTTTGTTGTATTTGTTTTACTTCAACCGTCTCCACGTACGTATATTAAATTCGGATTGGCAATAGGATCTCTTGTTTCATCAAATGTCAGCGCTCGTTTTAAAATATAACCCAGGCGAGTCTGTAGTTACACAAATTAAAACAAACCATGCACACAAAGGATATTTTTATAACATGGCACACTCATGTAATTATTAATTGGATTCAAATTTAATAGAAGGATTTAGAACTTTTTGTATAGATGAAGGTAAAATGAAAAAAGTGCCTTAGAGAAAGGGATTATTTTGGTGGATATAAATAGAATGTGTAGGGTACTATTTGGAATGAGGAATGGTTTCAGGCTGAACATTTAGCTGCATCACGGTTTGTCTTCTGTAAGTTAATTGTTTGGGGTGCAAGCCACTCGTTAGTGTTTATGTGAGGGAAAGCTACCATAAATGCACATGGTAAATCGACATAAATGTTGTTTTTTTAAACGCATTGTGCATGTTTATTTGCAAAACAACATTTATACTGAGAAGTGGTTATTGTATGTTTTAAGTTATACCTGTTTAAGATTTGTATGTATGATTGCTTGATTTCTGATGCAATACAGATAAGAATAGAAATTGATACCTGGGGTTGATACCAAACTAGTAAATCAGCATATTCTACCATGTCAATTGTGCTGTAAATACTAATGAAGAATGTGTATAAAGGCGCTGCTGTTGTTTTGCTGTGTGATACATGCCCTTTTTGTTCTCCTTTAACTTTCAGCACAGGTAATTAAAACCTTTTAAGTAACTGCAACTGAAGAAGTGTTACTGCTTGTTCTTTACCAATACAGGAAATCATTTGTTGGCTTAGTTGATCGTAGTTAGTTGTTTTGTGTGTTTTGAAGGAGTTTGATTCCTTCTCTGAAAGACAATGGACTGCTGTCGGTAATGTACCTTATTGTTATCAATAAAGTTAACTTTTTACAATTGATTGGTATTTTTATTTAATGTATGTTCTCCATCAAGTTTAAACATCAGCGTTGTTGTCCATAGTATAATTAATTTGTATACCATGAAGATTGACTAACGGTTCTACAGTGAATTGAATGCATCTGCATCTGCACCTAGTACTATGCACTTAAGTTCCATGGGTTGGACTACTGCAGACTCTAGAGTACAGTTGTTGAAGGTCCTGGTTAAACTCTGCAAGTTTTCATTTTAGTTGAATGACCTGTGACACATGACCGAGAACTCAAACAGAGACTCTGATTTTGCTCTTGGTCTAAAAGCGGCAGATTTATTTGTGTACCTACCAGCTTGAGGTTACACCCCCTGGCTTTAGATATAACCTCTCATAGTACATTTACAACTAATACTACTATAAGTTTCATAAAGCCAATCGAAATAGCTGTAAAAAAAAAAAAAAGATTACTTTATATTGATCATTCTGTATCTATTGTTTGTGGGACAGTTACTACTGCTGGACTCGCTGGACTGTCAGACTACAGTATCAACATATTGGAGTTTCATTTTAGGGGAAACCAGTGCATTTTCTGCCAAGTCCTCTCTGCCAGTGGTGCGGGACCTGATCGATCACTTTGACACTTCTATTACCATCTATCACTTTTACCTCTGCCTCAAGTTGTTATTCATTTAGAGGAGTCGCTGTCACACACCATGCCAGGTAAGTTCTCATCGTTATATCATAACCATTTTAATATAACCTGTCAGTGTCAAGATGACTGACATCCCTCTCTAACTTAACGCAAGAGGAAAAGAGGAAGTGCTTGACTCTCGGTAAAAACTTGAGAAATTAACTACTTTAAACTCTTAAAGAACATAATGCTGATGGCCATGTAAAACTGCTAAAATCCCGTGCTGGGCGTTAGTCATCTATTTCTATTCCTTCCTGTGCCACCAGCGAACCAGGCCTTTGTCACCCTGGCCACCACAGACAGCTACTGTATGGGGGCGCTGGTGGTAGGACAGTGTTTACGACGACACAGGACCACACGCCAGACTGTTGTGATGGTCTCCACTAATGTCTCTAGCCAGGCACGGTGAGAGAAGTCCCTGCATCTCAGACAGAAATATAATATCACCGAGTCATGGAGAGTGATATTAGAATGTGAATGAAAGTTATACTCTGTGACAGAGGTCCCTGAAAAATCAGACAAATTAAGTATTTTGTCTCTCATCAGTTAAGGGGGTATTAGATTCACTGGATGAAGTCTTTTGCTGTCCTGGGTTCGCTGCGGACCTAGTGTATTTTTTGTGTATTGAAGTCATGTAAAATCTGACTGTAGTTGTAGTAAATCCTGTGTTCTCTCCCCATAGGGCTGCCCTGGGCCATGTGTTTGACCAGGTCCTGGTAGTGGACGTGCTGGACAGTGGAGACCAAGCACATCTATCCTGGCTGGGACGACCAGAACTGGGGGTCACTTTCACCAAGCTCCACTGTTGGACCCTCACCCAATACAGCAAATGTGTGTTCCTGGACGCAGACACACTCGTGAGTGTACTGAAATCTCCCGAGACACACCTTGTCTCTAATATAAACACACACTTAAAAATCCATTTGTTTTAAAACCAAGGAACCAAATGTTACAATGTCAAAGCTTGGTCTTTACCAGCAAATCAATTTTAATGTTTGAATTGTGCAATATGTATCTGCAACTAACATGGACCCAAACATAGTTATTGAAAGGTAAATCAGTACCTAACATGAATGTGACAATCGCCATGGGACAAACCGTCATATTTTTGCTCTGCGCTTTTTACGTGCTGCAGAAATGGGCGTGTTTGGTTTGAGTGTCAAGACCAAGCAAATAGAGCCCCGACTGGTCAGAGGGCTACGTAGGAAGTTCAACTGAAATTGAAACAGAATGAGCACATCCAATGTCATACAATAAATCTGAGCTCTCATTATAGAAAACATCCACAAGTATGTGCAGTACCTACAAACGGCCTCATGACACTTGATCTGGATCTTGACTTTAGAAACTAACTTCCTCTGTTTCCTGTTGACTCCCTGGCCTGTAGGTGCTGTGTAACGTGGACGAGCTGTTTGAGCGTGAGGAGCTGTCTGCGGCCCCTGACCCTGGCTGGCCGGACTGTTTTAACTCAGGGGTGTTTGTGTTCAGGCCCTCTCTGATCACCCACGGCAGGCTCTTGGAGCATGCACGACAACACGGCAGCTTCGACGGTCAGTCAGAACCCTAACCCTAGCTTCAAGTCCACATCCCAGTTCATCCCTAACCCTAGCCTCAACCCTGACCCTAGCCCTTTAACTGTCTCTTCTTGAAAACCATTTGGAAAACACACCTTGATGTTCATTTAGGAAATTACAGAGCTCTACCACGCGGTTGAGAATACTAGCAATGCCATATTAGAATTGTCAATTTGCATAGCAATTTTACTTATCTCAACAATATTACATAAATTACTTTACTTCTTCATTGGCTCTTCCTTATGATCTGAGCTGACAGTAACTCTACTGTATGCCCTCTCTGTTTTCAGGTGGGGACCAGGGCCTCTTGAACACATTTTTCAGCGACTGGGCTGTTAGAGATATCAGTAAACACCTGCCTTTTGTGTACAACCTCAGTACCATCGCAGTCTACACCTATTTGCCTGCTTATCAAGAGTGAGTAATATTTAACATCAAATGGATCATTTCAGTAAATATTACATTTCCGTGATTGAAAAGCATATTTTGACCACAAGCCTGACCCCAACCCTCCTACTGTTTTTTTTTCTTCCTGATGTTGACCATATTGTACTATTATCCTGGTCCCACACAGATATGGTCACAATGCTAAGATTGTCCACTTCCTGGGTTCGGTCAAGCCATGGAATCTACGTTCTAACTCACAGACCAATCAGCACACCAACAGCCACCTGGAAGAGTTTGTTTACCAGTGGTGGATGGAGTACTCCTACTTACATCACCTATTAAAGACAATGTCCCATCAAGAACCTGCTGTGCCAATCCAACATGCTGGGCCAATCCAACATGTAAGACGTTGTAGAATTGACTCATGTATTTTTCTCATACTGTATATGCACTTTTTTTAACATAACCACATGCAAAACAAAGTGAAAATGTCATTGCATTGCAGTTGTATGTACTGTATACTGCGTCACAGCAGAGCGTATACAACAATTTAACATTTAGGTAAATGTTTGCATTTGACAGACTGCGTAGTTGGACTACAAGGTACATCCTATAGAGAACATGTGTGTTTTCTCCTATGTCTGTTGTTCTTACTCAAAAGTACCACAGAGAGAGATCAGAGTCCAGTACTCTTGCCCCCTACTCGTCTCCTCTCTACACACCTATACCAATGTACCTTAGGTGGTTCTCAACAGTACACACCATCACACTTCTTTCACAGAGCCAGGGAAGAGAAGAAGATAAGCCAAAGGGGAGAGAAGAAGAGAAGCCAAAGGCGAGAGAAGAAGAGAAGCCAAAGGCGAGAAAAGAAGAGAAGCCAAAGGCGAGAGAAGAAGAGAAGCCAAAGGCGAGAGAAGAAGAGAAGCCAAAGGCGAGAGAAGAAGAGAAGCCAAAGGCGAGAGAAGAAGAGAAGCCAAAGGCGAGAGAAGAAGAGAAGCCAAAGGGGAGAGAAGAAGATGAGCCAAAGGCAAGAGAAGAAGAGAAGCCAAAGGGGAGAGAAGAAGATGAGCCAAAGGGGAGAGAAGAAGATGAGCCAAAGGCAAGAGAAGAAGAGAAGCCAAAGGGGAGAGAAGAAGATGAGCCAAAGGGGAGAGAAGATGAGTCAAAGGCAAGAGAAGAAGATGAGCCAAAGGCAAGAGAAGAAGATGAGCCAAAGGCAAGAGAAGAAGATGAGCCAAAGGGGAGAGAAGCAACAGTGTCGTTGATAGAGGACCTCACAGAATCATTACTCCGAAAAGTCAATCTGCTCACAGAGGAGAGGAAGAAGAGGCTTGATTCACCCACGCAGCCAGGAGAAATGGTTAGTCTTTAACAAAAGATGATATCGAGCTTTTGCCTCTGCATTATGATTATTAATTAGGTATGACTTAAGTGTCTGAGGGATTTTGGAAGTAGTAAGTACTAGTTGTTAATTCTGATAGCTCTTTAACCCGGTTACGAATTCTGATCAGCTTGAGGAATTTTGCTCAACGAGTAAGAACTTAGAGAATTTAAGGTTATCGCAGTGGCCCTTCTAAGGTTGTGATTCTAGAGGCTGTGCACACCCTGCCAGTGTCAATGCGTCATAGGAAGGAACAGTGTGAGAAAGTGACTGAAATGATTTCTCAACACCTATTGAATCTGACTCACGGACCTATATGATTGGAGCCATTGCTGTCAATACTTGCAACCTGGTGTAAACAAATCAGTGGGTACTAATTTCCCACACTAATAGTAAATATATATAATTTATATATAACAAATATTAAAGTGGATGCTTGTCAAATACTTACAATTTTAGTTGGGTGTCTCTAGCTGTATGTTGTTGTGGAACGACCTATAACTAACTCCATGTGTGATTGGTCCCTGTCCTACAGCGTACCCAACGTCAGGATGTAATCACGGGGAAGGAGGGAGGAGCTGGAGACAGAACAGCCAACCAGGACCCACCTGGACCCAGTGAGGAAGGGTCAGAGGTCACTGAAACAGCCTTCAACCCCATGGAGGACCCTGCCACTGAACCTGTACGCCACCTGTCTACACTAATATACACTGAGTGTACAAAACATTAGGAACACCTGTTCTTGACATAGATTGACAAGGTCAAACCACGTGATAGCTATGATCCCTTATTGATGTCACTTGTTAAATCCACTTCAATCAGAGATGAAGGGGAGGAGACAGGTTAAAGACAATTAAGACATGGATTGTGTATGTGTGCCACTCAGAGGGTGAATGGGCAAGACAAAAGATTTAAGTGCCTTTGAACTGGGTATGGTAGTAGGTGTCAGGCGCACCGGTTTGAGTGTGTCAAGAACTGCAACGCTGCTGGGTTTTTCACGCTCAACAGTTTCCCATGTGTATCAAGAATGGTCCACTACCCAGAGGACATCCAGCCAACTTGACACAACTGTGGGAAGCATTGGAGTCAGCATCCCTGTAGAACGCTTCAACACCTTGTAGAGTCCATGCCCCGACGAATTGAGGCTGTTCTTGCAACTCTATATTAGGAAGGTGTTCCGAAAGTTTTGTACACTCAGTGTATATTTAAAGCCTACTATTACGAACTGATTTAAGAAATTATCGATATATCATTCCATGTTTAAATGATCAACATTACAGAAACTGTTGGCAAAATACAAATTCCTACTGTAGTAACACCCTCTGCTGGTGCACAACAGTATTAACATATTTGACCTTAACAACAAAATATCACACTTCGTATTGCTTCAAGGCCTCCCGGTAACCATTCCTTAGTGATTTATTTTAATGTTCCTCATGTCTCCATCTTTCATTTTTCATTACTCTTCTGACTGATGGTGAATGGATTGGCTGCCTAATCAATTGTTTTTATCATCTTGGTTATTACTAATATAATTTATCATCTTGGTTTCTAATCTATTATATAACCTTGGTTATTTTGAATCTCTTTTATCATCTTGGTTATTTCCAATGTATTTTTTGAACATCTCGGTTATTTCCTTGTAGACTGCTGCCAAGACAGAGGAGGATGAGCTGGAGCAGCGCAGGCTGTGGGAGGAGGGCCAGGCTGACTACCTGGGCAAAGACGCCTTCGACAACATCCAGGAAAAACTGGACCGATTCTTACATTTGTAGCTTGTTTTGTGTGGCAAGATACTGTATATTCATGTTCATGTTTAAGGGTGTTATGTCTCTAGTGTAGGCCACCACTCTAATAGGGGTTTCTGTGTCCCTTTGCTGTAAAATATATATATATATAAACTTGATCTCAATTTCATAAAAAAATGTGGTCATAGAATTCAAGTTCAGATGCATTCCTTATTTTGATGTTATGCTGGAAATTTCTGGAAGATTTTAAATTGTCTTTATGTTGCCACTAGAGGGTACTGTGGCTTTTTAAATAAAGCACTTTTCCTGGTCAAAGTTAAAGTCACACTCAACTCCAACAGCCCTATAGGGGTCATGCTAGTCTTGCATAGACTCCAGAGACTACGGAAACTAGGGAAAGAATAAGTACTATTGGCCTCAGGGATCCTATTCATACATGTTGATGGAGCAATATTAATCTATAGGCTTGTACACCACTATTGTCCTAGGAGAGAATGGTAGCCCTCACTGTGAGGGTCTGGGAAGGGCTGTGTAGGCCTACCAAGACAGGAGATATAAGGTCAGTACAGAACTGTTAACGCTATCCTGAAAGACTAAATACAACCTCAAACTGAATAGAATAATAACATATTCCAAAACGTATAGGCTACTTACAGTAACAAGCCCACCTTCCCATTCCAGCTTCCCGCTCACTATCTCTCTAGTCCAGTCTGTTCCAGTCCTTCAGCAGCAGCCTTATGTAACTTAAGGCTGCACTTAAATTGACTAATCAGCCACACCTTTAAATCAGGCAAGTGGAGCCATCTAGCTGTATTCTCTACCAGTTATTCAATAGCATTGACATCACACAATAACCCTCCTAAAGGATTTCACTACTGCCTGAGTCTATTTGCTTTGACAATCGCTTTTATTTGACACCCAGATGTTCTCTCTGAATTCCATAGCTTCGCTGTCAGGTACATTAACTGTGCTATCCACCTAGCCAGGTGGAGAATCTAGCAAACTGCATGCGCTGTTAAAAACAGGAGCTTCAGGCAATAGTTTAGGAGGGTGGAGGCATGAGGAGAGAAACAGAGAGTATATTTCAGCTTGTTTCCTTTTGTTTACTCCCCCTTAAATGTGTTTCAGTGTTAGACACTGCGTCCCGAATGGGACCCTATTCCCTATATAGTGCACTACTTCTACTGGTTCTGGTCAAAGGTAGTGCACTATATATGGAATAGAGTGACATTTGGGATGTATACGCCTCACAGGAAGAAACGTAGGTAATCATCTCGGCTCTTTCAGAAGATGGGGGACATGGTTTTCTTTTGGTTGTCTGATATTCTCCCAAAAAGAAAGTCCTCCAAGCTGGCTGCTTTTAGTAATAAAGCATTAATAACGTTTCGAGGACAATCACATAGGCCTAGAGGAGGCATACTGTATTTATATGTGTGTGTGTGTGTGTGTGTGTGGGGGGGGGGGGGGGGGGGGGCGCCTTGATTGCATTGAAATGAAATGTGATAAGTGCCATGAACCCCTATAAGCACCTCCATATGTTTTTGGTTAACTTTGAAGCTGACATTGAGCCTAACCTCAGAGGGAGCGTCCTAAATGACACCCTGTTCCCTTAAGAGTGCACTACTTTGACCAGGGCTCTGGTCAAAAGTAGTGCACAACATAGAGAATAGGGTGCCATTTGGGCCACAACCAGACTGTGACTGTGTGGCAGTGTTTGCATGACTGTTTGGATTTTGCTTGCAATGAAAATTTGGTCCGCTAATTTGGTCTGTGGTTTGACCGATGGGGTATGATTCTATTAGTGTACAATCCCTCCCATAAGGCTAATTGAGAATGGATTGCAGAAGTAATCATATTCAGATGAGGAGAGAGACCGCAGGAAGCAGATCTAAGAATGGTTGTATGCCAAAGGTTAAGGGAATTATATGGATTTTGTAATGTATGTTTTCAGACAGGGACCAGACACAAAATTGTCTGAGGCAATATCGACAATGATATAGTAACTATAGCACAGTCAATCACCACAAAATAAAAATCATAAGAAACTATAATGACTACATGTTGCAATTAGCATGTTGCGGTCTCTCACGACAGACTGTTGAGATGACCAGCATACACGGCACATTTGATTCTGGGTCCCCGAGATTATGTAGCAATAAATACAACAACACTTGACTTAATGCTGGAGAATACTATTGTATGGTACTATAATGCTTGTCATCAAAAAAATACAAAAAGTGTCTCTGTTGCAGTGTTTCTCTTCAGGTTTACTATTAGATTTGCCTAGATTCATCCCCTTGACCAATCTCCTGGTAGAGTGTGGGTGTATCTCAGTATGCATTCTGCACAGCAGTGACGGCCTCCTTGCACAGGGGGTCCAGTTTCCCATCTCCCCCTGTGGAAGGCAGAATAAAGGACTGTTACTCTATAAACACAATGTACTCAATGCCATTGTGACATCATAATCAGTGACTTGGACAATCTGATTTATCAGAACACGCTATGAAGATGGCTTCATATAGACGGCTCTAGAAGAGTGGTTTTCAACCTTTTCTTGCCCAGAGACCCCCTCCCAGGCAAATTGGCGACCCAGGGATCCCCATCATACGTTAGCAATTTTTTTTTGTCACGTTAGGTGAATGATAATGTAAAGGACAAGTAATCGACATTTTAAAATTAATAGATTTGGTAGATAGTTTTTCATTATTTTGAAGTATGAGGACACCCATTCAAATTAGTGGCTTCGACTATTTCAGCCAGTCGTTGCTGACAGGTGTATAAAATTGAGCACACGGCCATGCAATCTCCATAGACAAACAATGGCAGTAGAATGGCCTTACTGAAAAGCTGACTTTCAACGTGCCACATTTCCATCAAGTCAGTTTGTCAAATGTCTGCCCTGCTAGACCTGCCCCGGTCAACTGTAAGTGTTGTTATTGTGAAGTGTAAACGTCTAGGAACAACAATGGCTCAGCTGCGAAGTGGTAGGCCACACAAGCTTACAGAACAGGACAGCTGAGTGCTGAAGCGCATAGCATGTAAAAATGGCCTGTCCTCGGTTGCAACACTCACTGAGTTCTAACCGCCTCTGGAAGCAACGTCAGCACAAGAACTGCTCGTCAGGAGCTTCATGAAATGGGTTTCTCTCATGGTTTCTCATGTCTTATTCAGTTTCTTGTTTTTCTTTGTGCCTTTTGTAAATGAGCAACGAGGTGTCACCATTAGATTATTTTTCTAGTCATGTTTTTTAGTATGCAGCCGCACACAGGCCTAAGATCACCATGCGCAATGCCAAGCATCGGCTGGAGTGGTGTAAAGCTTGCCGCCATTGGACTCTTGAGCAGTGGAAACGCTTTCTTTGGAGTGATGAATCACGCTTCACCATCTGGAAGTCTGACGGGAACAAATCTGGGTTTGGCGGATGCCAGGAGAATGCTACCTGCCCCAATGCATAGTGCCAACTGTAAAGTTTGGTGGAGGAATAATTGTCTGGGGCTGTTTGTCATGGTTTGGGTTAGGCCCCTTAGTTCCAGTGAACAGAAATCCTAACGATACAGCATACAATGACATTCTAAATGATTCTGTGCTTCCAACTTTGTGGCAACAGTTTGGGGAAGGCCTTTTCCTGTGTCAGCATGAAAATGCCCCCATGCACAAAGCGAGGTCCATACAGAAATAGTTTGTCGAGATCGGTGTGGAAGAACTTGACTGGCCTGCAAAGAGCCCTGACCTCAACCCCATCGAAGACCTTTGGGATGAATTGGAATGCTGATTGCGAGCCAGGCTTAATCGCCCAACAGCAGTGTTGTAATGATGTGCGCTGAGAGTCAGGAGGGAAATTCAGGGAGTGAGTGTTTTAATAAATGAACACAACACAAAAATAAGAAACACAAACAATGTACAGAACTGACACAGGAACAGAAACAATAACGCCTGGGGAAGGACCTAAGGGAGAGACATATATAGGGAAGGTAATCAAGGGAGGTGATGGAGTCCAGGTGAGTCTGATGACGCGTAACAATTGTGACAGGTGTGCGCCATAACGAGCAGCCTGGTGACCTAGAGGCCGGAGAGGGAGCACACGTGACAAGTGCCCAACCTCACTAATACTCTTATGACTGAATGTAAGCAAGTCCACACAGAAATGTTTCAACATCTAGTGGAAAGCCTTCCCAGAAGAGCGGAGGCTGTTATAGCATCAAAGGGGGGACCAACTCCATATTAATGCCCATGATTTTGGAATGAGATGTTCGACGAGCAGGTGTCCACACACTTTTGGTCATGTAGTGTATGTAATTTTCTTAACCCATCTAGTGACTAAATAACAGCATAGGTTTCAAGTATCATGCTAGCTAGTCTTGGGTGTACGCCTAGGAGAAGTTACATGAGAGACGGGTGGGACGAAAGTAACACAATGTAAACTGATGACCTGGAATAAAATAAAATACGTTTTAAGCACAGGTCATTGTCTCCTCCAGCTCATATTGCTTTTATAATGTTAGCAAAATATCAACAAGTGACTGAATGTTTGAAAATGATATATGACATCATTAGAATTATGCCTTAATCAATTGGCTTGATGGATCAGCTTCTCACATAAGCTTTTATCAACAGGTTAGTGGTTAAAAATATATATCTTTATGATTCTGGGGGTCAATAACCTTGCATCAAGCCATGGACATTTAACATTTACATTTAAGTCATTTAGCAGACGCTCTTATCCAGAGCGACTTACAAATTGGAAAGTTCATACATATTCATCCTGGTCCCCCCGTGGGAATTGAACCCTGGTCCCCCCGTGGGAAATGAACCCACAACCCTGGCGTTGCAAGCGCCATGCTCTACCAACTGAGCCACACGGGACCACGTGTTAGCCTAGCATTGTAGCTAGCTGTCCCCCCATCCTCCTGTTAGCCTAGTGCTGGGGCTAGCTGTCCCCCCATCCTCCTGTTAATGGTCCGTTAGCAGTGCTGAGGGTGGTGCTGTAGAATGCTCTCCTCTCTCTCTGTAGACACGCAGGATGGCCTCACACATAAACCGGAACTGACACGTGGTCTGGATCATCATGGCCCTCTGGTCTCGGAGCGTCCTGATGATGTCCAGAGGGAACACAGGTCGACCGCTCTCCAACAGCGACAACGCCGTCTCCATGGTAATGAGAACACCTGTACGCCCAATCCCTGCGAGTGCACCATAAGTGGTGTGTCTCCTGTCCTCCTCTCTCTAACAGAGGTGATGAACAGCAGGAAGTCTGAGGGGTCATCAGGTACACCATGGTCTGGCCATGCTACATACTGCAGGTGGGTCACCGAACGCTCCTCTCCCAGCTGTGTGTGTGTTAGGGTGAATTGGCGTGTGACATAGGCCAGGTTGCATTCCTCAGAGTGGCAGCTGACCCTCAGGTACCCATAATCCCTCACTTCAGGAGGGTGTGGCCAGTACTGGTGGCACTTAGTCCGTCCTCTCTCGGTGAGTGTGGTGAGCATGATGATGGTGTGTGTGTGTTGCTCCCACACACTCTGCCAGAAGTGAGTGCAGGTCTGAGGCAGCGGTCCTTGAGCTGCAATGTAGCGCAGACACACACCAGACCCTGGGGACACCACCGTGATGTGGCTTGCATTGATGTAGTCCTCTTGGTCCAGAAGTACCACTCTGGAGACGTCGTAGGGCAGCACGTCCTTGTATCTGTTCTTGTCTGTGTTCTCAGGGAGACGAGCGCAGGCTACTGACAGGCCAGGCTTCCTCATGTACAGGTTCTCGAAGTGGAAGGTGAGAGTGCCTGTCTGGATCCCCCTCTCCAGTTGTTTCATGGACTCTTCAAGTGTCTGGCCTTGTTCTGATTGGCCAGGCAGAAGCAGTGGATCACCGTGTAATTGGCCAGTCAGAGACAGGGCAGAGGGAAACTGCAGCAGGGGGGCCACACGCCCTGGACCTTTGCGTCGTATAAGCAGAGCCAGTTCTCTGGAGTGGGACTCTCTGCTGGCTCTTATAAACATGACCACCTGGTCATGCGTGTGTTCAGAGATGTCACGACCGTTGATCAGCACGACCTGGTCACCTTCCAACAACCTTGGCTCAACCCGCCCCGCAGGGGAGTCAGGGTTGACCTGGGATATGGCCAGGGACATCTTCTGGTCCACGCCACCTTTGACATTGAAACCAAACTTTCCATCGTGATCAGGAGCGAGACGCACCAATAGCAGGTCGCCATCCCCCAGAGCACGCTTGTCCCGGTAGTGAGAGGTGTCCTTAATGTCTTCCTCTCCTGTGCCGATGTCATCAACCTGCGACCATCCGCCTCCTTGGCTGTGAGTGCCAGAAACACTGTGTGTAGGCGGAAATGTGATAAGCATGATGAGTTTGCCTTTTTAGAAGAGAATAAAGACATTTATTCTATCAAGGCACGAGGAGCGTGGTACAACTGGAGCATAGCAAGACTAGTAATTGAAAATCCTCTACCACATTCTCACTAAAGTGCGATTAGAAAAGTATGCTTAATATAGCTATTATGTGATCCATTTTAGTCCGATTAATATTGTAAGTCTAACTATTGTGGTTTCGCAACATTGCGATGTTGACGCATGGTTCATTGTCCTAAATGTCGAACCTATAGCATTACTTATTCAAATCGGCACAAACACGAACTTATGGCTGGTAGTACATTGGTTGAAATTAACGAGCGTTACAACCCAGAAACATGGAGATGAGACAAATATTGTGCACTTCTCGCCAGCTGTTACTTCTGTCCCAAGGCTGTGTTACTCCCGCCCCGCCGGCAAGTACAAAATTAACATTGCGGTAGTTTTGTTGTCGGTCTATTTACCATACCATCTATTTACCATAGAAATGAAATTACATTTGCTAATGGTAGAGGACACAGAAGTTGTTTGTCGTACAATATGGTGTCTCTAGCTCTATCGATCTCAGAGTAATTAGAAACAAAAAGCGTTACTTTCGTCACAGTGCTCCCCTATGTGTAATTGGCAGTTGAGAAATAAAGTTGACATCATTAGAAATAAGATATTGTCCTATTTCCTACTGTAGGTTTGTAATTCAAAATGTGTTTATTGTGTTATTGCTAGCAATATTCATAAAAAAAATGTATCCACTTTTTTGTTGCTGTTTTGATATATTTTCGCGGACCCCTAGAGGGGTGGCAGACTCCAGGTTGAATACCCCTGCTCTAGAATTCGTTTTTTTTTTTTTACAGATGAGGTCACAATCAGAGAGTGGACAAGGGTTAAATCCATGTGCATTCAGTTACAGTATGCTTACCTCACTCTGTGAAAACGATACATGTCATAATTGACCACAGGTAAGATTCTGTACAATTTGACAGAGTAATCTACAGTATCTACATTGAATTTACCAAACTCCAGCTGTTTTATGCTGCATGTATAGACACATTCTCCATTGACCACAAGTTCCAACTTGTTCCAATCAGACATTTTCTCCAAGACACTTTGATGTCCATTCTCTTTCAATGCAGCTAGGAAAGTTAGAAGACATGGATAAGTGACATTATCGGGAAAACTAAAAAGGTAGGCTACTAACTGCTCACTTATATAAAACTAAAACGCACTTTAAAAATGCACACAAGCCACTTTATGACGCTGCAATAGGCACACTTATTTGAATGTAGCCAAGGATTATATCTACCTTGGAGGCCAATCAGACGAAACGTTCTGTGGTCCACGATGCCACACGATTTATAAGGACCGTAGCGCACGATAACTACTGCATTTTGAGGCATTGTAACTATTGCTGATAACGCCTATTACCAACTAAACCTCTTCTATGTCCTGGATTAATTGCTGGACTGTGTTACGCACAGCAGTGTCCCTAACAACGGGGCGCGACCGTCATCTCCAAGGAAGTAATTTGCTGGTTTGGTGTGACGTCACTGTGAAGCCCTTTTGTGGAGAAGTCACCGCTCAATGTAATGCCGCGTTTATTAACTAGTCAAAACTAGGAAACTCTGAAATTGTAGACTTGTTAACTGGTTGTAGTTAAGCACATGCCGCATTCATTCAGTTAGCAAGTCGGAAATGTACGAGTTTCCTAGATAAGACTAGCACATGAACGCGGCATAACACATGCTGCCTGCAAGATACAGTATGAGTTATAAAATCATAGTTTAGTTTACGCGCAGACCGCAGAGTTTAACGCATTTATGACAGCATAGTGGCTGTACGTCATAACCAACAACATTATCAGCATATGAATGTTGCGGTCCTCTTTTGAAATACCCTTTACTGAGTCTTTGGTTAAACCTTTCAATTTGGTTGAATTACCTTATGTCATGTTATGTATGGTAAAGTGATTACATTTTACACTGAAGAGGTTTTTGCGTTTACAGGTGCTACATTTCCCTGTGGTACTAAAGTAATCTATGGGCCATATGTTACCCTGCAAGCTCAGACACTTAAATTATAAAGGTGCTCTGGTCACACCTCAACACGGAACACACCACACCCCCAAACACCTCCTGCTCTAGCCATAGGAGCGAATGACATCACCGCCCAGGCAGTCTTTTGAGTTGACTTTGGGTTTGTCTGTGGGTGAGGCAGGCAACTGCATCATGAGATAACTTTTGAGGGATGCTGCTTGTCCTGAGATTGAATTGATTGAATACCATGTAATTGGAGACCTTTGACTCAATTTTATGAATAAGCAAAGTCACGCAGTGACTAAACACACCGAGGCATAAATCTTACACACATAGGCCTATATGAGTCACACACAACCCCCATGTGCATGATCATCACACACACACACACACACACACACACACACACACACACACACACACACACACACACACACACACACACACACACACACACACACACACACACACACACACACACAAGCATTTGTCATCATCTAAGAGACCAAGGGGAGGAAGAGGGTTTTACACTCCAGCTTTCCAGCTTTCATCATTGTGGAATTTAGCATTCACAGCCTGTTCCAAAGGGCCTGTATTCTGTTCCCATGACTCTAGAACACATGACAGTGAGGGTGAATGTCTCCTGTGATTAGATTTGTTCTGAACACAGACGATCACTCGGATTCTCTTTAAAATGAAGTCACATTTATGATTCTACAAATCACAACACAGCAAAACGATCACATTTTGTAAATATGTTGCTGATTTTGTTTTTCAGATTGAGGAACCTCTAATGCTAGTCTTCCCTATTCATTCTCTAAAATCATTTGTATCTAATAAAATATTTCACTGATAAGCATAGGGAAGTGCAGGTAAATAAACCTATTAAAAGTGACACGTAATTTCCTTACTCAACCCAGTTAATCTCTAAAATCTTTTCACAATGTGCTCCACACATCTTTAGTGTTTAATCAGATCATGGAAAGACCTTCCTAAATCACCATCCACTTGATTCTGTAGCATCAACATAATCTGGGTAAAAGCTGCCTCTGGAAATAACAATGATCTGTCTAGATTCTCTCTCTCCTCTCTCTGTCTCTGTCTTCTGTCTGCCCTCTCTCTCTCTCTCTCTCCGCCCTCTCGCTCTGCCCTCTCTCTCTCTCTAAGGGCTTTATTGGCATGGGAAACATGCTTACATTGCCAAAGCAAGTTAAATAGATAATAAACAAAAGTGAAATAAACAATAAAAATGAACTGTAAACATTACACTAACAGAAGTTCCAAAGAATAAAGACATTTCAAATGTCATATTATATATATATATATATATATATATATATATATATATATATATATATATATATATATATATACACAGTGTTGTAATGATGAGCAAATAGTTAAAGTACAAAAGGGAAAATAAATAAACATAAATGTAGGTTGTATTTACAATGGTGTTTGTTCTTCACTGGTTTCCCTTTTCTTGTGGCAACAGGTTACAAATCTTGCTGCTGGAATTCACACTGTGGTATTTTACCCAATAGATATGTTTATCAAAAATGGATTTGTTTTCGAATTCTTTCATACATTTGGCAGGAGGCTAGGAAGTGCAGCTCAGTTTCCACCTCATTTTGTTGGCAGTGTGCACATAGCCTGTCTTTTCTTGAGAGCCAGGTCTGTCTTCAGCTGCCTTTCTCAATAGCAAGGCTATGCTCACTGAGTCTGTACATAGTCAAATATTTCCTTAATTTTAGGTCAATCACAGTGGTCTGGTCAATGTTTTCCAATGTGTCAAGTAATTATCTTTTTTGTTTTCTCATGATTTGGTCGGGTCTAATTGTGTTGCTGTCCTGGGGCTCTGTGGGTTCTGTTTGTGTTTGTGAACAGAGCCCCAGGACCAGCTTGCTTAGGGGGCTCTTCTCCAGGTTAATTTCTCTGTAGGTAATGGCTTTGTTATGGAAGGTTTTTCCCAAACCCTTTTAGGTGTTTGTAGAATTTAACGTCTTTTTTTGGATTTTGAAAATTACCGGGCTATCGGCCTAATTCTGCCCTGTATGCATTATTTGGTGTTTTACATTGTACAGTACACAGAGGATAGTTTTGCAGAAATCTGCATGCAGTCTCAATTTGGTGTTTGTCCCATTTTGTGAATTTCTTGGTTGGTGAATGGACCCCAGACATCACAACCATAAAGGGCAATGGGTTCTATAACTGATTCAAGTATTTTTTGCCAGATCCTAATTGGTATGTCAAATTATGTGTTCCTTTTGATGGCATACAAGGCCTTTCTTGGGTTGTCTCTCAGATCGTTCACAGCTTTTGTGTAAGTTACCTGTGGCACTGATGTTTAGGCAGAGGTATGCATAGTCTTTTGTGTGCTCTAGGGCAACTGTGTCTAGATGGAATTTATATTCGTGGTCCTGGCAACTGGACCTTTTTTGGAACACCATTATTTTTGTCTTACTGAGATTTACTGTCAGGGCCCAGCTCTGACAGAATCTGTGCAGAAGATCTAGGTGCTGCTGTAGGCCCTCCATGGTTGGGAACAGAAGCACCAGATCATCAGCAAACAGTAGACCTTTGACTTCAGATTCTAGTAGGGTGAGACCGGGTGCTGCAGACTGCTCTTGTGCCCTCGCCAATTTGTTGATATATATGTTGAAGAGGGTGGGGCTTAAGCTGCATCCCTGTCTCATCCCCCGGACCCGTGGAAAGAAATGTGTGTTCTTTGCCAATTTTAACCACACACTTTTTTGTTGTTTGTGTACATGGATTTTATAATGTCGTATGTTTTTCCCCCAACACCACTTTCCATCAATTTGTATAGCAGGCCCTCATACCAAATTGAGTTAAAAGCTTTTTTGAAAACAACAAAGCATGAGAAGACTTTGCCTTTGTTTTGGCTTGTTTGTTTGTCAATCAGGGTGTGCAGGGTGAGTAGGTGGTCTGTCGTACGGTAATTTGGTAAAAAGCCAATTTGACCTTTGCTCATTACATTGTTTTCGCTGAGGAAATGTAGAGTCTGCTGTTAATGATAATGCAGAGGATTTTTCCAATGTTGCTGTTGACACATATCCCACTGTAGTTATTGGGGTCAAATTTGTCTCCACTTTTGTGGATTGGGATCAGTCCTTGGTTCCAAATATTGGGGAAGATGCCAGAGCTGAGGATGTTAAAGAGTTTAAGTATAGCCAATTGGAATTTGTGGTCTGTATATTTTATAATTTCATTTAGGATACCATCAACCCCATAGGCCTTTTTGGGTTGTATATTGTCCTGTAGTTCATTCAATGTAATTGGAGAATCTAGAGGGTTCTGGTAGTCTTTAATAGTTGATTCTAATATTTGTATTTGATCATGTACATGTTTTTGCTGTTTGTTCTTTATTATAGAGCCAAAAAGATTGGAGAAGTGGTTTATCGATACATCTCCGTTTTGGATAGATATCTCTTCGTGTTGTTGTTTGTTTAGAGTTCTCCAATTTTCCTAGAAGTGGTTAGATTCGATGGATTCTTCAATTACATTGAGCTGATTTCTGACGTGCTGTTCCTTCTTTTTCTGTATTGTATTTCTGTATTGTTTTAGTGATTCACCATAGTGAAGGCATAGGCTCAGGTTTTCTGGGTCTTTATGTTTTGGGTTGGATAGGTTTCTCAAATTCTTTCTTAGGTTTTTGCATTCTTCATCAAACCATTAGTCATTGTTATTCATTTTCTTAGGTTGTCTGCTTGAAATTTTTAGATTTGATAGGGAAGCTGAGAGGTCAAATATACTGTTTAGGTTTTCTACTGCCAAGTTTACACCTTCACTATTATACTGAAACATTTTGTCCAGGAAATTGTCTAGAAAGGATTGGATTTGTTGTTGCCCAATTGTTTTTTGGTAGATTTCCACACTACTTTCCTTCCATCTATAGCATTTCTTAATATTATTCAGTTTTTTTGGCTTTGATGACTCATGACTGAGCATAGCTCTGTTCAAGTAGAGTGTGATGTTGCTGTGATCTGATAGGGGTGTCAGTGGACTGACTGTGAACGCTCTAAGAGACTCTGGGTTGAGGTCAGTGATAAAGTAGTTTACAGTACTACTGCCAAGAGATGAGCTATATGTGTACCTACCATAGGAGTCCCCTCGAAGCCAACCATTGACTATGTACATACCCAGAGTCCAACAGAGCTGCAGGAGTTGTGACCCATTTTTGTTGGTTATGTTGTCGTAGTTGTGTCTAGGGGGGCATATTGGGGAGCAAATGCTGTCACCTCTAGGTAGGTGTTTGTCCCCCTGTGTGCTGAGGGTGTCAGGTTCTTGTCCAGTTCTGGCATTTAGGTCGCCACAGACTAGTACATATCCCTGGGCCTGGAAATTGTTGATCTCCCCCTCTAGGATGGAGAAGCTGTCATCGTTAAAGTATGGGGATTCTATTGGGGGGATATAGGTAGCACACGAGGGCATTTTTCTCTGTAGAGATAATTTCCTTATTAATTTCTAGCCAGATGTAAAATGTTCCTGTTTTTATTAATTTAATAGAGTGGATTAGGTCTGCACTATACCAAATTAGCATACCCCATGAGTCTCTTCCCTGTTTCACATCAGGTAGTTTGGTGGATGGGACTTCCAGCTCTCTGTAGCCTAGAGGGCAACCAGTGGGTCTGTCTCCTTTATGCCATGTTTCTTGTATGATGACAATGTCTGTATTTTCAATTTCTTTGATGAAGTCTAGGTTGCTGCTCTTTAGGCCAAAGGCAGATGACCTCAGACCTTGTATATTCCAGGATGAGATAGTAAAAGCTTTGTGTTCCATAGTGTCTAGTGTTGTTTTTGTGTGGTTTAGGCCCGGACCATCACAGTAGGTTGGAGCAGAACATGTTGAGCATCTGATACATACCTCTTAGGTCGCAGGATGGAGCTTGGGTGGGTGTAATAGTGGGGGTTAGGCCTGTTGCTCTGCTCACGGCCTGGGCATATGTCCTGCTGTTATGTTGAGGTTCTTGCCGCAGGGGCGGGGAGCATGGGGTGGGCAGAAGGGGCTTAGGTCTGAAATGTGGAGGCCTACAGTTGAAGTCGGAAGTTTATATCAATCAATCAATCAAATTTATTTATAAAGCACTTCTTACATCAGCTGATGTCACAAAGTGCTGTACAGAAACCCAGCCTTAAACCCCAAACAGCAAGCAATGCAGGTGTAGAAGCACGGTGGCTAGGAAAAACTCCCTAGAAAGGCCAGAACCTAGGAAGAACCCTAGAGAGGAACCAGGCTATGAGGGGTGGCCAGTCCTCTTCTGCCTGTGCCGGGTGGAGATTATAACAGAACATGGCCAAGATGTTCAAATGTTCATAGATGACCAGCAGGGACAAATAATAATAATCACAGTGGTTGTCGAGGGTGCAACAGGTCAGCACCTCAGGAGTAAATGTCAGTTGGCTTTTCATAGCCGATCATTCAGAGTATCTCTACTGCTCCTGCTCTCTAGAGAGTTGAAAACAGCAGGTCTGGGACAGGTAGCATGTCCGGTGAACAGGTCAGGGTTCCATAGCCGCAGGCAGAACAGTTAAAACTGGAGCAGCAGCACGGCCAGGTGGACTGGGGACAGCAATGAGTCATCAGGCCAGGTAGTCCTGAGGCAAGGTCCAGGGCTTAGGTCCTCCGAGAGAGAGAGAAAGAAAGAAAGAAAGAAAGAGAGAAAAAGAGAGAAAGAAAGAGAAAAATAGAGAGCATTCACACAGGACACCGGATAAGACAGGAGAAATACTCCAGATATAACAGACTGACCCTAGCCCCCCCTACACATAAACTACTGCAGCATAAATAGTGGAGCCTGAGACAGGAGGGGTCGGGAGACACTGTGGCCCCATCCGACGATACCCCCGGACAGGGCCAAACAGGCAGGATATAACATACATACACATACGTAGGTTGGAGTCATTAAATCTCATTTTTCAACCACTCCACAAATTTCTTGCTAACAAACTACAGTTCTGGCAAGTCGGTTAGGACATCTACTTTGTGCATGACGAAAGTAATTTTTCCAACAATTGTTTACAGACAGATTATTTGACTTATAATTCACTGTATCACCATTCCAGTGGGTCAGAAGTTTACATACACTAAATGTCACAACTTCACAAATAAGTCGGCTCTTCTCCTTATTCGGGCGGCGTTCGGCGGTCGACGTCACCGGTCTTCTAGCCATCCCTGCTCCACTTGTCATTGTTCCATTTGTTTTGTCTTGTTTCCCCGCACACCTGGTTTACATTCCCTAATCACACTACATATATAGTCCCTCTGTTTCCCCCATGTCTTTGTGTGGAATTGTTTTGTTACATGTTTCGTGTTACGCGCCAGGCTGTTTTTTCCCCGGGTGTTGAACCCAAGTGTGTTTAATTGTTTAACTTATGCATTATTGTGACTGTTGTCGCGCTTTGCACTTTTGCCATTTGGCTGGAGGTTTTTGACGCAGTTGCGTCTGTCTGTTGTTACTTCTGCCAATTTAAGTGTGCGCCTGATCACAACTCTCCGCTCTCCTGCACCTGACTTCTTACCAGTAGCGCACAACCTGATACTAAAGTGCCTTTAAACAGTTTGGTAAATTCCAGAAAATGATGTCAAGGCTTTAGAAGCTTCTGATAGTCTAATTGACATCATTTGAGTCAATTGGAGGTGTACCTGTGGATGTATTTCAAGGACTACCTTCAAACTCAGTGCCTCTTTGCTTGACATCATGGGAAAATCAAAAGAAATCAGCCAAGACCTCAGACAAAAAATTGTAGACCTCCACAAGCCTGGTTCATCCTTGGGAGCAATTTCCAAATGCCTGAAGGTACCACGTTCATCTGTACAAACAATAGTACGCAAGTATAAACACCATGGGACCACACAGCCATCATACCGCTCAGGAAGGAGACGTGTTCTGTCTCCTAGAGATGAATGTACTTTGGTGTGAAAAGTGCAAATCAATCCCAGAACAACAGCAAAGGACCTTGTGAAGATGCTGGAGGAAACAGGTACAAAAGTATCTATATCCACAGTAAAACGAGTCCTATATCGACATAACCTGAAAGGCCGCTCAGCAAGGAAGAAGCCACTGCTCCAGAACCGCCATAAAAAAGACATACTACGGTTTGCAACTTCACATGGGGACAAAGATCGTACTTTTTGGAGAAATGTCGTCTGGTCTGATGAAACAAAAATAGAACTGTTTGGCCATAATGAACATCGTTATGTTTGGAGGAAAAAGGGGGAGGCTTGCAAGCCGAAGAACACCATCCCAACCGTGAAGCACGGGGGTGGCAGCATCATGTTTTGACTGGTGCACTTCACAAAATAGATGGCATCATGAATAAGGAAAATGATGTGGCTATATTGAAGCAACATCTCAAGACATCAGTCAGGAAGTTAAAGCTTGGTCGCAAATGGGTCTTCCAAATGGACAATGACCCCAAGCATACTTTCAAAGTTGTGGCAAAATGGCTTAAGGACAACAAAGTCAAGGTATTGGAGTGGCCATTACAAAGCCCTGACCTCAATCCCATAGAAAATTTGTGGGCAGAACTGAAAAAGTGTGTGGGAGTAAGGAGGCCTACAAACCTGACTCAGTTACACCAGCACTGTCAGGAGGAATGGGCCAAAATTCACCCAACGTATTGTGGGAAGCTTATGGAAGGCTACCCAACACGTTTGACCCAAGTTAAACAATTTAAAGGCAATGCTACCAAATACCTATTGAGTGTTTGTAAACTTCTGACTCACTGGGAATGTGATAAAATAAATAAAAGCTGAAATAAATCATTCTCTCTACTATTATTTCACATTCTTAAAAAGAAGTGGTGATCCTAACTGACCTAAGACAGGGAATTTTTACTAGGATTAAATGTCAGGAATTGTGAAAAAACTGAGTTTAAATGTATTTGGCTAAGGTGTATGTAAACATCAAACTTCAACTGTATATAGGGTGTGGCCAGGGTTTGCTTGGGGTGGTCTTGGGTTTGGCTGGCGATGCTGTGGCCTCGGTGCAGGTCCTTCAGGAGGGGGTCTTGCAGGTCTGGGAGGTTTGTCCGTTGCTCTGTTGCGTCTGTCTGAGGTGCTAGGGCTACGGTTGAGGGTAACGTCCTTCACGGTCCTGGCAAAAGTTGGGATTGCTGCCTTGTAGAGGTGGACCTGGTCGTAAAGGCTGTTAAAATCCAGGGTGGAGTGGTGGGCCAGGTAGACATTAGGTTTTGAGGCACAGTCTCGCGAAATGCTTGCATTAACCCGCTGTATGGTGGCAGGGTGAAAGTATTTTCGTGGTAGCAGGGTGGAGATAACCACTTGTTCAATCACTCCATTGAGTGCTGTGGCCACCCTTTCATGCTGGGCCCTCAGGTAATTTGTGCCTGTGTGAATTATGATGTGGCTGGGGGACCCTAGTCTGTCCTCCGACAACAGCTCCAGGGCATGCCTAGTGCTTGGGCACCAGAGTTTAGCTACTTTCTGTTTGGGAAAAGTTTATCCTCTTGAATGTATTTGTCATTTGAGTCAATGAGGAGCACAATCTCTGGCTTTTGTGTATCCTTAGTGGATATGTGGGGGTTGTCAAGAGGGCTATCAGGGGAGCTGACAGGGGGCCTGTAAGGAGGGTGTGGTCTGTTGGGTTGGTGGGTCCTGTGTTGCTTGTCCCATTGTGGTGAGGTTGTGGTCGTGGCTGAGGTGGGCTGTTCTGCTGGCTGTGAAACTCTCCTGCCATCGTTGGGCTCAAGAGTTTTCACACCTCTCACTTCACACTTCAGTGCTAATTGAAGTTGCAGCCAGGTCAGTTTTGTCCTAGCTGTTTGGTAGCTTATGTAACCGATGTGTTATGGCTAGCTACTTAGCGGGGTGCGCGCTAATAGCGTTTCAATTGGTGACATCACTCGCTCTGAGACCTTGAAGTAGTTGTTCCCCTTGCTCTGCAAGGGCTGCGGCTTTTGTGGAGCGATGGGTAACGATGCTTCCAGGGTGACTGTCTGTGTGCAGAGGGTCCCTGGTTCGAGCCCAGGTAGGGGCGAGGAGAGGGACGGAAGCTATAATGTTACACTTAGTAGCCTTATTTCTTAAGATTTATTTAACAAAATTAACTAGAAAATATTTACTAAATAAACTAAAGTGAATTAAAAAAAATAATAATCAAAAAGTAACAAGAAAATTACACAACAATAACGCGGCTATATACAGGGGGTACTGGTACCGAGTCAAAGTCCTTTGTAGTAATTGTTCATTCAGGTAATTTTGTCCAAAATCAAGGTTTTAGGTATGGAATTTTGATATGGATTGAAGTTTTTGATGTTGAGTTTAGTATTCTGTATAAGTCCTTGCAAAAGAAATCACGTTTATCTACATTAATCCAACTCTATTTCTATCTTTTTGCAGAAGAACTCAGGAGCCCATGAGCTCACTACCTCTCTCTCTTTCTCTCATCACCTCTCTCTGTCATTCTCTCGCCCTCCTATGATGTCATCAGTCTCACTATCTGCATAATAGGGTATTACGTTAACTATGTTAAGAGACAGAGCAGAGTGGAGGTGGAAACGGAATATAAACACAGCAAGACCGCAGTACTTAGTGCTGATGACAATATGGTACTGTAATGGCAAAAGGACGACTTCATCTCTATAGAACTGGGACAGACAGGTGTGTCCAAGATGTGAGCAGCTGCCCTGGGTGGTTTCTGCTTTGTGTTTGACCTGGGTCAGTGAGAGACCGCTAAAGCCTTTATTTCTTCGATTATCTGAAACAAAAGAGGGAAGATTTATTCGGGCTCAACAGGCAAATGTACGGGCCATTTCCTGAAGAGCAGGTACATCAATAGTCAAAGAAACACATGTTCTATGTCATCCCTCTTGCAGCGGTACTGCACCACTTCAAGTTGTGAGTGGATTTCATCAATCATGAAAGCTGATTACAATTAAGTCTGTATAGTTAAAGCGGGAATTCTTTCAGAGGGAAACCAGTGAACTAACAGGGGAATTCCCCACACAACCAGATGGTTCTCCTTTTAGCAAGAGAGGGACCATGACTGTATAATAATTCCCAGAGCTACGTTTGAAAATGTTTACTCTTGGAAGACAGATCCCTAATCTGTCGTGACCTAGTTCTAAATTCTTACTCCCTTCCCAAATTGCACCCTATTCCCTTTGTAGTGCGCTACTTTGACCAGGTTCCATACACTACGGTTGTATCTTAAATTACATCTTATTTCCTATATAGTGCATTATTTGGGGCGCATCCATAGTCTTTTCTCAATCTTATATAAGTAATATTCTACAAGATTTCGATGGATTTTGAGCTTCTCTTTATTAAAAATGTGTAAAATTCTTTTAAAAGACAAATAATTTAATAATGAGGGCATGTAAAAACATATTAGTATTATTTTATGTGCTGATGTTGACACCTATGAGGGTTGCAATCAGATCTAAACCATATTGCATGTACAATCATCACAGTAACGGTAATGTGTGAGTCTCACCTGTAAATAGCAGGGTTACAAGTCCTTAAAAATACTTTTTGTTAAGATAGTAAGATGATATGGATGGTTGTGAAGCAGTTATTCAAACACCAGCCATTGTTGCTTAGGCCCCTGAAATCGTCCTCATTTCAGCAATATTGGTTATTTTCTGTATCATTTAGAATATTTTCATTAATCGAAACATAAGAAGATATTTAGCTATGCTTATCAAAACAGTTTGACATAAATTGTCATGGTCAGCGCAGAAGATTTAAAGTCCTTCAGAGCAAAGTGTTTTTTGATGAGTGAAAAACGGCTTTGTCACAAAATGGTTGTTGAAACGCAGCTGAAACATGGCCTTGAATGGTGTCACAGGACAGATAGAGAACCGCTACTGCATACACAGTAGCTTGTTTGTTTAGCTACCAGTTGGAAAGTGTATCTTTACTTTGCATTGACAGTGATTCAAAGGCTCTCCAACATCATGTGGATGGATGAAAAGTATCGGCTGTGCTCAGCTCCTTTGGCAGTTTCTTGGGCATATGATGAAAACCTATTTGTCTAAGGCTAATCAGAACACATGTAGATAGGTGGCTTTAGTATCGACCCCTATTACGTTCCTGGCGGTGCATTTGTAGAAGCCCTGGTCTCTCTGTGTGGGGTTCTGGATGATGAGAGAGCCTTGTGGGTGGAGGTACTTGTTGCCAAAGAGGCGTGGCTGGGCACTGACCGCTAGCCGCGTCCTATCCGGCGTCTCCCAGGCAATCTCAGCTCGGGGGATCCCCGTGGCAACACAGTTCAGCTGGACTGCCACGCCATGGCGAGCGTATATCACGGGAGGCGGGCCATTGGTGATGCGAGGCAGGTACGCAATGACGATGACGGGCACAGAGAGCAGGGCGCTGCCGTACTCGTTGGCCGCTCGGCAGACGTAGGAGCCGCGGTCGTAGACGGACGCCTGCTGGATGGCGAGCGTTCCATTGGCTAGGACGGCGTAGCGACCGGCTCTCTGTGGCCGCCCCAGGACCACCCCACTGGGCAGGGTCCACGTCAGCCGGAGGGGGTCCCCCGTGGAGAGACAGTGGAGTTGGAGGCTCTCCCCATTCATAATACTGATGGGGGAGTTGTAACGGTTATTGATCTCTGGTTTCCTCTCCGGGGCTAAAGTAATAGTACGTTCCACTAGCCCGGCTACATTCCTCGCCAGGCAACGGTACATACCACTCTCAGAGACAGAGGGGTTAGTGATGACCAAGGAGCCGTCAGGTCGGTGGAAGAACTTGGAGAACTGGGCACCGCTCATGAGGGGGGAACCATTAGGGAGGATCCAGGTTACTGTTGGGGGTGCTGGGCCTCCTTCAAAGGAGCAGTTCAGGGTCATGGTACCACCTACCGTTAGAGAGAGGCTCTCTGTTTTGGGCCCTCTGAGCTGCGGCCTCTCTACCATCTCTCTAACCTCCAGGTGGACCATCAGCCTGGCCTCCCCGCCCTCGTTGCGTGCGATGCAGGCCAGCTGAGCCGAGTCGGTCCCCTTCGGCGAACGTATATCCAACGTACCGTTACGATGCACCGTCATTCTGCTTCCGTAGTATGGCGCCGGGAGAATGACGTTCTCCGGTAACACCCACATGACCTGGGGGATGGGTGTCCCCACGGCCTCACAGGCCAGCATGGTGCGCTGGTCCCTTATAGCCGTCACTCTGATAGTGTTGACCATACCTCTCAGTCCGTTGATGGTTGGCGGCATCACAAGGACGTCCACCCTGGTGACTTTGCTGTCCTGGCCGGCACTGTTCCTAGCTGTGCAGGTGTAGTTACCAGCATCAAAGCCTTGTGCCTTCTGGACCACCAATGTACCATCATTATGGACCTGGTACTTATCAGAGGAGGAGGCAATGGCCCGGTTAGTGGGGGAGAGCCATGTGATGACTGGTGTCGGCTCTCCCTTGGCGCTGCACTTCAGAGACACGGTCTCCCCATAAAGAACCCTGATGACTTCAGGGCTTTGAGTTTTGTCTCTGATGATCGGAGGGTCCGCCACCACCTTGACGTGAACCTTCATCTCATCCTTCCCTATCTGGTTCTCAGCGTAGCAGGTGTAGTCTCCTTCCTCTCTCATCCCCACGTCGTTGGCGTACAACGTCCCGTTGTCGAATACTACGTATCTGGGGGGTGGGAGGGGTTGGGTGATTGTTTGAAAATTGTACTGTGATCCTTATCGACTATGCAGTTAATGTGCTTCAATAACAGATTGTGTGTAAATACTGTATTATGTGATTCAATAACATATTACGGTACGTGTGAAGTTAGATGTGATTCAACAAATAGCAAGTACCTGCGGGTGCGGCCACCTCTAGCCCTACTATCCGTCTGTTTCAGTGTGTTGATCATGGTGCCGTCCGGCAGAGCCCAGCGGATCTCAGGGTTGGGGAGGCCAGACGCTACACAGTCCACCTTCAGGTCTCCTCCGTACATCACCTTCAGATTCAAAAATATTTCTTGTCTATCCAATCGTACATTAGACAGAAAATCAACCCGAAATATTTGCATGACACTCACATGCAACACATTCAAATATCACATTAAGAACACCAAGGTTCTGCTCCATATGGCAACCTAACCCCTATACAGTGCACTCTTTTTCACTAAGGCCCATAGGGCTCTGGTCAAAAGTAGTGCACTGTACAGGGAATAGGGTACCATTTGGGATGTGGCCCATTATTTACATAGAAACCTAAGACAAAAGACAGACCTTCTGACTGGCCAGCAGCTGCTTCTGCTCAATCTTGGCCGGCTTGGTCAGCACGCTAACCCTCAGAAGCATGTAGTCGTCCCCTATCTTGTTTCGGGCCACACACAGGTAGTCCCCATCATCTTTCTCTGTCATGGCCTGGATGGCCAGAGAACCATTGGTGAACACCCTTATCCTGGGGTCGAAGCTGAAACGCCCCCCCCCAACAAAAACAAGTTTTTATAACAGTATGTCCTGCTGTCCTGCTGTTAATAGCAACCATTTTAGGTATTTTTAAAATGTTTTTTCAGCTAACCTTTAGGGAATAGAAAATGTGCCTGTATGATTTCACAGTAAACCTTCTCATTCATGATAACATCTGATGATGATAGTTGACATACAATGCCGTCAGAAAGTATTCATACCCTTTGACTTATTCCACATTTTGTTGTGTTACAGCCTGAATTCAAAATGGATTCAATATATTTTTTTCCCACAATACCCCATAATGACAAAGTGTAAACATGTTTTTAGAAATTTTTGCTAATATATTGAAAATAAAATACACACATATTTCATTTACATAAGTATTCACACCCTTGAGTCAATACATGTTAGAAGCACCTTTGGCAGCGATTACAGCTGTGAGTCTTTCTGGGTGAGTCTCTAAGAGCTTTGCACACCTGGATTATACAATATTTGCACATCATTATTTAAATAATTCTTCAAGCTTTGTTAAATTGGTTGTTGATCATTTCTAGACAGCCATTTTCAAGTCTTGCCATACATTTTCAAGCCGATTTAAGTCTAAACTGTAACTAGGCCACTAAGGAACATTCTTGGTAAGCAACTCTAGTGTATATTTGGCCTTGTGTTTTAGGTTATTGTCCTACTGAAAGGTGAATTTGTCTCCCAGTGTCTGTTGGATAGCAGACTGAACCAGGCTTTCCTCTAGGATTTTGCCTGTGGTTAGCTCTATTTCCATCTCTTTCTATCATAACTTGAAAATATGATGAGTGGTACTCAGTGATGTGTTGTGTTGGATTTTCCCCAAACATAACGCTTTGTATTCAGGACATAAAGTGAATTTCTTTGCAAACAGGATGCATATTTTGGAACATTTTAATTCTGAACAGGCTTCCTTCTTTTCACTCTGTAATTTAGGTTAGTATTGTGGAGTAACTACAATGTTGTTGATCCATCCTCAGTTTTCTCCTATCACAGTCACCATTGGCCTCGTGGTGAAATTCCTGAGCGGTTTCCTTCCTCTCTGGCAGGAAGGACGCCTGTATCTTTGTAGCGACTGGGTGTACTGATACACCATCCAAAGTGTAATTAATAACTTCACCATGCTCAAAGGGATATTCAACGTCTGCTTTTTAAATCTTTACTCATCTACTAATAGGTGCTCTTCTTTGCAAAGCATTGGTGGTCCCTGGCATCCCTGGTCTTTGTGATTGAATCGGTGTTTGAATTCATTGCTCGACTGAGGGACTTTATAGATAATTGTATGTGTGGGATACAGAGACGTGGTAGTCATTCACAAATCACGTTAAACACTATTATTGCACACAGACCATGCAACTTATTATGTGACTTTTCCCTGCCATAACAAATGGGTTGAATACTTATTGACTCAAGACATTTCAGCTTTTCCTTTTTTACATTTTTTTTTTTAAATGTCTAAAAACATAATTCCACGCTGACATAATGGGATCTTTTGTGTAGGCCAGTGACATAAAATCTCAATTTAATCCATTTTAAATTCAGGCTGTAACAAAACAAAATGTGGAAAAAGTACTGTAAAAAGCACTGTACATACAGACAATGGCCTGTAGTGCATATTAGACAGTGAGTGAAAAAGATGCCAGAAGATGCATACCTGTACTGGGAATCCACTAGTTTCTTAGAGGGGGTCCTCCAGACGATCCTGGGCTCTGGTTTTCCTGTGGCAATGCAGTCTAGCCTCAGCAGCCCCCCATAGACCACGTCAGTCCTCTGGGGAGACGAGGAGGTAATCCTGGCCTTGGTGGAGGATGGGAGTCTCAGTACTGTCAGAATGCTGGTTCTCCTGGAGGCTCCTACCGCATTACTGGCCACACACTCATATCTCCCTGCATTGCCTTGGCCTAGCCCACGGATGTACAGGGTCCCGTTGGGGAAGACAAAGAAATTACGGCCGTTGACGAACTGCGAGGTGAGGAGCTGGACTCCGTCGGGCGTGGTCCAGCGGATGATGGGCGTAGGGGCTCCTTTGGCGGTGCAGTGGATGTAGGCCGTGCTGCCCTCGGGGAGGGACATGTTCTCATAGCGAGGTTGTTGAATGACTGGAGCCAAGGCTGCCACATGGAGACGGACAGAGACTGTATCGGCTCCCGCCACGCTGCTGCCGATACATTTATAGATCCCTCTGTCTGTGTAGCTGGCCTGGGTTATCCGGAGAGTACCGTTACCGAGGAGGTCCACACGCTTGGGGCCAGACTGGGGGCCACTGGCTGGGTTGTCAGGGCCCGGGGCTGGGGGGGCAGTGAGGTGGACCCTGTCAGGCAGCACCCAGGTGACCCGGGGCATGGGATGTCCCTGTACCTGGCACTCCAAATCGATGCCGTCTCCGTGGTACACGGTAGCATCGCGGTAGCGTGGCTGGAGCACTCTGGGATGCTGGGCCAGGACCATCAGGGAGACCACCATCTTGTCCACGCCATACTGGTTCTGGACCATACAGAGGTACTGGCCTCGGTCCTGGGGCTGGCTGTTACGGATGATAAACGTGCCGTTGGGATGGACCTCGAACCTCTGGACCCGAGTGTTCTGGGCTACTGTCGCTCCTGCATGAATGAAAAGAACACATGTTTCAAGACATCGAGCAGATTAAAACAATGCAGATAAAGGATTACTTCTACAACATGTTGTCTGTTGACAAGAATGGAGCATAGCTTATATCATGACAAATAGGATTCTCCTTTTTTTTGTTACATTAACAGGCGGATGTTCTATGAAGAGGGGAGAACAGAAACGGAAGTACTGTTATACATACCAGTGGAGACTCTCGTCCAGGAGAGGAAAGGCTTGGGCTCCCCTACAGCCACACAGGGCAGCTGTGCATCCATCTCTGCATTCACTGTCACTGTCTGCACATCCACATTGGTGATCCGGGGCTTCCCTCTTACAGCAGGTCCTGCTACGGATGGTCTCTGACCACCTCCCGACACCCCACCTGATAACCCCTGTGTCTGGGTAGGGGTCTCTGTCCTCTGGCCCCCACTGGACGGACTCTGAGGCTTCGATGAAGACACTAATGAAGTCTGAGAAACGCTCATTGTGGTGGTGGGAGTGAGAGTGGTTGTAGTGGTCGTCTGTTTGACCATCTGGGTGTTTGTGTTTGTGACTGTCCTGTGCCTGTGGGGTGTTCTGGGTTCTGTGGTGGTTGGTTTAACACCGGTGACTGGATCAGGTCTGATGTCAGTTGACTCTAGTTTAGTAGTGGTGTGGGAGTCGGCTGGTGGTGGTTGTCTGTTGGGGTCAGATCTGGTGATTAGGATGGAGTCTCCTCTGTTGAGGATCGGGTTGTTCCTCTGGTCGGGTTGAGAGATGAGGACTCTCTCTCTGTGACTGTCTGGGATGTGGTTGGAGTTGGAGGGAACCTCCACTGTTCTGGATGAAGGTTGGGTCCTGACCCTAGTGGATGGAGTGTTTAGTACAGGGTTCTGAGGCTTCACCCTAGAGGGGAAAACTACAGATGCCCTAACTGATGTGGAGGTGAGAGGTGACATAGTTGGAGTAACATCCTTTGTTGTAGTAGCAGCAACAGAAACGGCAACATTTTCCACTGGTGTTCGGGCTTTGCCTGTGGTGGATGTGCTTTCTCTGATGTTATAGTGCCCATCAGAGGTTGTTCCGGGCTTAACAGTGACTGTTTTAGAAGGATCAGATCCGTGATAAGAGCTTTCAGATGTCACCGGCATTTCAGTGGTACTAACCCGAGCCTTCTCATGTTCTACCTCTTCATGAAAGGGCTCTTTTGTTGAGGCACCCGGGGCGTGTGTTGTGCCGTGTGCACTGGTTATTTCATGCCGGATAGACGGAGACACGCTGTCAATCTCTTTGACCGGCACTTTTTTAACCTCCGTCGTACCTGTTGTATATCGATTGTCTGGTGTGTTGAGCTGTCCATCTGGTAGCAGTCCCGGTCGAGTGTTGCGGTTCTCCGGGGACTTGTCAGGACTTGGAACAGGGTGAAGGTCTACGGTATCGCTGCCTCCTCTTTGTGTTGTCTCGGTTGGTTTAACTGCAGGAAGGGGGATGCTTGTAAATTTCCCCTGATTGGCTGTCGTGTGCACAACCGAGTGCTCTGGGACTGGGCTCTGAGTGTTCGGAGTCTGAGAGGCTCTTTCTGGGGCTGTTCTGTGATGGCTACTCTGGGATGATTGTTTATATGTTTCTGTTAAAGAGGTTGTGGGAGACGCCAGTGGGGCTGGTGTGCTCCTGAACAGTGGTTTGGCGTGTGGTGAAAGGGTGCCCTTTCGAGTTGTAGGCTTCACTGAAGGGTCAATCCTGTCTTGGTATAAAGAGACTCCTGTGTTCTCTTCGTGACTCACTCTGCCTGATGACGTTGCTTGGCTGCCCGTCGATGGAACTGCGGTATTAAACCTGTCCGTCATGCTTTTGGCCTTGTCGAACATTTCTATTTTAATCCATGTGGCAGTGGTTGCCTTGGTAGTTGTTGGGAGCGCGTCCATAGGTGTGGCTGAGGTTGTAAAATCACTTCTCAACGGATTATTAGGCTTTGGCTTCTTTCTACCCGTATTGGGCCTTCTTCTCCTGCCCCCACCCCCATTCCTCCTCCTGGAGTTCTGGTTTCTGAGTCGAGTAGCCACCTCACCTGGAGTTTCCTTCCTCATATTCACAGCTGAAGTGAGCTCGGTTGTGGGAGAGGGAGTGCTGAGTGGAAGATAGGTTATATTCGACGTTGTTTGCTGCTTTAGCTGTGCATGTGTTTCTAGTTTAGCAGTTGTGCTCTGAGTCTCAGTGAGAGAGTGATCAAATTCATCGCTCTCTGTTTCCGATTCAGAGTACCCTCTAACTGTGGTGGTGGTGAGTGATGGGTCAAGTTCAGCTCTGTCTAAATATGCGTCACCTCCTTCATTATAGCTGTTAACAACACTGGGTTCGTTAGCGTCTTCCGCCCCCTGATTATCCTCAGATGTGGGTGAGATATCAGACTCTGTAACCGCGTCACCATCTGTAGCCAAAGCGGTGGGGGTGGTGCTTTGATTTTCTCCTTGTAAAGAATCGTGGTATGAAGAACTGGTCCAGACGTTCACACGCAGCTGACCCAGGGTCTGGGAGTGTGTGGGTGTGACTGTGTGCCTGCCTTGCGTCTCTGTGTGTGTGACAGTGTTACTGAGCTGCTGGGGAACAGATGTGACAGGCTCTGTGACCGGCTGCGTGAAACGGGCATGATTTGTGCCTGTATCCGCATCGGAGTCTGTGGTGTAAGTAGTGTGCTGAGTGGGTGTATGCGGTATAATAGTGGGTGTGTATGGCTCTTTCTCCTCTTCCTCGTGGAGGTCGTCTATTGATCCCTCTATGTTGTCCGGAGACTCTGTCTGCTTAGCGCTGGCTGTTGTTGTTGACTCCTGATTCGTCTTTGTGGTGAGGTGAGTTGAGCTGGGTGTCATGATAGTGTTACCCTGTCCGTTCTTGTCACGGATTTTGGCCAAAATGTCCGCCCACTTCTCCGGGTCTATATTTTTGTTTGCCACGTTAATCCTCCTCCTCGTCCCCACTGTGTTTTTCTTGTCTTCATCATTTGTCCCTGTCGTGGTTGCTTTTCTAGGTACAGCAGGTCGCCTCCATGTGTTTCTAAATGGATGTCCACCACCCCTGTTTGAACTTTGACCTCTCCGCCGATTCATTAGCTCCACACGGCTCAGGGATGAGGATGAGGAGGAAGAGGAGGAAGACGAGGAGGGGACTTCCTCCTGTGCGCCCTCATTGTCCCCTGATGCCTCCTCAGTGTTCTCCATGGGGGCTTTGACCCTGATGTTGACCCCTGAAGCGGACTGTGGCCGCATTCTCCTCAGTGGTCGCATCTCTGCTCCTAACTGTCTGGTGAGAGTCACCTTAGTAGCCAGGGAATACACACCATGCTGGTTCATCGCCACACACTTATAATATCCACTGTCTGTCAGTCGACTCTCTGGGACTCTCAGAGTTCCGTTGGAATACACCAGCGCTCTAGAAGAGTTGACTCTGTGACTCACTATGTTGCTGTCAGGAAGGATCCAGTTAATCTCAGGGTCAGGAGAGCCAGACACGACACAGTTCAGAGTGAGAGGGACACCGGTGAACCCCTCTACGAGGGTAGGCGCCGTCTCATCCCCTCCAAGAGGGGGAGGACTGGAGGACTCCTCGACCGTCAGGCGGAAAGGGAGGACACTGAGGTCGTCAGAGACCTGGGCGATACAGTAATATATCCCTGAGTCTGAGTGTCCTACAGTTTTAATATCCAACCTGCCGGTGCTCGACACTGACACCCTGTTGTCTGGGCTGCTGTACGGTGCCTCCAGCTGGGTCCCGTCTGGCAGCATCCAGTGAACCACCGTGTCTCCTGAGCTCAACACGTTACAGTCTATTACAGCAGCGCTGCCCACTACAACACTCAGCGTCGTCCTGGTAGCGTTTGTGTTCTCTATCATGACCCATGTCCTGCGTTGTCTGCGCTCCAGCTCAGACTCCACGGTCTGTGTGAGGTGGGTGCTGAGGATCAGCTTGACGCTCTTCCCAGTGGACTGGGGCCTGTTCAGCTGCAGGTCCACAGAGCTCTGCATCAGCCAGGATGGTTGAGCTACCATGTTAGCCTTAACCCCTGTGTAGTACAACGCGTCTCTCTCCAGGTCTTGCCTGTACCTGGAGATCAAGTTTGAGTTTATTAGAAAAAAACACATAACATAGCAGTATGAAATTAGATGCTCTATATCACGTATTGAACTCAAGGCCCATTCAATCCGGCCTGCGGGTGGTTTGATTATTATTAATATATACAGTACCAGTCAAAAGTTTAGACACACCTACTAATCTTTTTTTATTTTTACTATTTTCTACCCTGTAGAATAATAGTGAAGACATCAAAATGATTAAATAACACATATGGAATCATGTAGTAACCAAAAAAGTGTTAAACAAATCAAAATAGATTTTATATTGGAGATTCTTCAAAGTAGCCACCCTTTGCCTCGATGACAGCTTTGCACACTCTTGGCATTCTCTCAACCAGCTTCGCCTGGAATGCTTTTCCAACAGTCTTGAAGGAGTTTCCACATATGCTGAGCACTTGTTGGCTGCTTTTCTTTCACTCTGCCGCCCAACTCATCCCAAACCATCTCAATTTGGTTGTGGTCGGGTGATTGTGGAGGCCAGGTCATCTGATGCAGTACTCCATCACTCTCCATCTTGGTCAAATAGCTCTTACACAGCCTGGAGGTGTGTTTTGGGTCATTGTCCTGTTGAAAAACAAATGATAGTCCCACTAAGTGCAAACCAGATGGGATGGCGTATCGGTGCAGAATGCTGTGGTAGCCATGCTGGTTAAGTGTGCCTTGAATTCTAAATCAGTCACCAGCAAATCACCCCCACACCATCCCACTTCACGGTGGGAACCATGCGAAATCATCCGTTCACCTACTCTTCGTCTCACAGAGACACAATGGTTGTGGAACCAAAAATCTAAAATTTATACTCATCAGACCAAAGGACAGATTTCCACTGGTCTAATGTCCATTGCTCGTGTTTTTTGGCCCAAGCAAGTCTCTTCTTCTTATTTGTGTCCTTCAGTAGTTGTTTCTTTGCAGAAATTTGACCATGAAGGCCTGATTCACGCAGTCTCCTCTGAACAGTTGATGTTGAGATGTGTCTGTTACTTGAACTCTGTGAAGCATTTATTTGGGCAGCTATTTCTGAGGCTGGTAACTCTAATGAACTTATCCTCTGCAGCAGAGGTAACTCTGGGTCTTCCTTTCCTGTGGCAGTCCTCATGAGAGCCAGTTTCATCATAGCGCTTGATGGTTTTTGCGACAGCACTTGAAGAAACTTTAAAAGTTCTTGAAATTTTCCAAACTGATTGGCTCAAACGCATTAAGAAGGAAAGAAATTCCACAAATTAACTTTTAACAAGGCACACCTGTTAATTGAAATGCATTCCAGGTGACTAACTCATGAAGCTGGTTGAGAGAATGCCAAGAGTGTGCAAAGCTGTCAAGGCAAAGGGTGGCTACTTTAAAGAATCAAATATAAAATATATTTTCATTTGTTTAACACGTTTTTGGTTACTACATTTTCTACATCTACAATGTAGAAAATATTAAAAATAAAGAAAAACCCTGGAATGAGTAGGTGTCCAAACTTTTGACTGGTACTGTACATTTATTTATTTTTGTGGGAAAAAACCAATCTCAATCAATATTTAAATTGACTAAAACCAAATCAAGACTGTGTAGAAATGATAATGGACCTACATTTACAGTCTATTCACTCTGTCCAGCTAGCTAACAGTCATCGAAACGAAAGCTAGACAGTCAGGGAGCATCGAAAAATAGAGTGAGGACAATTTTTGGCACATTTTGATGGCAAGGAAATACAATACATTTTAAGTGTGGCCCTTTGGAACTCAGTGAAGACTGAATGCGGCCCTTGGGGAAAATGAGTTTGACAACTGTGCTCTGTATTGAGGACCAATCTGAAATGAACAAATAAAATCACACATGGGCAAATCCTAACTTCCACAAACGTTCACGTGCATTGATCTCAATGCATGACTAAGTGAAAATGTTACTCAAGTAGAATTTGGCCCATAATGATCAGTTAAAAAGCGGTTTCTTAATCCAGCCTACCTGTAGCTGGGCACCGGCTCCTTAGTCAGCATGATCTCTCTCTGCAGGTGAGCGGGCGTGTCGCTATAGTAGGCGATCAGCTTCCAGAGTCTCTCATAATTGTCCCTGTTGATGGGACACTCCAGATCCACGGAGATACTCACATTAGAGGCCAGCTGCAGAGGGTTGACCTGCTCCCAGCTGACCTTAGACAACTCTCTGCGGGGCTCTCCGACGCTGCACTCCAGATCCACTTTGTTCCCATGTTCGTCCGTCAGGCCTAAGGTAATGTTGCCAAATGGCCCCTTGAACTCCTCCAGGGTCATGACCTCGGTCTCTGTGTCCTCTGGGGTCGTAGGTTGATCAGGGGAGGTGATAACGGGGCTGGAGCAGCCCAGTGTGTCCAGGCCCAGGACTTCTTTCATTCGTAAGTTCTTTGGGGAGTAACACATAAGGCAGAGCTGACCTCCTGGGTAGGCCCTGTCCTTTTTACACTTCAGCACACCTATAAAGAAAGGAAGACGAGAGGGAACATTAACATCATTATCCGATGTTTGGAATTCCGAGTGTGAAGGTTGGTTAGGTTTTGGACATACATTTTCAAGGCACAAATGTGTAAAATGAGCATTGATCCAATTGTATCTGCCATCACTGACAAATACGTACATTCACTGAGTAGCTGGTAAATAAAATACATAACCTGGTGAGTTTTTGTTCCAGTCGGGGAACCACTTCATCCTGCAGTCACATGTCCAGGGGTTCCCATGCAGGAAGAGGTTCTCCAGCTGGGGCATTCCTCCCAGCAGCTTCTGGGGCAGCGAGGTCAGGCTGTTCTCCGACAGGTACAGGTGCCTGATGAATCGATAAGGAGACAGGAGGGACATTATAACGTTAGCTTCAAACATCTTGGCTCCATCTCAATTCCTCCTTCTGTGATTCCTCACATCCTATTTCCTTGCCTCATTTTCAACTGCATTAGAGAAGGTCCCACCCCTCTGACCTTCTACAATGGGTTTTGAGAAGACGGTGAGGAGAGAGGACGCAAAGAATCGAGGAAAGATGAATTGAGAAAGTGCCCGATACTATGATAAAACTGATAAAATATTGTCCAGAGCATTATGGGTACTGTAGTTCATCATGCTCGGCTTCACCTGAGGGTGGAGACGTGGAAGTGTCCCATCATGGAGAAGGTGGAAAAGGTAGAGGGGTGGAGCTGCTGCAGTCTGTTCCCCTCCAGCTGTAGGAGACGTAGGGAGGTGAGGCCCTGAAAGGTGTCTGGTTGAATGAACTCCAGACGGTTGTGGTCCAGGTGGAGTCTGGTCAAAGACCACAGACCCTGGAGAGTGTGTCTGTTGATCTCCTTCAGTTTGTTATAGCTCATTTTCAGCATCTGAGGGAAAGAAAGGCAGAGGTGAGTGAGTTATCATCCTAATAGAATAGAGCAGGGTTTCCCAAACTTCAAATAACCAACTCATCATCAAGCTTTGATTATTTGAAAACAGCTGTGTAGTTCTAGGCCAAAAAAACTAAGCTTCAAGTTCCTTGGTGTCCACATCACCAACAAACTAACATGGTCCAAGCACACCAAGACAGTCGTGAAGAGGGCATGACAAAGCCTATTCCCCCTCAGGAGACTGAAAAGACTTGGCAGAGCCTCAAAAAGTTATACAGCTGCACCATTGAGAGCATCCTGACTGGTTGCATCACTGCCTGGTATGGAAACTGCTCAACCTCCGACCGCAAGGCACTACAGAGGGTAGTGCGTACAGCCCAGTACATCACTGGGGCCATCAAAGACCCCAGCCACAGACTGTTCTCTCTAATACCGCATGGCAAGCGGTACCAGAGTGCCAAGTCTAGGACAAAAAGGCTTCTCAACAGTTTTTACCCCCAAGCCACAAGACTCCTGAACAGGTAATCAAATGGCTACCCGGACTATTTGCAGTGTGCCCCCCCCCCCACCCCTCTTTTACACTGTTGCTACTCTCTGTTTATTATCTATGCATAGTCACTTTAATTCTACCCACATGTACATATTACCTCAAATACCTGGACTAACCGGTGCCCCCGCACATTGACTTTGTACCGGTACCCCCTGTATATAGCCTCGCTACTGTTATTTTACTGCTGCTCTTGAATTATTTTTTATTTTATTTTTTACTTAACACTTATTTTTCTTAAAACTGCATTGTTGGTTAAGGGCTAAGTAAGTAACTAAGCATTTCACTGTAAGGTCTAACCCTGTTGTATTCAGCGCATGTGACAAATAACATTTGATTTGTACCTGTAAGGACATGAGATCCCTGAAGGCCCCGTTGGGAATGTTGTGGAGATCGTTCCCATGCATCAACAGAAGCTCCAGCTTCCTCAACCCAGCCAGAGAGGTCTGGGTCACATGGTTTATGGTGTTAAACCTACAGGAAACAACGACGACACAAGCAATTCATGACTGACTATTAACTTACTTGACGTGTTCTTTGTGGAGCGACGTGCCTTCGTTTCTGACTGTATAAGAAGAAATGGCTAAAGACATGACTGAACTTAAATCAAAACATTGTCAATAAAGGTGGCAGTTGGGAACATATACAGTGGGTGGGCCTTTCTGTTATTTTTAAGAAATAGCTCATATGTAAAATGACTCAGTAAAAAGCATGGGGTATATAATAAGCATACAATAAGATTACATCAGACTTCACTGTAGGCATATTGCATTATGCACATTTACTTGTGACTTGCAGAGAGATTAATTTCAGGCACATGCTCAGCACATGTTTAACTGTAAACAATTCTAAAGGCCTCTAATTGTATTGGCCTACAATGCACATGCATAAATACAAATCGTATACTTTATGCACTTCACATTTTACACATACTGCACGTCTGTAGGTATAAGTTATTGTGCACGACGCTTGTTTTTTAGGCCTATGGTCTCATTGCGGGTCATTGAATAAAGTCAATCCACCAGGCTTACCCCAGGTTCATGCGCTCCACTTGTCTGGGTATGCCGGCGGGCACCGCGAGCAGGGAACGGAACGTGCAGTGCACCTCTGTGGCCTGAGGACACGTGCACTGGCGCGGGCAGGGGAGACTTGTAACTGGCACCATCAGCACGGACAGTATCAATATGAATGCGGCGGGACAATCCATCTTCAGCTGCGCATCCATCCACCACAAAGTGTTCCTACCTCCTATCACTGGAGGGTTACAGATTCATTATTGGCTCATTTCAGTAGTACTCAAACACAAATGAAAAGGTGAGCTCTGACAAAAAATCGTTTTGACTATGCGCGAAATTAGTGACCTCTGTATGAACGCATCTTTACGCACATCAAACATGGTATGACCTGAACCGAAAGGAAAATATGAAACATCTCACCTTAGATTGTTTTATAAACTTTTATTTAGATCCAGACTCACTGTATCCCATTTTACCATGGCTTTGGTGTCTCCTCAACGCCACTCCTCACGAAGCGCATAACTCCATAGTTATACAGTCCTATAATGACAAACTCCCCAAAGAATAAAATAGTTACAACAAATTCCGATGTAAAATCCGTAGACAGAAATGCGCACAGGGCTTCGATAGACTGTTTGAAGTATCCGTTTAGTTTCGTGTGTAGCCCCTTGAGAAACTTTGCAAATAAAATGTAACTTCTGCCCAAAACGGTACAGTGCAGGATGCGCCTTCTACGGACAGCGAGGGGTGAGTGAATGGCTAATCGTTTCCAACATACAGTCAGTCTCGAGAAGCAGAAGGACCCAAGGAGGGGTAATAAAGTGAGAGAGACGTAAGAGACGGCAACTGCTGAAATCGGCTACAGTAGGTCGTTACAATAAGGATATCGTTTTTCCATTGACAGTTGGCCACTTCCAGGAATCGCTGTTTTGAGACTTTATCTTCATTAAATTCATGAATTCATTTATAAAAAATTAAGGAAGATACCACAGGCTACTTCTTTTCTCTGTTGTACTTCTCTACTGTAGACCATCATGTGAGGTTACCTACTAAGTTAAGGGAGCAGACAGACCAAGGTCAAGTTTATGTTGGTTTTACAGCCCTGTCATTTAACATCTCCCCCTCCATCACACAACACACACAGTACTGTATCAGCAAGCACATGTGTCATTTGCAAGCATTCCAGGAACCACAAACAGTATGTCACACTGGCCAATCTATCCCCATATCCCCTTAGTTGATTTGGTGTTAATAGGACAGCATTTTAGAACACGCAAATCAGATCGTGTGTGTGTGTGTGTGTGTGTGTGTGTGTGCTTGTAGGGTGAGGTCTATATAAAAGTTCAGAAAACCTGATCCCTAGGGACTGACCTCACAATAATCCTTTAACCCACCAATGGGAAGCCTTGTGGCTGAGGGAGGCAGCGGACCCTATTGACCTGCTGTGTGTGATCATGTCAACCTTGAGGAGCGAAGAGTTCAAAGTTTCCCAGGGGGTCAGAGAGCTGAGAAGCCTGTGTGTTTATTTAAATTATACCTTCCCCTCATAGAATAATTACTGGTCCATACCTTTTGCCAAGAGTGGAAAGATATCATTGTGAATTATGGCTGTACACTTGCATTACTTTGCC